>NC_136062.1:483865659-484455659 GCF_964261635.1 Lissotriton helveticus | reverse complement strand
CTAGGCTGCCACACAGCAGCCATGTTGCTGGACCCCTGGGTGGAGAGCTCCCCCTCTCCTGGGCTTGCAACAATGCACATCCTGGGACGAGGTGCTAAGCCTCCTCCACCAGGATGGACAGGGGAAGCTTCAAAGGCATTCCACCTTTGTGAGCTTCTACAGACCACTTGGTGTACTCAGCAACTGGCCCCCACCAGTTCTGACCCCCACTCTGTCGGGAAGACTGGCGGAAAACCCTACGTCAGAAAGGGGGGGGGGGGGGTGCCAGCCTGTGCCAACTCCACCCCTCAGGTGGAAGAGGCGAGGTGATGCACAACCCCGGGCTCCGGTCATCTTGAAGATGGGGAGCCCTGCCCAATCACAGCTAGGCTCCTGCCCCCCTCCCACAGGAGAGGAGCAGGCTAGGGGGTGTACTCACCCCAGGACAGGGACCCATTGGTCCCTGTCCTTGCCCTACCTGTAACCCCCCTAAATTTAGTATTTAGGGGCACCCTGAACCTTTTTCCACAGATCCAGATTCCAAAACAAGAAAGAACAAGAAACAAGAAGACATGCCGTGCAGCTGCTAAAAAGAGGAAGACACCAACTGATTCGGCCCCAGCACTACCGGCCCGTCGACCCTCGAACCTGCTCCTACTAAACCCCGGCGTCTCCAGTGGTCAGTAACCTCACAAACCCCGGAGGACCTGACTGCCTTGTGACTCTGACTACCTGGGTCTCCCACAAGCAGTGGTACTGCTCAAAGCTAGTAACAAGCCCTGACATCAGCCCGGAACTGCGAACCCTGCACACTCTGCACCGTCTATGCCTGGCCTGTGCTGGAGTGAATCAAGACCCTGAGGACGTCCCCCTGGCAATTCTGACCTGGAATCCAGTGCCCAAGGACCCTCCTTGACGAACCCAGCAACGCCTGCAGCCTCAGGACAAGGGACCAACACCCCTCCAACCGCGACCAGCAGGGGGTAAGATTTCCCGACCTTAAAAGACACCCCTGCACCCGGCGCCCCACGGCCCCCAGTGCCCAAATCCTGGGTGCCTACCTATCCTCCAAGATCCCAACCTACCCCTCGAAGTGTTGGTTTCACCAGAGAATCCTCCGTACCCGAGCCTGCAGCTTTTGTTCCCTTTTCAAGATCTCCATTGAATAACATTGAGCGCCCGACGGCTCAAAAGCAGCCGCCCGAGTGCCGCTGGCAGTGCAACCTTTGTCCAATTCTACTTCCCCATTTGCCCTGAGCAAGTGACCAGGAGTCCAGCTCCCACAGTCGCGTGGCCTGCTAGCCAGCAGCCACCAACCGAAGACCCCCTGCCTCTCATTGGATAACATTGGGCCTAACTAACTCTGCACCTGGCTGCCACTGTCCCGCTGAGGGTGTACCTACCCGACTCTGGGGGACCCCTGAGTCTATGCCCAGAACCTTAACTTCACCAGTTGAGTAGTCACCTGGAAACCGATAACTCACTTACCTGCCATAGGATAACATTGACTGGTTTGACTCGAAAAATCTTCGAAGTGTGAAGTTTTGAAACTCTAAAATATTCCTATAAAATCAGCCGAATACCGAATTCCTAAGTACTCACCTGTGATCAGTAGAGAAGCCAGTAGTGTACCTTGTAGCCCAGTACTGAACCGCAAAAGTAATCCTAACCGGATTTACTAGTAACCTGAATTTTCTCCATAGGAATCCATTGTCTGCTTTTCTATGAAATTTCTTCTGTCTACTTTTGAAAACTTGAAATATTCCTTAAAAATCGTACCCACTACTGAAACAAAATTACTTACCTGTCTTAAGTAGAGATCCCAGTGCTGGACCTTGGAGCCCAGTACTGGATTACAAAAGTAACGAGAACGTACTGTACCTGTAACCTGAATTTTCTCCCATTGGATAACATTGCTAGATTTTCACTGAAAAGTTTCGAAGTGTGAACTTTTAAAATACCTTTTTATTCTTTAAAAATCATTGCAATAACTAAAACGTTTTTACTAAACTGTTTTCAGCGCAGACCCCAGGACTGAATCTAAGATCCAGTCCTGGAGTTACAAAAGTAATCGATAAAGTAATCAGCTGCATAATGTAGAAAAACCCATTGAGCTCAATGTTAAATTGTGTTTAGAATTGTGTTGCCTACTGCAACCATTGTACGTATTGTGTTTAGAAAGTTTATTGCCTCTTTGCAAAGTAATTACAGGAGAGTACTCATATCAAGTATATTTTGATACCTGTTGGTTCTAAAAATAAACCAACTATATCTTTTGATATAAAAACAATTGGCCTGGAGTTCAGTTCTTGAGTGTGTGAGACCTTTTGCTGACTGAGTGTGTACAACAAATGCTTTACACTGTCCTCTGGTACTGCCTTACTGCTCGACCAAGCTACCACTTTAGAGAGTAAAGTCGGTTCTGACTTTAACCTCTGTTATGCCTCTGGGGATTGAGGACTCTATACACACTGTACCTTACTTTGGTCCAGTATATATAGAGCCACTTTCTCACAGTGACGCAAAGCCACTCTGTGTGGCTTTTTATGGATCTGTAAATATGGATTAAGGCAAGGCCTTACTCTGTGTGGAATTGGTGTTCCACGAGTGTTGATGTGGGTGTTCTTATGCAACACCCATGTTTTTTTACAGTGCCCCAGATTTACGACATAGCGTAAATCGAGAGCATCGCCAAAACTAGTGCCTTCCCAAAGCAGGTGTAACAAGGGGAAATGTTTACATTTCTCCTAGTTTTTTTCTCTTTCCACGTGCTGCATTCTGCAACACTCATAGAACGGGGAAAATGCCTCCTTTGATTGTTTTTGTGCAGGAAGGTGCCCTTCCTGCACAAAAACAATCACGCCAACAGACACCCTTGCACCATGGTGGAGGGGTGCCTGCGTTGGCGCTCGGCTGGAGTTGGTGCACCGGCGCTGGCAGAAAGGACAGGAATGCTCTGTATCTTGTAGATGACAGTGCATTCCTGCCCTTTTTTTTTTTTTTTATTTCAGTAGATTTTTATTGAAAATTATATTTACATGGTGCAGAGGATATACAGGATATACATGGGAGATAACTGAAGACAAGGGAAAAGGACCCGGGGGGGGGGGGGGGGGAGGTTAAGTAGTGATTTGCAGCCATTTGTCCATTTTATTCTTGCTTCTTCATCCATCTGCCCTTTTCTTTTGATGCACGACAGCACATGGAGGAGTGTGGCTCACTGATTAGAGCGGCAGACCCTGATGCAGAGGTCTGGCCCGGGACCAGGGTTCAATTCCCGACGCGGCAGGGTCCTGAGCCCAAAAATGTCCACGGACTCGATAATTCTCGCCTCGGTGCCTATTCTAATCATGGGGTCCCACGCTGCAACTCTGGGCAATAGTTGCTTAATCTCCACTACGGCGGCCCACCCGCTGCGGGATGCCTGGCTTTCACCCTGGGGATACCCAGTAGGGGTTATCTCACAGGGAAAAAGCCAGGACGGGTTCCCACGGCAAGCGCCTTGACGCCTTCGGGTGATACGTGCGCTATATAAGTCGCAATACATTTACATTTACATTTACATCTAGAAGGCTTGCAGTGATGCCTTATGCCAAAATATTGTAAATATTCCGAGCATCAACCTTGGTTTTTGCTTCCTAAACTATGTCCAGCTCTTGTATACCTGACTGACTGCCTCGGTTCGGGTCGCAAGGGCCATCTCGGATCTCTTTGTAGTAGGCAGGGGCACTAGACAGGGATCCCCGTTATCCCCGTTATTGTTTGTCCTGGCGATAGTATCCCTGGCGGTGTGGGTTCGCTCGGACCCTTTAGTAAGGGGGTTTGAGTGGTCATAGGAACTGTCGGATAGGGTCGCCCTGTACGCCAACAATGCATTATTGTTACCAATTCCTGATCTTCTGGCTCTCGGCTGTTGCAAATTCTGCGTATTTTTGGTGAGACCTTAGTACTGCGCAAGAACATAGGGAAATCCGTGGTGGTTTTTTAATGAGCGGGATAGGGCCTGGGCCTCTGGGTTGAACTTAGCGGCCTCCGGCTTTAAGTATTTGGAGGTATACATTGCCCTGACTCCCACTACATCTTGGGCCCACAATATTGTTCCAATCTTACCTCGGGTAAGAGATGGGAGTAAAGGATGGTTTCTGCTGCCTATCGCTCTACTGGGCCGCTCTATGATATTCAAAATGGTCTCCAAGCCGCAGATATTATACTAACTACAAAAGTATCACTTCACTATCCCTCTAACATGGTTCAATCAAGTCATTGCAGCTCTTACGCTGTTCCTGTGGGGTGGGGGGGCTGTACGATTGCACCCAGGACTTATTTCCAGTCCACCTTGAGTGGGGGCATCGCTGCCCCCAGATATCTACTCCTATTATGCAGCGTCCCATCTCTTATTCATAAATGAGTGGCGGTATACGCAATGGGCAGAACTGGCGTATGCGACGGTGCGTTGGGCGACGTGCCGCTCTTATACCTCCTTTATGGTGGGAGGACGCGGAGCCATATTCCACCAGCACCACAACTTGTGCTCCGTTTATGGAGATGGGTGCTCATGCGGATGGGTTGGTGTGCCCCACTGACTCATTCAGCATTCCGTCCATCATTTGTTTGCTGTAACACTTTTCACCCTAAGTGGGAAGGGTATGCCCACACGTGGGTCCTGGGCTCACTGTGCCACTGGATTCAAGCTAGCCTGGCTGATATGGGGTGATGCCCTGAAACCGGTCCCAGGATGCTTGTTTCTGGTCCAGGGAGGACATGGCTTGGCAGTTCGGTCTGGACTTTTCCCATGAGGCACAGGGTCAGACTGAATTGCATATGCCTGGGTCCAAACTGGGATGGCATGGTGAGCAAAAGAACAATGGATTTAACCCAGATCTCTTGACTGGGGGTGAATGTATATCTTTATTCAGCATTCCGTCTGCCTGACTGATTCAGAAGGCACGGCTATGGGGTGGTAGCTTGCTAGGTCAGGTAGCATCCCTGTCGGGTTTCGGCAGTGGGACGCAATAGGTATTTCGACCTCAGGAGATGTCATGCACGGTTTAGTTCTTAAGTCTTTTCATGAACTGCAGGCAGACTTTCAGCTGCAGAGACACCAATTCTACAGATATCTCCAGCTATGCCACGCTCTCACCCCCTATCTTCACGACCTCCAGGGCCTACCCGAGTTCATCCCTTTGGAGGGCAGAATACTGTCGGGGATTTGGGTACACATGAAATCCGGCAGATTTATCAGACATTAGTAACACATAGTACGACCACCCTCCCAACCCTACGACAGCCGTGGCTGGGGGATGTACCATCACTTGATGAGGATGATGGCTGGACCGAGGCTCTTATGGCACCACATGAGGCGGCAATATACTCCAGACTTCTCCTTATCCAATTAAAATTCTTGCGCAGAGCTTATTTCATCCAGCATCGCCGGTGGCACATGGGTGCCATGGCCTCATGGGTGTGCCTTAGATGATGGGTGCATGAGGGCACCTTTCTGCACACGCTGTGGAAATGCACAGCGCTTTCAGGCTTTTGGCAGGATGTGGTGATGTGTCTGGAACGAGCCCTGTCCTGGAAGATCCCATTTCACCCAAAACAGATCTTAGTCCCGAGCACCGAAGGAACTGGTGCCAACTGGTATAAAAGACACCTTCTGTTCCTTGGCCTAACTCTGGCAAAACAAGATCTTGCAAAGCAGTGGAAAGATGTATCGCCACCCACAGTGGGTACCTGGAACAATGGCATGGATTACTGTATGGGCATGGAAATAGCGGTTTATCCAGCTAGGGGGCGCCCGCGAATCTTAGCGGCAGAGTCTTAGCCCCGCCCCCATGGTGGATCCTCTGATTGATACTGACATACGACTAACTAGACAGAACTGAACTAGATAACTCACTCCGGGCAAGTGCCACGAATCAAAGGGGAGTGAAAGAAGGGGCAATCCCTAAACAGAAGGCAAATAAACTCACCACCCTCAAAGGGAAGAAAGCACAAACCGCCCACAATTGAAATAACATCATCTCAGACCCGCTAACTGTGAATAATAACTCGGCAGTTTGTGGCAATGATACCAGGGGGGTGCACTCGACAAATATTGGTTTGCCTTTAAGCTTTCCAGACGACACTATCGTCGATAAAAGTCTGGAGGAAATTCTTGAACTCAGTGGAAAAGTCACTAACTTAGCCGAACATAGCCAGGATGGGAGTGGGTCATGCACGGTTAATAATAATAACATTTTTAAGATATTAAAATCCCTACTTGAGCCCATAGAGGTCAGATTACACAGCTTAGAAACTATCTTGATGAACATCCATAAGGATATAAGTGCCCCAAGTTTTATTTTAAACACCAAGACATCCCACACTGCTAACACAGCCAATAAGTCATCTTCGGCTGGTAAAAGTGTTACCGTGGCTAACAACAATGTCCTTAGGAACACTAGTAGTACTCCAAATTTGGGAGGCACTAAACCCAAGGCCACCGAGTTAAAACAACTCGAGAATTCAACTAAACCCAAGTCAATTCCCCAAGTTAAACCAAATGACCCTACCCTGCCGATCCCAAACCCTGACCCGACCCCTAGAGTGAAGGCAATGACCCGTAGAAATATCCATCTTCCTCCAGATGCTTGCCCCTACGTAGTGATTCTTACTGGAGTCACTGAAATTCCATCTTCTGAAGTAGAATCCCACCAGGCCCTTAAAAATAAAGTGTGCCACTGGCTCTCCAAAAACCATCCCTTACCGCCAAATATGCCAAGTAATATTCTAATGGTGGAAAGAACCCCATGGGTGGGAGGGAACAGAAAAACCTTACAAGGGGATTGCGTGGTGGTCACTTTTGAGAACACACATGCGGTAGAATATATATGTAGAGGATCCTCTAGATATCATGCAAGCACTGTTACTGCTAGGCCCCTCTCCTATTTCTACCTACCTGGGAACCAATCAGACAATAGATGGAGTTGGTTAAGGGGCCCACATGAGCGAAAAGCAACTCAGAGGTTTAACCCCCGTGGGAGGCGCACCCTCCGGGCTGGGATGAGGGTGGGGATGAGGGTTGGAATTCGGTCAGTAGAAGAAGAGGAAGACCGTTTCAAGGGGGGTTTGCCGCCCGGCCTCAAAACAGTCACCCACTCTATTACCATCAGCCTGCTAACGGATATGACAATCATTTCAACCTCCCAATTGCTAATCGTTATGATTGTCTACCAGCTCTGGACTGGGTGGACTGACATACACAGGTCTCAGCAGTTAGACAGAGGTCCAACAACAACCTCCCCACCCCTCTGCAAGAGGAAAATACCATTCTGGACGGGCAGATGCCAGATTCAATTCTCACTCACGGCAAGGGTGCGAAAGGTGGGGTTTCATTGCAAACAAAAACAGATGTGGCTAGAAACGGCCGGGACATTACTATGGCAACATGGAACATCGCGGGTCTCAAAAACAAAGTGGATGACCCGATTTGGCGGGATCTTATAGGATCTATGGATTTAATAGTCATGCAGGAGACTTGGGATACCCAAAATTTATTGACAATGGATGGGTTTACTACTTTTTTTATACCGGCTGTTGAGTCAACGAGGGGGCGAGCTAGAGGGGGACTGGTAACCCTGATTTCTGCTAGAATCCTGGGACATACAAGCAAATAGCTACTGGCTGCCCCTATTGTCTTGCTGTTCTAATCACTTATAGGAGTTACCATAATGTTTTGGTTATAAACTTTTATAATTCATTTGACAGGGACAGTCCAGTTAGTAACCTGATGATGTTAAGTGCTTTTTTGGTTGATTTTAATGAGTCGGCAGAGCATGATTGTGTCATCTTGTTGATGGGAGATTTCAATATTCACAGTTGCCAGGATAAATGTCCCCCCAACGTGTTATTTGGCACCCCGGATGAAGAAAACACCCACTTTGAACATTCAGAGCAGGGTATTTTCCTGGAAATAATGTTGGCTGAAAATGGGTTTGTCTTACCAATTGAGGATGAGGGGGATATTCCCACGTTTATAGGTCACGGCAGTGGCAGTGGCTCTGTGATCGATTATATATTCCTCAGTAGTACCTGTGGAGTCCAAACCAGCAGCTACTCAGTTCTAGGGTCACACTTTAGCGATCATAATCCTGTTGTACTAAAGTCAAACAACATATTTGTTATTAAGGATAGCTGCCCAAACCCGGTAGGGAAACATGATATGCGGTTGACAGACCAAGCACGCAGAATCAAATGGTGCAAACTAATTCCAGAAGAATTTTTTTGTAACCTTTGTCTCAGTAGCAGGGACGACCTAACGCTGTGCATGGATGATCAGGCTGGAGACAGTGAAGTAATGGAGGCGTATAAAAAGGTTTGCCTCAACATTTTCTCCAACCTGACTCGTCAGGGTAAAGGTAGATCACAAGGGAAGGATGGCTGGTTTGACAAAAACTGCTCAGCGGCCAACCATAAACTTAAGGTTGCACTTAAGTCAAACCCAGTAGATAAACGGCTTGTGGCCACCCTCAGGAAAGAATACAAGACCTCAATCGAAAAAAGGCGGCGCGAAATTAGAGAGGACGCCTGGGCTGATCTGACCTCAATAGATGTCCTAAAGAGCAGCGCCAAGTTTTGGGCGGTGGTCAACCAACCTTATTTCTCGGATTCCAGTAATAATGAATTGGACTGCGGAATCCAAGAAGATCGATGGCACTCGCACTTTAGGTCCGTTTATGAAAAAGAGACCACGGCGGCAGAAGGTTTGACTGCATTCCCCCAATCACCCTATACCTTAATTGTGAATGAGGAGGAGGTGGCAGCGGCCATCAGCCTGATGACCAGAAACAAAGCTCCCGGACCAGATGGCGTTCCCTCTGATCTTTTTAAAGTTGATATTTTATTTTGGTCCAAAGTTTTAGCCAATGTTTTTAATAGAGTTTCGAAGGCAGGCATTCCTGAGTCATGGACGCAGTCTGTTATTGTACCCATTTATAAAAAAGGGGATCGGGGGGATCCTGGCAATTACCGACCTATATCCCTCATCGATTCTGCAGTCAAGGTTTTAGGGAGAGTGGTTCTAGGTAAACTGACAGATTGGTTAGAGGAGACCAATACACTTTCCCCTCTACAGTATGGTTTTCGAAAGGGGCGCAGTACTATTGACCAAAGCCTAAATTTACAACTGCTTATCGGAAAGTACACCTTAGCCAAGCAAGGATCACTGTTTATTGCTTTTATGGATCTGTCCTCGGCATTCGACCGAGTTAACAGATCCAAATTGTGGGGCCAGCTCCTTAACATCGGAATTGACCCTAACATAGTGTATTTCCTAGCAGACCTCCATAGGGACCTCACAGCAACGGTCCGTTTCGACAGAAAGGGGAACTGCACGGAAAAAATTAGCATCATCAATGGTGTGAGGCAAGGCTGCATCCTTGCTCCCCTGCTTTTTACACTATATATCAATGACCTAGGTAAAGTTTTGGGTGTTGCTTGCAAGGATATTCCGAAGGCTGGGAAATATTTACTGCCTGCCTTACTGTACGCGGATGACGCTGCCCTCCTAGCCAGAACTGCTGTAGGACTCCAATGCCTGTTGAACTCTTTTTATGTTTTTATGAATAATCTTGATTTAAGTGTTAATTTTGGCAAGTCCCATGTTATGGTAGTGGGCCACAAAGCAAAGATTAAAAAAAATGTGATGTCATTATTTTGTAACAGATACAAGCTGTCACGAGTCTCTAGATTTCCCTATCTGGGGGTTGTTTTTGACGAAGGCTCTACGTGGCGTCCCCAAATGGTAGAGAAAAAAATAGCCTTGGCACGCTCGATCTCGGCGGTGCTGAACTTCTCTCGTAAATTAGGGGTGAAGCCCATCGAAGCAGTGTTAAAAGTATACGCTGCCAAATGCACCGCCATCGCCATGTATGGGCCGATCTGTGGGGCTTTAGGCCAGTTACATCGCTTCAGGTCATAGAGGACAACTTTTTAAAAACACTTCTTTCCCTCCCAAGATCCACTGCAAGCTTCATAGTTCATCAGGAATGCGGCGTGGGTTACTTGGAGGATAAAATTGCCATGGCCCCCCTACTAAAATGGTTAGCAGTTTGGCTAAACCCAGAGCTTGAAGTGAACCATGAAATCCTAAAAGACTGTTTGTTGCTAGATCACTGGGAAAAGATCCCCTGGTTGAAATATGTGCAACAAATGTGTGAAAAGCTGGGTCGGCCCGAATTGTTTGATAAACCTTCCAGCTTGGTGAAAGGAGATCTAAAATGGGCCAAAAATACTTTTTTGCTGAATAGAGAAATGGATAGAGAGGACAGAGAGCTGCTAAAGCCCTCTGTCAGGACCCATCAGCTGATTGTTTCTTCTGGCCCTGAACCGGAACTGTACCTCAAAGTTGTAAATGATGCCAATCATAGGTACTTGCTAACAAGGTTCCGATTGAACAAAATTCACCTCCTAATTTCCGGCCGCCCTGTTTGGACCAGGAGTAGGGACTTAGATCTATGCAAATGCGATGGCTGTTCATTTATGGACACTGTTCACTTTTAGTTTTTTTGTGATCATTTTAAGGGTATTAGATCAAAATTCATTATACCATTGTTAAAAGGAAAAGGCTTTAGGCAAGTGAAGCCAGCTCTGTTGTACCTTCAACTCTTGACAGAAATATGGGAAATCTATAATGTGGCAAAAATTTTAACCATAGCAGTGAGACTTGGCAAAAAGATCGCTTGGTCCTAGTTGATTCTCCATAAATGTTAACTATTGTATGAATTTTTTTAATTAGGTGTTCAATGTTTATGCTGTCGTTTTTAAACTCTTGTCACCATGTATTGCATATCGTATTGGGTACTCCCTGTTTTGCATCTATGTTGTATTTTATTACATATTATGCAGCCTGGGGACCTGTGGACCTTTTTAATACTTGTACACTTTTATGGTTTTTGTGATTTAAACCGAATAAAGTATCTTTTTTTTTTTGACATACGACTATATGGTGGTGGGTTGTGAGGCTCCTGGCTCTCTACACTGGAACTGTGTCCTCAATGAAGGAATACTAGACACGCTGATCGTGGGTGGGATGGTAGATTTGTTTGTTGTAATATTTAATTGTGTCACTGGAAGTGGGCCATGGGATGGAACTGCAATGCGTGGTTTGCCGGGCTATGTGGGCCGGAATGTAATGTCAAAACGAAAATCAATAAAGTTTGCTGTGGAAAAAAAATATATATATAGTATATATGCCCCTTCGGGCCTCATATACAAACGTCTTGCGCCACCCGATCGTCACAGCCACCCTGCGTGGCGTTGCATGACCTCATAGATATGGGGTAAGGCCACGCAGCACAGAGTGCTGCGCTGCCGTTCTCTGCCTCTAGGAGGCGTTTCATGAGCGTTGCAGTAGTTGTTCCCATGCGACACCCCTCGATTGTGACACTGTTTCAGATTTACAAAATCACGTAAGCCTGGGGCAGCGCCAAAACCTTACGTCTCCCCAGAGCAGGCGTAACCAGGAGAAATATTTTCATTTCTCCGTTTTTTCCCCTTTCCATGAGCGATGTATTCTGCAGCACACATAGAAGGGGAAAGACGCCTCCATTGATTGTTTTTGTGCAGGAAGGTAGAATGGTACACGGGTGGCTGCGTCGGCGCAAGGCAGCCAAAACTGCACCAGCACAGTGGGAAAGGACAGGAAAGCGCTGTATATCATAAATTCAACGCATGCCTGCCCTTTCCTTTTGATTCAGGGCAGCGCAGCAAAGCGACTCACTGAACTGCCTGGGCCAAGACTTTGTAAATGAGGCCCTTGGTTTAAGCCGAACTATTAGCAGGTTCCAGAGCTCAGAGGTCTAAAGCATCCTGTACAGGGATATGTATTTAACCTCATGGTCATGGGTTCTTATCCAGAGGGACCCGTCAGACCTTCATCCTCCACAAGTTCATAAAGTGTATTTCATTAGGCAATACGGAGGAACCAGTGCTTTGCACACCCATTACATCATGCACACTTACAACATGTGATTGGGGGGGTTCATTAGGGGCTCTGTTTGCATGAGATGTGACCGTATATACACCTGAAAAGCATTGCCTACAGTAACGTAACGTAACGCACCAATGGGGCGAGGCTTCATAATGGATCCTGGGAGCTTGGCCCTATCTGAATTATTAGTGGACACAATATTTGTATTCGTGTGTGCTGGCGAGTGGCAGCCCAGCATTGTTCATTGGGGGTTTCATATGAAAGGACATCCCACATTGCTAATGTTGAGGTGGGGGAAGGAGGTACATTCGGTGTTACAACAATGCCAATGAGTCTTAAATAAATCCAAACAAATGTGTAAAGATGTCTACACAGGCACTGCACACAAACCCTGGTGTCCAGAACCCTAGGGGCTCCTTCCGTTTGTGTATGTGACAAGTATTCACTCTTGTAAGGGTGCTCCAGATTACTGCCTGTGTGGCAGATTGTCTTTCTTGAAAACAGTAGTCTAGAAACGCCACGGGAGTCATGAAGTTTCTGCCAATATCCCAGTATCCTTTCAGCTTAACAATATGTCACTGCTGTTTACACAAACCTGTTTTGAATAGTGCTGATGAAGGCTGCCGACCCTCTTTGGGCACAGAGAGGCTGAAACATGTAGACCCGACCACACTATTGAATGCGATGGATTTTAGTATGTCCCTTTTAAATCTTACCCTTGCCTAGACTTTATTAAAAGTTTCTTTGAATGATAGGCAAGAGGCAATTTTAGAGCCTCAATTTATTGTGGATCTCAACGAAAAATCTCTTTGAGCCTAAGAGATTACCTCCTGGTTGGAGGCAAGAAGACTCAATGATGACCCTATCGACTACAAGTACGCGAGTGGCAAAGCATATACCACCAAACGAAAGTCGTTGTTAAGGGTCCCACAGATTTTTTTCAAAGGAATCCTCTTGAATGGTGCTCGAAAAATGATCTTTCTGCGTATTCCGGCTGAACTCTGAGCAGGTGTGGTCATCGCCTTAGTTACATCGCGCCTAGACTACTGTAACTCTTCATACTTGAACATCAATAAGTCCTCTCTGAACAGACTGTAAATCATCCAGAATGCAGCACCCCACCTGGTACTGAGTGTATCCAAACATTGGCTGCCAGCCCGGAGGCGAGTGATATACAGAAGAGAACTCTGCATGGCCTATTTGGCTCTTCATCATCGAGGGCCTGTGTCTCTGAGAAGAGTCTTCCACTGGTATACGCCTAAAAGGTGTCTCAGATCACCACTCCTCAGGAAGGTGTCCATCCCCAGATTCCACAATGCTATCAATCAATCAATCTACCAGGGCATTGTAAGGGCGCTACTCACCAGTGAGGGTCTCAAGGCGCTGGGGGGGAGGGGTGCCGCTCCGCTCAGCTGAAGAGCCAGGTCTTGAGGGTCTTCCTGAAGGTGTCGAGGGAGGGGGCGCGTCTGATGTCTGCCGGGAGCTCGTTCCAGGTCTTGAGGGTCTTCCTGAAGGTGTCGAGGGAGGGGGCGCGTCTGATGTCTGCCGGGAGCTCGTTCCAGGTCTTGAGGGTCTTCCTGAAGGTGTTCAGGGAGGGGGCGCGTCTGATGTCTGCCGGGAGCTCGTTCCAGGTCTTGAGGGTCTTCCTGAAGGTGTCGAGGGAGGGGGCGCGTCTGATGTCTGCCGGGAGCTCGTTCCAGGTCTTGAGGGTCTTCCTGAAGGTGTTCAGGGAGGGGGCGCGTCTGATGTCTGCCGGGAGCTCGTTCCAGGTCTTGAGGGTCTTCCTGAAGGTGTCGAGGGAGGGGGCGCGTCTGATGTCTGCCGGGAGCTCGTGCCAGGTCTTGAGGGTCTTCCTGAAGGTGTTCAGGGAGGGGGCGCGTCTGATGTCTGCCGGGAGCTTGCTCCAGGTCTGGAGGGTCTTCCTGAAGGTGTCGAGGGAGGGGGCGTGTCTGATGTCTGCCGGGAGCTCGCTCCAGGTCTTGAGGGTCTTCTTGAAGGTGTCGAGGGAGGGGGCGCGTCTGATGTCTGCCGGGAGCTCGTTCCAGGTCTTGAGGGTCTTCCTGAAGGTGTCGAGGGAGGGGGCGCGTCTGATGTCTACCGGTAGCTTGTTCCAGGTCTTGAGGGTCTTCCTGAAGGTGTTCAGGGAGGGGTCGTGTCTGATGTCTGCCGGGAGCTCGCTCCAGGTCTGGAGGGTCTTCCTGAAGGTGTCGAGGGAGGGGGCGCGTCTGATGTCTACCGGTAGCTTGTTCCAGGTCTTGAGGGTCTTCCTGAAGGTGTTCAGGGAGGGGGCGTGTCTGATGTCTGCCGGGAGCTCGTTCCAGGTCTTGAGGGTCTTCCTGAAGGTGTCGAGGGAGGGGGCTCGTCTGATGTCTAGCGGTAGCTTGTTCCAGGTCTTGGCTGCACCTCTATCTCCTATCCCTCCCTTGCTCCCCCTCCTGGTCTAGGCAGTTCTCTCCAATGGTTAAGGTAATAGAATGATTGTGACTCACCAGTAGATTTCTCCCTTTATTTCATTTATCTCATTCTCTCATTTTTCCATATGCTCGATACTTAGCTCAGTGGCTCAGTTTGAACTGCCTGCGTTTGCTGCTGCCCTGCTGGTGCGAGCTTCACCTTCCTGCCTCTGGGAGGTTGTCTGTCAGGCAGAGACCAGCTCTTGTACCGCAGTCCGCCCTTCCTTCGATAGGGAGGACTCGGACCTGGAGCAGGCAGTGGGTTTCTGGAGCCCCAGTTTTATTCCGCACAAGCACCAGCAGCTGTGTTTCCACCATCTGCCCTTGCAGAGCCGGCTGGGCGGGTTCTCTTTTCAAGTGTCCTTCCCAGCCTTTGTGCACAGTGATGCTTCTCCCAGCAGGGCTACCTCCAGCCTGGAGCACCCACAACAGAGGTGCCCACAGGTGTGAGCTGCCTGCACCTGGCTCTCATCAGGCGAAATAGAAGGATGAACAGGCAAAGGCTGGGCCTCACCATGGTAACAAACCCACTCCAGCCTGGTTTGGGGTTTGTGGGCCAGTCCGGCCAGGCTGAGCTTGTTACCCCTTGTGTGACTGAGCCTTAGACCGCAGTGAGGGAAGGACGAGGTGGATTGTTTCTTTGATGTACCTGGTTTATGAGGTAGATGAGCTGTTAATAGTAGCAATGCTACAGCTTGTGTGCAAGGCCATCAATCAATCAATCAATCAATCAGGGGGTTTATAAAGCGCGATACTCACCCGTGAGGGTCTCAAGGCGCTGGCCGTCTCCCAGGAGCTGCCCTGGGTCCGGTTCAAAAGGACTGTATTAGGTTAATGTTTCTTGGAGGCTAAGAAAACAGCCATAAGCCTCTAAAACCCTGTTTGTAAATAAGTTCAATAAAATTCTTATTTATAAACCAACAAAATATAAACTGATGTCGTGGTCTGCCCGGCTGAGTTTCTCAATGTAGAGAATGTTGACCTTGCATGCTTATCTGCTTCTATTTGAAACTAACACTAGCTCTTATATTCCTATATATATGGCAAAGGTTGGTGGCAGAAGGTGGGTGCTTGCGTGCCGTGAGTGGCAATGTGAGGGCCCCTCGTGGATCATGAAGGGGGTCCCCCTTGGACTGAGGTCGATATTGCTGTTATGTAACCTGACAGTCATTTGTGGCTGCATGGCCCCAGTCTGAGGCCCGGCGGAATCCTGCTGCGGAAATATAACGTGGAATGTAATCTGAGTATTGCTTTAAGCTAACTTTGTAACTCGGTTTGATAGTGCAAGTGATTGCTCGGTCTGCTCGAACTCTGTTTGTGCGCTGGGCTAAGGGAAGAAAGCAAAAAGAACAGAAGATGGACGGAGCGCAAATCAAACATTCACCACCAATCACAGATCTTGGTTGAATCTATCATCGTTCTTTAGGTCACTTTGCCACCTCAGTTCAAACCCAGCCATATGCAAATCAGTCTGACCCTGTGCCTCATGGGAAAAGTCCAGCACGAACTGCCAAGCCAGGTCCTCCCTGGACTGGAAACAAGCTTCCCAGGACCGGTTTTGGGATTTCACCCCTCATCAGCCAGGATAGCTTGAATCTGGTGGCACAGTGAGTGCGGGACCCACGTCTGGGCATACCCTTCCCACTAAGGGGAGAGACATCCTGGGCACCCCACTGGCTGATAAGGAGGCCAGTAAACAGTACAAGGCACTCTCTGCACCCTCTGCTTGCACTGAGCGCCTGCACAGGACTCC
Source organism: Lissotriton helveticus (assembly GCF_964261635.1). NCBI lineage: Eukaryota > Metazoa > Chordata > Amphibia > Caudata > Salamandridae > Lissotriton > Lissotriton helveticus. Next base: position 484,439,503 of record NC_136062.1, on the reverse strand, counting down.
CAGGGCTCCCCAGTGGTTTTACCCACCTGGGCTTGACTTGACGAGGCTGACTCCAGCTCAGGAGGTGGGAGTCAGACACAGAGGCATCCCCTCCTCCCCTGGGTATGAGATGTGAAAATAACCCCCAGAGGAAGACAAATGACTACTTACATTTATAACAGCACTTTACTTTTCATGATGTCATTCATCGAGAGTTTCCAATACTGGAGTCTTGTAACAGTTTTGCTGCTGATGGAAGGAAGGGCAGCTACAGAGATGAAGTCCAGCAGAAGGTTCCAAGTTTTCTGTGCTCCCCTGAGCTCATGTGGGCTGAGGGCAGGAAGGAGGGTTCCTTCTGCTGATATTTGGTCGAAGACCCCCATATGAACTCATGCGACACTGTTTTATAATAAAAAACAAGAATACTGACAGTAAATGTTTTGTTCTCTCGTAAATTGTAACATGTAATATGTAAAGGTTTAAATATAAATATTGTGCAATGTTTAGCCCTTCCCGAAAATGCCTATCTATGCTTTATTTGTACAGGGCAAACGTAACCACGGTAACGGAGAACTGTACACAGTTGCGGCAGAGATAGAGAGGATGGTTCCAGGCCCTGTGGGGCGTACCTACGAGGGCCTTGAGTCACGCTTGCACCACACGACGTGCTACATGCACAGCGCAGAGCTCCAAGTCATATTTATGAATCCACGCAACGCCACTTTTGCGAGGCTTTGAAGGCCTTCACAAATACGGAGTATTGCAACGCAGCGCAAATTGCTGCGTTGGCTTTCTCTGCTCGAGGGAGGCCTTCCATGGGCGTTGGGCGGTGGATTCCCACAGAAATCCCATGCTTTTCTGATGCATTCCAAGATTTACCAAACCTGGTAAAAGTGGTTATGAGCCAAAAACACGCGCCTCTCCAGGTGAGGCATAATGAAGAGAAATATATGCATCTCTCTTTGTTATTCCCTCCTTCCACGTGTGCTACATTCTGCCGCACACACAGGAGGAGGAACACACCTCTAGAGATTGTTTTTGTGCAGAAGGCTCCCCTTCCTGCACAAAAACAATCCTGCCTGCAACGGAGGCGCCCGTGCACCATGGTGCAAGGGTGGCTACGTAGGCACTAAGCTGCTGAATAAGCGCCAGCGCAGCGGGAAAGGACAGGAATCTGCCATATTGGATAAATAGAGTGCGTTCCGGCCCTTTCCTTGTGACGCAGGGCAGCGCAGTGCACTGGGGTAACTTGCTGCGCTGCCGTGCGCCACAATTCCCGTAAATATGCCTCTGTGTTCTGGTGTAAATAGTCCACCAACCGCCTGATTCATCAAGCTAAATTGCACTCGCAAAGGGCAAGATTCTCAGAATCTTGCCTTTTGCGAGTGCAATTTTTGCATTTGGGATTCATCATCCCAAATGCAAAATTCGCTATTTAAGATTTTGCACATTTGCGAATAATTGAATTTAAGGAATCTCTATTTGAGATTCCTTAAATGCAATTCATGAATCATTTTAAAATTGCAATTTTGGGCCACTATTTACCGAGAGGTCAGACCTCTCGGTAAATAGCAAAAACTTAGAAAAATGCATTTAAATGCATTTTTCTAAGTTGCATGTTGCACACACACATGTCCTTTGGACATGTGTGTGCGCAACACCAATGTAGATTACATTTCAGGGGTGCTAGAGGGTGTCCTTTGGACACCCCCGCACCCTTGAAATCGCATCCTTATTTGCGATTAGCTAATTGCTAATCGCAAATAAGGAATAACTCCTTCCTATGGGCCTTTAGGCCCATAGGAATGAATGGGGAGTTATTCCTTATTAGCGATTAGCAATTAGCTAATCGCAAATAAGGAACATGTAGGAATCGCAATATTTATTGCAATTCCTACATGAATCCCGTTTTGCAAGTCCTTGATAGCGATTCGTTATGAATCGGTATTAGGGGCTCGCAAAACGGGAGAATGATGAATCAGGCTGTTAGTGCTATAAATGGGAGACAGATACAATGGACCGAGCACTAGTTCCTGTAGAAAAGTGTTGCTGAGGTTTCATTTCCCAATATTTATATGGCAGGCCTGCTGAAAGGTGCTAGTAAAGTGTCATTGAAAGCTCAAGAGATGTGTTGGGAACTGCTAGCTTTGTCCATTACTAGTAGAACAATACTGCTCAGAAGTACCGGCGCTGGTGCTGCTGGCACTGACCATTACTAGAATAATAACCTGCTGAGAAGTGCTGCCGCCGCGCATTAACTGTAAACCAGAGCTGGTGGTTCATCAGACCATGGAGTCCACGACAGGGATCTGTGTTTCAGCCTCATGCACATGGACTTGAATCTCAGCAAACACTCTCAAAGTGAATGTCCTGTTGGATTCTGCAAAATGAGAGACTGGGGGGCATACTTACAACAGAATGGAGAAGCACAGCATTAAGCAAACATTGCTAACACCACGCTTCTCCATTCTTAAAATGCAGGGATGCGCCGTTTTCACAAGAATGTGGCGCAGCCTTGCGTTTCCCCTGTTGCTGGCGCTGAGTTCAGCTTCCTAGCGCCAGCGCAGGCACCCTTGTACTATAGTGCAAGGGTGTCTGCGTTGGCAGGAAATGATTGTCTTCTTCCTGCACATAAACAATCATTCATGGCGTTTTGAAACTTCTATGTGTGCTGCTTAATAGAGCACACATAGAAGCTGTGTCATTTGTTTTTGATTGTTTATGAGCAGGAAGAGACACTTTCCTACACATACACAATTATGCATGGCAATTTGCTGTTTCTATGCCTACGGCACAAGGCAGCACACATGAAAACAGCAAAAATGAGGAGAAATGTAATTTCAGTCGAATTTTATCGAGCACATTTTCACAAACAAATGAACAGAGAAAAAAGTACAATCAGAGGATACAAGGGTCCAATTTAAGATATTCATTTCAGGTGCGTCAAGTCCTGGAGGGTTGATCATGACCTGATTGTGCCCTGAGGGTCTAGAATACAGAGCAAAATCCAGATAGCAGACGGTAAAAACTAGGAGAAATAAAGCATTTCACTGGTCTTAATTTTGGCGCAGCCTCCTATGTACGCCACCCGTGTAAATAGGGGGCAGCGTCAAAATCAATGGGTGTTGCTGTGAAACGCCCACAGCAACACCCACTGCCATCCCCTTTCACGCTAAACATAGCGTGAAAGGGGGCCTTATTTACAAGGAAGCGTTAAGCCACGTTAAGCAGCTTAACGCTGCCTTGTAAATAAGGTGAAGCCACTATCGCCATCACAACATCACTGAAAATGAAGTTCCCATGGCGATAGGGGCTTGTACATATGCCCCTTGATCACCTCAAGCAGAACATCAAGTTGCAGCACGATCACCGAGAAGCAGACATTGGGAGCACCAGAGTCTGTGGCTTTGCCTGTGCATATGAGATGTGGTGACAATGTGGTTTTGTGCAGTGGCAGTGCGGTTGTGTGCAGTGGCAGTGCAGTTGTGTGCAGTGGCAGTGCAGTTGTGTGCTTTGGCAATGTCGTTGTGCGCAGTGGAAGTGTGGTTGTGTGCTGTGGCAATGTGGGTTTGTGCAATCGAAGTGTGGTTGTGTGCTGTGGCAGTGTGGTTGTGTGCTTTGGCAAGTCGGTTGTGTGATGTGGCAGTGTGTTTGTGTGCTGTGTCAGTGTGTTTGTGTGCTGTGTCAGTATGGTTGTGTGCTGTGGCAGTGTGGTTGTGTGATGTGTCAGTGTGTTTGTGTGATGTGTCAGTGTGTTTGTGTGCTGTGTCAGTGTGGTTGTGTGCTGTGGCAGTGTGGTTGTGTGCTGTGTCAGTGTGTTTGTGTGCTGTGTCAGTGTGGTTGTGTGCTGTGGCAGTGTGGTTGTGTGCTGCGTCAGTGTGTCTGTGTGCTGTGTCAGTGTGGTTGTGTGCTGTGTCAGTGTGTTTGTGTGCTGTGTCAGTGTGGTTGTGTGCTGTGGCAGTGTAGTTGTGTGTTGTCACTATGGTTTTGTGCAAATGCAGCGTGGTTGTGTGCTGAAGCATTGTAGTTGTGTACTGTAGCAGTGTGGTTGTGTGCTGTGACAGTGTGAATGTGTGCTGAGGCAGTGGGGTTGTGTGTTTTGGCAACGTGGTTGTGTGCAGTGGCAGTGTGGTTGTGTGCTGCGGCGGTGTAGTTGTGTGTTGTTGCAGTGTGGTTGTGTGATGTTATAATTAGGTGTCGTAATTACTTAAAACCTAATGTTAAAAAAAAATGAAATCCACCAGTTATAGTTCAGTGAGTGAACTTTAACTTGCGCCCCAGCCATGACTTCACATATAATATCAATCACGACATGATGTAATGAAAAGTATGAAAAGCTTATAGCAAACTGTTATAGCTGTTGGATCAATCAGGTCAATCAATCAATCAATCAGGTGTTTGTTAAGCGCGACTACTCATCCGTAAGGGTCACAAGGCGGTGGGGGGTGGGTGGTCACAGGTTCCAGTCCATCAAGGAGGGGGTCTGTCAAAGAGCCAGGTTTTGAGGTTTCTTGGGAAGATGGGGAGCGAAGATGTTGTCTGTCTTAGGTGGAGCGGAAGGTCGTTCCAGGCACTGGCCGCGCGGAAGAAGGTGTGGCCTCCCGATCTGGTTTTTCTGGTGCGGGGGACTACGGTGTAGGAGAGCTGGGCTGATCATAGGGTCCTTTGGGGTGCATGGAATTTGAGTCAGCTGTTCAGGTATGCTGATCCGGTGTCATGGAGGGCCTTGTGAGTGTGAGTTAGCATCTTGAAGGTGACTCTAGCTTCAATGGGGAGCCAGTGGAGTGTGCGCAGGTGCTGGGAGATGTGGCAGTGTCTTGGCAGGTTGAAGACCAGTCTTGCGGCGGCGTTTTGGATGTTCTGTAGTTTGCGGGTGAGGTTTTTGTTTATTCCGGCTTAGAGTGCGTTGCTGTAGTCAAGCCTGCTGGTGACCAGGGCGTGAGTGACGGTCTTTCTGTTTGTGGGGGATCCATTTGAAGGTCTAACGTAGGAAGTGGAGGGTGTGGAACCAGGAGGACGAGACGGAGTTGATCTGCGGTCCATTTTGAGCTCTGAGTCCAGGATGATTCCCAGGTTGCGTGCTTGGTCCGTGGGGGTGGGCGGGCTTCCGAGGGCGGGGGGCCACCAGGTGTCGTTCCAGGCGTCGGGGTTTGGGCCCATGATGAGTACTTATGTCTAGTTGGTGTTTAGTTGTAGGCATTTGTTTTTCATCCATTTGGCGACGGCTTCCATGCCTTCTCGAAAGTTGTGTCTGGCGGCGTTGGATTCGTTGGATAGGGAGAGGATGAGTTGGGTGTCGTCTGCGTATGACACAATGTTGAGTCTGTAGGTTCTGGCGATGGGGGCGAGCGGAGCCATGTAGACGTTGAAGAGCGTAGGGCTGAGGGAGGACCCCTAGGGGACTCCGCAGGTGGTAGCTGTAGGGTCCGAGAGGAAAGGGGGAGTCTGACCTGCTGCGTTCTGCCATAGAGGAAGGAGCGGATCCAGTCAAGGGGCTTGTCTTGGATCCCTGCATTGTGGAGTCTGCGTATTAGGGTGCGGTGAGAGACTGTGTCGAACGCCGCTGAGAGGTCGAAGAGGATGAGCGCTGCTGTTTCTCCTTTGTCCAGTAAGGTACGGATGTCGTCTGTTGCGACGAGGAGGGCGGTTTCCGCACTGTGTTTTCTTTTGCTGAAGCCGGATTGGGAGGAGTCGAGGATATTGTGCTCTTCGATGAATGTGGCGAGTTGGCTGTTGATGGCTTTCTCAATGACTTTCGCTGGGAACGTGAGCAGGGAGATTGGTCTGTGGTTTCTGAGGTCGGTGGGGTCCGCCGAGGGTTTCTTCAGGAGGGGGTTGATCTCAGCGTGTTTCCAGTCGTCAGGGAACGAGGCGGTTGCCAGGGAGCGGTTGATGGTGTGGCAGAGCATGGGTGCGATGGTGTCGCCGGCTCTGTTGAAAATGTGGTGGGGGCAGAGGTCCGTGGGGGCCCCGGAGTGGAGTGGATTTACTTCATCGTCTTCAGTGTGTCTTCTGTGGTGAGGGCTGTCCAGTTGTTGATCGCTGACTTCAGGATGTCGGGGTGGTTGGTGAGGGTTCAGTGTGTTGGTTGTCTTCATCGAAGTTGTCGTAGATGCTCTTGATTCTGTGGTGAAAAAAGGTGCTGAGTTTGTCGCAGAGGTCTTTGAGGGAGGGATGTCGGTGGACTGGCTGGTGGGTTGGGCGAATTCCTTGATGATGTTGAAGAGTTCTTTGTTGTTGTGTGCATGAGTGGAGATTCTGTCTTCAATCGCTTTTTTCCCTGTTTTTCTGATGAGTTGGTGGTGGGCGTTGGTGGCGGCTCTGAAGTAGTTGTGGGCTTCTGTGGATTTGGTGTTCCTCCAGGCCTTTTCGAGGCGGCGGCAAGTGCGTCTGGACTCTCGAAGTTCGGTGGCAAACCATCGGGCTTTCTTAGCGTGGAAGCGAGGGTCCCAAACAGAATAACTACTGGAAGCAAGGGTCCCTAACTGAATCACAATTGGAAGCAAGGGTCCCTAACTGAATCACTACTGGAAGCGAGGGGCCCCAACTGAATCACAATTGGAAGCAAGGGTCCCTAACTGAATCACTACTGGAAGCGAGGGACCCTAACTGACTCACTATTGGAAGTGAGGGACCCTAGCTGACTCACTATTGGAAGTGAGGGTCCCTAACTGAATCCCTATTGGAAGCGAGGGTCCCAGACTGAATCACTATTGGAAGTGAGGGACCCTAACTCGATCACTATTGGAAGCGAGTCAGCCTGACTAAATCACTATTGGAAGTGAGGGACCCTGACTAAATCACTATTGGAAGTGAGGGACCCTGGCTCGATCACTATTGGAAGCGAGGGACCCCAACTGAATCACAATTGGAAGCGAGAGACCCTAATTGATGCAAATCTGTACGCTTTGAGACTCAACCAATCGACAAGAATACAGAAACAATATACATCAAACCAATGCAAATATTAAGAAACACTCAAATACAAAATATATACAAACATTAAAATTTTAATTTTAATGGGAAGGGTGGAGCTTTTCAGAGTGTACTTTTATTTCTAAAAGACTATGCCGGACGCTTGTGTATAAGTTTGCCATTTTTGCTCATTAAGCATACATTTCTTTATTGGCTTGAACTAGATTCTGATTGTTGCTCTGCTCCCACACATCAGGCTTAGGACACCAACGTAATTTTTAGCCTCCAATTTCAAATTGTTTCACATTTGCAAAGCGCTAAAACATCGTTGAAACATGTACGACCATCAACTCGCACAACCATCAACTGAAACCCACACCAAGCGCAATAATGAGAACACGGATATAGGTTTGAGGTGTCGATGAGAGGGATTCTGCAGCCTCCATGGAGTCACCGCGTCATCTGATGGACATGCTGCAGGGACCGGAAGGGGCGGGTCACCTGGAGAAACCAAACAAAGGTCAGTGAAGGCGGTGGGAGCACCACAGGCTGAGCCGGGTAAGACCAGGCAAAGCATGCTAAGGTCTGAGGGGGAGCGGCTGAAGATGGGTTCCATTGGTGCAGCAGGTGCAGTGGCACCAGGGCCCGGAGGCGTGCCGGGCCCACTGAACCCTGGCTATTGCTGTATTTTACTATTCAAACAGTGGCCGGGCAGAGGGGGTGTTGTGATGCAGGGAGGCGTGTAGAAATACAAGGCTTGTAGATACGGAGAGGGTTTGTTGTAAGTTATATTGATAGATAAATGACTCCACCAGGAGCAGATGCCGGTAGGTGCTCAGCCCTGGTCTGTGTGGTTCACCTGCCCTCCAGGAAACCCTCACAACCCTGATATTCCATGGCATCACTGGGTCACCTGCCAAGCAGGAGACCAGACATCTTCCTCCCTCCTTTGAAACACAAAGGAGAGGCCTTGCAGCTTGGGAACATGATGGAAACATAGATCACACACAGACATAAGGCAAACTTAGGACAGACTTAAGGCAAACTTAGGACAGACTTAAGACAAAATCCTAACTTTACTACTACTAAATGCCTTCTGTGAATACCAAAAGTAGTAAGTTTAGGATTTTGTCTTAAGTTAGTTCTGTGAGTCGGGCCCTAAGTGTTTTAGCAACACGTGTCTTTCAGCCCACACACTTCCATGTAAGGACGCCTGGTGTTTTCGCAACGGGTACCTTTCACTCCGCACACTCATCCCATTAAAAGGCATCTTGTGTTTCAGTACTGGGAATCTCCCATCCCACACACTCATCCCTGTAAGGGCTTCTAGCATTTTAGAAACAGGTGTCTTTCAACCCACACAGTCATCCCACATAAGGCATCTAGTGATTTCGCAACAGGTATGTTTCAACCCACACACTCATCCTACGTGAGGACATCCAGGGGCTTAATTACAAGCCTCTTGCGCCACTTTTGCGTCAATTTTAACATGGGAAAAATGACGTACGGGTGGTGCACGGGGCTTGTAAATAAGCTCCCTAGTGTTTTCATATTCAGTATCTTCACTCCACACACACATCCCCTGTAAGTGCACCAGAAAGGGCATATTGTGTTTTATCAATGGGACACTGAGGCAGCATAGGTTCTTGTCAGTCTTGTGTACTTTAAGGTCTTAAAAGTGCATCTGGTTTGGATAGTGCCCCTTTGAGAATCCATATTTTACTGCTAATGGTGACTTTTCAGTTATAGTTTTGACTTTTTTTGTGCTCACTGAAGTGGGTTTTGTCTTTGCGGCTAGCGTTACTCTTCTATCCATTGCTAGAAAGGCATTTCATTACGTGAATCCAGTTAGAAACGTAACAAATAGCACAGCTTTAAACCCATCACTGTCTGGTCTACCAGGTCACCCTGAAAGCACTTTAAACAAGTGAAAACTCCATTCCTGGCTTCTGGAGGGTAGCTTACAGACCTCAGAGGTGAGTATTTTCCTCCAATCAAGTTTTTAAAGTTCTTACATCTTTTGAATGCCATCACTAGAGTTTCAGTGAACACCTTCGTCTTGTAGTTCCTACAAATCTATATAGGATCTGCGAGTTTAGACAACATAAACGAAGGGATTGGTGTTCAGACTGATTCCAGACACCCCCAAAGAATATGTTAATCTGTAGACCAGCTAGCTCACAGTGCCACTATAAGCCCCACGAATAGTATCTGACAACTATCACACAAGACAACCCTGACCTGACCTGATATTGTATCCAAAAGTCAGGTTCTCCCAAAAGAGACCTTTCACTTTCCTGGAAACGTCCCACTCCATTTGGAGTCTTATTTCATAAAACTAATGTGGGACACTTACCCTAGTATCAGGTGTTTCCACCTTGATATGCTCATTCAACGCTGGTGACACCAGAAATTCCATCAGGTTCTGGCGAGCAATTGCTACTTCTGCTGCACTATCTAGCATTGTCAGCACCCATTCCCCTTTCAGAGGTTGAGTCCTCAGACGCCTGGGCATTTCTTATTTTAAGGCTAGCTACCTTCTTCTTTTTAAAATGAGGTTTTAGGTTTATCTTCTTTTTTTATAATGTAGTCTGAAGTGTGATGTGTGTCTCTTGGCTTGACTCGCTCTTCTGATCTGTGTTCTGACCATCCTCCCCTCTCTGAGTTTTTTGATGAACCCTGAAAAGAACGAGAGGAAGGTGTATCAGTATTGTGATACCTGTCAGGTTTTTTAATATCATGATTTCTAAGGTTATATTTCCTGTCAGAGGTTTCCTGTTGAGGAGACCTACCCTGTGATTGTGATGCATTTTTTTGGTTTTTTGATTGTTTATTATCTCATTTCTTTTTAGGAAAATCGGGTGTTTGCTTAAAATTATAATTTTCAGGATTACCCATTAATTGTGGTTTCACATGTCTAGCTCCCAAATGATCCCTTCCCAGCAAAGCATAGGTCTCTTCGATGATTTTAGGTAAATCCTGCTCCTGTTGTGCAGGAGGGAATTCCCTCAAGCGTTGGCATATAGCCACCGTTGCTGCCTCCCCTTTTATGTTTGCTAACATAAATGTAGTTACCTGTCAGGATCTAACTACGTGCGCCTGCTACAAAGTACAGAGAGCCTGGAACTACTTGTCCCAGAAGGCCAAAAGAGGAGGCGTCACATACTATTTGAAGCAGGAATGCTCGTTCACAAGTGTACGTAATTCTTATGATGAGGAGGACGTTCCTTGAGGCTACGGAAGTGAAGCCTGTTTGTGTGCTGAAGGATCACCACAGCGGTTGCTGTTTCTGGCGGCTTCCTACGTTTCAGCCGGAGAAGCCGTCTTTGTTTTTCTTTCTCAGACGTGCGATCGGATTCGGAGTGGAGACTCTGAAATTCTCTGGGGAATCAGGGAGAGGCTTTGCCACTGCTTGGAATGAGTAGCGAGTAGAGCGGAATCGTCTTTTGTTTATTTGTGGCTGACTCTCGGCCGGATTCAGAACGGAGTGGCCGATCTACTGTGGGACTCCGGGAGAGGCTTTCTGCTGCGAGGAGCGAGCAGCGAGGGGAGTTGTTTTCTGTTGCCTCCGGTCCGGAACGAATTTTGGCGGCTGTCGAGATTCATTAGCTGCTCAGGATAGAGTGGCTGTTGGTGGAGGAAAAACAACGCTGGGCAGGAGTGGAGTTGCCCTAGTAAAGTACTGTTGAGAGACGCTTTGTTAATTTCCAGCCAATTGACATTGTATATGGAAAAATCAAACATATGACAGTGAAGAGAATGGTTTATGTTATTTTCTTGGTATTGGTCAATACAATCTAAGTGACAATTCCCTGGTGAATCATCTGAGCACCAGGAGTGAGATCTCACGTTTTTTATGCCTATGACATTATAATAGGGTGGTGACACACTGGATTTATTCTTTCTAATTACGAATTATTTTGATGGGAAAGTATCATCTAGGGTACGTAGGTGAAAGGGAGAAGGCTGATTCAAGTAAACAAGGGTTGAATGCAAAGGTAACCTGTGTGCTTTGTATTTTAGGAAATCCCCATCCAGTTGTGAGCAGTATCATATCTGGGTGTGAGTTGGATCAGGAATACAACAGCAGGAGGAGCCTGGGCCATAGGTAACAGTCCATTTTAGTGAGATTATAATGAAAGTAGTAAGGAAATAACCGTATGCTAACCTATGTGTTTTTTGTTTTCAGGTATTCCTTTCCCAGCTGATCCTTCCCTAATACCTTTTCCCTCGCTTGATCGCCTCAATACTCGGTACCTTTCCTGATAGAGTTGGGGATATCAAGAGGTGGGCCCTTTTGAGCATCACCTGAGTTCCGAGGAGTTCCTGTGGATGTTACAATACCTGGGCAAAATTACCTATCAATTTCATCCCTAAGTCCAGGGCAGGTTCTGCCCCGTACTCTTTCTGTATTTGTTTTAATACTTCTGGTATAACTGCCGTTGATTGGGTACCATGAGTCCTGGTATAGATGGCAGCAAAGACTCTACCCCAAGTAGTACAATACTCAATCTGGAGAGCTAATCCCACTGGCAAGCAGATCGTCAGTATTCTGATTTCCTTACAGACCTGTGTGTGGAAACACTAAGTCAAGCGGTGTTATTTTCTGTGCTTTCCAGAACGGCATTTGCTCACGTTTAGTGGGCATTCTTCCCATTGTTGCGTTTTTGGGGTGATTTCAGTTACGATACCTTGTAGTTAATCTGCTGGAGTGACAGTTGTAGGTTGAAGTGTGAGTGTTCACATAACAAACTGTGTAAGATTTCTGTATAGCTTTATTATTTCTTAGTGAAGTGGATGTAAGTCTGCTGCTGGTAATGTGTCAATTTGTGGATGTGGAGTATATGCAGCTAGAATATGCCAAGTGGCTCTGCCTCTGCTGAGCGGACCGAGTCTCACTTTATCTTTGGTCTGGGAGAGGGCGCCTTTAAACCAATTCATATGCTCTTGTCAAGTGAGCAGGACTTCTATGTCCTCATATGGAGAGTATTCATCTGGTATTTCATCCGGAGTGTAAGAATGAAATGTATGTGTGCCTGCATCCGCAGGTGAGAATTTTACCCAAGAATAGAACACCTCTGTTTTGTATGCCTCGTGTGCCTTAATCACGAAGGTAACAGTCCCACCTAACTCTAAAATTTGCTAATTTTAAAGTAAGTGCATTTCTGCAATTTTATGAACTGTTTATAGCATCTTCCTGCTCTCCTTCCTCTGTTGCATTTAATGCAGCCACAGTGTCATCTTGGATAGAGATTGCAAAAAGGATTTTCAAGGAAATAGAGATAAGGTTTATGCACAATGTAGGGAACTATAATCCTTCATGGTTAAATAAACCTACAGTCAATACATAGGGTATACCTACTCAACTGTGGTGGATTTTCCCTCCTCACTCTTGATGTCTCTGGGTACAAGTGAATATGGGTGTCTGAGAAAGCATGACTGAACTGCTCAGATTCGACCGTTAAATAAGAACCAAAACCAAAGTTGGCGGCACCATGTCATGTAGTTCCTACAACTCTATATGGGATCTGCACGTTTAGACAACATAAACTAAGAGATTGGTGTTCAGACCAATTCCAGACACCCCCAAAGGACTGTAGACCAGCTAGCTCACAGTGCCACTATAAGCCCCACCACCTTACCAAGGAGTGAATAATTTCTGGCAACTGATGGGCATGACAACCCTAAACCCTCAAGGATCGTGAAAACAGTACAGTACTTTTCGCTCAGTCACTCGTGCTGACTTGTGCTCAGAGAGATATACAGAATAAACGGTGGGGACGTTTTCAATAAGCATTTATTGATCCCGCGTCATTCTAGTATTAAATACATGTGCTGCAACAATCATTCGACAGAAACAGATATATACAGTTATAAGCACCAACAGAGTAAATAAAAGGTAGGATTCTACCATGGAGCTAAAACAGTGAATATATGCAGGCATATAAATACGACAGTAGTCATGAGTACTCCTAAAATGCAAACCCTAAGTGTACCTAGCATGTATGTAGGTGTAGAAGTCAAGAACCTCCTAGGAAAGAGCCAACCCAATTACCTGATGGGAGAGAACGAAGGACCCTGTCTTGGTCCCGAGATGGACACCCCGCGAGGGATGTCAGACCACTGCGTGCCAGCATGTCTGCGGGCAGGGACTTCAGCATCTCATGTCAACATGGAAGCTTATCCTCTAGTTTGCCCAGCAAAGATGTGGGACTTATATACCCAAAGGTTACCCTCAGGGGTTCTACATAGATGTGTCACGGTACTGTGGGTCTGTCCAAGGATGACGATAGTTTTGACTTTTGTATGGAGTTATTATACAGAAGATGGTAATCCTGCTGTGATACTAAGGATACTAATGTATAATAAATTAGGCCAGTTTTCGAAGAAAACCACATGACATTTATTCGGCACCTAACTAGGTAAAAGGTCAGCACCAGAGTCATTATGTAGAGCAAGGTAGGACTAATGTAGGTAAAAAGTGGTGCAACTACCTAGGCCTACATTTGGGTACACTGGGGCTCATAACACCTGTTGACACTTTCATCCTTTTCAATAAGTAGCTCATGTCTACATACACCATTCTGGATTTTGTGGTTCTGAATACTATATTTAGTTATGCAACCTAGTTGTTTCTGTTATTTCCTTCCGCTCTCTTTTGCAGCAGGGATTGTCTAGTCTGGAATCCTACTAGTCTCTTCCTCTCATCCAGAGTATGTTTGAGTATCCACATGATCTGAATGTATTCAGCATCTACCTTTCCTGCCCCAGATATTCCTGTTGGTTTGAGACAATGTACTTCACTCTCAACAGCTGGGAGCAGTGAAGATGAAAACTTGTGCTTCACTCTGCCCACCGCCGCCGCAACATCTTCAAACCCCTGCGAGAACTCCGCTGGCTCCCAATCAACAAGAGAGTTGTGTTCAAGCTCATCACACATGCCCAGACTCTTGCAATGAAAATGAATATGCTACTTACCAGTATGCATCTGTTCTTGGCATGTAGGGCTGCTAACATTCATATCTTAGCATTAGATCGCCGCCTAGTGTTGGGTCCGGATGATCGCACATTGTTGTCCTGGAAGAGTCTTCGAAGTATGCTGAGATAGGTGGCTCCTCCCCTGGACTACAGTGCGCATGGGCATCGGCTCCATCCCCAGATTGTTTTTCGCCATTGTGGCAGAAGATGGAGTGAAAAGTGTAAAGGATGTCCATGCTAATGATTGAATACAATAGTATATCTGCAGCTGCGACAGGCACCGGGGAGGAGGGTGGGCGATATGAATGTTAGCAGCCCTACATGCCAAGAACAGATGCATACTGGTAAGTAGCATATTCAGTTCGAGGCATGTGGGCTGCTAAATTCATATGTTAGCATAGAATACATAGCAGTCCCTCCATCAGCGGCGGTTGCCCGTGCCAGCTGCAGAAACCTGAAAAAGTGTCTTGAGAACAGCCTGTCCTACAGCAGCTTGCTGCTTGGAATGCACATCAACACAGTAGTGTTTTGTAAAGATATGTGGTGTAACCCACGTGGCTGCTCTGCAAATATCCTCTAAAGGAATGTTCCCTAGGAAAGCCATGGATGCCCCCAGTTTGCGTGTGGAGTGCGCCCTTGGGGGTATCGTTAAAGTGCGCTTGGCCTTTTGATAACATATTTGGATGCACTTAACAATCCACCTGGCTATTCCTGCTTTGGAAATAGGGTTGCCTTTGTGTTGTGGTGAGAAGGCAACAAAAAGTTGTTTTGTTTTCCTAAAGTGTTGTGTTCTGTCTATGTAGTACATCAACGCCCTCCGTACGTCTAACGTATGGAGCATTCTCTCCGCCACTGTTTGTGGGTTTTGGAAGAATGCCGGTAAGTCAATAGTTTGGTTGAGATGAAACTGTGACACCACCTTCGGAAGGAATTTGGGGTTAGTACGTAGCACTACCCTATTTGGATGAATCTGAATGAATGGCTCTTGGATTGTGAGCGCTTGCAGCTCACTAACACGCCTCAGTGACGTAATAGCAATTAGGAAAGCCACTTTCCACGTTAGGAACTGGAGTTCACACGAGTGCAGTGGTTCAAATGGTGGTCCCATCAGCCTGGTGAGGACCACATTGAGGTTCCACACCGGAGCTGGCGGTGTTCTTGGGGGAATGACTCGTTTCAGACCTTGAAGGAAAGCTTTAATGGCAGGCACCCTGAAGACAGAGAGATGCTGCCTATTCTGAAGATATGCTGCGATGGCGGATAGATGTATCCGAATAGAAGTGAACGCTAGATTGCACTTGTACAGATGTAGCAGATAACAAATGATGTTAGGGATAGATGCATCTACCGGGTTGATGGCATTGGCTGTACAGTAAATGACAAAGCGCTTCCATTTTGCAGCATAGCATGCTCTGGTAGTTGGCTTCCTAGCCTCCTTGATGATGTCCATGCATTCTGGAGGTAGGTTAAGGTATCCGAACTCTAGGACTTCAGGAGCCAGATCGCTAGGTTGAGCTGTTGCGGATCTGGATGCTGAATTTCTCCATGGTTCTGCGTCAAAAGCCTGGGTGTGAGGCGCAGTCTTTGATGCGGCACCACTGAGAGTTCGAGGAACGTGGTGTACCATGCTTGGCGCGCCCACGTTGGAGCAACCAGGATGAGAGTCATCGCGTGCTGCTTTAGCTTTCTTGCCACCAGCGGTATTAGAGGGGCTGGCGGAAAAGCGTACGCAAATTTGCCTGACCAGTTCATCCATATCGCATTCCCCTGCGACTGTGGGTGAGGGAACCTGGCGGCAAAGTGTTGGCATTTTGCGTTTTCCTTTGTTGCAAACAGGTCTATCTCCGGATGACCCCAGTGCTGGAAGTACGGGTGGAGTACAGATGGGTGTAACTCCCACTCGTGCATTTGATGGCTGTGTCTGCTGAGCAGATCCGCCATCAGATTGTCCTTGCCCGGGAGGTGTTCTGCCATGAGGAAGATGTTCCTCTGAATGGCCCACCGCCACATGCCCTGAGCCAGATGAGACAGCTGTGGCGAGTGGGTGCCCCCCTGCTTCTGAATGTAGTACATCGCGGTCATGTTGTCCGTCCGGACTAACACTACCTTGTTGCACAGATGTACAATGAAGGACTTGAGTGCCATGAAGATTGCCATCAGTTCCAGATAGTTGATGTGCATCTTCTGTTGCTGCGTCGTCCATAGTCCCTGCACTGTGTAAGTGAGCAGATGAGCTCCCCATCCCTGGAGAGATGCGTCCGTTGTCAGGGTAATCTGTGGCACTGGCTCCTGGAACAGTCGGCCCTTGCAAAGGTTGTGTGGAGTCCACCAATGCAGAGAGTCGTATGCCCGACTGGTAACCAACACTAGGTCTGTTAATTGTCCTTGAGCCTGTGTCCACTGATTTGCTAAGCACTCCTGGAGCGGGCGCATATGTAGCCGTGCGTGAGGGACTATGAAGATGCAGGAGGCCATCATGCCTATCAACTGCATGAACACTCTGGCTGGAAGTGAGTGTTGTGGTCTGAATTTCTGGATCAGAGCCTGCATGCTGTCTATCCTGACTTGGTTTGGTTGAGCCACGGCCGTCAGGGTATTGATCGTCGCGCCTAGAAACTGCCAGACATGTGCCGGCTGAAGGTGCGACTTTGGGTAGTTCAACGAGAAACCTAGATCGTGAAGGAGGTGAATGGTAGTCGACATGTCCGCGGCGCACTATTGTTCCGACTTGGCTTGAACGAGCCAGTCGTCCAGGTAGGGGTAGACATGGATGCCCTGCCTCCTGAGGTGCGCCGCTACTGTCGCCAGACACTTGGTAAACACTCTTGGGGCTGTGGTGACTCCGAAGGGTAGGACCTTGAACTGATAATGTTTGCCTTGGATAGTGAACCTGAGGTATTTTCTGTGGGACGGGTGTAGTGGTATGTGGAAATAAGCATCCTTGAGGTCTAAGGTTGCTAAGAAGTCCCCCTGGTTTAACAAGGGAAGAATCTGTTACAGTGTAAGCATATGGAAATGTTCTGACAGTATATACAGGTTGAGGGGACGTAGATCTAGAATGGGTCTGAGAGATCCGTCCTTCTTTGGAATAAGGAAGTACAGGGAATACACCCCTGTGCCTTCCTCCTCCACTGGCACGAGCTCGATTGCGCCTTTTTGCAGCATCACCACTACCTCCTGCTGCAATAAGTGCAAGTGCTCTGCGGACATAGGCCGTTGCCTTGGTGGAATGTTGGGTGGAGTGGATCTTAACTCTAGGCAATAACCGTACTGTACAAGTTGTAGCACCCACCTGTCTGTGGTGATGTTTCTCCAGACGGGCAGGAACTGCTGCAGTCTCCCCCCGACAGGTGTTAAGTGGTCGGGGGGCAGTGACAGAGAGTCACTGTTTGCTTGGGGCAGAGGAGCGGGAGTTGTTGTTCCCTCTGCCGCGTCCTCTGGTGCTGTTTCCTCGGTAACCCCCCTTGTTCTGTTTGGGGTACGAGGATTGTGCTCCACCTCTAGAGAATTGTGATTGTTGACCCATCTGTCCTCTGGTGACTCCACGTGCACCTGAGCGACGAAAATTATTGCCACGAAACTGTTGTGATTGTAGGGCCCCCATAGACTTAGCAGTTTCGGTGTCTTTTTTAATCTTTTCAAGGGTGGTGTCAACATCTGGACCAAACAGTCTATCAGGATTGACTGGCTGATTAAGTATGGTTGTTTGTATGTCAGGTTTAAACTCCGATATGCGGAGCCAGGCCTGCCGTCTCAGCATGACGCTAGTGTTAATGGCCCTAGCTGCCGTGTCTGCTGCATCAAGTGCACACTTTATGGCTGCATTGGAGATTAGTTTGCCCTCCTCTATAAGCAGTTTGGTACCCTCTTGGAACTGCGGAGGCAGGTGTTGTAAAACTTGCTCTAGGGTGTCGTAATGCGCCCTATCATAACGTGCTAAGAGTGCCTGTGTATTCGCAATACGCCAAAAGTTGGCAGCCTGTGCAGCTACTCTTTTGCCTCCAGCCTCTAGCACTTTCGACTCCTTATCCGGGGAAAGGGGCTTCACCCGTTGTTTGGGAGTTGGCCCGTTTGCGGGCATTTGCGACCACCAGGGAGTCCAGCGGCAACTGTCCCCGAATGTATGCAGGGTCTGCAGGTGCTGGTCTGTACTTTTTTTCAATCCGTGGATTGACCACTCTCGCCCTGGTAGGTTCTTTAAAGATGTCCGCAGCATGTTTGAGGACCCCCTTGAGCATAGGCAGTGTCTTTACTGTCCTTTCAGAGACTGAAAAAGTGTCAAATAGAAAGTCTTCTTCTACTGGGTCAGCATGCATGTCCACATCATGATTAGCAGCTGCCCTTTCAAGGAGTGCATGAAAACCAGCAGAATCTTCAGTTGGGGATGCACGTGCACTGAAAGGCTGTGGGTCAGGCTGTGGGTCTTGCCCCACATCCTGGGTGCCTTGGTCACCAATGTCATCATATGTTCTGGGGAAGGAGTTGGGCTCCTTCTTGGAGGAGGCTGGATGGGTTCCATGAGGCCTGAGGCGTCCTGAGGAAGCCTTTTCTTCTTGAGGGGGATGACACAGGAGTCCACTGGCTGTGAAGTGATCCTCCTCTTGTAAAGGGTCAATTTGCCCGTGTCTGCGTCGATAAAACGCTCCGAATCCTCTTCTGAGTCGAGTACCCGACTTGAAAGTGCCCCTGCCGTTGAAGAATCCGACTTCTTTGGCGTCGATTTCGTTGAAAAGGCCTTCGGCGCCTCTTTTGGCGGCAGAAGGAAGAGAAGTTTACCCGCAGGCTTCACTGGAATGTCCATCGGCTTCTGTGGCGATGGCAACGGAGCCGACGTAGCCGAGGCCTTCTCCCTGATTCTCTGCAGTGAAGAGGCGATGAGGGACGTGTCACTTGCAGTGGCCTCGGATCCGACGTCCTGGTGTCCCTTTTGAGTCTTTGACGATGATGCCGCAGCCGCCGACCCAGAGTCCTTGGACCGATGCGCAGATGTACCAGCCTTCGATCCGTGAGACTTTGTCGGCACCGTCTCCACCACGCGTCCGACTAACGGAGTCCCAGTCGGAACCGGAGCTGTTTCGCTGGCTTTTGCGGGCTTTGACGGCGCCGCAGCGGTTGACCCGTGCCGACCACCCTTTTTAGAGGATCCCTCCTCCGGCGTCGATTTTGACACTGTGGAATCGACAGATTTCTTCGACTTCTGTGGACCGGAGGTCGACGGAGTCGATGAAGCAGCGGGTTTGGTCGTTTTCTGTGGTACGGCCGCCATCTTAGGTGTGCTCGAATCCATAAGTTTCGGTTTCGATTTCGGGTCGGCCATTTTAGGTGTAGTCGATACCGTAGGTTTCAGTTTCGGTTTCGATACGGCCTGCCCAGCAAGTTTGTCCGTGGCCGGGCCGGAAGGCGGGGCCGTGGCTTGCGGTACGGGGTCTAGGGTAAGGCCGACAGGCGATCCCGTGACCCGATCTTGATCTTCGTAACCTTCGGGGCATAGCTCGTCCCCTGAGCTATCTTCCGCGGCCCCATAAACCTCTTCGACGTCCCCTACCTCTTCGACGTATTCAAGGCCTTGACCCGCGACTCCGTCTCCGTCTTCCGGATCTGCCTCGACCTCCGTCTCAGGCGGGGAGATTTGAAGATGATGACTCTGGTCTTCGTCTTCTTGGTCGCCGAAGATGTTTTCTGGATCCGGGGCCGCTTGTCTGGCTTCAAGGCGCACCGCGCGCCGAATCTTGAGTGTTTTCTTGGACCTGAACTTCGCGCAGGCCCTGCAGTTGCCGTCGTCATGGTCCGGCGAAAGGCATTTGTTACAGACCGGGTGCAGATCTATATGTGGGTATTTGGACCCACAGAGCGGACAGAGCTGAAACGGACTCCGCTCCATGCTGTAAAGTTGCAGTCGTGTCGCGATGAGAAGGCCTCGATGTCCGAAGAGCGTAAGCACTCCGCTGATTCCGACTCCAAGAGACGGAAGAACTCGAGACCGTGCGCAAACAATACCGACGCTATGAAAACAAGGCCTTTTGGCCTGAAAAAGTTAGTTTTTCTCGGTTCCGACAGAGAGACGTCGAGACCGCATCCGAACCCAATGGCGGAAAAAAACAATCTGGGGATGGAGCCGATGCCCATGCGCACTGTAGTCCAGGGGAGGAGCCACCTATCTCAGGATACTTCGAAGACTCTTCCAGGACAACAATGTGCGATCATCCGGACCCAACACTAGGCGGCGATCTAATGCTAAGATATGAATTTAGCAGCCCACATGCCTCGAACCTTGTGCTTCACTCTCAACAGTTGTGAAAAGTGAAGATGGGCGATCAGACTCTTGGGATGAAAATGTGCGCTCCACTCTCTTTTTAGTTTTTAGGTCTCGCCTATCCCATTCCGCAAGGAATGGATAGGGGAGAATTTTAGTTGGCAAAATAAGTTCTCAAACCATCGGCGAATTTCCAACAGTTCACGTGAACACAAGCACGCACTTTTCCCCTACAAGAGCTTTCATTGACTCTTCACTTTGTGCACGCAGCTGCCTAGTCCTCCCACCCCTCCCTGCCTCCGAGAGCTTTACTTGAAAGGCATACGCTCCCCCGCCCCCTGCTTCACACTTCACGGCCGCCAGGCCGTGTCTCACATTTCTCCTCCCCCCCTCCGCACAGCAATGCCAAGAGCTTGTTGAGAATGTGTGTTACGGTCTTGTTTGTCTTGTCTTTATGTTCGTTAGGAAGCCTTCCATCCATGAACGATTCTAGCGTTACAAACCCATCTTTACCAATATCGATGTCTGTGAGTTTGCGGCTCTGCCGAGTATTGCTTTTAATGGATAGACACTTCACGGCCGCCAGGCCGTGTCTCGCATTTCTCCTCCACCCCCCTCCCCACAGCAATGCCAAGAGCTTGTTGAGAATGTGTGTTACGGTCTTGTTTTTCTTGTCTTTATGTTCGTTAGGAAGCCTTCCATCCATGAACGATTCTAGCGTTACAAACCCATCTTTACCAATATCGATGTCTGTGAGTTTGCGGCTGTGCCGAGTACTGCTTTTAATGGGTAGTTTTGAAGACTTTGTGAACGTTATAGTAATTGGAATACTTACCTTACGATGACAGTACTGCCACCGCTTCCGCGATAATAGCGTTCCGAGCATAACTTAAAAGTAGACGCCACATTCTATGTTGGTTTCACGACTCCCCTCGCTCCCACCCATACCGGTGCCAAGTAAGCTGGCGCAGATGCCGAGACTCGAATCCGTTGCCTTGTCTACCGAGGCTCCGGCAGACGCGCTTTATGAATGTTTGACATAAATCACCTTATCTCCCTATGGCTCCCTCCACCTCCTCCCGCAGTGCGCTATCGCTCTGACAGAGGAAAACAAAATGTATGTGGCCTTTGCATTGGGAATCACTTATTTTACAATGTGAATGGCTGGTGGAAATATTTGCATGCCCTGTTTTAATGCGAAGCACTGTCAGCATAAGTGCCTTCTTTTTGAAGTCTGTATTTTAAAATTTGACAACAATCCTATGGAAACGAAAATGGCTTAGCGGTCTTAGCAGCAGAGTTACTATTCCAATCACTCCGAAGGCAAGGGTTCGAGTAGGACTGCTGCCAGCTAATTTTATTCTACTACAATGTCCCATAGTATTTTGATGATGTTTAGGGCATCTTTATTTTAAAGATATTAGGATCTGGTCTCTTCATCACTAAATATTTTTATTTAAAAAATATTAGGTTCTGGTCTCTTCTTCAAGAAACTACATTACATAAACATCGCTACTATTGTTAACAGTAGCAAATGCATAACGAAATCTGGTTTGGGCTTGCCGAGTTAAAGATATTTGACTAACACCATGTTTCCGGTCACCTCCCAAGATCAGCTACTTTTTAAGTATCTCATGTTGACACACTCAACATAATTTATAGATTCAGTCAGCAAATGGGTAAAGTCCATGGTGACTGCGGCACAGGAGAAATAAAATTGTAAGCAATATGTGATTCTGCGATTTAGCCGGATTTAGAATCATGCCTAAAGCAGCTTGAGAACGTGAGCAGTTCTGAGTTGCAGACAGCTAAAACTACATTAGAAATGTTTTTTAATCAACATGATTTAAATATTTACTTGTGCACACTCTAACCTCAGTGGCCAGTACAAGTCTGCATCTGAGGCTGAGTGACTGAAAACCACAGACCGACAAGGAGTCTCCAGCAGCCTGGATCAGTCACATGGTTTCATGATTAGAGGCACAGGTGGGGGTGCAAGCAACGGCAGACACCAAACTAAATTACAAACTTCCATCCACTCAGCTGACTTAAATTCGGTCCCTCAATTGTGTTGGCCTGTTTCTCCCCATTGCCTTCCCGCGCCCTCCGTCTTCTGTCTCCCCCACCTGCACCATCTGTGTTACTTTACAATAACCCCTATGTTGCTGCCACGTCCGTCCTGTCCTCCTATGCTCCTTCAGTGTCCTCCTTCCCTGTGTTCCTCCCCCCCTTGTTTCTTCTACACCCCTTGCATCTTGTTTTTTTCGCTATCTCTTTCTCGTCCCACCCGTCTCTTTCTATTTTTACGTTCACCTGGTTCCTGTTTACTTTCTAACGCTTTCCAATCCCTTTAGATATCATCCCTTCTCTGTGTTACTGTGAGAAGTTGGCCTGATATGCAGTGCTCACTATTCTAGTGATCACTATGTATCAGTCCAAACAACCCTCATTGATGATTGGTTGTAAGTCAACCTTATAGACCAGCTATCCTAGTAGCATGGATACGAGCAGTCTAAGGCTAAGACTCTAGAGGGCGTGTTAAGCCAGCTGTTTTACCATCACATTACCCCTTGAACACCCAGTGAAAGGACACCACACAAGTTGTTATGAAAATAAACAGTGTATTTATTTATAACAAGACTACCCTGGCTCTTTATGAGACAGGGAGCTAAGCACACAACAAAACTCTTACGAAAATACTTTAAGTCGCACAATTTACACAAATGCCCGAGGGGCACGAAAAACCATATACTCTAAAAGTGGAATGCGAATTACTAGCAGGTAAGTAACGATTCTCAGAGGCTTTAGAAACGCTAGGCCTACAATACTGAACACTCAGGTTAGGAGCAGGAGGCCTAGGGGCGCCACGTGCAGAGTGGGAACTCTCACGCGCAAGGCGGGAAAAAGCCTATGGAAGCTAGTATTCACAAAGTTAGTGTTCTCGGGCGAACCCGACTAGGTAGGTCAAAAACGAAAGTGGATCTGGACCCTTGGATAGTGAGGCTATGCTGAGGCACCGAAATGCCGAAGTTACCTAGCCCAGGGGCTGCAGCTGCATAGGTCTGAAAAGACGTCGGGATTCTCCGTTGACGAACCAGGAGCCTGAAGGAAAGGAGTTGCTGGCAGGCGACCAGTGAAGATTGTTCGGGTGATCCAAGCCTGGATCGAAGATAGATGACACCTGAAAGCAGAGGGGACCAAGTTCGTGACTACTAGCCAGTAGTCAGGTGGCACCAGGAGGGCACCGGATGGTAGTCACCTCGACTAGGTGAGTGGGCGACGCTGGGCTCTGTAGTCTCACGGACCAGGAGGCGTTGTCGGCAACCAGGATGGAGGTACGAGCTGTCCCACGATGGATGATGCTCTCGACGTCGCTGGACCCAGGATTGGGGCAACAAGTCTTGGCAAATTCAAGCCCACGCGGTGGACCTAAAATGGCGTCTGGAGTGGACCAGGAGGGTCCGGGGTGCTCCTCTCTTGGAAGGGAGCAAGGGCCAGTCTGGAGCAACCAGACCAGCAACAGTGATGTCGTCGGGCGTCGTTAAGAAGGCCACAAGCCAGCGGGCTAGTAGCCAAACAACGCGGTGAGCAGCAAAAAGCAGAAGGGCCCCACGCAGATCGTGGAGATGCTGGGAGGCTGAACTTCGGTGCTGGGGCTGCTCAGGGTCGGGGCTTCTCGGACCCCAAAGCACTCACCAGAGGATCCCTCGGCGGTCGTGCTGGAAAGAAGTTGTGCAGTCTTGAAGATGGCCGGTCCCTCGAGGTCTCGTCGCACCCACGGTTCTCAGCTTAGCTGTAGAGGTGGGTAGAGGTCAGAGGTGCCAGGGAAGCCGGTTCTCGTCGAGCTGGGCAGTCAGATTCCGGAGGAAGGACTTGCAGCAGACCGCAGTGTTCTTAAGATGGTGCCTGCGGATGCAGGGTGACTACTCCTTAGTCACAAGGGAGAATCTTGAGGAAGAAATCTTGATGTCCTTTCGTAGAAAGTCGTGTCTTGATTCCAAAGATGATCTAATTTGGAAGGGGGCCTGCTCCTACCTTTATCTTGGAAAAGGGGGCTGGCACGCGACTAAGTCCTGCCCTATGGGTGGGACCAGGAGGGGGGTGGTTACACCCCTCTCCTTTGGCGGGCTTTCCCCAGCTCAGGGGCTGGTGTGCCCCTGGAACTGGTTCAAGCCGGCCTATGCACAGTGAGCACCGGGGTGCCACTTGCAGTCACCTTCCTCTGTAGCCCTGCCTACCTGGAATACACAAAACCCTGTCTGGGACGGTGCTGGCACCGCCCCTGGCAGGAAACCCTTTGTCCTTGCCTCCTGCTCTGGGAGGACTCCCAGCAGCAGGAGGGCAGACTTGTGTCTCGGTGGCAGCATCCATTTTGTGAAGCTAAGGCTCTGTCTGACTTTAACCGGGGTTACAGGTTACATACATGTCGTGTCCCTCTAGAAGGGTGGAATGCTAACCCCGTTGCCAGAATTGGCGAGGGGTTAGTATTCCAATTCGTATGACACCTTACTCGACATGTTTTGATAAAGCGATACCAGAGTTGGCACATAACCGCGAGGATTATAATGCACTTAAGAGTATATGGTATGCGATATCATGGAAACGGCTAAGGGATGGATCCCGAAAGCCGCAGACAGGCTCAGCTCATGCCAGAGCACCATCTCACACGATTCCAAGCACTCTGCCTTCAGGATTGTTAAGGCCTGCCATAGGAGTGACTGATAGGGGATCTGTGTGTCCATATAGGTTTAGATATAGGAATACTATATCTACAGCAGAGGGTGAGTACACCACTCTGCCCCAGCTGTCAAGCAGCCAGTTGTGTCAGATTTGGATGGCCAGCCAGGGGTGGCATAATACATGCTGCAGCCCCTGGTAGGCCCTGGGTACACCTATGCCCTGGGTACCTAAGGTACACTGTACAGGGACTGATAAGGTGACTCAGTATCCAATTAGATATGTACCTAGGGTACATGGTATCCATTTTACAGAGAGAGCAGTAGGCATGGGGTCCTGAATAGCAGGGCCCCAGGTCAACTAAGTCAGAAAACCTGCAAAACACCAGGCAAAAAGTTGGGGGCAACCATAGTCAGGGATCTACCTTCCTACAGTTACCTTCGTGCTACCTACTCAGTTCTCATTTCATCCACCCCTTTATTCTTTTCTTTAATTTCTCAGTTTCTTCCCTCTCTCCCTTTTCCGCTTCCTTCCTTCTTTTCCCATTCTATATCTCCCTATGCCACCTTCACTCATCATCAATTCCTTTCTTTCCTGCTGCTTCTCTCTTGTCTCTCACCATTTCCTCTTTATTTACCTGTTTATGTGCCTTCACCTTCTCTCCCAAATTTCCCATTTCTTGTTCAGTCCCTCTATCTTTCTGCTCTCTCCTCTCTGCTTGTGTCTCTCCACATCTCCTTCCCTCCCTTCCTTTCGTCCCTTTCCATCCTCCCTTCTGTTCCTTCACCCGTCTCTACTACTCTTGACATTTTTTCCACCTCTGTGTGTCTCTCCAACTATTTATATTTCTCATCACCTCACTTCATACATTCTCTCATTTTATTTCGTTCTATGTCTGTTTATCTGTTTGTTTACTACTGTATTTCTCTTTCCCTTCCTTTCTTTTATACCATTTCACACTTTAAATCCCATTTTCTAGTTCTGTTTCTTGTGTCCCTCCTGAGTCCCCCCTTTCTCACCTGATTCCCTTCTCGTTCACTTATTCCTAGCGCTCACCCTTTACTGCACCCATCTGTAAAGCGCACCCCTTGCCCCCACCCACACGCTTGCTTTTGCCTTTCTTCCTTTGTGAAGCAGAAGCCACAGGGGGCAGGGAGAGATTGGGGAGGGGACATGCAGAATGGGGGAGGGGGTTAATTGCAATCAATAATGTTCCTGTGCTTTCTTCCCTCACGTGGGATGCCACAAAGAGGCTCTTCCTCACCAGGGACTTAATTAACACCCCCTGCATGTCTGGCACTAACTGTGCACTCTCTTCTCCCAGCACACAGTTCCGATCGTATGCGTGTTCGACCCCCCCCCCCATCCCTTCTTGGTCTGCACCCCCCTCAGCTGCGTTCACTGGTATCCACCGTGCCCCAGACATCCCATATCTTTCCAAATTCCTGGGGCATCCCCAGCCTTTGTACATCAGTTTTTCCAGGGATCGACACCTCTACATTACCTTCGCCCAGCCGTGCACTCTTGGTCTGTCAGTATTTCCCCATTTCCGCACAATTTCTCTTTTGGCCAGTAGGTATCCCAGGTCACACACACACAACTAAAGACTCACACAACCACACACACACAACCCCACACATAAAACCCCACAAACACAACCACACACACACAAAATGCTTCCATACACACACACAACGCCACACACACACAACTCCACACACACACGACCCCACACATGCAACCCCACACGCACGCAACCCCACACACATAACCACACAACACCCACACACACAACCCCACACACCCACACACACACCCACACACACCCAGACCCCCCACACACACAACCCCACACACACAACCCCCCACACACACAACCCCCACACACAACCCCACACACACACAACCCCCCACACACAACCCCACACACACACAACCCCACACACACACAACCCCACACACAACCCCCCGCACACAACTCCACACACAATCTCACACACACACAACCCCACACACACCCAGACCCCCACACACCCAGACCCCCCACACACACAACCCCCACACTCACAACCCGCCCCACACACACAACCCCTCACACACACACAACCCCACACACAACCCCACCCACACAACCTCACACACACACACAACCCCACACACCCCCAGACCCCCCACACACCCCCAGACCCCCCACACACCCAGACCTCCCACACACACAGACCCGCCCCACACACACAACACCCCACACACACAAACAACCCCCCACACACAACACCCCCACGCATACAACCCCCCCACACACACACAACCCCCCCACACACACAACCCCACACACAACTCCACACACACACAACCCCCCACACACAACTCCACACACACCCCACCACACACACACCCATACAACCCAACAGACACACACAACCCCCACACACAACCCCACACACACAACCCCACACACACACCCACACACACACAACCCCACACACACAAACAACTCCACACACACACAACTCCACACACACACACAACTCCACACACATACAACCCCACACACAACCCCACACACACACACCCAGACCCCCACACACACCCCACCCCCCCACACCCACACCCACACACACACACCCTACACACCCCCACACACACACCCTACACACCCCCACACACACCCCCACACACATCCCCACACACACACACACACACAACCCCCCACACACACACACATCCACACACCCCACACACACACCCCACACAACCCCCCAAACACACACACACTAACCCCACACACACTACCCCCACACACACAAACCCCACACACACAACCCCCCACACACACAATCCCCCCACAAACACACAACCCCCCCACAAACACACAACCACCCCACACACACACAACCCCCCACACACACAACCCCCCACACACACAACCCGCTCCACACAATGCCCACACACAACCCCCTCACACACACAACCCCCTCACACACACACACACAACCCCCCCACACACACAACCACACACAACCACACACACAACCACACTCAACCCCACAACCACACACACAACCCCAAACACAACACACACAACCACACACACAACAAACACAACCACACACACAACCCCAAACACAACACGCAACCCTGCACACACAACCCCGCACACACAGCCCCGCACACACAGCCCCGCACACACAACCCCGCACACACAACCCCACACACACAACCCCGCACACACAACCCCACACACACAACCACACATAGAACCATCTATCTATCCTTTCAAGCTTTATTACAAATGTCACAAAAAAAGTTAACATTTCACTTCTGTTCTTGGATTTTCGTCACAATAAAATACACTGAACATAATCTTCACAAAAGTTATTTACAAAAGTTTAAGCTATTGCCATAAATTACAATAACTTTTATTTAAGTATTAATTATTAAAAAAATTCAAAGCCATTGTTATTTGTAATATCAATACATCTAATTCAAGTAAATACAACACATATTGCATTACAAATGCCATAGGTGTCACATTTGCGAAAGTTAAAACTATTGGCATTGTAAATGACAAAGCTATTAATTTCGCTATTTTCAGAACCAACACATAAATAAAAAAATTGTCATTTACAATACCAATAGCTCAAACTTTCATAATGCGAGACCTATTGCATTGCAAATGCTTGTTCTTTTTAATTATTTGAGCAAAAAAGAGATAAGCAATACAACAAGTTCATACATTGCTAATGAAAATTCAAGTATATGACAGGTGAAAACAATTCTCATCAAATAATCATATAATTTACCCAACTCCAAATACCCTAAAACCATATTTCACATAATAACAACATCCATAATCTTTTCCCTTTTTAGAATCGCATAGTGCATTGGAATATTAAAAACGACAACAATACATGTGCAATAAACCAATACTAAAATACATAAAGCAGCATTACCCTCTTCCACCAGGAACAGACGTTTGCCATACACTGCAACACATATTTCTTCCGTCTAGCTTACATAGTGATATTTATCTTACATTGCGAGAGAAACGAAGGAGTAGTCGGCCTATCTAGCCTTAAATCTACGGAGTGCCCCTACCCTCTTCGCATAAGCCTCCTCAAACTGATAGGTCTGGGCCAACTTAATAAGCCATTGACCTGTCGTGGGTACCTTTGATGGTTTCCAATTCTGCAGCACCAAAGATCTAGCGACCGCTATTGCAATGCATATAAAGTTTTGCAGGTATTGTGTTAGCTGCAGCCCTATATGAGAGCAATCAATCAATCAATCAATCAATCAATCAATCAAAGCATTTGTATAGCGCACTACTCACCCGGAGGGTCTCAAGGCGCTAGGGGATAGGGGGTCCGCTACTGCTCGAACAGCCAGGTCTTGAGCTGCTTCCTGAAGGCGAGGTGGTCCTGGGTCAGGCGGATGTGGGTCGGGAGGGAGTTCCAGGTCTTGGCGGCGAGGTAGGAGAAGGACCTTCCCCCTGTGGTGGCTCTTCGGATGCGGGGGACGGCGGCGAGGGCGTGGCTGGTCGATCGAAGCTGGCGTTTGGGAGCGTAGAAGTTGAGGCGGCTGTTGAGGTATCCTGGGCCTTGGTTGTGCAGGGCTTTGTGTGAGTGGGTGAGGAGACGGAAGGTGATTCGCTTGTTGACCGGGAGCCAGTGCAGGTCTCTCAGGTGTCCGGAGATGTGGCTGCGGCGGGGGATGTCCAGGATGAGTCGTGCTGAGGCGTTCTGGATCCGCTGGAGTCTCTTCTGGAGTTTGGCGGTGGTTCCGGCGTAGAGGGCGTTGCCGTAGTCCAGGCGGCTGGTGACGAGGGCCTGGGTGACCGTCTTCCTGGTCTCGGTGGGGATCCACCGGAAGATCTTGCGTAGCATGCATAGGATATTGAAGCACGATGAGGAGACGGCGTTGACTTGCCTGGTCATGGAGAGGGAGGAGTCCAGGATGAAGCCTAGGTTGCGTGCGTGGTCTGTTGGTTTGGGTGCGCTGCCTAGGGCGGGGGGCCACCAGGAGTCGTCCCAGGCGGAGGGTGAGGATCCCAAGATGAGGACTTCCGTCTTGTCAGAGTTCAGTTTCAGGCGGCTGTTCTTCATCCATTCGGCTACCTCTTTCATCCCTTCGTGTAGGTTGGCTCTGGCGGTGGCGGGGTCGTTGGTGAGGGAGAGGATCAGCTGGGTGTCGTCGGCGTAGGAGATGATGTTGAGGTTGTTCTGGCGTGCGATGGCTGCGAGGGGACTCATGTAGACGTTGAAGAGGGTTGGGCTGAGCGAGGAGCCTTGAGGGACGCCGCAGATGACTTCGGTGGCTTCTGATCTGAACGGGGGGAGGCGGACTCTCTGTGTCCTTCCGGCGAGAAAGGAGACGATCCACTCCAGTGCCTTCTCCTGGATTCCGACGTTGCTGAGGCGCTGTACTAGGGTGCGGTGGCAGACTGTGTCGAAGGCCGCGGAGAGGTCTAGGAGGATGAGGGCCGCTGTTTCTCCGTTGTCGAGCAGGGCTCGGATGTCATCGGTTGCTGCGATCAGGGCGGTCTCGGTGCTGTGGTTGGCCCGGAAGCCAGACTGCGAGAGGTCGAGGGATCCGTTCGTCACGAGGAAGGCGGCCAGCTGTTTGTTGACGGTCTTCTCGATGACTTTTGCGGGAAACGGGAGCAGCGAGATGGGTCGGTAGTTCTTGAGGTCGGTGGGGTCGGCTGATGGCTTCTTCAGTAGGGTGCTGAGTTCGGCGTGCTTCCAGCTCTCCGGGAAGGTAGCAGTGTTGAAGGAGGTGTTGATGATGTCCCGCAGGTGGGGTGCGATGATAGCGTCAGCTTTGTTGAAGACGTGGTGGGGGCAGGGGTCGGTCGGGGATCCGGAGTGGATGGAGTTCATCGTGCGGATGGTGTCTTCGGTGCTGATCGTGGTCCAGGCGCGGAGGGTGGTGGTGGGGGGCGGTGGTTCGGTCGTGGCGTGCGTCGGTTGAGTGCTGAAGCTGTTGTGTATGTCCGCGATCTTGTTGTGGAAGTAGGAGGCGAGGGAGTTGCAGAGGTCTTGCGAAGGGGTGATGTTGTTTCCGGCGTTGGGGTTGGAGAGCTCTTTAACGATGTTGAAGAGTTCCTTGCTGTTGTGTGCGTTGTTGTCCAGTCGTTCCTTGAATGCAGTCTTCTTGGTGGTGCGAATCAGTTGGTGGTGTTTTCGGGTGGCGAGCTTGAGGGCAGCCATGTTGTCCGTGGTGGGGTCTCTCCGCCAGGCGTTCTCAAGGGCTCTGCAGTTCTTCTTGGAGCACTTGAGTTCGTCAGTGAACCAAGGGGCTTTGTTGCTGCGGGGTCCTCAGAGGGGCGAGGTCGTCTGCGCAGTCGCTGATCCACTTCGTGAGGTTGGTGGCTGCTTGGCTGGGGTTCGTTGCGCTGGTGGGTGGGTTCTCGTTCAGGGAAGTTGCGAGCTTTTCGGCTGTGATCTTGTTCCAGCTTCTGCGTGCAACCTGTTGCAGGTGGTGGTGGATCGTGGTCCTTCTGAAGCTGAAGTGGACGCAGCTGTTGTCCGTCCAGTGGAGTCCGGTGGCGTGGCTGAAGGCGATGTCCTTGCTGGATGAGAAGACGGGGTCAAGTGTGTGTCTGACGTAGTGGGTGGGGGTGGTCACCAGTTGCTTGAGACCGAGGTTGGCGAGGTGTCCAGCAGGGTGGTGGTGTTGCGGTCGTTGTTGTTCTCCAGGTGGAAGTTGAGGTCCCCGAGGAGGATGTAGTCAGCGGAGGGGAGGGCGTGCGGGGTGATGAAGTCGGCGATGCAGGTGAACTTGCAGGAGTTGCAGCAGAAGGGTCCGTGGGTGCGTCTCGGGGTGGCTCGGTAGCAGCCCGGGAGTCGGCCGGCGTTGAGTGCGTAGAGTTCGGTGGCATCGTAGGTCGGCGGGTGGGCTGGGTTCTGCGGGGGCCAGGGGTCCTGGCACTGGGCGCGGTCCAGGCGCGGACGGGCGCAGACGGGCTTACCTTTGGCGCGCCTTCGGCGCACAATCGGCGCGCCCGCTGCGCGTGCGCACGTCGCCAGTTATGGCGAAGTGCAGGGAGGGAGGGGCAGCTGGGAGGCGGGAGCGGGGAGCGGGTGCAGGGGAAAGCAGCCCAGGGGGGGGTGTAGGTACAGAGGGCAGCAAGGGGACAAAACAAGTTACAGGGTACAGAATACAAAATTAAAATACAGTAGAAACGAGTACAGCTAGACAGTGGCACACAACGCGGTAAACCAACAGGCGGGGGGCGTGGCCTGAGGGCGGACCCGAGGGTGGGAAGGCTACAGCGAGGCAGAAGTATCGGCAGGCGGGGGCACACGCAGCAGCTGGTGGCCGTGCGGCGCGGGGTGTCCTACGAGAGAAGCCAAATCAAACCAGCGACATTGATGAAAGGATAGTCATTGACATGCAGTGACTAATAATCTCAAAAACATCCTCCCAAAAGTGCTTTAGGCTAAGGCATGCAAAAAATATATGTACTCATCCACCTGTCCCAAGCATCTTGCATCTGAAGCCTTGATCCGGAGTTGATGGGAACTTTTTATGAACTCTATGGGGCGTGTAATATGCCAACCATCTAGGTAGAAACGCCATTTTCTTAAAGTTTGTCGCTCTCAAGGCTTTGTGACCCATCTCACTCAATAGTTCTCATTCTTTAATATTAAACCTGCAGCCCATTTCTTTCAACATGTTTGGAAGGAGCTCCTTAAGCCCACTATTAGCACTCTGCCGTAGCAAGTGGTACTAGTTTCCTATTCCACACAATTTCCTTTAGTTGATACACCTAATTAATATTCATGCAGTTTCATTAATCATCATATAGTTATTTATAGGGAAATTAGTTATTTGGATAAAACTTAACCATAAAGCTTGATTTTGGCTACCACACATTGTTGTAATATCGATTCCTATGTTATCAGGTTAGTAAGATTATAAAAGTCACATGGCTTCGAAAAACCTAGGTCTCTCCATGACTACAAGACCCCTGTGAAGGCTGTATGCCCCAAATCCCACATTCTTGGAGAGAGGTAAGTGCATGGCATGCCAGTACATTATATGCTTTAAAAAATAGCTGGGTGCATAATGGTATTGCCTTTATGACCTTAATATCTTGTTTTCTTGGGTAGCTTCGTTGACTGAAGAAAAACTGGTAAATTAATTTCACTTTCTTTTAATATATGATTTAAGATAAAATTATCATATTATGACAGTGAAGTTGCTAATTGTATTGACTGGCTAACTTAAGAGGGCTATTAGTATGTTGTAAAATGTGGCAATGCTAGCCCCACCTGCTCTGTGTGTAATTGAAGGATAGAGAGTTTTACCCGAGTTTGTTTTTTTGCACATATAAACTCCCAAACAACTTGTCGAATTCCCTAAAATAAGAATACAGCGCCCTCAGAGGTAGGTTCAGAAACAAAAATACAAACAAGGGGAATACTGACATTTTAACCTAAAAAACTCGACCCACTAACGACAAGGGTAATAACGTCCACCTCTCTAGTGGCCTTTTTACCTTTATAAGGGTATTCCCATAGTTTAAGTAAAACCATTGTGGAAAATCATTTGTTACATATAGACCTAAATATCTGCTGGCAACTGGGCATTCGTTGAGTTAAACAGAACTAAGTATGTTTAGATGGACTTTATAGCCAGCTAGCCCTGTAAAAGCATGGATTTCCTGCAGCGCTTCCTGTATATGTGCCCTTTCAGCCTTTAGATATAAGATTAGATCATCAGCAAAAAGTTAAATTTTTGCCATCCCTATTATCTGAGGTCAGATTGATGAATTAGAGCAGAGAAGAGGAGTGGGATGAATGGGCATCCCTGACGGGTGCCACGACTGATCTTAACCTCTTCCACCTGTTCCGCATTCATATTTATCTTTGCTACGGCCCCTTTGTATGCTTCCTTTAAAACCGCTATCAACTGAGATGGGAAGACAAACTTTCCTAAAATAAAACACAAAGGCTGCCAGTCAACAAGGTCAAACGCTTTTTCCAGAGTCCATCATTGAGATTGCAGCCTTGTCCTTGTTGACTGAAAAATAATCAATAACCTGAGTCAAAAGGAAAGTATTAGCGGCCATTGATCTGCCTGGAAGAAATCCTATTTGGTCAGCATGGACCACCTGTTGCACACTTGGAGCAATCCTGTTCGCCCAGATAATCATAAAAAGCATATAGTCTACATTTAACAAACGTATTGGCCGATATTAATTGGGGTCACTTGGATCTTTCTCTTTTTTTAAAATACTAATCACAACTGACTCCTTGAATCTGTTTGATATAGAAATCCCTTCCATAATTTGATTAAACAAGAATAGTAAAAAGGTGAAAGAAAAGCTAACAATTTTCTGTATACTTTACCAGGAATACCATCATTCCCGCTAGCCTTAGCACTAGCCAGACCCTCTGATGTTTCGGCCAATTCTATAGGCTCAATGGACTTATTTAAGGCTTCAATTATGTCCCTAGTAATTTGTGGAAGCTCCAATGTGTTGAAGTAACTTTCTAACTCCTGTGGGTCTACAACTTGGATTTCGGCATAAATTCGTTCAAAATGGAGAAGAATGATTTTTGCTATCCTGTCTTTAATTTCCAACATAGTTGAAGTACTAGGATCTCTTATTTGTGTGATTATTTGCCTATTCTGCTGTGTTTAAGTAGACCATGTTAGATATGTGCCTATGTGCCGGTTTTCTTCATATACTTTCTGTTGGTATGCCTTACTTCCTGTCATATCTTCAAAAATAAAATAAAATCTAAATTGGTCTTTCGCACTCACCAATTCTTGCAGTGATGCCTTATCATCATAGTCTCTTGAGCACACAGATTTAAGTTAATTCCTAACCTGTTCTACTCTGCATTGTAGAAATTCTAGCTTGTGCGCCTTCTGCTTATGTGTCCTAGCTTCATAGGAAATAACCGGTCCCTGAAAAGAGGCCTTAAAAGCTTCCCACACCATAAAACATGGGTCAGTATTTATATTATCCTTAAAAACAGCTGTATAAACGTATGCATTTCTTCAATTCACATTGGGTGCTTCAGTAAATATTTCTCAAACTGCCATCTAGCATTACTTTTTCGAGACGTACCCAATATTATGACAAGGAAAACTATCGAGTGGTCCGAAAACGAGTTGGTAATAATCTCCGACTGTCCTCTTTCTAAACACTTATCTACCAAATAAAAATCGTAAATCTGTTTTGAACCTTGAGGAATGACGTGAACTGGGAAAAGTCCGGGTGATCTGCTCATCATGGGTCTATTACAGCAAAATCTTCCTTTATAAACTTAATCAATTTCGAGGTCTTTGGTTTTCATTGTTGCTTAGTCTTATTTGAGGTGTCTAACGCTAGATCTTATATAAAAATTAAAATCTCCCCCGATAACCATGGGATCCTCTGCGTTTATTAACAGATCATAAATCTACTCTAAAGCTTTAAGATCGTCATACGATGACCCATAATAATAAAAAAAAAAAAGAGGGACACCAAGAACTTTAATCAATCAATCAATCAATCAATCATAGAGTTTATAAAGCGCACTACATACCTGTGAGGGTCTCAAGGCGCTGGGGGGGGGGGGGGGGAGGGGGGGCTGCTACTGTTCGAAGAGCCAGGTCTTGAGAAGTCTCCTGAAGGTTAGGAGGTCTTCGGTCTGCCGCAGGAGGATGGGGAGGGTGTTCAATGTCTTGGCGGCGAGGTGGGAAAAAGATCGGTCACTCTTCAGATGCGGGGGACGGTGGCGAGGGCGTGGCCTGCAGAGCTGAGCTGGCGGGGGGGGATGTAGAGGCTGAGTCAGCTGTTGAGGTACGCTGGTCTGGTGTTGTGCGCGTGGGTGAGGAGCTTGAAGGTTATCCTCTTGTTGATGGGGAGCCAGTGCAGGACTCTCAAGTGGGGCGTGATGTGGCTCCGGCGAGGGATGTCGAGGATCAGGTGCGCTGAGGCGTTCTGGATGCGTTGGAGCCGTTTCAGGAGTTTGGCCAGGGCTCCTGCGTAGAGTGAATTTCCGTAGTCTAGTGTGCTGCTCACGAGGGCCTGGGTGACCATCCTTCTAGTTTCAGTGGGGATCCACTAGAAGATTCTGCGAAGCATGCGGAGAGTGTTGAAGCAGGAGGAGACAGCGTTGACCTGCTTCGTCATGGAAAGGCTGGAGTCGAGGATGACCCCTAGGTTGCAGGCGTGGTTGGTGGTTGCAGGGGTTGCTCCTAGTGCAGACGGCCACCAGGAGTCGTCCCAGGCCGAGGGGGTGGATCCGAGGACGAGACCTCCGTCTTTTCCGAGTTCAGCTTCAGTCGGCTGTTTCTCATCCAGTTGGCGACAGCCTTCATTCCTTCGTGGAGGTTGGCTTTGGCGGTGTGGGGGTCTTTGGTGAGGGACAGGATCAGCTGGGTATAGTCGGCGTAGGCGATGATGTTGAGGTTGTGCCGTCGTGCGACTTGTGCGAGTGGTGCCATGTAGACGTTGAACAACGTTGGGCTGAGGGATGAGCCTTGGGGTACGCCGCAGATGATCTCGGTGGCTTCGGAGCGGAAGGGCGGGAGGCGGACGCTCCATGTTCTGCCAGAGAGGAAGGAGGTGGTCCATTCCAGGGCCTTCTCTTGGATTCCGGCGTCATGGAGGCGTGTTCGTAGGGTGCGGTGGCAGACCATGTCGAAGGCGGCTGACAGGTCGAGGAGGATGAGGGCCGCGGTTTCTCCATTGTCAAGCAGGGTCCTGATGTAGTTGGTGGCGGCGATGAGGGCAGTTTCGGTGCTGTGGTTGCTGCGGAACCCGGACTGGGACGGGTCCAGGATATTGTTCTCCTCGAGGAAGTTGGTCAGTTGCTTGTTGACAGCCTTTTCGATGACCTTCGCCGGGAACGGGAGCAGGGAGATGGGTCGGAAGTTCTTGAGGTCCTTGGGGTCCGCCTTGGGTTTCTTGAGTAGGTCGTTGATCTCTGCGTATTTCCAGCTCTTTGGGAAGGTCGCTGTCTCGATGGAGATGTTGATGGTTTTCCAGGGATGGGGTGCGATGGTGCTGCTGGCTGTGTTGAAGATGTGGTGTGGGCAGGGGTCTTCCGGGGATCCGGAGTGGATGGTGTTCATGATCTTGATGGTGTAGTTATCGTTGATGTTGGTCCAGGCAAGCAGGCGGTTGGTGCTGGTGGTGGTCATGGGGGCGGGGGTCTCAGCGGTTGCCGGGGTGGTGACAGCATCGAAGCTGTCGTGGATGTCTGCGATCTTGCAATGGAAGAAGGTGGCCAGCGAGTTGCACAGGTCTTGTGACGGTGGGATTTCGTTGGTGTTGGCGCTGGGGTTGGAGAGTTCCTTCACGATGTTTAAGAGCTCTCTGCTGTTGTATGTGTTGTTGTCTAGGCAGTCTTTGAAGGAGGTCCTTTTGGCGGATCTGATGAGGTGGTGGCGTCTGCGGGTGGCGTTCTTGTGGGCTGTGTAGCTTTCCGGTGTTCGTTCAAGGGTTTAACCTCAATCCAGATCCTTCTCGCCGCCTCATCCCAGATCACCTCTCTCACCTCCCAATCTAACATACTCGAAAACAGAATACCAACTCCCGAACTGCCATATTGGCAGAAGCAAAATATGCTTGTGAATATTTCCTTGGCAATAATAGTTTGGGAGTTTTGGACTTAAAATGCGTTTCCTATAGAAATAGTACCTTAGGATACATGGATCCCTAAGATTTTTATCAGAGCCTCACTTTTATGCGCCTTTAAAAGACCATTACATTACAGGAGATTATCTTTATCCTTTGGGGCATTCCTTCAATTTAACCATAGCACCCCTGCTTGCGCAAAAACTATTTTCCCCCTTATTTTGTCTCCTTGCATCCACTTCTTACCTGGACTTGTTCCATTCCCCTGCTTTCCACAATTACCACAGTTACCCCCTCACCCCCACTTTTCCATATGCTATTATGCCTTGCCCCTTCCCACCCTGCTCTTGTCTAGCTCATTTTTATTAACTGCATACCCCTACTATCCATCTATTCACTTCCAAACCCCCAACCTTGCCTCATCCAAAGAGGGGAACGGCCATTAACTCCCTTCTTCAGCCCACTCAACATTTTGGCACCTCGATTGGCACCTGCCCACACGCTTTTGCTCCCACCCCCTCTATGATGAATAGATATCACTTCCCGACATCATCGAAACAACAATGAAATGTAAACAGTTTAGAAAGAAAGGTGCTTCAGCAACCAAATGGCTCCTACTTTTCCCCCGCAGGCTGAATGATGCCCAACAGTGTATTAACTTGTGCCCTCAGCCATAAACCGTTGCTGTTTAGATGGATAAAAACCTTCTTAAGATGCTAAAATTCGCCAGGCCTGACGTGCTTCTCACCATTCTACAGCTCTCCTTATCCTGAATAAGACCCAATTACATATAATAATCCCTGAAAATTCCTTTTACATAGGAAACCAAATGGTATATAGATAAGGTAACCAGCCAGCAGCACCTGTAGTCCTACCTAGAAAGTGCAATGTGCAAAGAGCTTGGAGGTAACCCTAACAGCTTATAAACCTAAGAAATACAAATTTCAGGCTATAAGACGTTCATAAAGTGCTATTGTAAGAAGATGACCCAGTTCTGGTATATATAAATAAAAGTGCTAGTGTATAAATGTGCAAAGTGCAAAAGATCTAGACCTGATAAATTACAGGAACAAAGCAACTAGTGTTTGTCCATCTATCCGCAATGTCCCCTCCCCCAAGGAATCAGTGTATCTATAGTCCATTCCCCTCAACCACAGAAATATTTTTTAGTCTCTTATAATCACATTCTCTTTGGCCCACCCCCTGGTTAGCACTAGCCTTTACTTGCTTGAACCACTTTTTGTAATACACCATGAGCTTCCTTGAGAGTAACACATATATGGAATTGACCTTTAAATAACATTTTCTGTTTGGAATGTTGGATGATAGACGCCTCTGCTCCTGCACTCTTACACTGGCCAATCAGTCCTACATACTCCCTTTGGCTGAGTGCTACAAATGCCATAATACTAGAGAATACTCTCACTCTTGATCCTCAGTTAACAAAATATATTTTTTCTGAATTGCCTTACTTAGAATGGTTTCTCTTACACGAAAATCTGAAAAGTTTATGGTCATTGTCCTTAGGTATTTGACCCCCGCTGAACGATGTGGTGGAACCCTGCGTGCCCTCATAATGGTCAGATCTTCAGGTGCATTCACAAGCATATGTTCTTTAATCATTGTTTCCATAAATGTTCTTTAATCATTGTTTTTTTAGATCTCTCTGCCGCCTTTGACACGGTCGATCATTCCATCCTGATCGACCGTGTCACCTCCCTGGGAGTGACCCATCAGGCTAAGGACCTCATTGCCTCCTTTTTGGCAAATCGTACCCAGGCAGTAAAACTAGGATCCTTCTATTCGCCAACGTTTACCCTACCGTGCGGGGTGCCGCAGGGCTCTGCACTAAGTCCCACTTTATTTAATATATATGTGGCAGATTTGACGAGAGTCATTAAAGCTCAGGGTCTCCGCTTAACCACCTATGCGGATGATACCCAATTGGTGTTGGCAATACACAAAGACGGGCCAGCTGTGGCTGCAAGATTTCAGGAAGGAATGAGGACCATCAGTTCATGGACCTTTGGCAACCTTGCACCAGAATGGTCTCCCATCTGGTGGCCCAGTGAAATGGGTCCACCCCCGACCCCGGTTGCCAAGGTCAGAAACCTCGGTGTTGTGTTCGATAACAAACTACTGTTCAAACACCATGTGAACAAGGTGGTCTCTTCATCATTTTTCATGCTAAGAAAAATTAGAAAACTGCTGCCGTACCTCCCGGCAGGAGCTGGGAAAACCTTGATTACCACCCTTGTCTTTTCAAAATTGGACTATGGCAATGCCCTCTTTCTTGGCACACAGGAACAAATTTTAGCAAAAATGCAGTCCGTGCAAAATGCAGCGGCCAGAATCCTGCTTAACATCCCCAGTCGTCGCTCAACCACCATGGCTATACGCCATCTACACTGGCTAAGAGTTAAGAATCGCATAAAATTCAAAGCTCTTTGCATAGCTTACAAAGCTATTCACGACTCCGGACCAAGGTTCCTCAAAGATGCCTTTCGTATTTATGCCCCACAAAGACATCTTCGCTCTGCTAACACCCATCTTCTTGCTGTCCCACGTACCAGGACTGGCAGCTGGGGAGACAGGCGTTTTCTAGTTGCCACCCACAAGCTGTGGAACTCCCTTCCCCTGCTCATTAAAACCAGTCCGACCCTTACCATTTTTAGAAAACTCCTGAAAACTTGGTTATTTGACCAATAACTATAGGCAGCTTCATCTCAGGAGTCCGATCTGCGCCGAGACACCCTCGGGTATTTGCGCGCAATGAAAATTTCATAAACATAAACAAAACATAAACATAAATAACAAGGGGTTAGACTGGCAATTTATACATTCATTATCCTTCGGAATCTCCATGAAGAGCTGATTAGATCGTCTCGCATTATTCTCCATTTCAATTGTGAGGCCTGTAATTTTTTTCAAAGAGTGACAATATCACTGTCCCAGCTCAAGGAGTGATCATCCATATCCGACGCTCGTTGCTCAAGTTCTTTGATTCATTCTGGAATTTGTTGTACCATACCCTCAATTTTATCTAGTATTTGATGAACTGTGGTCATTTCCTGGGCCTGCACATGTTTGCATTCTCGAATCTCGAATTTATTTATTTCAAAGGTTTTATATAGCGCTACTGGACCCAAGAGTATCAGAGCGCTTTACAAGATAGGTTAACACATCAAGAAAACAAATTAAAATAGTGCAGTTTAATCACATAGGATAAGGCATTAAATCAAACGAACTCCAAGACCTGATGCACCGAGGGCTGGCGATGGCTCGATAGCCCAGTTGGTAACTCATTGCACTGCTTTTGGTTTTGGCGTCCCGTGGCATTAGCGTACTCCACCTTCTGGAATCCTTGAGGTGGCCCTTCCTGTACTAGACTCATGGGTCCGGATACAACTGTGACTTGGGGGGTGAATCTGGAACGTTCCCTACTCCTGTTTCCACCTTTGGACCAATGCTCCGCACTGATACGTTCTCCATGGAAGCTAATACCAAGTTCGCTGCAGTGTACCTAGATGATACTCTACCTGCACCTGACCCTCTGGCTGACAATGTAGGCCCTCCAACATTGGTTTACAACTTTTTGCAAATAGGGGATAATCCTTGTGGGGCTTATCTCCCCTCTATAGCTCCGCCAGGTATGACTATAGGCACATTTCCACTACTGTTGGTGTGTTGCGGGTTGATAGTGTCCTTTAAATGTTCCACCCTCCCCTTATTTAGTGTGATCAGCCTCAGGCACCAAGACACATTCTGGCATAGAGCCCATGCCAGCAGAGGCTAGTCTAGGGGGACCCAGAGAAAGTCAACATAGGGGGAGAAGCTATGGTAGTTGAGAAAACTGGAGATAGCGGCTCCCTGGCTTTATCTGCGACTCCTCCTTTCTTTGCAGAGTTCTTCTACTGCTAGAATGCGCATTTGGCAGCTTTCACCTTCGCCCTCGGGCTCACTGATGAAGGGCTCAACGCTGGGGCTCCAACTCCTGCTCCCCTCAAAAACATGTGTCGATGCATTGGTCCATCGAGTGGTCTCCAACCTTTTCTGTATTGAGAGCTACTTATGTTCAATAAAACACATTAACAGCTACTAATATTATTAGTGCAGTCTAATTTCCATTTATTTATATGTATATTAATTCAACCAAGCAAAATATTTCTAATTTAATAAGCTGGACTGCACACAGGTGAGCTACTCGGAGTTAGCTCACGAGCTACTGGTTAGAGACCCCCAAGGAGAGGTTTTTCCTCACTACTGCCCCATACAGGTTGGAAATGCCAGATAATGTTCACAAACAATGAACCGTGAAGACCGCTGGCACTCTTGTACCATAATAAACTGGGTATAGGAGAGCAAAGCCCTTACTGTTGTGTAGACCATGCAAAGCGGGATGTATAGAGGGTGCAAGCCTATTGAGGGGCCCTCTGCTGGGCAGGGCTAGAACGTATGTGATGACGTGGGCTGTTTCTGGTTCGTGATCAACTAACTGGAAAGATGGTTTTGTAAGTAGCCATTGCACAAAGATTCACATACTCTGCACCATGCTGCCATCTAGTGCCCAGATGCAGAATAGCTGCTTGCTGTTCTAAAAAGTCAAAACTGTAATGATGCAGGTTGCTTCCAATAATGACTCAGGAGCCAGGCTCTGTTAACTGCTTTTATTTAACTAATTCCCTAAAGAGCGCCGAGCCTAGGTCCTCTGCCGGCTCTCTCTGTCTCACCCCTGCGCTCTTCGCGCCACTCTCCTTAAGCTGCGCGCGCAGCCGGTGACGATCGCACATACGTCACGTGGGTGACGCGTCGCGCATCAACTAGACCGTCACTACACATCTCCCTTTTTTCACACAAACATTTGTAACTTACACTCCGTCGCTCAGATCATAGTCTCTGAACCTCGTGGGCTTCACCACCACTCTGCCACTCCGAGTCTGTCTTACTGGGGTGGTGTGGTTCTCTTCTTCGCCGTTCCTTCTGCTTACTCTCGCCTCTCCTTGTCCATTGCTGTCACCACCATTCTCGTCATCTCTTATCTCCTGCTCGATGCTCCTCGCTTCCACTTGTCGCTGTTCTCCTTCTCTCAGGGCAAATTCATTCTCCCGATGTTCCTGTTGCTCGAGTTAGTTCTCTCCTTCTTCTCCACCTGCTCTTTCATGTTCCCAAGTTAGGATCTTATTGCACCTAGCCATGCGGTCCTGCGACCATATGTTACCATCGCTCAATCTGGCCGCTCTACCCTTAATTTCTTTCACCTGCATGGGCTTGCTGTATTTGCTCTCTCCCTTTCTTTGTAGTGTAGGCAACTTTACTCTCACCCACTCTCCTTCTTTGAGCTCTGTGTCACGCACATTCCTCCGCTCGTTGTAATGTCTTGTGTATACTGCCTGAGCTTTCTCAATGTTGGCACGCACCACCGCGGGGGACCATTCACTTACTATCGTCTTTTCCTTCCATACCCGGTTGTCCTGTGTGAATGGTTCCCGGCCTCGCAATAACTGGAAGGGGCTGTAGCCGGTGCCTGTGGGAGTGATCCTGTATGCCCATAACATATGCCATATGTCCTTC
Source organism: Lissotriton helveticus (assembly GCF_964261635.1). Taxonomy (NCBI): domain Eukaryota; kingdom Metazoa; phylum Chordata; class Amphibia; order Caudata; family Salamandridae; genus Lissotriton; species Lissotriton helveticus. The sequence continues at coordinate 484,396,544 of NC_136062.1, read as the reverse complement.
TCCCAGTCTTTATTGTCCGAGATGGCTGCTTGGATTGATCCCATCACTACCCTATTGAAGCGTTCCACTTGGCCGTTTCCCGCCGGGTGGTAGATGGACGTGTGTTTCGCCATGATGCCATTCCTGTGCATGAAGTTGTCCCATTTCTCCGATCTGAATTGGGGCCCATTGTCACTGAGGATGGACTTGGGTATGCCCTCCCTCACAAAGGTGTCTGCCAAAAACTTCACTATTGTTTCGGTGTCCATGGTTTCCTTTATTTTTACTTCAGGCCATTTCGAAAATTTATCGACAAGGACGCACACGTACTTCTGGACTCCTTGTGTTTCTAGGATCGGGCCTAAGATATCCACTGACAGCTCTTCCCACGGATTCCTTGGCGTTTCGAATGTGCCCAATGTTGGGCGCAGCGGTTTGAGGGTCTTGTCTGCACCTTGGCATCTCACACACTCTCCCACATGCCGTTCCGCTCTTATATCCATTCCTGGCCACCAATAGTCTTGTTTGGACCGCAGTTTGAGTTTCCCAATGCCCAAGTGCCCTTCGTGTAGCATGTCCAGCAGTCTGGGGATGATGCTTGTCGGGGGAACAACCTTCTCTCCTTTGTACACGAATACTCCTTGGTTGTCCAAGGATAGTTCTTCCCTCACTTCAAAGTATGGATTGAGTTCTCTCCGGGTGTGTTTCTTGTCAGGCCAGCCTTGAGTTATGTATACCTTCACTTCTTCCAATGTCTGGTCTTCCTCATACGCCTGTGTCCATTCTTGGAGGCTGATGACTCTTTCATGATCCTCCATTAGTGCTACCCATTCTTCCGTACCCGCCTTGTCTTCCTCACTTGGCTCCATGGCTGCCGCTTGACTCAGGTAGTCTGCCACCTTGTTTTTGCAGCCTGATATGTGTTCCACGTCATATCTAAATTCAAGAAGTTTTAAGGTCATTTTCGATATGCGGGGTGTGGCATCTGCGTGTCCGCTCGATGTTAGCACTCTCAGTAACGGTTTGTGGTCCGTTCGTAACTGGAACCTGGTGCCCCACAGGAATTGTCTGAATCGCGTGGTGGCCCACACCACCGCCAGCATCTCTTTCTCTATCACGCTGTACTTTTTTTCTGTGTCGCTCAGCGTGCGTGAGGCGAAGCTGATTGTTTCCAACTGTCCCTGGCTGCGGTCTTGCATGAGCACAGCTCCCAATCCTTTGTCGCTGGCGTCGGTGGTCAGTACGGTTTTGCCTTGAGGGTCAAATCCTTGGAGAGGTATAGCACTGGCCACTTCCTTTTTGATGATCTGAAATTCCCTTTGTGTGTCCTCTGACCAGCTAAATTCCGTGTTTTCTTTTGTAAGCTGTCTCATGTGATGAGTCTTTGAGGCAAAGTGCTGCAGGAACTTCCCATAGTACTCTGCCATTCCCAAGAATGACCTGACCTCTTCCTTGTTGGTGGGGGATGGTGCTTCGCAGATCGCCCTGACGTTTTCTGCTTTGGGAGTTACCCCCTGCACTCCTATCTCGTGCCCTAGGTAGGTTACCGAGTTCATCCCTATTCGGCACTTGGACCATTCAGCCGTGAGTCCTTTGCTTTCAAGAATCTTCAGTACTTTACCCAGCTTCACGTCATGGTCTGGTATGTCTCTTCCCATCACTAGGATGTCGTCCTGGAAGTATTGGACGTCTGTGATATCCTTGAATAATTGGTGCATCATCTTCTGAAACACCGCCGCCGGTGAGGCTAGGCCGAATGGCATCCGGCGGAACTGGTAGCACCCAAACGGGGTGATAAAGGATGTTAGTTTTCGGCTGTCTGGGTGCAGAGCTATCTGATGGTACGCCGAGGTCAAGTCTATGGTGGAGTACCATTTAATCCCCCTGGTGCTGGCTAGCATCTCCTCTATCCTGGGCAAAGGGAACCTTTCCACCACAATGTTTTTATTCAGCTCTCTCAGGTCGACGCACAGCCGGACCTTTCCGTTGGGTTTCTTAACCACCACTAAGGGCGCCAGCCACTCAGCGCACGTGATGGGCTCGATGATCCCCTTCTTTTCCAAGTCTTGGAGTTCTTCCCTTACTGCTTCTCTTACCGCCAATGGAACATTTCTTGCTTTGTGGGCCACCGGGACGGCATCCTCCTTCAGGATGATTTTGTGGGCGAACTTTTCCAGCTTTCCTACCGTGCCCCCAAACACTTTGGGGTATTCGTCCTTCCACTTGTCCAAACTTGGTGCTGTTTCCCGGTCCGTCAACAGTATTTGCTCCTTGCCTCCCGGGTCAAGCTTGATGCCCAGGTCACCTTGATCCAGCCATCCTAAGACCGACGGGCCTCTCTCTGATACATAGAGCTTGCAGTATGCTGACCGGCCTAGAAATTCGAAGATCAAGGGTCGGAACCCCGCCATTGGTATGCGGTCGCCATTGTACGTGACTGGGCGGATGTCTAGTTTTTCCAGCTCTGGGCCTAACTGTGGTGCGAATTTCTCCTCCCATACTGCTCTCTGAATGATGGTGAAGGGCGATCCTGTATCTGCTACCACCTTGATCGTGACGCCACCTATCGCCATTTCCAAGACTGGTTTCATCGTTCGTCTTCCTTCCCTATCCATGACTTTGCCGTCCGTGCTTAGCACTTGGTCTTCAATGTAGATCACTGTGACTTCTTCAGCTTCTGTATCGTCGTCTAAGTCTTCATTGCTTTGACCCACACATCTCACCGTGCTCTTGGAGGCCTTCTTCCTGCAGACCTTCTCGTAGTGGCCCATTATTCCGCAGTACATGCATTTGGCGCGGAATGCGGGGCACTTCCTGTCGTGCGCCTCATGCGACCAGCTCCCGCACCTGTAGCATAGCTTCCTGCTGCTCCCTGCTTGTTTCCCTGGCGTGCTAGCGTTGCTTTGCCACTTGTTGGGGCCTCTCTCCGTTGGTTTCCTGTTCTGATACTCTCTGCGAGGTCCATCATCATCTACCTTGTTCACCATAGTGCTGGACGCCGTCTCTTTCCTCGTCACTTCAGCACATCGGCGTGCTAATTCCGCTCTTTTCATGATGACTAATACCTCTTTTAGTGTGGTGTCTCCGCTGGCCCATAACTTGTCCTGCACGGTCGTGCACGTGGTGTGCATCACCACCTGGTCCTTGATGAACTCTTCTTCCCAGTTGGCGTACTTGCACGTAGCTGCCAGCCGTTTCAGTGCCGCCACGTACTCTTCCACCGTTTCGCCTGGCCGCTGCTTCCTCTGTTGGAAATTGTACCTGTCCACCGACACGCATACTGCCGGTCTGAAGTGTTCATTAAGGTCGTCGAGTGCATGTGCGTACACATCGTCGTCCGTGGCTGTTCTCTGTTTCGGGACTAAGCTCTTGTAAATCCGGAGACCTTCCGGGCCTAGGTTCAACAGCAAGATGCGCTTCTTTCTCTGGGGTTTGAACACTTCTTCGTTCTCGTCTTCCAGGACACCTATGAAATTATCTATGTATTCTCTCCAGTCCTCCCACTTCATGAGGGGTTCTCCTGGGCGGGGTAAAAACTGTACCGGCGCCGTCGCGTAGCCTGTTTGCGCGCTCATCTTCTCTCTCTTTACCGTGGGTAGCGTTCCTCCTCGGCTTCGGGGACTCCCTGGTGCGTCGTCCTGTTCTTCTTCCCTTGCTTGGGCTCTGGGACTATCTGTGTCGGCCCCCTCAGTTCCCTGTGGGTTATCCAGCGCGTGTTCTCTGGTCTTGCAGGTTGCTTTGTGGATTGGTACCCGTTACGCTGGTACCTGGGGTCTGTCCCCCTTTTTTTTTTCCACTCCTCTGCGCCACCCCCTTGGGTGTTCCTGGGCTCTGCCACGCTCTTTAGGGTACCTGTTGACCTGCACCAGGATGGTCCTGCTCTTCCGTCCCTTGTGTGGTGGTCCTGGTGCCTCTGGTGCTCTGCTTTCTGTCCTGAGGTCGGTTTGGTGGTCCTGCCTTGCTGGGGGGTCTTTATCCCATCCTCGTCGCCATTGTAATGATGCAGGTTGCTTCCAATAATGACTCAGGAGCCAGGCTCTGTTAACTGCTTTTATTTAACTAATTCCCTAAAGAGCGCCGAGCCTAGGTCCTCTGCCGGCTCTCTCTGTCTCACCCCTGCGCTCTTCGCGCCACTCTCCTTAAGCTGCGCGCGCAGCCGGTGACGATCGCACATACGTCACGTGGGTGACGCGTCGCGCATCAACTAGACCGTCACTACAAAAACCTGTCCAGATCGACCATGGGCGTGTCTATATTGAAGCACCCCATATGATTTACGATGCCACCAAAACAACTCTATGACAACCCAGGATCTTATCACATGGTTATTCATTTGATTATTTTGATGCAAAAAAACAAAAGTTATAACGGGTTTTAGATTAACTAATATATTAATAGAGGTCTCACCACAAACATGTTAAAAGTCATGAAATTGACCTGTTGTGTCAACCCCAACCCAGCAAAGACACTAAATGTTGGAACATCCCTTGTTCCGCTGCCTTTTGGCTGGGTCCTCACCACAGTGATACCACATACACGCATACATACAACTCGGCTAGTGCAAGTCACGTTTTCCAGTGGAAGAAAATCCCACTGGCCCCAAAGGCTTCACCAGTTTCAACCGCGAGTAGAGTTTATGCTTCTGTACAAACGAAAAGGCGAGATCTTGAGAGCTAGAAAGATGGTTAAAATGGTCCCAGAATCAGGGCGCCCAGCGACAGCCAACGACAACCAACTGTACTGGCAGAGTTGTAAGGTGGGACCTCTGTGTCCCTCTGGGAGGGTCGGGGATGCATTCTCACCCCGTCATCATGGACAGGAGCAGGGCTTTAAGTGGGGAAAAAAGACTGGTGGTGCTCTAAAAGGGGCGTGGCAAATTTCTTAAAGGGGTGTGGCCTATCAGAGTAGGGGCGTGGTCTAAATCAAGATAACCAACTAGCATTGTGTGCTTAAGAAAATCATGAAGTTGCATCCAGCAAAGGATAATAAAATAGGCAAAAAGGTATATTTATTAAGTATAAGCCATAAAATACCAAACTTTATTTAGAAATCTATTGCAGGATTTCCCAAAACCCTTGAAGATATTCACTGTGTCTATTTTGCTGGGGTTTCTCACAACAATTTTCTTCAGCAGACCTTCTACCTTTTGCCAGCCAACTCTTTACATACAGCTTTGCGTCAAACGTTTCGAATGGAGGACCATTGAGTGTTATGTTTTTCAAAAATGCCCCAGCTGCACTCGTGGAGTCACAGAATCACCCAAAGTAGCGTTTTCCCATATATCACAACTGTAAAACACCTTCTTATTACACTATAATGGATTAGTTGGGACAACTAATGTGTAACTAGAGATGGGGTCAGCAAAAGGTACTTAGGACTCATCAGAGAGGCATAGCTTGGTTCTTATGACAATTGAGCGTGGTACCCACAACTGGGCGTAGCCGCTGAATTTAGGGAGTCAGCCGCAACAACCAACAAGGTGATGGGAATAATTCTAACATGAATTGCTGTCAAGCTTCGGACTCATGAATCCACTAAAAGCCCGTGCCATCCCTCAATTTCTGCACTAATGCACAGGATGGAAAGTGCCAACAGGTGCACAGGATGGAAAGTGCCAACAGGCCCAGAAATCAGGTGAGAAAAACAATACCCTGTCTTTAGAGAACCAGGGAATGGGAGCAGAAGAGCAATGGCAAACTGGAGCCCACCTCCTTTGCACAGCTCTGTTTCAAGAGACAGCATCCCCTGTCTTGGTGTTACAAGGGGAGGAAAGCTGACTGGCTGTAGGACTGAGGGCATGTGCTGTACAGATAATACTGGGCATATAACAAGGAATAGATTCCTTATGAAACAAGCCCTACTGGTTTCAGCATTGAGTGGTACAACAGTGACCCGGGGGCGTGCCCGGAATCTGACTGAAGGACCCGGCGCACTGCTGCAAACACACCTGTAAGACCCACAAAACATGTAGGCAAGAAGCAGCACTACAAAGGGGCATGGCAGGAGAGGTGCTAACGGTGACCCAAGATATAGAGAGGGCAACAATGAGCAACTGCGAGGGCTGTCAACCAGATGTGAACTGAATTATAAACCGGAAAGTGAGGGCAGCTATTGTGTTAAAGTCCAGAAGAAGTCTTGAATATGGATCTCCCCCAGTGGTGTAACCAAGGCCCCCCACAGCCCTCACGATGCGGGGCTCACCAAGCTCTTGAGTGTGGTCAGAGGGGGCCCCCTCCAGAACCTTTGCAGGGGGGCCCCCTCAAGTTTCTTTACGCCACTGCTCACCCCCTCCCACCTCCCCCGTTCATGCTGATTGAAACCCTTTTGGATGGTGAGTGCACGAAATCTTGAATTTGATAAACCTATTGGCTTAAAAAGGGCACAATCAGAAATTGAGCAGATTGACATGCAGCACAATGCTGTATTTAGAAATTACAAGGTGAAATGTTCAAACAACTCTGGGGTTAGAAGTAAATAGACTTGGTTGACCTTTCATAAATATGTACAATTTAAGAAGCACATTCTTTTGAGATAATGTATTTTTATTGTCAAAAACAGTAGCAATTTCAGTAGGTATCGCGTGGCAGAGCTTATTAACCCGACATTCAACATGGTCCCAATGTGTCAGAATTGAACAGGTTCCTTAGTTACATTTCATGTCTCCTATTAAAGTCCTGTAATCTGGTACAATGTCAGAGACTGCAAGCCTCTAGAGCAGATCCAGATGGAAGTAAGTTTAGTCCTGAGTTTTTTTTCTTCAACACTCCGCAGTTTAAAATAAACATATGTTGACCCAAAGATACAAGTTACTTTCTTGGCCACTGTAAAAAGGAGAGGCAATTTTGGGGAGGTAAACTTTTCCCGAATTCTTCTGATTCCCACCCCCAAAAAAAGACATCAACAACTTCATTTTCTACTAATGTTTTGAAAAGGGATTGATTTTTTTGTTTTTGATTCGCCTTCACCCTGCCCCACCACTGATGCAGCCCTGAGCCCTAAACCAGACTGCACATTTGCCCAAAAAAAATATGTATCAGTGCCCAGGCTATATTCAATTTATCTGCTAGATTCTCATTCATTCATATTCTTTTTTTTTTCTCTCTCTCTCTCTCTAAGACACATACATCTAACTCCTGATTCCACATTCAAAAAAACACACATTCCCAAATCATACTGATAAAATAAGCTTGACATAACGGTGGCACACACTTCACACGCTCTGATACTCAGAAAGCATGCACACTCAACTCTAGAAGCACTCAAACTGATGACACACTCCAGACTCTTGCACATTATGAACACACACCTGTTGCCGCATACATGCTGAAAGACACACTTACATTCGGACCCTTGACAGACAGATATGCATTTACACTGTACACTCAACACAGATTGGCTGCACACATTCCATGATACCCCAAACTCAAACTCAACATAATCCACAAGTTGCACATACAGTGATAACACACCTACTGACTGTACAGACTCTCGACTCCACATATTTTTCCGATATAAACACTTGTGCCACACACACAATGATAAAACAGTTCTTTATATACTGGAACGGACACATATGGCTGATACACTCCTTGCAATACACATATCTAACACCCACACACACTGTGTGATAGAGACGGCCACCCAGTACACTGATAAAACTCACCCCGACTCCATACTCCTGACTGTACAAACACTTTGCCGGCATCTTACAATTCTTCAGAACTTTGAATAGAATATCTGTCACATGACATCATGTATTATACACTTTATATACCAAGCATTAAAACCTTGCACAGCTCCTAGTATACGCACACACAACTGCATTGACACAAACTCGTAACCACGTTCATACACTGAACTCAATCATAGATGTAGAGTGCCACTCGGGCGCTCCCCTACATTGTATCCACTGGACATGCATCCCCACACCCCTCGGGGCGGGTCTGCGCCGAGGGGATAAATAAACCTGCGGGAGACTGCTCGGGGTCTAGCGTAACAGAGTAAGGGCCTGCCTGTGCTACGGCAGACTCCACACTGGCGACGAGGCCGGTACCAGTGCACGTGTGCCTGCCTAATCTGCAGCGCGCGGTGCCCACCCGTGGCTATCGCGCCCCGAAGCGAGGGGTGCGTGGTGGAAGAGCGTGGCCCCCCCCAGCACGCCACGAGACAGCCTGCCGCTGCCCGCCGACCGGTTGAGCCTGCCCACGCGTATCCCGCAACAGGGATTGCCTTCAGCTGGCAGGCTCCCGGCAACATCGCTGATAAGGGGGTGAGTGCGAAGCGCGATCCCTCCCCCCTCATCGCGACCACCGTGCGGCCCCCTCGCTGAGGCCCACCTGCATCTTGAGCGTCCTCTGCAACGTGGACGCACCGCTGCAGCCTGCTAGGCCGCGAGCGGCCGAAGAAGACGACAAGCAACGCGTCGAAGGCTCCGGCTGATGCTGCCCTTCACGGTGCCTGCATTCTCTCCCGTCGATGCCAGTCGAGGCCCCCACGTGCCAGGCCAGAGTGCTAGAGGCACGAGAGGTGACAGAACCGCCCCGCGAGCGCAGACCAGGCTGCCGCTCTACTAGTCCCGGTTGCACGCTCACACCTGTGTCTCAAGACTTCCAAACAAGCATTGGCAAATGCAAACGGCTACACAGGGGAAAAGCTTACTGAAAGGGATTTCGGAGGAAGACTGGATAAGGGGCAAGGAGTGAGAACACTGACGCAGTCACGCATAGCAGAGCATAAGGCCCCGCGTAACCTCAAGGCCTTCTCAACACGTGTAGAAGGGAACGAAGACCTCCACCCCGCAGGCGACTAGTGGCGCAACGCGTGACCACACCTACTAAAATTGGCAGCACAGACAGACACATGAAACAGAAAGAAACAAACCCGGTGACGCGAACCTGTCCAAAGCGACCCCCAGCCAGGTCACAGCGATGCCATGAGTGTCCATGCGCCAGCAGCAGTAGCGCCAGCAGCGACAGCGGCGGCAGCCACACAGCAAGGTGCAGATAACAACCCAGGGCCTGCGCCGAGACTCCCGCAACCGATGGCCACCCACAAGGCGGTAGCACCATTACCCCCGTTTAGCGAATCTGCCGACCCGGCGACTGCTGCCCCCAGATGGAAGGCCTGGGTGGGGAGGCTCAACCACTACTTCAAAGGGACTCGAGAAACCGACGGAACGGTCAAGAGATCGCTCCTCATCTACTACGGGGGAGAAAAAATCTACGATTTATTTGAAACACTCCCGAACACCGGAGAGGAGAACGACTATGATGCAGCAGTCGATGCACTAAATGCACATTTTGATCCACAGCTCAACAATGACTTTGAGAAGTTCAAATTTAAGAGGGCCTGGCAAACTGAATCAGAATCCGTCGACATGTTCTATGCTAGACTCCGCCGATTGGCCAGCACGTGCCCGTTCACAGAGCCAAGAAAAGAGATCAGAGACCAGATCATCGTAGGGTGCCGCTCCAAGCTACTGAGAAAATTGATACTGCGGCAACCCGGCATTTCCCTCGACGAAATCTTAGTCCTGGCCCGCTCCCACGAACTGTCCGATGCTCGGGCGGAGGTAATGGAAGCTGCCCTTCATACCCCAGTGGCTACTCCATCGACAACCAGGCTCCTGCCGGTTAAGGAAGAAAAGGTGGACGCTATCCAGAGGAGGCCCACCCAAGCGTGCCAAACGCCAAAATCCGCACAAAAGAACCAACGTGGATACTGCGGAGAAGACCACCCCGCGGATGCCACGTGCGGGGCCAGGGGGAAGACATGCTCCCGCTGCGGGCGGCTGAACCATTATGCTAAAGTGTGCAGAGGAGGTTGTTTTCGAGCAACAGCGCCCAGGGCCAGAGGCGCGTCACAGCGTATACGCCAAGTGTCACTGGACGACCAAGCAACACCGCCAGATGATCAGGCTCAAGGGAGATGCCCCATGTATGAGGACGACGACGATGAGGAGGTGTTCGTCATATCATATGTCAACCGAGCGGGTACCAAGAGACGGCCCCCACCGATGTGCTCAGTAACCATAGACGGCAACGACATACAGGCTCTAATAGACACAGGAGGCTCAGTAAATGTGATGGACTCGGACCAATACGAGAAGCTGTCGCCCAAGCTGGCACTTGCACCATCGACCGCACGAATCTATACTTACGGAGGCACTGACCCCCTGCCACTACAAGGGGTCATACAAACCACCGTCGTAAGCGGGAAGCTCTCCACAAGGGCTAAATTCCACGTGACCGAAGGAAAGAAAGGGACCCTGCTCAGTTGTCACACGGCGGAGTACCTAGAGCTCGTCTTTTTTGCAAACCAAGTCCACGAGTCCCACGCCGAGGATCTGCTTGAAGACTTTCCGGAACTATTCCTAGGATTGGGAAAACTCAAAGGGAAGAAGTACGACCTATAGCCCTCCGGCACCGGCGCGTGCCCTTCAATCTCCGACCACAGGTGGAGGAAGAACTCAGAAAATTGGAGGAACTAGGAGTGATAGAGAAGGTGTCTGGGCCCACACCGTGGGTATCTCCCCTGGTCGTAGCCCCCAAGCCCAAGCAACCTGGAGCGATTCGACTTTGTGTCGACATGAGGCTGCCCAATAAGGCCGTGAAGCGGGAGAGGCATATCACCCCGACCATGGACGACATAGTGGCCGACCTGAACGGCGCAAAGTGGTTCTCCAAGCTCGATCTGAATGCGGGCTACCATCAGCTAGAGTTGGAGCCGGAAAGTCGATATATAACCACTTTCTCGACTCATGTAGGACTACGCCGATAACGAAGACTCAGCTTTGAGGTATCTTCCGCCGCCGAGGTCTTCCAGAACACGATCCGTGAGGTGTTATCGGGGCTCAGCGGCGTCATCAACCTCTGTGACGATATCCTGGTATATTCCAACACCCTGGAGGAACACCATGCACACCTGAGAGCGACCCTGCAGCGGCTAGTGGACAGCGGCCTGACCCTACATAAGTCCAAGTGCTCCTTTTACCAGGAAAGCATAGACTTCTTCAGGTACACATTCACGCGGGAAGGACTCAAGGTAGACCCAAAGAAGGCCGCGGCTATCCGGGCAGCAAGCACCCCACGGAACCGCACCGAGGTGAGGAGCTTCCTAGGTATGGCCACATACTGTGGCCGATTCATTCCGAATCTAGCGGCAATGTCAGAGCCCCTGAGGACCCTCACACGCCAAGACCGGAAGTGGGAATGGTCCCTAGCCGCGAACAAAGCGTTCAATGACATCAAGACCAGCCTGCTCGACTAGACGGTGATGGCATACTTCCAGCCCCAGCAAAAAACGGAACTGGTCGTCGACGCGAGCCTGGTTGGCCTGGGGGCGGTACTTCTGCAAGAACATGGGGCTGAGTCATGGAAACCGGTCGCTTACGCCAGCAAGGCGCTGACTGACACCGAGACACGCTACGCGCAGATCGAACATGAGGCGCTGGCCATCAAATGGGCGTGCCAGCACTTCCACTTGTACCTGTGTGGTCAAGCCTTTACGGTGGTCACCGACCACAAGCCACTGATACCGCTGTTCGCAGGTTCGACCAGGCTGCCTCCTCCCCGCATTGAACGATGGGCAGTACAACTGCAAGGCTACAATTTCAAGGTCGTGTTTCGCCCGGAAGCTCACAATCCTGCGGATTACCTCTCCCGTCATCCTGAAACAGGCAGCTCCGGACACGCCCCAGATGTCGCCCACGAGATTGAGGCTTTCGTCCGCATGGTCTCGCAGTCTGCCTGCCTCAAAGCAATGACATTTGCGGAGATAAGTCAGGCCACATCGGAAGACGACACCCTGTCAAAGGTCAAGGTAGCACTGGAAGAAAACAGCTGGGCGCACTTCATCGATGGAGCCAGAACCCTCCGGCTGGAGGTCAGTCACGCTCGGCAGCAACTATGGCAAGTGAGGCATGAACTGAGCGTGGGCGAGGACGGCGTCGTCCTGAGTGGTCACCTAATCGTGGTACCCGAGAGCCTGCAGAAAAGGATTCTCGCGTTGGCCCAGGTAGGGCATCAAGGAACAGCCAAGACCAAGGCGAGGCTAAGAAACAAGGTCTGGTTCCCAGCCATGGACACAATGGTGGATGAGATGGTGAGGTCCTGCCATGCCTGCACCATCACCGGTGGACACCCCGCACCCGCACCTGTGATTACAGAGGAGCCATGCACGACTCGGTGGACACACCTGAGTGCGGACTTCGGTAGCTTTCCTGATGGCCGTCACATGATGGTGGTCATTGACTCATTCTCCAAATTCCCGATTGTGGAGGTCCTATCATCGACAGCCTTCCCACAGGTGAAGACAGCCCTGGACTGGATCTTTGCGCTGATGGGCCTCCCTGCTGAGGTCAAGTCCGACAATGGACCCCCCCCCTTCCAGGGACGAGAGTTCAAAGAATACCTGGAGAACGGAAAGATCACCCCTCTGTGGCCCCAAGCCAACGGGGAGGTGGAGAGACTTATGAGGACTCTAAATCGAGCATTGCGCATTGCCGTTGACAATGGGGAAAATCTGGAAATGGCCCTTGACCAGTTTCTGGGGGCATATCGTCAAACAACTCACAGCACTACGAAGTGTGCCCCAGCCCACCTGTCGTTCAAACGGGCCCCGAGAGACAGCATACCGGCGGGCCCAGAATGGTCACCAGAAGCAAGGAACGATGAAGCGGTTCAGGCAAGAAGAGAAACGACCAATCGGAAGGCGAGTGAGGCGCGTCATGCGAAAGAACCGACGTTTGCCGCAGGGGACTCGGTGGTGATCAAAGACCGACACCCCGGGTGGAAATTCAGGACTCCCTACGAGCCTGAGGTTTGGACGGTTGAGAAGATCAAGGGGACGATGGTGACGGTCTGAAAGGGAAACCAACTAGTCACTCGAAACGTCTCTAGCTTCAAGAGAGCTTACAAGCCAGAAACCGATGCTGGAAGTGAGGCCTACCCACACACGACACCACGAAGAGATTCTGCAGGGTCGTCACCGGCTTGGAGTCCGACCACTGACGGGCGGGTGCCAGTGAGCCCCAGGGCCGAAGAACGACCAAACATCACCTGTTCGCCCCCGGGCCACGAGAACGCTGTAGAACGTCTCCCCGAGATTCCAGCGTCTCCAATCCGCCGCAGCCAACGATCTACGGCCTAGCCCAGGCCCCAGCCAGAGACTCCGAGACTTTGCCTGTGCCTCCCCATAAGAAAGACTTTGGTGTCTTGAAGTCAGCTAAAATAAAGGAGGGATGTAGAGTGCCACTCGGGCGCTCCCCTACATTGTATCCACTGGACATGCATCCCCACACCCCTCGGGCGGGTCTGCGCCGAGGGGATAAATAAACCCGCGGGAGACCGCTCGGGGTCTTCCTGCCAGTGCACATCATTACGAGTATTGTATGTTTATTATCGTAACAGAGTAAGGGCCTGCCTGCGCTACGGCAGACTCCACAATAATCACACAATCGAAAGCATTTACACCGACTGATAAACTCACACAGCCACTGTCGTACACCAACACACCGAACACTGTACATACAGCCAAAATTTACAAATGCAATACAGTGTCTACAACAAAACATCAACCATTATAGAAGCATTTACACATCATATGTAACTAAATATGAGCCATTATGTGTTCACAACTAACACTATACGTAACAGGGACAGCTGGTGTTAAGGGCAAGATGGGCACAGCCCTGCCACCCTGGGGAGTAACAAAAGGGTGAGAAGAAACACCAAGCAACTATAAATAAATTGTGCTTGCTGCTCAGTGACAAAGGTGTATAAATCTGTGTTTTTGCTTGAGAGGGTGGGGAGGATGGCCCTGCGCATGCGTCGGCTGGGTGAAGCTTTCCTCAAACTGGAGGCGTAAATCAGGGCAGTGACGAGACTCTGGTGGGTGTGTTACTGCAGATAATAAACTTTTACTTTGAGCCTTATTCACAAGGCCCAGGAGGAGTCTGAAGACCTCCATTCATCTCAATGGCTGGGGGCAGGGCAGGAAGTCTGAGACAATGTAGGAGTGGGCGTGTCAGTGGCCTCCGCCTCTTCCCCCCGAGACCCAGCATCTCCTGTGGATTTTGTTCTGATAGGTGGGCTCAGATATGGGGGAGGAGTCTAGCAGCTTTCTTCCAGGTTCTTACAGGGTGGGTTAATAGTTCGCACCACTACTGTCCAGTCACCAGGCCCTGGGAGAATAAGTATGTAGGTGAGTGAGTATTGTTTGAAGTTTTGTTTTGGCCTCCTTCGGTTCCCTCGCGTGAAGCCCTCTTATTTTCAGTCCTACCATGGCCGCACACACGGCATCCAGCACGTTATTGTAGAACCTGGTAAGCAGGCTTTGCCTCACGTTCCTTCACCTACTGGCTTTGCCAACGCTTGTTGTATTTACATTCGGAAAGGTTAAGTGACTTAACCATAATCACAAAATGTGGAGCCAAGGCTTGGGAGATGATATGGCATCCTTTCAGGAGAGGATGTGGTGTAATGGTCAGAGCTGCAGACTATGGAACTAAACGACTGGGTTTGACTTCACATCCTTGAATCTGGGCAAGTCACATAATATCGCGTGCCAACAAAAATAAAGGTGTCCTTGTGTAACGTAACTGCTGCTTATGTAAAGTGCTCCAATACCTTTGAGTGGTGTTGGTGCTATATGAAACTGCACAATAAAAGTAACTGGTGCTGATGTAAAGCGCTCAAATACCTTTGGGTGGTGTTGGTGCTATATAAAACTGCACAATAAAAGTAAGTGCTGCTTATGTAAAGCGCTCCAATACCTTTGTGCGGTGTTGCCGCTATATAAAACTGCACAATAAAAGTAACTGCTGCTTATGTAAAGCGCTCCAATACCTTTGTGCGGTGTTGGTGCTATATAGAACTGCACAATAAAAGTAACTGGTTCTCATGTTAAGCGCTCAAATACCTTTGGGTGGTGTTGGTGCTATATAAAACTGCACAATAAAAGTAAGTGCTGCTTATGTAAAGCGCTCCAATACCTTTGTGCGGTGTTGCCGCTATATAAAACTGCACAATAAAAGTAACTGCTGCTTATGTAAAGCGCTCCAATACCTTTGGGCGGTGTTGGTGCTATATAGAACTGCACAATAAAAGTAACTGGTTCTCATGTTAAGCGTTCAAATACCTTTGGGTGGTGTTGGTGCTATATAAAACTGCACAATAAAAGGAAGTGCTGCTTATGTCAAGCGCTCCAATACCTTTGTGCGGTGTTGCCGCTATATAAAACTGCACAATAAAAGTAACTGCTGCTTATGTAAAGCGCTCCAATACCTTTGGGCGGTGTTGCCGCTATATAAAACTGCACAATAAAAGTAACTGCTGCTTATGTAAAGCGCTCCAATACCTTTGTGCGGTGTTGCCGCTATATAAAACTGCACAATAAAAGTAACTGCTGCTTATGTAAAGCGCTCCAATACCTTTGGGCGGTGTTGCTGCTATATAAAACTGCACCCAAAAGTAATGTGAAACAGAGTCAAGGGAGGTAGGGACCTGTGCAACAGAGTTTAGCGGGGTAAGCAGCAATGGTCAGGGTGTGGGCAGGCAACCAACAGCAAATGCGAGCTGAATTGGGATTTTTTGTTGTTGTTTCTGTTTTCTTCACACTTGTGCTTTAAAATGCTATATTTGGATCCCCTTTTTTAAAAAATGTGCAATAAATATGAGGTGTAAAATCCACCTTCCTTTTTGCACTTCGGGGTTCGCTCATTATACAAGGGTATAACATTTCTGCTCCATCACTTTGAAAATCCACCAGCCACCACTGACGTTGAAACCAGTATTTATTTTGTAAAAAAAACATAACTGCCAGGCCCCTCGTCAGGAGAACCCTGCAGCCTGCACCATTCATTGCCCCTACCAGCGTTGCCAATGACAATACCAACACAAATACTTACCATCACATTCTTACAAGTGTGACAAGTCATATTATTCCAGGTGCCAAAGCTGTAAGAATGGCTTGGGTGGCAGGTAGTAGTCACTGTTAATGTATATTGAATTCATAAACTGCTATTGTGCTAATACATAAAATAGGCAGACAGCGCCACCATGTGGCAGACTGTCATAAGCACCAGTACTAACAATTAAGTACTGGTGCTGAGCACTGGAAATCACCGGCTAAAATTAAGCACTGGGAGACAGCCACACAGCCTTAAGTATAGGCTCACTCCCAATAACAAATGATCATGCATCCGCCTTGAAATGCCCACACACTCAGTATCATACACCCAAGCAGCCACCATAATACACCAACTCAAGAATTATCATACAGTCACGCAACCATTTACCAGTGGTCTACACGGTTAGTCCAAAAATTTAGCAACACCAACAGACAATCTTAAAACACTTCCAAACATAATCTAGGACTCTCGAAAAATCCTAATTTCAAACTCCCTCAAATAGGGACCTGGCTAGGAGTTAAACTAAAAATAGAGATTGAAGGCGGCAGCTTAACTCATGCACACCATGGTCCCAAGCAAGCTGCACTACAGGAAATTCCTTCATGCCAGGATCAACAGAAAAACTCACCAGAAGGCTGGAGACCACTCAGAAACTCAGTGGCCATAATCAGTCGCAATCTCCCACGCCTCACTCACATCACACCACACCTGAAGGAGCTCTACTGGCTCCCCATACACAATCAAGCAGAATTCAAGCTCTCCATTAACACTTTCAAGGCACTACAAAACACTGGCCCACACATTAAGTCTGGCACTCTGAAACTCACAACCTACTTGGAAAAGAGCCCCCGTGAGGGTCCCAGTCAGGCATTGCAGTCAGACCAATGAGGAGCACAGCCCAATGAGGAAGCCTGCACCTGATGGTGGGTGAGGGCTTGTGGTCCGCAACTAAGTTGCCTCAGATTACTTTTTTTGGGCAAGTCTATCACAGCAGATAACTTGGACCACTACCTTGGAACTGCTCACACATTTGTGAGATTATTGTTAGAGAGAGGACGTCTGCTGGACAGGTAAATCTCTCTTCCCCTCCTTATATAGCTATACTCGCATCCACTCAGTGCCAGGATACCCACCTGAGTGATAGTGCGCTCTACGAAAGCAATTACATCAATTTCCTGACTTATCAGTTCATGCAGAAGCTACTCTTAACTTATTAGTCAACATTAACTCCATTTCAAAGATACATAAAAATGACACATTTGTTCAAATGTCTCCGGAATTCTGCATGTTGTGTTATGTTTCAGATAGGTACCCCAATATAGGCTCAGGTAGCAACCTAACCTCTCACCTATATGTCCCCTGCCATTTCACTACATAACAGTTCATGGGACTGACCTTTTAAGGTACTGCTAAAAGGACGAGGGGTTTTCCTGATATGCAGGGATGCACCAGTTATTGTAAATCTGCCCCTATATCTTTGCTGAGGCAAGAAGAGGAAAAAGGACTTCCATGCGGACACAAGACGCTGAGGTTCCTGCATGCAGACACTCCAGCTCGCAGTGGTATGACATCCCTTGTGGGGTGTCCATCTCGATACCAAGACGGGGTTTCCACAGTCTCTCACTTCAGGTAATGGGGTTGACTTTATCCTAGAAGGATTCTTGGCTCCACACCTACATACATGCTAAGTACACTTGGGTCGCATCGTAGGAGTACGCATTTTATTGTCATGTATTTTTATACCTGCATGTATTCATTGTTTTAGCACTATGGTAGAAATCTACCATCCTTTTACTCTGTTGATGCTTATAACCATTTACATCTGTTCCTGTCTAATGGTTGTTTCAGCACACCTATTTTACACTAGAATGACGCTGGTTCAATAAATGCTTATTGAAAACGTTCCAACCGTTTATTCTGTGTATTTCTACAGCACCGACAGTCTCAGCTACGTTCTATTATGTTATTAAGCTGGACGCTGCAATCATTGGACATCCTGCCACTGCCGGCTAGGAAAACCATGGTCCACGCCTTAATTACCTCCAGACTGGATTATGGTAATGTCATGTATTTGGGAGCTAGTGCAAAGTGCACGCAGAGGCTGCAACACATACAAAATACGGCTGCCCGCTTGATCCTGATGCTACCCAGGAGAGCTTCTGCTAAGAAAGCGCCCAAAACACTGCACTGGCTACCAATCAGGGAACGTGTGATCTTTAAGGCCCTCTGTGTGGGTCATCGAATCCTACAGGGGAAGGGCCCTAGGTACCTGACTAACCTGCTTAAACGATACCACCCTACTCAACAGTTGCGGTCAAGCGGGACGGGGCAAGTCCAGGTCCCAAAATTCAACAGAACGAGAATGGGAGGGCGTTCCTTCAGAGTCATGACCGCCACACAGTGGAATAGACTGCCTCAGAGGCTCCACTTGGAGACATCAGAGGCGGCCTTCCGCAAGGTAAGAGGCAGATGTTTTATGCCTGAAAAGTATTACTGGTTAGGCTAAGCCGGCTCCTCTTTCTTTTACGAGGTTAACGGTCAGCCGGTCGGCTACGCGAAGAATACAGCAGTCGGCGCTAGGACCTGCGCTCACCCGGACCTGTATGACGTGGGAGGCATCGCTTACTCCGGGAGAACGCCGGCGGTGTCTATGGAGCAGATCACGCTCTGCCATATTTCAGCTCCAGCTTAGAGGGCCAGCGTGTAAAGCATGTAAAGAACCCCGGAATGTTTTACTCTGCGAGCTGTCTAATTATACTGCGATCAGGTGGGGAGAAAAGGGGGGTTTAGTAATAAATCCCCCGTCTATGTCAAGGAGGCAGGGTTTTATGGAGCAGATATCAATAAAGATTCCAACCACGAATAATCCCCTGAAAAAGACTCCGGAAATCGTGGTAAACTCTCCAGACTTAGACGTGGTATCAGAGCAGGTGCAGGAAGCAGCAAAGCCTGTAGCCTTAGTTAAAGGAGCAGCAGTAACTGCAGTAACCACACCTGGCACTGTAAACATAAGTCTGAGTACAGTGAAAAAAAGACCAACCCCCTCCCCCCAAGAAGGAATAGGTACCAGTTGAGGTCAAGACAAGAACTGAAGGAGGGAGGAGTTCTGGAATTCGAAGAGAGGGAGAGACCTATGCCATTAACCCCCTGTAAAAGGAAAAACAAAAGGGCAACGTCAGTAAAAAAATCTAAAGGAGGTATTTCAGATAAACAGGTGGTGAAGAACACTCCCTCTCTTAAATCCTACTTTAAAGCCCGAGATCAGGCTATGAGTTCCACTACGCAAATAGAGGGAAGTGTTAACACAGTACCTCTAAAAAAATCGTTACGGGCCTTTGGAAAATTTGTGTAACATGGAAGACGATGGGCTGCTGGGTCCCATGAATGGGGGGGCAGTAAGAGGTGAGGTTGGGGGTACAGAGACTTTGGTAATATCCGATTTAGAGCATCAACAGGTTCAGACGAATCCTCCGGAGTCTAAAATTTCTGACATATCTCCCACTCCTTCAATTCCCCCTTTCCTACCTCCCCTCCCCCCTTCCCCTGTAACCTTAAATAAGACTTTAACCAGCGATAAAACACCAGGTATGCAAGACACCAGAGCCAAGAGACCCCCGGTAACAGCTAAAACCTTACAAATTGGCTCAAACAAGACCCAAGAAGGTAATACGAACCAGGATCTCAATAAAGATAAAACCCCAGAATCAGCACCTTCCAGATCAAGAAGAGAATCAGAAGAATTACGTGAGCAAGATAGTGATCGTTTGGGCGATCTTTTTCGATCTTTAAGGGGTGATATGATGTCAAAATTTGAGATATCTGAGAGTAATCAAAAGACAATACACGATAGATTTGACCTTTTTGAATCCAAGCTAGATGATGTTATTCTCCGTACGGGGAAATTGGAAATGGAAGTAACAACATTGAGTCAAACTGTACAAGGAGACTCAAAAGATATAGACACCCTGAAAGCGCAAAACAGGTCACTGGCCGCTGATGTCGAGAGATTGGGAACCCAGGCTCGTAGAAATAACCTGAGAATCCTGAAGATACCAGAGGGTGAAGAGCTGGAAGACATAAAGGGATTTGTATGTAGGCTTCTCAGGGAAGGAGTCTTAAAAGACCGTCCAGATATAGACTTGGAAGCGGAAATCCAAAGAGTACACAGAGACCCCTTTAAGAGACGTCCAGACAGGAAAGCTCCAAGAAAAATATTGGTTAATTTTCAAACCTTCAGTGTTAAGGAGCTCATCTTAGGGAGATGTCTGTCGAAAATTGATCTACGCTACCGGTCCAGTCCATACCTTATCAGGTCTGATTTAGGAGCCAGAACTGCACAGAGACAATGGGAGCTAGGCACCAGAATGCCAGAATTGAGATCGTTGGGAGCCCAGGTGCAGATGAGGTTCCCTGCTCTACTTAGAATTATGTGGAAAAATAAGACTTATAGTTTTTCACAGCCTGAAGAGGTAGACAATCTTTTAGGTCGTATGAGAGATGATCAGGATAATCAGTGATGATTCAGACAATTGTCAGAGACGGGTCTCAATATAAAAAAAAAAGGAGGGGAAAGGGGCAAAGGAAAGAGTGAAAGGGAATGAGGGAATAAACAGAGAATAAAATTAATGCACTAAAACACTAAATCACGGACGAGGGAACACGACTTACTAGCACTACACTTTTCACTCGCTACAATATATTTGATTCAGTCAGAGGATTCTCCTAGGTGCTCCAAAGGCGATGCCATCGTCTGGTATGTTGGGGGTGTTCCTCTGGGGGGAGGGTGTACACTGGGTGGAGGGAGCAGGGGGAGAAAATACAAAAAATAAAAAATCCTCATGTATAGGAAAAAATTACTTATATATAGCTATGGATGGGTATGAGATTATAGCAGGGTTATGAGTAATACATATAAACTTAAAACCCTTTCGTGGAACATCAATGGTTTGGGGGAAAAAAAGAAACAGACCCGGATCTGCAAATTCTTAAAAAACTCAGATGCACATCTTATAATGCTCCAAGAGACTCATTTAGAGGCAGATATTTGTAGTTCACTTTTCAAGAAATTAAGATGGGTACAGGAAATAATTTGCTCTAGGCAGACTGGAACAACAAGGGGGGTCTCCATTATAATTCGCGCAAATTGCGGGATAAGCCTGAAAAAATATGAGACAGATCAAACAGGAAGATGGATGGGAGCAGCAACACATATTCAAAATATCCCATGTATACTTGGTGTATACTATGGTCCAAACGATGATAACCCCGGACCGCTTTTCAAGTTAGCGACGGCATTAATAGGGTCAACTGGCCCGGTAATTTTGGGAGGTGATTTTAACCTGGTTTTTGACCAGAAATTAGATAGAACCTCTAAAGCTAAGTATCACGCTCCCACTAAATCTCTTGCTACCTTAGGCGGTATAATGAAAGATTTTAGCCTTATGGACGTATGTAGGAAGAAATATAGATCTTTACGGGGGTTTACTTTTTACAGTAAAAAATATAAAAATTATTCAAGGATCGACCATTTTCTAGTTGATCAGCATCTCCTCACAGACATCAATTATCTTTCTTTCACACCTGTAGGGATGTCAGATCACGCAGTATTGGAAATGGTAATTGTATTGAACTTGAGTCCTTTAAAAACAAGATGGACCCTAGAAAGGTCACTTTTATTGGACAACCAGGTAAATAAAGAAGTTAAAGAAAAAACCACAGAATTTTTCACAATAAATTTAGGCACCTCTACCCCCCAGGTAGTTTGGGAAGCCTACAAGGCATTTTTGAGAGGGGTATTGAGTTCCTTAATGGCTCATAAAAGAAAGCTTATAAAAGTTAAGAGAAGGGAAGACCTGGTGGCAATAACTAGAAAAGATCTAGAGCTACAAAACGCAATTTTAGCGAATTCTGAGAGGGTTCACCTGTTAGAGAAGGAGCTTATAGAGCTACAACTTCAGCTGAAAGTCTGTGATGAGAAAATTATTAAAGAAAAATGGGAGACCAGTAGATTAAAGAACTTCGAATACGGCGAAAAATGTGGAGCCCTCCTAGCTTGGAAATCTAGAGAGGAAAGAACTAGGAACAGCATCAGAGTCTTAATACAAAGAGACACAGGAGACCTGATTGAGGTAGACGCTGAAATCAGAGATGAAGCCAGGAGCTTCATGAGAAGTCTTTATACGGAAGATAAAGACCCTAAGTTGGTTGAGGTAGAAAAATCTACCTCAAATTTCTGAACTGGATAAAACATATCTAGAAAGTGAGATAACAGAAGGAGAAATATTAAACCAACTAAAGAAAATGAAGCGGTGGAAAGCTGCAGGCTCAGATGGGCTTCCGGTCGAGATTTATTTGGATTATATAGACCAGCTATTACCCACACTTATCACACTCTTTAATCTTCTACTAACCCATGGCTACTGTATGCCTTATGCTTGAACACATCCAGCACACGCGCGCGCACGCACACTCGCACACACAAACACACACACACACACGCACGCACACACACACAAACACACACATCCACACACACACGCATGCACGCACACGCACACACACACACACACACACACACGCACACACACACGCACACACACACACGCACATACACATCCACATCCACACACACACACACACACACACATACACACACACACACACACACACATCCACACACAAATCTAACTCCTGATTCCTGATTCCACATTCAAAAAACATTCCCAACTCATACTGATAAAATAAGCTTGACAGAACGGATGCACACACTTCACAAGCTCTGATACACAGAAAGCATGCACACTCAACTCTAGAAGCACTCAAACTGATGACACACTCCAGACTCTTGCACATTATGAACACACACCTGTTGCCGCATATATGCTGCAAGACACGCTTACATTCAGACTCTACACAGAGAGATATATATTTACACTGTGCACTCGACACACTTTGGCTACACACATTGCATGATACCCCAGACTCAAACTCCACATTATCCACAATTTGCTCATACAGTGATAACACATCTACAGACTGTACAGACTCTCGACTCCACATATTATTTCGATATAAACACTTGTGCCACACACACAAAATGATAAAACAGTTCTTTATATACTGGGACTGATACATATGGCTGATGCAGACCCTGTAATACACATATCCAACAGCCACAAACACACAGTGATAGAGACGGTCACCCAGTACACTGATAGCACTCAATCCGACTCCATACTCCTGACTGTACAAACACTTTGCTGGCATCTTACAATTCTTCAGAACTTTGAATAGAAAATCTGTCACATGACATCATGTATTATACACTTTATATACCAAGGATTAAAAGCTTGCACAGTTCCTAGTATACGCACACACAACTGCATTGACACAAACTCGTAACCACGTTCATACCCTGACCTCATTCATAATCAAACCATCAAATGCATTTACACCGACTGATGAACTCACACAGTCACTGTCGTACGCCAACACACCGAACACTGTACGTACAGACAACATGTACACATGCTATACAGCGTCTACAATAAAACACCAACCACTATAGGAGCATTTACACATAATATGTAACTAAATATACGCCATATGTGTTCACAACTAACACTATACGTTGAACAGGGACAGCTGGTGTTAGAGCGAGATGGGCACGCCCTGCCACCCTAGGGAGCAACAAAAGGGTGAGAAGAAACCCCCAGCAACTAGAAATAAATTGTGCTTGCTGCTCTGTGACAAAGGTGTGTAAATCTGTGTTTTTGCTTGAGAGGTTTGGGGAGGGTGGATGGCCCTGGGCCCTGCGCATGCGTTGGCTGGGGGAAGCTTTCCTCAAACTGGAGGCATGACTGGTGGGTGCGGTGGGTGTGTTCCTGCCGATACTTTTACTTTGAGCGTTATTCACAAGGCCCAGGAGGAGTCGGAAGACCTCCATTCATCTCAATGGCTGGGGGCAGGGCAGGAAGTCTTAGGCAATGTAGGAGTGGGCGTGCCAGTGGCCTCCGCCTCTTCCCCCCCGAGACCCAGCATCTCCTGTGGATTCTGTTCTGATAGGTGGGCTCAGGTATGGGGGAAGAGTCCAGCAGCTTTCTTCCAGGTTCTTACAGGGTGGGTTAACAGTGCGCACCACTACTGTCCAGTCACCAGGCCCTGGGAGAATAAGTATGTAGGTGAGTGAGTGAGTATTGTTTGAAGTTTTGTTTTGGCCTGCTGCGGTTCCCTCGCGTGAAGTCCTCTTACTTTCAGTCCTACAGTGGCCGCACACACAGCATCCAGCACGTTATTGTAGAACCTGGTAAGCAGGCTTTGCCTCACGTTCCTTCATCTACTGGCTTTGCCAACGCTTGTTGTATTTACATTCGGAAAGGTTAAGTGACTTAACCATAATCACAAAATGTGGAGCCACGGCTTGGGAGCTGATATGGCATCCTTTCAGGAGAGGATGTGGTGTAATGGTCAGAGCTGCAGACTATGGAACTAATCGACTGGGTTTGACTTCACATCCTGGAATCTGGGCAAATCACTTAATCTCGCATGCCAATAAAAATAAAGGTGTCCTTGTGTAAAGTAACTGGTGCTTATGTAAAGTGCTCCAATACCTTTGGGTGGTGTGGGCGCTATATACAACTGCACAATACAAGTAACTGGTGCTTACGTAAAGCGCTCAAATATCTTTGAGTGGTGTTGCCGCTATATAAAACTGCACAATAAAAGTAACTTGTGCTTATGTAGAGCGCTCAAATACCTTTGAGTGGTGTTGGTGCTATATAGAACTGCACAATAAAAGTAAGTGGTGCTTATGTAAAGCGCTCAAATACCTTCGGGCGGTGTTGCCGCTATATGAAACTGCACAATAAAAGTAACTGGTGCTGATGTAAAGCGCTCAAATACCTTTGGGTGGTGTTGGTGCTATATAAAACTGCACAATAAAAGTAACTGATGCTTATGTGAAGCGCTCAAATACCTTCGGCCGGTGTTGCCGCTATATGAAACTGCACAATAAAAGTAACTGGTGCTGATGTAAAGCGCTCAAATACCTTTGGGTGGTGTTGGTGCTATATAAAACTGCACTATAAAAGTAACTGGTGCTTATATAAAGCGATCAAATACTTTCGGGAGGTGTTGGTGCTATATAAAACTGCACAATAAAAGTAACTGGTGCTGATGTAAAGCGCTCAAATACCTTTGGGTGGTGTTGGTGCTATATAAAACTGCACAATAAAAGTAACTGATGCTTATGTAAAGCGCTCAAATACCTTTGGGTGGTGTTGGTGCTATATAAAACTGCACAATAAAAGTAACTGATGCTTATGTAAAGCGCTAAAATACCTTCGGGTGGTGTTGCCGCTATATAAAACTGCACAATAAAAGTAAGTGGTGCTTATGTAAAGGGCTCAAATACCTTTGGGCGGTGTCACCGCTATATAAAACTGCACCCAAAAGTAATGTGAAACAGAGTCAAGGGAGGTAGGGATCTGTGCAACAGAGTTTAGCGGGGTAAGCAGCAATGCGGGGTGTGGACAGGCAACCAACAGCAAATGCGGGCTGAATTGGGAAAATTTTTTAGTTGTTTGTTTTCTTCACACTTGTGCTTTAAAATGCTATATTTGATCCCCTTTTTAAAAAAACTTGCAATAAACATGAGGTGTAAAATCCACCATTTTAATAAATTTTTTCAACATTTTCTAGCAGCACCCTCCTTTTGCACTTTGGGGTTCGCTCATTATACAAGGGTATAACATTTCTGTTCCATCACTTTGAAAATACACCAGCCACAACTGACGTTGAAACCAGTACTTAATTTGTAAAAAAACACGACTGCCAGGCCCCTCATCAGGAGAACACTGCAGGCTGCACCATTCAGTGATCCTGCCAGTACGGCCAACGAAAGTACCAACACAGCTACTTACCATCACATTCTTACAAGTGTGACAAGTCATATTATTCAGGTGCCACAGCTGTAAGAATGGCTTGGGTGGCAGGTAGTAGTCACTGTTAATGTATATTGAATTCATAAACTGCTATTGTGCTCATACATAAATTAGGCAGACATCGCCACCATGTGGCAGACTGTCATAAGCACCAGTGATAACAATTAAGTACTGGTGCAGAGCACTGGAAACCACCGGCTAAAATTAAGCACTGGTTGAAACCACTGAGACAGCCACACAGCCTTGATTATAGGCTCACTACCAATAACAAATGATCATGCATCCGCTTTGAAATGCCCACACACTCAGTATCATACACCCAAGCAGCCACCATAATACACCAACTCAAGAATTATCATACAATCACGCAACCATTTACCAGTGGTCTACACGGTTAGTCCAAACATTTAGCAACACCAACAGACAATCTTAAAACACTTCCAAACATAATCTAGGACTCTCGAAAAATCCTAATTTCAAACTCCCTCAAATAGGGACCTGGCTAGGAGTTAAACTAAAAACAGAGATTGAAGGCGGCAGCTTAACTCATGCACACCATGGTCCCAGGATCAACAGAAAAACTCACCAGAAGGCTGGAGACCACTCAGAAACTCAGTGGCCATAATCAGTCTCAATCTCCCACGCCTCACTCACATCACACCACACCTGAAGGAGCTCTACTGGCTCCCCATACACAGTCAAGCAGAATTCAAGCTCTCCATTAACACTTTCAAGGCACTACAAAACACTGGCCCACACATTAAGTCTGGCACTCTGAAACTCACAACCTACTTGGAAAAGAGCCCCCGTGAGGGTCCCAGTCAGGCATTGCAGTCAGACCAATGAGGAGCACAGCCCAATGAGGAAGCCTGCACCTGATGGTGGGTGAGGGCTTGTGGTCCGCAACTAAGTTGCCTCAGATTACTTTTTTTGGGCAAGTCTATCACAGCAGATAACTTGGACCACTACCTTGGAACTGCTCACACATTTGTGAGATTATTGTTAGAGAGAGGACGTCTGCTGAACAGGTAAATCTCTCTTCCCCTCCTTATATAGCTATACTCGCATCCACTCAGTGCCAGGATACCCACCTGAGTGATAGTGCGCTCTACGAAACCAATTACATCAATTTCCTGACTTATCAGTTCATGCAGAAGCTACTCTTAACTTATTAGTCAACATTAACTCCATTTCAAAGATACATAAAAATGACACATTTGTTCAAATGTCTCCGGAATTCTGCATGTTGTGTTATGTTTCAGATAGGTACCCCAATATAGGTTCAGGTAGCAACCTAACCTCTCACCTATATGTCCCCTGCCATTTCACTACATAACCGTTCATGGGACTGACCTTTTAAGGTACTGCTAAAAGGACGTGGGGTTTTCCCTGAAAACTAGCCTCATCCATTATGCATGAGGATTCTTGGAAAATCAGCAGGACTACCATCTCCTGCACAATAACTATGCATAAGGGTCATTCCTTCCGTTATCCTAAGTCCGACATGACAAAGCAAGGTAGATCCCCTGACGGTACCATGTTGGGTATGTAAACACCATGGGGCAGATTTACAAGCCCTGTAAAGCCACATTTGCGCCACCATTGAGGCACTTTTGTGACGCAGCGGCGGCGCAAAGCCAGGGCCATGCTGAGGGGTATTTACAACATGACGCAGCTAGGGAGATGCGTCACGTTGTAAAGCCCTGTGCCACATGTGGGCGTTCAGGCGCAGGGGGGTCGTTCCGGTGCAGGATGAGTGGATCTACAAGATTTCACTCAGTCACTTTTACGGCCATGCTTCGTCAAAACCCTGCGCCTGATTGAAGCAGGCGTAAGGATTGACACAGCATGTTAGGCATAGGGGCACCCCGAGCCTTGCTGGAGCTGCGTCGCGCTTGCGACGCAACTCCAGCAATGCGTCACCTTTACGGCAGCAGATGCGTCACGCATCGGACTATTCTTGCCCCATGGTGCGCCGCATTGTAAATGCGGAGCAAGCATGGCAACGCAAGAGGTGTCTGCCGTGACGCATAATAACGGGTGCATCCCTGCTGATATGCAGGGATGCACCAGTTATTGTAAATCTGCCCCTATATCTTTGCTGAGGCAAGAAGAGGAAAAAAGGACTTCCATGCGGACACAAGACGCTGAGGTTCCTGCATGCAGACACTCCAGCTCGCAGTGGTATGACATCCCTTGTGGGGTGTCCATCTCGATACCAAGACGGGGTTTCCACAGTCTCTCACTTCAGGTAGTGGGGTTGACTTTATCCTAGAAGGATTCTTGGCTCCACACCTACATACATGCTAAGTACACTTGGGTCGCATCGTAGGAGTACGCATTTTATTGTCATGTATTTTTATACCTGCATGTATTCATTGTTTTAGCACTATGGTAGAAATCTACCATCCTTTTACTCTTTTGATGCTTATAACCATTTACATCTGTTCCTGTCTAATGGTTGTTTCAGCACACCTATTTTACACTAGAATGACGCTGGTTCAATAAATGCTTATTGAAAACGTTCCAACCGTTTATTCTGTGTATCTCTACAGCACCGACAGTCTCAGCTACGTTCTATTATGTTATTAAGCTGGATGCTGCAATCATTGCTTGCCGGTTATGTGCCTTGGCGATTTATCAACAGTAGGTCCTTGTTCTCTGCTTACAATCTATCTAAAAAACAGATAACAATGGCACAAAGGGGAGCAAAATATACAATGCTGGGTATTGAAAAAACTGGACAAATTACCCTTCACTGTGGCAGAATCACCTTCCACAGAATGGTTAATCCATGTCCATATAACATTACCGGTCACAACTTTTCAGTTTCAGTACTGCCTAGAACAACAACAGGCAGGCAGATATGAAGCAATTTGTAGGGAATTCATCAGGAATCTTGGGAATTGCTATACAGATTTCGATGCAGGAGTGGGGACATGGAAGTGTTTCTAAGCGGTACAAACTGCGAGAACTCTAAGTGAATGTCTCATATGCCAGGATATCATGCTTCGCAAGGCCTGTAATGGTTCAGATGCAAACTTATCCTGTCATTTGAGAACGTCCCCAGCTGCGTGATTAATCCGGTGTTCAGGTTGCTCTCAAATGGGAGTCACTTGATGCTGAATGATCAAGGTTGTTTTGGGATGCTTTCGGCCATCGCATATCTTGACGATGTTAACTCCAAGGTTACTTGTTGTTTGCAAGTATTGTTTCCACCGACCCACATAGTCGGGGAGGTGCTGTTATGGCCCTCATTGAATGTTTCCTTTGTACGGTATGATACTCTGATTCGAATGAAAGCCATGTTTTTACAGAAAATGGTGCCCTTAACCTCCGCCCGAGAGACTTTTGATCTCCAGGTCGCAAGGTCCTCAGCTGAGACACAGGCACTAGTCCGAACAAACTGCCCCTACCATTTCACAGATATGGTACAACGTATCTTTAACATGTCTGATACGACACGTATAGTACACCTATTTAAGACCATAGGTTCTGGACTGTTACGCACCTATCAGACCATCTTCAGAGTGATAACAAACTTCATACACTCTATTAGGAAGCATTTTTGGAGGACTTCCGCGGAACCTATTCCTAATAGTAGGAATTCGGATTGTAATTTTTCTGCTACACAATGGACGTCCTAGTGATAAAGGAGATGGAAAAAATGCTCCTGGAGTGCAGATACGGTGATCGCATGGTACTCCATCTGAGCACACCTCGCCTTCACGCACGGAGCGATTCTTGGTTCCTATAATTTAAACCAGTCTGGATTGACTGTTCTGCTTGTCCTCCGATGTCTGTTCTGCGGACAAGAATGCATGTTGGATCTGTGTCTACCATTTCCATTGGTTACGCCACCGGATATGGATGCTTTACTGGACCTGATAACAGCCCATGTACTGCTGTGTCCTCAGCGAACTCTCATGTTGATGTCTGCATTCTTAGAGCCACCACAGGATGCTTCCGCTCCTGTTGGAATGGATACCGGCTCCTCTATAAACACTCTGGCCTTGGATGTCACTCATGCTTCCCCAGCATCGGCTGTGGACAATACAGAAGATCATCTCTTCTCAATTGACCTGGTCTGTGAGGTGTTGCAGGGACGACGTCGTCTGCGATGGCAAGCAACAGTGATGTTTCGTCTATCAGCCAGGACACAAACTTTTGGTTCATCGTGTGCTGGGAACAATTCGGCCTTTTTCAAAACAACCTAATTTGGATTTTCAAACAATAGACACTTTTTTTTTGCTGAACTTCATGGCTTTCAGGCACTCATAGTAGTCCGAACTATATATACGGACATATTTAGTAAGACTTCTATCGCTTAAAATACAATTGTAACAATTTTTATAAAAATTTTTTTGTAAACAGTGCGTACAAATGCCTAGAAGTACATTAAACTTTTAGTATGTCGTCCAGTCAGATGAAGAGCGGGTGTTCTGTTTGATATAGGTACCCCAATATAGGCTCAGGTAGCAACATAACCTCTCACCTATATTTCCCCTGCCATTTCACTATACAATGGTTCCTGGGATTGACCTTTTACCTAGTTAAGGTACTGCTACCAGGATGTGGTGTTTTTCTTTAAAACTAACCTTATCCATTATGCTAAAGGATTCTTGGAAACTCAGCAGACTACCATCTCCTGCACAATAACTATGTCTAAGGGTCATTCCTTCCGTCATCCTAAGTCCGACATGACACAGCAATGTAGATCCACTGAGGGTATCACTTTGGGTATGTAAACACCATATCTTTGCTGAGGCAGGAAGAGGAGACAAAGAACTTCCATGCTGACATAAGACGCTGAGGTTCCTGCACACAGACACTCCAGGTCGCAGTGGTCTGACATCCCTTGTGGGGTGTACATCTCCATACCAAGACGGGATCCCACAGTCTCTCACTTCAGGTAATGGGGTTGACTTTATCCTAGAGGGATTCTTGGCTCCACACCTACATACATGCTAGGTACACTTAGGTACATCTAGTTAGGGTCGCATTGTAGGAGTACGCCTTTTATTGTCATGTATTTTTATACCTGCCTATATTCATTGTTTTAGCACTATGGTAGAAATCCACCATCCTGCTACTCTGTTGATGCTTATAATCTCACCTGTTTTACACTAGAATGAAGCTGGTTCAATAAATGCTTATATAAAACGTTCCCACCGTTTATTCTCTGTATCTCTCCGAGACAAAGTGAGCACGAGTGACTGAGCGAAAGATATCGCACTGTTTCCACGATCCCTGATGGAACAGAGTTGTCATCTTTGATAGTTGCAAATAACTATTCTCTCCTTGGTAAGAGGGGTTTCTAGAGGCACGGTGAGCTAGCTGGTATACAGGCGGACATCTCCGGTGGGGGTGCCTGGAATCAGTCTGGACACCAATCCCACAATCTATGTTGTCTAAACGTGCAGATCCTATATAGGAACTACACAACAGGTGCCCGAAGAGAATGTGGTCATGATTCTGTGCCAACCAGTGGAGTCTGTCCTAGCCCCACAGATTCCTCCATTTAAACGCGATTCTGGGATCCAAAGCCGTTTACTCATGTCTGCTTCACGACACAAATTCTCAAAACCCTCTGGACCGCCATCCAACCATTTCTCTTTCCAGCCTCACCCGCATTCCACGAGTGATTTGCATGGAGATTAAACCCTCTTCCCCATCTTTCTCCCACTTTCTTCTTTCTCCAACATCTCGTACTGCCCCAACCAATCAAATACTACCAAAGCTCATTTTGGCTTTTAACATACTATACCCAGTATTTAATATCTGTCTTCCTCCTGTATGTTCCCTTCTTTGGACCTCTTTCTTCAGGGATATTCATGGATAGGCCCAGGAATTCATTCGATTTGCATCCGAGCCTCAAGGTCTGGTCCATATCTCACTTTCATCGGATCCTGTTCTCTAACGTAATAGTATACTGCCATCTCCAAGCATTCCGTTGTTTATAATCAGTGGATCAAGTAAGGCTCTCTCTTTTCTCTATGCTTTTATTGGAATTCTTGTTTGAATGGAGAAATGAGAGAGGCTGGGATGAACTCTGCTAGGAGAAAACCAGTTGAGACCTCGGTGAGTATATTATCATACAACAATGTCTCAATGGAAGAATACAATTTAGAAAGCAAATTAATTACACAAAAAACATGTAGTCCCACTTTTAAATGTCAGCGCAATTGTATTAAGAAAAGAAAGATATCAATAAACACTTTACAAGGAAAAAGAAGCAGCATCAACCATGCTGTTAAATTGGTGTTCTAAGGTGCAAGTTGAACACATTGTGTTCGTGAAAAAAGTGTATTAAACAGCGCAAGTGAAACACATAGGAAATAATCAGCGTTTTTCTTTGGGAAATACTTGAAAGGAACATTATGTATGAACATTTACTTTAAAATGTGACAATGAAAATAGTCATGACATAATTCAAAATTCCCATTATGCTGATACAAGTCTGTGGCGTTTCGACCTTCATGACTTGGTCATCATCAGGAATATCAAACAGAAGCAGATTACTGCCTAGCCGGATATAAAGAAGGGTTAACCCAATCGAAAAATGAATTTAATTATAAAAGGTGGGGTACGTGTTTAGAAGGTACCTCAAGAAAATCCTAGGCACCTAGGGACAAGGAAAAGTAAAGAAAAGGGCTACATTAGCCACTGCTACCAAAATCAGAAGAAAACGTCCAGAGTAGCCAGAAAATGTACGGCCCAAACACTAACATTGAGAAAAATGCAAAAAGAATTTGTCAAAAGCTGGGCCAGCACGCTAGTCACCAGCCAGGAGGAATGGGGTCCACAAGTTGTTCTTCAGGGTGCGACGACGAGTCATGGATACGTGTTATTCGCAGGCTTTAAAGAACATAAGTAACAGCCCAGTCAAATGATAATGAGAGGGTAACTCAATAAATCTGGATTAGACCAGTAGGGACTGACCCAATGGGACAGGAACCATCTGCATATGGTCAAGATTAGGTATGTAAAAAAAGGAATGTCAACCGATCACGAATGAATCTAAAATGAATAATGAACAAGAGGGTTACAGGCGCGTGTGCTCGAAAAAAGGGGGGGGGGTTCTCCATAACCCCAAGGGCAAGTGAACAAGAACTTAATTAGCTGCTTGCAGTTACATGCATGGGTTACCGGTATATTAATTGAAAATGCATTCGCTATATAATGGGTCCCCTGCATTGTAATTAAGAACACCAGAGGGCGAGGGTATTGATTCGTCGAGTAGATACCAGGAGCAGATGCATAAATGGCTGCTCACATGAATATATTGGATTACAGACAAGTCTGGGTCGGTGGTGCTTTTACTACGGGTGGTAGGCGGCTTAACCAGGTGGTAATTAAAGATCAAGTATTCCCATGGAAACCCAGTGCGGGGGAGGGAGAGAGGCAAGCCATAACCTGTCTCCCTTTTTTGGTATACTGGCGCAGAAGATACTAGTGTGAGGCTGTGCTCTATTCATTATTTTATTTCAATTATTTATTCGCACTCCAGGGCCAGCAGCCCGGTAAGTAAGACACAATATTCATGACATAAATCAAGCCCGCGGAACACCCACCCAAAAAAGCGCTGTGTTGTTATTTACTCATAGCACGTCCCAAGTGAACCAGGAAAAACACATCTCCCTGTGATGGAGCCAATTGAAGCTGGGATTGGAAAGCAACTAGAATGCAAGGGGAACTGGAAAGGTCCATTACAGCGTGCTCCTGGGATGCTAAAAGGAGAACCAACACATGGAATACAGCCTGCCCAAAGCGGGCTTACAGTCTCGCGTTGACCTATCAATATCCAATCAGTATTAATGAGAATGAAATTGATCTCCTTGCAATGGAGGCCATTGAATGCTGGGATTGGAAAACAACTAGAATACACTGCAACATGTTCCTGGAGTGCTAAAAGAGAACCAACCCATGGAGTACAGCCTGCCCAAACCGGGCCTACAGTCTCCCATAGATTTGATGCACATTGAACCACTATTTATGAGAATGAAATCGATTAAAAACATGAACATGTATAGGGGAACACATTACTGAAAATGTCAAACATTTATATACAAAAAGACATTCTAAATGGTTAGACAGTTACTATAATCAGGTATATGTAAATTGATAAAGGCAGGCAAAAACCACCCATGGTAGTGAAGCTCAGGGGTATTATATGCCTGGGCCCAGGCCAAACAGGTAGGTCCCGTTTAGGTAGACACCATATTATCCCTTCATCCATGGTGTTTAAGCCGCTGTCAACAATTATAACGTGTAATACATTCACATCGTAACAGTAGTTGGTCCAAATCTCCTCCTTGTATTGGCAAGGTGGGTTGGTCTATCATTTGATACAAAGTCATTTTCGGTGTGGCTAAGTGCTTTAAAGTGGGCAACCAGAGGTACATTTTCCACTTGGCATCTGATTCGGCTTTTATGTTGTGAACTTTGACCAGCTGAGTTGTTTCACCAATATAAAGCAGGTCGCAGGGACAGTGGATCGCATGAATCACATTAAAAGATCTACAATTACTCATCTGTTTCCAATTGTATGTCTGGGTACCTGCAATGGGTGTTTTGGTATTGGTGGTTTGTGCACTCACCGTGCAGCTCTGGCATTTGCAGTGGCCAATAATAGGTGGTAATCGCACTCTGGCGGTAATGGATTGGTTTGTTTTAGTTTTAGGTGTCCACATGACAGCATGAGTTAGGTGATCACCTAAGCTGTTACCTCTCTTGTGGGAAAATAAAGGAGGGTCTGCAGAACTGGTTTGGGACCGTAAAACATTCTAGTTCTTATTGATTGATTGCTGAATTGGTTACTATCTAGGCAGAAAGTAGATACAAATGGTATGTGTTTATTCATAGTTCTAGTCCTGGGAGTGAGAAATGTTTCTCTAGGACAATACCAAGGTAGTTAGAGCGAGCGTGATACCGACCATCTTTGTTAGCCTCGAGCGATCAATTTACAGCTACTTCCCTGAAGTAATTCTACCTCCACTTGCAAATTCTGCGGATTAGCAGGAACTGTCTGAGGGTAATCCATCTGGGAGGCCGCTGGGATGATTGGTAGTGTACAGAAGCAATGTTTCTTATGGATACATCTGCCAGTCGATTCCTCACCTTGTGAATATCCCCTGCGCCAGCAACATTTGGAAACTTTTTTAGCTCTCTACGCCGACGAGGACGTAGCCAACGTCACACAGTCACGACTCCGCTCGCAACCTCGCAGACGTCACTGGATCCATAATAGAGCCTCGTCGACGTGATGACGTCAGTTCCTTTTTTTCCGCGCCGTCGATGCCAACGGTTTTTGGGACTCTCCGTAGCTTGTTACTTTGTGTTTTCCAGTTTGTATCCTGTTCTCTCTTTTACTCTTTTCAAGGATGTCGTCGAGAAAATCAGGATTCAAGCCATGCAGGGAGTGCGGTGGACACATGTACATAACAGATCCTCACCACGATTGCGTATGGTGTTTATCATCGGACCATGACGTCGAGGATTGTCCTTCCTGCAGGAAAATGAACCCGAAGGCTCTGAAAGAAAGGGAAGCCAAGCTGTTTATGGCGAAAATGCGTAAGGAAAAGAGAGGTCGGAGGAGATCGAAGACCAGGTCGAGGTCGAGATCGGAGTCGAAATAGACGTCCGGTCATGCTTCAAAATCCAAGAAGCATAAGAAAAAGAAGAGGCATGGCTCTCGATGCGGTTCGGATAATGAGGAAGCTCAGTCGTCGACTTCAAAAGCACATCGACATCGAAAGGACTATGTATCTCCTTCCCCGGTGAGAGTAACTTCTTCTGTGGCTTCACCGGCGCAGTCACCGGTGCCGAATCCTTCTCCATCTTCGGAGCACTCTCCGACTCCGGTAGAAGAGGTACCAGATCCTGAAAGGCCTTCGACTCCAGTGGATCCACCGTCAGCACCGGCAGGCCCGAGTCCGGTGATGCCTATGCCTGAACGCATACCAGGCAAGTACCCTCCTTTCCCTAGTCCAGGGCAAGACCCGACGCATTATCTTAATGTGATGTACGGTGTCTTTGCGTGGGCAATGTACCCCTCTGGTACTCCTTCGGGTCCCATGGCATTCAATTTGGGAGTACCTCAAGCGTATGCTCCAGCTCCCTTCATGCCATTTCTGCCTGTGGCTCCATCTTGGCATTTCCCGGCGCCGAGGACGTTGATGCCGACACAGACGTCGATTCCTCCATCTCTGGCGCCGTCAGCTCGGCCTCGATCGACTTCGAATGTGCCCCAGGATCCGGGTTCGACACCAGTTCAGACTCCGTTGGATTCGTGTGAGACTCCGTTGGCCGCGAAGATAAGGTCCAGACGGGAGGCACAAAGATTGCTGGAGGAGCAGCATTATAGACCGGATGAGATGGAGGAAGGAGAACTTCAAGAGTCAGAGGACTTTTTTGAAGACCTAAGAGAGGCAAGTGGTTTGGAAATATCACCAGAGTGGCAACTCTCTCCTCCTTCAGAGGTTCCCTCCAAAGATGTGGTTCCTTACCACACTGTGATTCGTAAGGCAGCTGATCTTTTGGATTTGCAACTCCCGACAACAGAATTTAAATCTAATATTCTGACAGAGGTGCTTCATTCTCCTTCGGCAGTAATGGAACCTTTACTTCCATTTAATGAAGCTATTACTGAGCCAATTATGGAAGTTTGGCAAAACACTCTTTTCGGCTCCTGCAGTTTCGAGGTCAGTTGCCAGAAGATATAGGACGGCTCCAGATGATCCGGAGTTTTTATCCTCATATCCTGCACCTGAGAGTTTAGTTATTCAAGCCGCCTGCTCAAATAAATCGGCTGGAGCTTTGGTGACAGAGAGTCTAAAAGACTGGATCAGGCTGCTAAAAAGGTGTTTTCACCAGCTTCTATGGCTCTCAAGTCCACCAATGCCACTTGCCTTTTGGGCAGGTACATCCATGATTTAATGGATTCTGCCAAACAACCGGGCCCAAAGTTATCGGAGGAGGACAGGAAGCAAAACAGGTGATCCAAAGTGGCCTTGATACAGCGGACTCTGTTGCCAGGATAATGGGGTCGTCGGTTGCATCTAGAAAGAGTGCCTGGCTTACGTTTTTAGAATTTTCTCAGGATGTCCAGGCAACTCTTTTGGACCTCCCATTTGATGGTTCTGGACTTTTTGGGAAAAAGGCAGATGCAGCTTTGGAACATTTTAAAGAAAGCAAAGCTACAGCCAAGTCCCTGGGTCTGCAGACACAGCCTAGGGGTTCTTCTTATAGGACGTTCAGGGGCTTTGGAAGGTCGTCCTTTCGGACATACAGACAACCTCAGTAGCAGCAGCAAAACACCCTATATAAGTCATATAGGGGCAGGAATAGAGGTCGCCCACGGGGTCGACAACCCTCCTCCTCCTCTTCCTCTACCTCTACCTCTCCCCCACTTACCACAGCAAAGCATCCCTAGATCCCCCCTTCCGGATCATGTTGGTCCTGTGGGGGGTCGGCTTACTAATTTTCTGCAAAATTGGGAACTGGTCACTACAGACCGTTGGGTTCTCAATCTTGTAGAAAATGGGTATGGTCTTCCCTTTCGGGAATTCCCTCCAAATTACCCTCCTTGCCAAGGAGCTTGCTCGGAGGACTATCTTCTCCTGCAGGGGGAAGTTCTAACCTTACTAAAAAAAGGTGCGATAGAGGTGGTTCCAGAGCAGGAAGGGGGTCAGGGATGCGGTATTTCCTGATACCCAAGAAAGATGGCAGGTTACATCCAATCCTGGATCTCAGGGTCTTGGATCTTTTTCTGAAGCAAGAAAAGTTCAAGATGCTCACCTTAGCACAGGTTCTTCAAGTGCTGCAGCAAGAGGACTGGATGGTGTCGATCGACTTGCACGATGCATATTTTCATATTCCGATCCTGAAGTCGCACAGGAAGTATCTCTGTTTCACGGTGGGGTCGCAACATTATCAGTTTGCGGTTCTCCCGTTTGGACTTACTACTGCACCTCGAGTCTTCACCAAGTTGATGGCGGTGGTGGCAGCCCATCTCAGGAGATCGGGATTTCAGTTTTTCCCTATCTGGACGACTGGTTGATCAAAGCAGAATCACCAGAGAAGGTGTGTCATCATCTACAAGTTATTTACAACAAGGGGTGGTGATGGACAGAGTCTCTGAATTAAGCAGAGTACTCTCACCCAGTCAAGAGATCAGGGCTAGATCCAACACCGTTTTTTAGCTCATTGCACCATCCCAGTTTCAGAACCTGGCTGTATGCAAATTAGTCTGTCCCTGGCCCAGTGCATCATGGGAACAGGGCAGACCAGACTACAAAAGCCAATTCTTACACTGGGAAGGAAACAAGCTTCCGGGGACCGGTTTCTGCCATTTCAGGCGTCTTCGGCCCGGCTTGCTTGAATCCTGATGGTGCAATGAGCAAGGGACTCACATCTGAGTATACCCTTCCACGCTTAGGGTGGACAAAATTATTTACAACAAGGGGTGGTGATGGACAGAGTCTCTGAATTAAGCAGAGTACTCTCACCCAGTCAAGAGATCAGGGCTAGATCCAACACCGTTTTTTAGCTCATTGCACCATCCCAGTTTCAGAACCTGGCTGTATGCAAATTAGTCTGTCCCTGGCCCAGTGCATCATGGGAACAGGGCAGACCAGACTACAAAAGCCAATTCTTACACTGGGAAGGAAACAAGCTTCCGGGGACCGGTTTCTGCCATTTCAGGCGTCTTCGGCCCGGCTTGCTTGAATCCTGATGGTGCAATGAGCAAGGGACTCACATCTGAGTATACCCTTCCACGCTTAGGGTGGACAAAATTATTTACAACAAGGGGTGGTGATGGACAGAGTCTCTGAATTAAGCAGAGTACTCTCACCCAGTCAAGAGATCAGGGCTAGATCCAACACCGTTTTTTAGCTCATTGCACCATCCCAGTTTCAGAACCTAGCTGTATGCAAATTAGTCTGTCCCTGGCCCAGTGCATCATGGGAACAGGGCAGACCAGACTACAAAAGCCAATTCTTACACTGGGAAGGAAACAAGCTTCCGGGGACCGGTTTCTGCCATTTCAGGCGTCTTCGGCCCGGCTTGCTTGAATCCTGATGGTGCAATGAGCAAGGGACTCACATCTGAGTATACCCTTCCACGCTTAGGGTGGACAAAATTATTTACAACAAGGGGTGGTGATGGACAGAGTCTCTGAATTAAGCAGAGTACTCTCACCCAGTCAAGAGATCAGGGCTAGATCCAACACCGTTTTTTAGCTCATTGCACCATCCCAGTTTCAGAACCTGGCTGTATGCAAATTAGTCTGTCCCTGGCCCAGTGCATCATGGGAACAGGGCAGACCAGACTACAAAAGCCAATTCTTACACTGGGAAGGAAACAAGCTTCCGGGGACCGGTTTCTGCCATTTCAGGCGTCTTCGGCCCGGCTTGCTTGAATCCTGATGGTGCAATGAGCAAGGGACTCACATCTGAGTATACCCTTCCACGCTTAGGGTGGACAAAATTATTTACAACAAGGGGTGGTGATGGACAGAGTCTCTGAATTAAGCAGAGTACTCTCACCCAGTCAAGAGATCAGGGCTAGATCCAACACCGTTTTTTAGCTCATTGCACCATCCCAGTTTCAGAACCTGGCTGTATGCAAATTAGTCTGTCCCTGGCCCAGTGCATCATGGGAACAGGGCAGACCAGACTACAAAAGCCAATTCTTACACTGGGAAGGAAACAAGCTTCCGGGGACCGGTTTCTGCCATTTCAGGCGTCTTCGGCCCGGCTTGCTTGAATCCTGATGGTGCAATGAGCAAGGGACTCACATCTGAGTATACCCTTCCACGCTTAGGGTGGACAAAATTATTTACAACAAGGGGTGGTGATGGACAGAGTCTCTGAATTAAGCAGAGTACTCTCACCCAGTCAAGAGATCAGGGCTAGATCCAACACCGTTTTTTAGCTCATTGCACCATCCCAGTTTCAGAACCTGGCTGTATGCAAATTAGTCTGTCCCTGGCCCAGTGCATCATGGGAACAGGGCAGACCAGACTACAAAAGCCAATTCTTACACTGGGAAGGAAACAAGCTTCCGGGGACCGGTTTCTGCCATTTCAGGCGTCTTCGGCCCGGCTTGCTTGAATCCTGATGGTGCAATGAGCAAGGGACTCACATCTGAGTATACCCTTCCACGCTTAGGGTGGACAAAATTATTTACAACAAGGGGTGGTGATGGACAGAGTCTCTGAATTAAGCAGAGTACTCTCACCCAGTCAAGAGATCAGGGCTAGATCCAACACCGTTTTTTAGCTCATTGCACCATCCCAGTTTCAGAACCTGGCTGTATGCAAATTAGTCTGTCCCTGGCCCAGTGCATCATGGGAACAGGGCAGACCAGACTACAAAAGCCAATTCGTGTCAGGGTATACTCAGACATGAGTCCCTTGCTCACTGCTCCATCAGGATTCAAGCAAGCCGGGCCGACGAGGCTGAAATGCCAGAAACCGGTCCCCGGTAGCTTGTATCCTTTCTGGTGAAGAATTGGCTTGGTAGTTTGGTCTGCCCTGTTCCCATGATGCACTGGGCCAGGGACAGACTAATTTGCATATAGCCAGGTTCTGAGCTGGGATGGGGCAGTGAGCTAAATAACGGTGATGGATCAAGCCCCGATCTTTGGACTGGGTAAGAGTGGTCTGCTTAATTCAGACACTCTGTTCATCACCACCCCCTTTTCTGAATCGTTTTTGGCCATTATAGGTGTGTCAGGGTATACTCAGACATGAGTCCCTTGCTCACTGCTCCATCAGGATTCAAGCAAGCCGGGCCGACGAGGCTGAAATGCCAGAAACCGGTCCCCGGTAGCTTGTATCCTTTCTGGTGAAGAATTGGCTTGGTAGTTTGGTCTGCCCTGTTCCCATGATGCACTGGGCCAGGGACAGACTAATTTGCATATAGCCAGGTTCTGAGCTGGGATGGGGCAGTGAGCTAAATAACGGTGATGGATCAAGCCCCGATCTTTGGACTGGGTAAGAGTGGTCTGCTTAATTCAGACACTGTTCATCACCACCCCCTTTTCTGAATCATCTACAAGTGACAACCCAGCTGTTGTACAAATTGGGTTTTTCGATAAATGTGCCTAAGTCTCACCTGGTGCCCTCCCAGCGCAACCTGTTTATAGAGGCAGTACTGGACACTACTGTCTGTCAAGCATTCCCTCCTCCTCAAAGGATTCTCGATATTCAGGAAATGATTCCCTTGTTTTACAATGGAGCGGTCGTTCCAGTCCTGAAGGTCCTTTGTCTGCTCGGTCTGTTTGCTTCCTGCATTCTGTTGGTCAACCATGCACGTTGGCATATGAGGGCACTCCAGTGGTGTCTCCGCAGGCAGTCGTATCAGCACAACGGAGATCTCAGGGAGTCAGTGAGGATCTCCAGAGAAGCTGCGGCGGATCTGTCTTGGTGGAGCGTGGAGGGCAATCCGACTCAGGGAAAGCCCTTTCATCTCCCTCCATCGGTGGCCACAGTGATAACGGATGCATCCACTCTAGGATGGGGTGCTCATCTGGGGGATCTGGAGATCAAGGGTCTTTGGTCTCCAGAGGAAAGGTTGCTTCACATCAGCCTTCTGGAATTACGGGTGATACGTTTGGCGCTCAAGGCCTTTCTCCCTTCCCTTCGCGGTCAGTCGGTTCAAGTCCTAACGGACAACACTACCGCGATGTGGTACGTCAACAAACGGGGGAGTAGGGTTGCATTGTCTCTGCAGAGAGGCTCTGCGTCTCTGGTCCTGGGTTCGGTACCATCAGATTTGTCTGATGGCAAATCATCTGGCCCGAGTTCTAAACGTACGTGCGGACAGTCTCAATCAGCAGTTCTCAGCCGATCACGAGTGGAGGCTTCATCCGGAGGTGGTTCGTCACGTCTTCCAGGTGTGGGGAACTCCTCGGGTGGACCTGTTTGCCACTCACGAGAACGCTCACTGCCCGTCATTCTGCAGTCTCCAGTATCCGATGCAGGGGGCGCTGGGGGACGCGTTTCAGTTGAGTTGGGGCTTACAACACCTTTACGTGTTTCCTCCCATACCCTTGATTCCTCGGGTTCTGAGGAAGATTCGCCAAGACCGGGCCCAAGTCATATTGAGCGCCCCAGATTGGCCAAGAAGGGTGTGGTACACAGATCTTCTCCACCTCTCCTTGTGCCCTCCGCTCAGTCTCCCTCTCAGGGCAGATCTCCTCTTGCAGTCGCAGGGGCAGGTTCTACACCCCCACCTCCAGAGCTTACGCCTTCATGCCTGGAGATTGAACGGGGCAATCTGAATTCTTTCTCTCTCCCGCCTGACGTGGTGGATGTTATTCTTTCGGCCAGGCGGCACTCCACCAAGTCTATTTATTCCTATAGGTGGTCCAAATTTGTCTCATGGTGTGGCGAGACAGGTCTATTGACCCCTTAAGGGTCCGTTTATCCAACATCCTTCAGTTTGCTCTTTCTTTAGCCCAGCAGGACTTTGCAGTGGCTACTGTGAAGGGCTACTTGTCTGCTTTGTCTGCATTCCTTTGTTTGCCGGATCAGCCGTCATTATTTAAATCTCCTATTGTGTTATGTTTTATTAAGGGCCTTACCAACAAATTTCCACCCACTCCATTTATTGTGCCTCAATGTGACTTAAATCTTGTCTTAACCTACTTGATGGGTTCTCCCTTTGAGCCCTTGCACAAGTGTCCCTTGAGACTGTTGTCTTTTAAAACGGTCTTTCTAGTTGCTATTACCTCGGCAAGGAGGGTAAGTGAGCTTCAAGCTCCGAGTTCAAAACCCCCATTTTCGACCATTCATGCTGAAAGAATGGTACTCAGGACCAGGGCTGCTTTTCTGCCTAAGGTGGTTACTCCCTTCCATCTGGGGCAGTCCGTTACCCTTCCTACCTTCTATCCTCCCCCTCACCCTTCCAAGGAGGAGGAACGGCTTCACCGTTTGGACCCAAAGAGGGCGGTGAGCTTCTACCTTGACAGAACTAAAGACTATTGTGTGGATGACCAGCTCTTTGTGGGCTATGCTGGCTGCAGACAAGGCAGAGCGGTGCACAAGCGCACACTTTCCAGATGGATTGTCTGGTGTATCAAGATTTGTTAGTCTTTGGCCGGAAAGGAACCTCCAGAGGGTTTAAGAGCTCATTCTACCAGGGCGAAGTCTTCTACATCTGCCTTATCTAGAGGTGTGCCTACAGAGGACATTTGTAGATCAGCGACTTGGGCCTCCCTCCACACTTTCGCGAGGCACTACTGCTTAGATTCCGAAGTGAGGAGGGATGGCCATTTTGCGCGTTCTGTCCTTCAGGATTTCTTGGTATAGAGGAGTGGACACCCTCCTCCGGCAGTGGGGACTGCTGTGGGATTCTATTCACAAGGTGAGGAATCCACTGGTAGATGTATCCATCAGAAGAACAAGTTACTTACCTTCGGTAATGCTTTTTCTGGTGGATACAGTATCTGCCTGTGGATTCCTCACTAGCCCACCCGCCTCCCCGTTGTCCACTCTTCTATACCTACAAAGTGTTTATTTTATGATTGTATTTTTCATTGGAAATGTTTAATAGTTTATGCATTGATTTCACACAATGTGTGTTGGTTTGAATACTGTGTACTGTGCATACTGTACCTATTTATGTCAGTCCGTCCGTGTGCCTCGAGGCACGGAAAAAAGGGCGGAACTGACGTCATCTCGCCAACGAGGCTTTATTATGGATCCAGTGACGTCAGCGAGGTCGCGAGCGGAGTCGTGACTCTGTGACGTCGGCTACGTCCTCGTCGGCGTGAAGAGGTACAAAAGTTTCCGAATGTTGCTGGTGCAGGGGATATTCACAAGGTGAGGAATCCACAGGCAGATACTGTATCCATCAGAAATAGCATTACCGAAGGTAAGTAACTTGTTCATTGTGTTCAATAGGAATAGGTTTCCTAAAGAGGAATGTTGCTATTTTTGCATCCTCGATTTGCAGAGACAGGTCCAAAAAGGGAGATTATTGCTTTTGGCTTCATAAGTGAACCTAAGATGGGGTTGGTAAGTGTTGAGCCAGTTGACAAATAATTAAGTATTTCCCAAACTTCCAGATGAGTAGCACGCCATCTATGTAATGCCACCAAAATGAGATTTGGTCATAGAACGGAATTTTCTGTGAGAGAATGATATTTTTCTCTAGATTGTCCACATACAAAATGGCAAAATTAGGGGCAAAGCAAGCGCTCATTTATACTCCTTTCTTTTGGAGATAGAAGGTATTCTTGTTTAAAAAGTAATTAAGATGAAGAGCTATTTGTAGCAGTTCCAGGATGAAATTTGTAGGGATATACATGGGTAATGGTCTAGTATTCAGGAGGTCCCTTATAATTTGAATGCCTTCTATCTGTGGGATATTGGTGTAAAGAGACTATGGCCAATCCAACCCAAAGCTCTGTGGTGGAGTCAAACTGTCTGCCTTCAACTTGGCAAATCAAATCCATATTGTAACGAATAAAAGCATTTGTGAAACGGCACAAATTCCTTGATTATAGAGTCAATATTTTTGCCCAGTGGTTCAAGGACCAATCCACACCCAGAAACAATGGGCCTTTCAGGAGGGTTTGTGAGTCTTTGTGTATTTTGGGGAGGACGTACAGAACCGGGGTGCGTGGACACTTGTTAATCAAGAACAGATATTCTTTTCTCAAGGTGATATCCTGTTCCAATGCCCGGTTAGTGACGTGGGTAATTTGAATCTGAATTCAGGTAACAGGTCAGAATGTAACTGACAATAATGGTCCGTGTTGGACAAT
The DNA here is from genome assembly GCF_964261635.1 of Lissotriton helveticus. Taxonomy (NCBI): domain Eukaryota; kingdom Metazoa; phylum Chordata; class Amphibia; order Caudata; family Salamandridae; genus Lissotriton; species Lissotriton helveticus. The sequence continues at coordinate 484,351,934 of NC_136062.1, read as the reverse complement.
TGTCTTTCAATTTCCATACTGTCTTTTAAGGAATTCATATGAACTATTCCTCCATCCTTGTCCACTGATTTAAGAAGCAGATTCTTCTCATTTTTAGAGATTCCAGACCGTGTTTCTCTGAGAGTGGCAAATTGTAAGGAGCAAATTCAAAGTTTTGTTACAATTGTGAAATTTCTTGTACGGCCGAACTTTCAAAAGCCTATATTTCAGGCTGCATAGAATTGGAAGGAGGGTATAAGGTGGCTGTTTGTTCTCTAGTCCCGATGACGACCCCAAGTCATGAAGGACGAAAAGCCATCGACTTGTATCAGCCTAATTGGGAAGAAAACAAGTTACTTACCTGTAACTTTGGTTCCCCAGTATTGGTAACTTTCATAGATTCCCATGCTTTGTATCATTCCCCCGTCGTCGGATTGGGAGCCTCTGTAAATAAAAAATACCATAGCAATAGGCACAAAAGAGAAACATTAGGCCTAGGCCTCATCTCATTTTGTAGCCCATCCACCTCTTTGTGTAAAAGAGCCCAAACTTTCTGTACCAACCAATCAGCATAGCCTCACCCCATAGAACCCTCCTGAGAGAGCCTCAGAGCCTCAGATTTTCGTAGCCGTTGTGCAACAGCCACTATCTCAGTAAAAAAAAAAAAATAAGCCGAGCTTTCCCAGGGGAGGTGGGTGGGCGTATGGGAATCTATGAAAGTTACCAATACTGGGGAACCAAAGTTACAGGTAAGTAACTTGTTTTCTTGCCCCAGTATTGGAACTTTCATAGGTTCCCATGCTTTGTATCAGAGTAGCTAGCAGTCAGCCATAAAAGCACATTTTGTTATAGGAATATCACCCCCTTGCCACATAGATACTCACATTGGAAAACCAAATATATATATACATGTAACCTTAGCAAGGAAAATCACAAGTGATACAAAATGTGCAACACAGGAAGGAGGGATTGTAGGGAAAGCTCACCTCATTGAAAAAGATTCCTCAGGACTGCATGTCCAACAGCTGCGTCATTCTTCGTAGAAGAATCCAGGCAGTAGTGCTTCGTGAAGGTATGCGTACTGCTCCACGTCGCTGCCCTGCAGATGTCCTTGATAGGGACTCCTGAAAATAGAGCCACTGACGATGCCACTGATCTTGTGGAATGTGCATGGACTCTTCTTTCGAGCGGTTTGCCCGCTTGTTGATGACAGAACTGAATAGCACTGGAGATCCAGCGAGAAATGCTGTGTTTGGACAGCAGAAATCCCTTCCGCGGGGCACTGTAGGAGAAGAACAGTTGTGAGGATTTTCTAAAAGGTTTTGTGCGCTTCAAATAGAACTTTAGACACCTCTGAACGTCCCAAGAATGTAAAGACCTCTCTACTGGAGTAGTAGGTCGCGGGAAAAAAGACTTCAAAATCAACGGTTCATTCAGATGGAATTCAGATGGAACCTTCGGGATGAACTTTGGATTCGTCCGTAGGATCAGGACCTCCCGCTTGAATTGCAGGAAAGGCTCCACGATTGTCAGTGCCTGGAGCTCGCTAATCCTTCTGGCCGATGTCAATGCCAACAGACGAGCTAGCTTCCAAGATAGGAATTTAAGGTCCGTTTTGTGAATGGGTTCAAACGGTGCTCTCATTAGCTGAGCTAAGACCAAATTAAGTTGCCAGACTGGTGGAGGAGGACGGACTGGAGGAAAAACCCTGAACAGGCCTTTCAAGAACTGCTTGACAATCCTAGCGGACCAAAGCGAAGGACCTGAAGACGTCCGTCTGAAACTTGAGATGGCTGCCAGATGAACTTTAACAGAAGAATGAGCCAATCCAGATTTAGCTAGCGACAGAAGATATGGCAAAATCTGATGCGGAGCTGAAGTGTAAGGGTGAAGATGTTGTTTCTGACACCAGAGGCAGAACCTTTTCCACTTTGCTCTATAAGTTCTGTACGTACTTGGAGCTCGAGCTTGAGACAAGATGTCCCTGCACTCCTTGGTGAGGGTCAGATTCTGGAATTCCCTGTGCTCAGGAGCCACGCTGTCAAGTGAAGTGAGCTCGGGTCCGGATGGAGCACTTGACCCTGAGACCTCGTCAACAGAGAAGGAACCGGTTGCAGGCGAATTGGATGGTCCTGAGAAAGCAGGAGGAGTTCTGTGTACCAGAACTGGCGAGGCCACGCCGGTGCAATCAAGATCATTCTGCACGGCTCCGCCTTGATTTTCCTGATCAACCTCGGGATCAGGGGAATCGGAGGAAAAGCGTAAAAGAATGCGCGGTACCAGGCAATCGAAAGCGCGTTCCCCAAGGACCCCGGATGGTGATCCCTGCTTGCATAGTATGGGCATTTGGTGTTCTCCGGAGTTGCAAACAGGTCTACGGTCGGGGTTCCCCAGACCGAGAACACCTCCTCCAGAATGGTTCGGTCTAAATCCCATTTGGGACTGATCGATTTCTGACGACTCAGCGCATCCGCTGTTATATTGAGCGAACCTGCGAGGTGTTCTGCTGTCAGAGTAATATTGTGAAGAATCGCCCAATCCCAAATCACTTGAGCTTCTTTGGAGAGAATCTGGGATCTAGTCCCGCCCTGCTTGTTGATATAGTGCATGGCCGTTGTGTTGTCCGTCCGGACCAGCACTGAACGATTCTGAATTTGTGGCAGAAAAGCCTGTAAGGCTAATCAAATGGCTTTGTGTTCTAACAGGTTGATGTGGCACTTGCGTTGAACTGGATCCCAGTGACCACTCACATGCAGTTCCTGTAACACCGCTCCCCAGCCTTCTAACGAGGCGTCCGTGGTGATAACCATGGGAGACGGAGGAAGTGTGAATGTTAACCCCTTTGCGATGTTGTCCTTCACCAACCACCAGCCACATGCTCTTTTCATTGCTGGTGTTACCGTAATCCTGTAGTCGAAAGAGCCCTCCGCCTGGTACCATGGCTTGTCGAGCTGCTCTTGCAGAGGACGCATTGGCAGCCTGCAATGTGGTATCAATGGTATGCAGGATGAGATCGATCCGAGCAGGGACTTGTAGAGCCGTACTGACAGGGATTTCCTCTTTAGCAAGAGGCGAGCCAATAGCATCAATTTGTTTTGACGTTCCTCCGTTGGGTAAGCTTTGCAGCGTTTCGTGTCCAGAATGGATCCTAGAAACCTTGCTGCCCTGGATGGTTGAAGAACCAATTTGTCCTTGTTGAGCTGAAGGCCGAGGTGGTTGAATAGTTGGATGCAGGTCGAAATGGCCTTGGAAGTTCCCTGGAAAGATGGAGCCTTGACCAGCCAGTCGTCCAGGTAGGGAAAAACTTCCAGAGAATGTTTCCTGAGGAATGCTGCCACTGGAGCCAACACCTTTGTAAATATCCTTGGTGCAGACCGGAGGCCAAAAGGAAGTACTTTGAACTGAAAATGGCTCTTGCCTACTGTGAAGCGCAAGTATTGTCTGTGAGCTGGATGGATCGGCACATGGAAATAAGCATCCTTTAAATCCAGAGTCGCCATGTAGTCCCCTGGATTTAGCAAACGAAGAATATCCTGGAGAGTGACCATCCTGAAGGATAGCTTGATGAGATAGGTGTTGAGCTGCCGTAGATCTAATATGGGGCGCCATTTTTCTGTTGTCTTGCGAACCAGGAAGAACCTGGAATAAAACCCTTTCCCCCTTTGTGAAAGAGGTACGGGTTCTATTGCCCCCTTGATGAAAAGCTGGTGGGCTTCGAGTCGTAGCAATCCCAGATGTTTCGACTCGTTAGCACCTGGAGCTCTGTTTGGAGGAAGATGTTGAAACTCCAACGTGTGGCCAATCTGAATGATATTTAGGACCCACTGGTCTGATGTAATAACCTTCCAACGGCTTAGACAATGAGAAATCTTTCCCCCCACTGATGTCATCGGAGGGGTAAGAACAGTAGAAAGAGCCGAGAGGCCGCTATTGTCGTTTGGAGTTGTCCCGTCCTTGGCGACCCTGACGTCCCCTCTGTGGTTGGCCAGAGAAAGACGCCGACTGGCCTTGGCGGTGATTGAAGTATTGGGGTTTGTAAGATTGGGAGGATTGCGAGTATGAAGAGTACCGCTGTTGGTTCCCACCTCTGTATGAGGAAAAACCTCTGCCTCTCGCACCTCTGAATGGAACTTTACGGTAATTCAAAGACCTCAAGGACTTCGCCGTGTCCGTGTCCTTTTTGATGCCCTGAAGGGCTTCATCCACATGCTTTCCGAAAAGCATGTCTTCATCGTATGGCAAATCCAAGATTTTGTTCTGGACCTCTTGGCGAAACCAGGTTGCCCGCAGCCAGCCCTGGCGTTTTAACACAGCCGAACCCGCCACGGCACGAGAAGTAGTAGTAGCTATGTCCATAGCACAATCAATCACCCCCGAAGAGGAACGCTCTCCTTTCATCAGAACCTTCCTGACCTCATCTTTCGCAGCCTCTGGAAGCTGATCCACAAATGGGGATAAATCGCACCACATCTGGCGATCATACCTGCCCAAGATGGCAAGAGCATTAGCAGCTCGAACTAAGACACTGGCCATAGTAGAGAATCTTTTGCCCACATTGTCCAGACGTCTCCCTTCTTTGTCTGGCAGTGTTGTAAGTGGAGTCAATGGGTTTTTAGACTTACTTTGCGCCGCTTGGGAAATGACGGAATCCGGTTTTGGTTGTCCAAGTAGGCAAGCTGGACTGCCCTCTGGTGCTTTATACTTCTTCTCCAGCCGGGGAAGAACAGGGATGACTGTTGCCGGATTTTGCATGACTTTAATACCTTCTGACCATACGTGTTCTATTATTGGGATTGACCGAATGGACTTTTTGTAAGGTTCTTTAAAGTCATAAAGGAAGCAGTCTGTCTGAACATCAGTAATCGGCAGGCCAAATCTCTTAGACGCCCTCTCCATAAGGTTATGGAAACCTCCAATGTCAGCTGGAGGGGAAGTAGCAGTATCCGGCCCTGGAGCATCCGGATCCTGAAGGTCATCATCATCATCATAATTTCTATCTGGATCCTGAGGAGAATCTTCCTGAACATTTTCATCAGAGGAGACATCGTCATCCTGAACAGGCACAACCTCTTGGTAACTCTCTCTAGGTTCTGGTTCCGCAACTTGTGAAACCACAGGCGTCACTGCCACCGCAGGAGTAGTAGGAATAGATGGAGTAGGAGGACCCTCCTGTTGTACTGCAGTTTGCGTAGGAAACCTCTTCCTATAATCCTGCAACATCAACTGCAAATACGAAATCAGAGAAGACGGCATTGCCACCATATCCTGTTGTACGTTCTGTGGAGGCCTGTCTTGTTGAACATATTGGCGCTCTTCATCGTAATAGTCCTCAGAATCTGTATCTTGACACTTTACTTGTTAATCCGATGGGCTGTAGGCATCCCCATAAGGCCCATTATCATCCTCGTCGTCAGACTCCTTATCCAATAGCAGAAAGGGAGGCAAAGGTGTTACCCGCCTAGGAGAAGTCATCTCAGGGGTTATTTGCTGCCTTCGCATTGAAATGCGGACTTTTGGACTCGTCGTCGACGGTAACGTCGGCATCATCGTCGTCGATAGAACCGTCGACGGGACAGTCGACGGAGAAATGGATCTCGTCGACTGAGTTTTCGTCGTCGACGGTGGATTGATCGTCGACGGTGTCGTCAACGAGCTTGTCGTCATCACCATTATAGCCGCCGTCATCGACGTCATCCTCGTCGCCGCCGTCGACACTACCTTTGCTTTCATAATGGTCGACGTTGAGAATGTAGACACCATCGTCGACGAGCAGGAAACAGGCACTTTAAACGTCGACGAAGCTATCAAGGCTGCAGTCGTCGACGAAGCCACCATCAACGGAACCGTCGACGGAGCTATACGAGAACTCTGGTCTTTCTTTGAAGTTGTTACAGAAAGTTTGGTCTCTTTTACACAAAGAGGTGGATGGGCTACAAAATGAGATGAGGCCTAGGCCTAATTTTTCTCTTTTGTGCCTATTGCTATGGTATTTTTTATTTACCGAGGCTCCCAATCCGACGACGGGGGAATGATACAAAGCATGGGAATCTATGAAAGTTCCAATACTGGGGCAATGTTAATTATGTCATGATCATTGTCACATTGTAAAGTTCATGCATAATACCCTTTTCAAGTATTTCCCAAAGAAAAATTATGATTATTTCTTAAGTGCTTCACTTGCACTGTTAAAAACACTTTATTCACAAGCATGTGTTCACGCTGCACCTTAGTACACAATTTCAAAAGCACGATTGATGCTGCTTCTTATTCCTTGTAAAGTGTATACTGATACCTTCCTTTTCTTTTGTTAATACAATTGCCCTGACATTTAAAAGTGGGACTACGTGCTTTTTGAATAATTAGTTTGCTTTATAAATTGTATTTTTTAATTGACTCTCATTGAGACATTCCTGTATGACATTGAACTGTGCTCAGTGCCATGTAGAACATGGCCATGCCCCTGCAGCAACAAGCAGACATTTTAACACCAATTTGTATTTCTATGTATGGTCCAATATTGTGTAGTGCGTGTGCACATACGTGTGCACATACGCGCGCACACACACACACACACACACACACACACAAAGTACTTGTACTGCATACGTGCAGACAATTACACATTCACGGTCTGATAGTCAAAGAGTTATCGACTTATGATTTGTTTAGCAGACGAACTGGCAAACTTCATAGTATTTTAAGTTTTGACTTTGAACCATTGTGCCACTTTAACTATATTTTTGTAGTGATTTTCTTAAGTGTTGACAAGTTTTGCACTATCTGAACTACAACTTTACTTTATCTGTTTTTTTAGTTCTGTGATTATTTGTGTACAGAAAGAAAAAATAAGAAAAAGCATTAGCATTCGGACAAAGGGCCCAGCCCTTCATCCATTCCACTGCAAACACCGGCGAACTAGACTATGACAAGGCCCTACAATCAATCGCCCATGATTCCAGAACCGACAGCCTTTGGCTGTGCACCTTCGGTTTAGAAGCAGGGCCTGGCCGCAGTGCGCCCAACTCCCTATCTGTCCAAACACTTGCACACATGGACTGGCCAGAGGCCCTGTGCCCATCTGTCCTGGGGTACCATTGATTGGAGGCAGGACTTGGTCTGTAGCCACGCTCTAAGGCCATCCACCCAGGCATCAAACCAGGACCCCTGCACCTAACTATAAGCATAATGACTGAATCCTCCTTTTTTGCAAATTCACTGAAACTCACAAATTCAGAGTCCCTTCCTGAAGTCAAAATAGTGGAATGTGCTTTTTGAGTTTGGGAGATTGTCATCCACTCTCATTTTCTTAAAGGTTTCAGGGTACTTCTTTGCCACTCTTTGTGGCCTAGAACTGGTCATTGCGCCTCCCATTTTCTTTGCGAATTTCTTTTCCACAACGTACAACTTGTAAGTCTTGGAAAATTCACAAATTCCAAGATCGCAAAAAACAACATCTCATGAAAAACTCACATGTGATTGACAGAACTATTGAATTTTTAGCTAGTGTGTTTAGCTGTCAAAGTACGTCTACATGTTAAATCATTTGCTGCTTGATCGACATCATCTTCAAATTGTAAGGCCTTGAAATTAACTGCATGGGTTTACATCAAACTACATGAACACATTTTGAGTAAAGTTCTACTTTTAAGGCAAGCTTGGCTTCTACCCGATCACCATTTTTTTGCTGTATCTCACTGCAACATTTTCTATTGAAACTAAAATCAGAAATGTATATTTTGACTTCTTAAGCTCTTCCTGTAGCAGGTATCTTAAATAAATTTAACCCTCCCAAACTTAGCCAGTTTTGTTAGGAGTGTGTCAAATTCCATGCTAATTCTGCAGAGGATAACAAAAAAATGCATTTTGATGAACAGGGTAGATGAACTGTAAAAAAGGATTTGATATTGCCAAATCCATATATGTAGATTCAATTGATCTTATAGTTAGGGCCTTGAATGTTAAGCTTATCACATGAATGTGCCAGTGTCCAAAACACAGCTCTGGAGAGGCTCATCTGTGCTGCTGCACATCTACTGTGCATTAGATCATTGAGTTTGTTTAGTGCAAGTGCTGCTTGAGAAATTAGGATCACGGTCTTACGTCACTGCGGCTAATCTTGCCTTCCCAAGGAGGGATCCCAAATCCAACCTATGGGTCTGAATTTCCCAGTTCAAGAGTAACAATGAGGAGCTAAGAGTCTAAAAATAACTCTTTATACATGAAATGTAGAATAGGGCAATGTCTCCAGGAAAATTGGAGGGAGAAGAGGGTGTCAGCTGCCAGACTGCACCTCCACTTCCTCTGCAACACTGGTGAAGCTCATACTGTCCTGGATAATCACCACATTACCATGGGACTCTTCACTCTGCAGAACAAGGCACTTTCCATTGTGTTCTGAGGTGGCGATCTTCAGGATGTTGGTCACCTGGACGTGTTCTGTGGACTCATTGATCTCCGACTGACCAAGGAATGGCTGAACCAGGCATCGTGGAGGGCTTGTGAGAGGCAGACTGCAGGCAATGTCTGAACTAGCTGATTTTTCCAAACATCCCTTCTCCTTCGCCACTGGTTTTAGGGTGATTGTGGAGGCTTTCCTGAGGTTCATAATCCCTTGTTCTTCACTGGTCGTTGGTTTCTGTGAGGGAGCAGAGGGCACAGTACAGTTGCCCTCCACAGATGCTGTAGGCACAGCCACTCCAATGGATTTGTGGGTGACCTGATGCCGCTTCAGGCTGTGCAGCAATGTGTACCCCATGCCACATATGTCACATTTGTATGGTTTCTCATCCAAGTGTGACTTCTGGTGCCGCCGGAGTTTGGTGGCTAGTGTGTATGACTTTCCACACTGCTCACACTGAAAAGGCCGCTCCCCAGTGTTGGAGCGTTCATGGGCGCGCAGGGTTTGGGAATCCATCAATTCCTTCTCCTTCGCCACTGGTTTTAGGGTGATGTTGGAGGATTTCCTGAGGTTCATGATCGCTTGCTCTTCACTGGTCCTTGGTTTCTTTGAGGGAGCAGAGGGCACAGTACAGTTACCCTCCACAGATGATGTAGGCACAGCCACTCCAATGGATTTGTGGGTGACCTGATGCCGCTTCAGGCTGTGCAGCAATGTGTACCCCATGCCACATATGTCACATTTGTATGGTTTCTCATCCAAGTGTGATTTCTGGTGCCGCCGGAGTTTGGTGGCTAGTGTGTATGACTTTCCACACTGCTCACACTGAAAGGGCCGCTCCCCAGTGTGCAAGCGTTCATGGGCCCGCAGGGTGTGGGGATCCTTCAATTCCTTCCCACAGATGGTGCACGGGTGGCCTTCACCTGTGTGCAAGATCATGTGCCGCCTCAGCTCTGGTTTCTGCGGGAAGGCATCACCGCAGTAGTTGCATTTGTAGGGCTTTTCCCCAGTATGAAGCCGCATGTGCCCCCTCAGGTTCCCCATCTGACGGAAGTTCTTGCTGCAGACGGGGCAGGCATAGGGCTTCTCCCCAGTGTGCAGCCGCATGTGGTTGTTCAGCGAGCCTGGATTGGCCAGGTCTCGCTCACATATGCTACACTTGTAAACCTTAACGTTTTCTTGGTTCAACTGCTTGCCCTGGTGGGTCTTCCGGTGGATGCGGAGTGCTGGCCGGCGGGTAAAGGCCTTGCCACACATCTCGCACTGGAATGGGCGTTGGCCAGTGTGCAGCACCTCATGCTCCTTCAGGTCTCGTTTGGTCCCATAGGTCTTGTCGCACTGTGTGCACTTATATGGCCGGACACCGCGATGGGCTAGAACATGGGCTTTAAAGCTTTCCTCCGAGCTGTAGCTCTTGCCACACTCCGTGCAAAGGAATGGCTTTTGGCCACTGTGGATATAGCGGTGTTTTTTTAGGTGGCAGAGTTGAATGAAGGCTTTGCCACACTCTTGACAGCTGTACCTTCGCTGGTCAGTGTTGGCCGGTTTTTGCTCATTGTAAACCTTGGTAACATGTGGCGTATCAATGGCCAGCTCCGTTTGATTAAATTCTCCGTCACTCTTTGAACTTCGAGTCTGTTTTGGGGGGTGGTGTTTATCGCCCACTTTGGAGTCGACATCCGAAACCTCTGCTTTGCTGCTCACTTCAGCGCATTCACTAAGAGAAACATGATTTCTTTCACTGTGCAGGCTCATCGTGGGACTTTCTTCATGCTGCCACTGGCCATGGCTCTCTGGAGTGGTTGTAGGTTGACCTGATGGGAACTGGCATGCTGACTTGACACCATTCTGCAGACTGCCGCCGATACAATCTTTGTCTCTGTTCTTTGGTGCTTCGGGCCCAGGGCCTGCCCATCCCACCTCACCTTGCACCACTGGATCCTTTTGACTCTTTGTTGCTGCATCATGCTTCTGCAGGGCTGGAATGCTTCTGCTTGACGGTCTCTCTTCTCTGTGGGCATGTCTTAAAGGTTTGCTGTCCTGTTCCATCTCGATTGTAGCCTGGAGGCTCTCCAGTGGCAGCAACTGGGGGCGTTTTTCCATTCTCCCAACATCATAAGAAGTCACAAGGGCAAGTGCAACTTCTGTCTTTGTGTCACCACCATTCCTTGCCCTGCCAGCAGGGGGTGCTGTTGAGACAAAGAACTAGCATGAGTATTACAACAAAGAAACACCTTCCAGCATTCACTCTTGTTCCTGAATACAATACAGATATCAAAACACATAAAAACACTCCAAGAGAGACTTAAGCTAGGAGTTTTAACACCTCAGCCTCAGTGGACATCAGGGATGGAACGACTCACAGTGCAGATACTGCCACTTATCAGAAGTTGGAGCCAATTAAAAAGCAATTCTGCATATATCCCAAGTATCTCCAGTGCAACATTATTTGCCTGTAATTACGTAGAAGTCATAATATATAACAAATATCACAAACCAGAAACAAAATAAAACAGATACAGTGCAATTTGCAGTGGGCATACTACAAACAAATGAAGGCTCAAAGAGTAAAGCAAGGAGTTGTCTGAAACAATTCAACAGCATGAACATCTACATCTGCTACCATATTGTCAATAGGCGCAGTTTACCAATCGTACATCACTGATCAATGAGCTGTTCTTTGTTTGAGGATTCTATAAACATTGTTTATGTGTCGACAAATAATGACAACAGGAGTCTAGGAGGGAAGCACCCCTTTAGGTCCCATGAGGGTCCTTTATACAAAATGCCTCCGGAACTTTAGCATAGACTTTGTCTTCAGGTGTGCAGCTACAAATCAACCAGAAAGAAAATGAATTCTATCATCAAGAGAAAGTGTCGCATAGTCTTACTTTCCTTCCAGTAACGAGCATTAATTAGCTAAGTGAATGGGTCTGGCTTGCATTTTGAGTTCTGATAACATAATAAAAAAAATTTAAAAAAAATCGCCATTGTCGGCTTCCATCTCCTCTGCCATGCAGAAAGAGCCCTCATAGTAGCAGTCCCCAAGTTTCTTTATGCCTGCCCCCAACCAGGTAGTCAGTCGCTGGGAGGTGAAGTAGCCTCCTTTGGCGGTGAGAACTCCCCCACCCCCCCATTGGTATCGCTGGTGCACACAGCAAGATTGGTCCAACATTGCGGTGTGCCCACCCCTCCCTGCACCACAGTGCTATCCATTGGAGCCACGTCCGGTAAGATAGAGCCAGCTTGGCCCCCAATGGCATGACCAATACCACCCCCTCCTCCCTGCGCACAGTCCTAAACAACCCCCATTCGGCTAGACCGAGTCCCGTCAGCCAGAGGGCAATCCACTGCAACTGCCTGCGTAATAGTAGAGCTCAAAGTCAGGGACCCCCAGACTGCCTTTAGAGGTTAGGCTTTGGAGTGTAAGCAGTGACAGATGGGTGCACTGCCCATCCCAGATCAGTTTCCTTAGCATGCCATAATGGATTGAAACCATGTCTCTGGTATTCAGATGGGCACATTGACAAAATACTGCAGGCCCCTGGGCATCATGACCATTTTGGTTAACGCTACGCGGGTCATAATCAAGAGTTTCATTGTTCTCCAAAACATGCACTACCTCGGAGGGCATGCAGCACTCCTCCAAGGGTACCCTCACTGATGCCACTGTCGGTGTGGTATATCTTGACCCCCTAGTGCTAGAGCACTGTAGGTTCCCACCGGAGCATAATATCCCACACCGCTTCTGGAGGTTCTGCCAGCCCAGGGGACTCAGGGAAAGTACAGGATTTTTGCCACTTCATCTGTAAGTCAGAAACTTTACCGCAGTCCACCAAGAGGGACATACTTCACGGAATGCCCGTACCCGCGTCTTTCACAAAATTGAGCATGCAGTCTTCCACAACCCTCCTTCTGCAACAAACAGGCCATTGAATCCATCACCTGGGCAAAAAGCATGGGGGAGAGAGGGTACCCTTACCGCATTCCCCGATCGACTCCAAAAGCATCCGATATACACCTGCCCGTCTGGCCACATAGAGCAGCCTAAACCACCTGTTCCACCCCTCCTCTAGAACCATTTGGCACATGACCACTTGCAAGTAGTCCCATTGCAGCCTGTCAATAACTTTTCCTATGTCTACAGAGAATACCAACGCCTCTGTGTATCGTGTCCCCGATGTTTCATTGAAAATATGGTACAGACGCTATATACAGACGAGGTATTGCACTTCGCTGTGTACCAGTCTTAGTTGGGTATTTGGCCTGAGTGGTGCGGTTGGAGCCTGGTTGTCACTATCTTACTAGGATCTTATAATCCAAACTTGAACATTGATTGGGGGCGAAACGCCATTGCATCAAAGTCTTCATGCATGGTTTCGCTATTGAGACTATGAGGGCCTCCCTGCCAGTGTCCTGGAGGTATCAACAGAACACATTCACATAGATCGCAGCCAGCCTCATGGCCAGCAAGAAGGCATTCATTGGTAGAATCCGGCCAGGAAGTGATGCGTGCCCGGCATTTTACCATAAGTCAGTTCTAGTAGATCTGATCTCGGAATCTGCAATGGGGGGTCCAGTGTCCCCTGCTCCTAAGCTGGTAACTGTGATAGAGTCACCCTGGCTAAAAATGTTCCCAGAGTTTCTTCCGGGTTTGGATGGCCAGCGCTTTACAGGTCTCTATAGAACTCTGTGAACACAGAGTACATTTTGGTTTGGGAAAAGGCTATAATCCATCTGGTCATTTGTATGCGTAATGGGGCACCCCTGGTCCCCTCCCTAGTCGGGTAAGCCAGGCCAGCCATGGCCAGCCCATCCTCCCTCTGCTTGCGCAGTATTATTCCAGTCACTTTAGAGAGTGGACTTTACCTTGCACCTCCGAATGCTTCTCACGATCCGCCTCCAGGGCTTTGAAGGCCTCTGGGCGAGTCAAGTCCGGTTGCAGGTGCCAGAGGTTCAAAGTGCCCAGTCTCTGGTTTACCCCATCCTTAAAAAAATTTAAACTGCCATGTAAACGCAAAAAGAGGCTATGAAGGACAAACCACTGTCCAGCAGCTAAAGCAGGCTATACAGCAGAGTTAGGTAACTATTCTAAAGAAATTAAAATAGCAAAAAAGTTTTTTTTAAGACAGAATACTAAAGGTAGGCAATCATTCAAGAGAGATTTTTAAAATCGTGAGGTCCTTTTCCACGCCAGAAGTAGGCTCCAATATGGAGCCTCCCTCCAAGGAATGGTGTGAGACGCAGACCTCTTTTTTTCAAGAAAATATTGCGTCTATCCAGGCCAGCCTCCCTCCACGTGCAATGGATCGTCACACCGAATGCCCTTTACGGGGAAGGACCAGGTTACCTTAAATGTAGGATTTCCTTCCACTCACCTCGTAGAAATCTTTGCTCCGCCGATCTGTTGTTGCCAATGACCTCAGTTTTAAAAAATCCAGGCTAGGAGGTAAGTCTCGCTCTTTCCTGGGGCCCCTCCACTAGAACAAAATGCCTCTTAAGCCGAGAAGCATTGAATCCACTCCCCTGTTTTGGAAAAAACTGAAAACATGGCTTTTCTCTTGCCTCTAAGTTTTCTTCTCCCATGTCACTACCAGTCAGCTTAGCGCCAGGACACTCTTTGAAGTAACAGTGTGCTCTACAATTATCCCCACATGGACACAGAGGTTCTCCTCCAGCGTTGCCAGCTCCGCCCATAGCAAGAGCTCCACTCCCACTGACTGGCAGAGGAAATTTCACCGAAAAACCGCCTTCCCATGCAACAGAGTGGGAGGCCGTATGCATAGTCACAGCGAAGTAATCAGTGTTGCCATTGGCTAGAGGGTCCCTGCAAGAGGGTTAGTTGAGGTAGCTAGGTAGGAGTCTCCAGGTAGGTGTAGGGGTTATGTGGCATCCCCAGTGCATGCCAACCCGTAAGGGACTGGGGTCAGACAGTGTTCAATTTAGGTACTCAGCGCAATTAATCTGCACAGCAAGCCTGCAGAGCATGGTGTCCAGTGGGACGTGCAAGTCATGCACCGGGGAGAAAAAAAAGAGTACGCTTGCAGTGTTGGATGCGCCATTTGTCCCTCATAGTCCAGCATTCCGGCCAGTCCCTAAGGCACTGTGCCAGTCTCGCAGCAGGGGGGTAGCTCTATCGAGGACCATATATGCAATGCAGTTATAGTCACTCCTAGCAGCATCAATATGTCAGGGTCTTGCAAGAGGAGTGGGGAGAATGTGGCAAAATACTTCACCTGGCCCACATTGGAGGCGCAAAGGCAGCCAATCAGAATCTGAAGCCCGCTGAGCCTCCCATTGCTAGCACACAGCGGCCCACCTCATTTACATTCGTGTGCAGGGCTTCTAGCAGGCTCCCCCACCCTCTTAGAGAAAACAGAATAACAGGTCGCGTAAATACGTAAATATGGTCCCTTCAGGGTTTTGGTAACTTGAAGATTTCGGGTCCCATCAGGTATGCCTCTTGTAAAAGAGTCATGTCTACACTTCACATAGGATAGGATTTGATATCACTTATCCCCAGAGCCCATCTCCCGAACATTCCATGTAAGGAAAGTATAGCGCATTGACTAGTTAGTCAAGGTGAATTCAAAGAGCTATGCCTCCCCCCGTCTCCACCCAAAGAAAGGAACACAGCCACGGGCACACACTAAGCAAAACCAATACAACAGTTCCCTACTTCCCACCCTCAGGTCAGAGTCTCAACAGATCTCCAGCCAAAACTAGAAATCAAACAGTTGAAAAAGTCAAACTTGCTTTCCTGGAATATTCGCATACATGGAGTTGGATACTATCCAAAGTTAAAACTATAATATTTACAGCATTAAACTCCATGTATGCGAATATTCCAGGAAAGCAAGAACACTAAATGGGTATAGTCATGCTTTTACAGATTTGTAACGTGTGGGCATATACAAATAGCCAAATACCGCGAATACTAAGTCGCAAATTGAAAAGCGCTGTCGCAAGGTCTACAAATAACCAACGCGTTTGTTGATATGCAGCGAATCACCATTTGCATCTGTAAACATAGGTGAGCATTAATAGATAATGCAAGTAGAACAATACCATTAAGGGAGAAGAATTTAAAAAGAGAAATAACTCGATATCTCCGCTGTGTGTTTGTTTCTACCTTTTGAAAACGAGTATTGGCAAACTCTCCGAAAGTAAGCACACCCTGTGACTATTATGAATACTGTAATGGTATGGTGGTGCTAACGGACACAAAACTGTGGACTAATTTAGATCCGATAGGTATGAATTCAATGCTTAAACATTAGAAAACATGCTCGTCCATAACGAAGAGATCATAAAATAATGAGATTTCCAACACTCTATCACGAACAGGCAAACATTCTGTGGCCTTGAGGCGGACATATATCCCCGTATTTGATGACATCAGAACATTAAAAAAAACATCGATAGAAATAAGGTATTACAAAAGGTTTTTGTACAGAATTTCATCAAAGGTTGAGCAAGATTAAGGGTATTAACCAAGATATCTAGAGAGATGGGACTAATAGAGAATAAAGTCCATAGAATGAAGGTATAAATTTAGTGGTGTGATGTAACGATATCAAACATGTTTACCCAACGAGGAAACAAAATAGACTATTCTTTCACCACGCAGATTTTTATATAAAAAACTTTTGTTAGACCTGAAGCAGGTGCCACCATCAAGAAACCACCGAAACGCCGTGTCGTCTTTTTTAACAAATGTTTTTAATTATCCCAATTGATACAAAGATTTTAGATTGTAACCTTGGCTAAGGAGGAATATTATAGTATCTATTGAGGGTAGAAGTAGACTGAAATTGTATGTTTTTAATATCATGTTTGGTGAATAAATTGTGATGAGACATGCTCTAGTACTCTCTGTCATTGTTAAATAGGTTCTCACTTCGAGATCAGGCTATAACACTGTTCAGAACTAAGAAAAACACCTATATAGACACTTGGTCCGTGGCGAGAGCTTTCTCTCGTTGTGATTTATTGAATAGGGACATTGCTTATTTGTTGTACTATGTTTACCCGTCCCTTTGCTCGGCATTGGGGTAACTCCTTCTTTTTTTTACAGTCCTGGTCTATCTGCGTACAGTCCTGGCCTATCTGCGTACAGTCTGGTTGGCTGGCAGGCGACACCCTTTCCCTAACCAGCCGTAAGCATTCAACTCCAGCTCCGAACAGCCTTTGACTGCGACCAATGGGGATCTGTTACAGGGCTACATCCCCACTGCACGCAGGACTTGTGCCACAGAGATTGGCCGTTGGCCAGATTGTGTTTTTTTATTGTTTGGATCTGCAGATCTCGATTTGGTACTGCACATCCAAGGAAGCGTCATGCCATGGGTACCGCAAACCAAAGGCAAGCCAGACGATAAATGTGGAGGTCTGTGGTATCAAATCAATTTTCCCAAACCCCGCCTAGGCGGTGCATGGTCTGGCAAAAGTTACCTTGGTTTCACAGTAGCGAGGCATTAAGCTTGCACTGAATTTGTGGCCATTTATTTGGATCCAGTACACCTCCAATGTTGCCACGGTAACGGTCTCAGTTTCATGGACTGTGGCTACCATTTTAGGTGTCTAGGATCTGGGAATGCAGATGAGGATCCACTGAGTCTGTCACTTTTTTTTAAACTTTATTTACACCAAGGATGTGGGCTTTTGGAGGATCCTGCTACTTTGGACTGGGGGTTAGGGTGTACCTACCCTGCACTCTCATTTGGCCTATTACCACAAGGAAAATGCCCTGTGTCCTGAAATAGTTGCTGTAAGAGAAATGTTTCACTCTATTAGCAGTGCCAACTTGGATCCGTTGATCTGAAAGGAATGACAAGAGAATCGGTTCCCTCATCGAACCAGATTCCTTCATTTTTTATTTCTGGAATTGCGAAGAATTTATTAATCCCAAATGTCATAGATATACAAAAGAGTAAACCCTTTAAAGCCCACTCAGCAGCTTTAAAAAAAAAATGCTATCTCCAAAAACTACTGAAGGATTTACACTAAACCAATAAAAGCAGGCTGTCTGTGTCGTGTTCTACTTTCATGCCATGTTTGGAGTTAATCTATTCATTGGTTCTGGCAGTGGGAGGCAAGCAAAATGTTTGATTGGAGCTAAAACCGGAAAAACACAACTTCTCTCCCCACCATTTCAACGTGTGCCCTCCTGCACGGATCTGACAGGAAGCGGCATGCCAGACCTTAGTCGACTACGCCAAGTAATGGGCAAATTTGGTGCAATCTGTCTTAGAGGGGAAAAAGTTACAGGCAAATACAAAAATGTATTTTCAATGTAAAGAGCGGCTGAAACAGACCTACAGAGTGGGGACTGCCACAGTGAGTTATACAATGAAAAGAGGTAATGGTAAGCACAGTACCTGCGTCAGAGAGAGTGGTCCTGTCTTCCACACCAGCAAGAGGCTCTGGATTTAGGAATGTAGGGTTGGCCCTCTCAGGCACCAGAGAGCTCTCCTCCACAGACCATCTATGTTCTGCCACCTCAACTGCAGGCTTGGTTCCATCAACCTCGACAGGTACGTTCTCCTTTAAAGCAAGACTCTGGTTCTGACTCTCCGAGGCAGGCCTCACCTCCTTCTCAGTTTGGATCTTGCCCTCTTCTGCAGGAGTCACCACCACCACTACATGGATGTGGCCCTCCACCTCCTTAGTTGGCACAGTCTTCTCTGTGAGGGCTACCGTATCCACGTCCTTGACCCGTAGCACCTCCGCTGCGATGAGTGATCGACGTTCGACCTCCACGTCATCAACCTCTTCCTGGGTATGAGTGTGGTCCTCCTTTTCAGGGATCCCCTCCAATGCAGCATGAGTGTGCCTCTCCACCTCCTCTGCTGGCACTGCTTTCTCCCCCGGAAGACCTCCTGTCTCCAAAGGCGCTCTGGGCTCCTTCTGATCTTCAGTCCAGAAGTGCAGCTCGGTGCCGGGCTGAATGGTGGAGCACACAGCGATGTACTGGAACCCAGAGTGCGTGACATGCACCACGTTGTGATCCGCAGCACAATTACCCCTCTTGACAAAGCTGCAAAATGACAAGGAGGAAGCAAAGTTGCTGTTAATTTGGGATGAGTGCGCCAAGCATTAGGAGGTTTCAAGTACCTCCTTTGGAAGGCAGACAACGACAGGAAGCCCAACAACAAATGCCACACTGAAAGTAAGCAGTGACCCCAGACGCTCCACTCACTCCCAATAACCATGGTCGTTCCCAAATTTGGAAACCTGTAAATACTTAAGTGTTTATGTTAAGATAAAGATGTGGATTCATAAATTTTGGTGCGACTGTCCTTCACCTAATATACTTCTATAGGATGCACCCAGTTCGATAAAATCAGAACTCCTTGAGCTGGAGTGGAAAACATACAAAGAATCCAGTAGTCTACAAAACAGCTGTACCGAGGAGGCTGGCCTTTTTTTGCACTGGCGTTAAAACTGATGTGGTTTGGGCAAGGCGCTATGGATTTGTGTGATTTGTGTATAATCAACTATGGTGGCCCAATGGTCAGAGTATCTCTGAGCTGCACGCCAAACATACTGATCCACCTAGGGAGAGTCATGAATTAAGGCTTCCAATTTAAGCTCATATTTACATTAATAATGAAACAGCCAGTCCATAGATGGTCTGTGGTAAGGGCCTACATTTTGGGGTCCAAAATACAAGTTTGCTGATAACCTATTGATCTATCCAGCTGACCCACTGACGTTGTTCCTAACGGTGTTCAAGGATTTATAAATTGCGGGTTTAAAATAAACTTGATTAAATCAACACTTCACCTTTAGGTGGAATAACATCTTGCTTGAAGTGCTTAGGGGTGAAGCGAGCAAAGACTAACAATCCCACACTTGTGATAGACAATGTGGCTTGACAGTGTGATGGGTAAGAAGAATTAACATAGTAAAGCTGGTGATTTCACCACATCACATCTTACTTTCAGCTTATTAAGCCAAGACTCTACAAGGATGGTTTGAGAGAACTCTAAAATAGCGAGTAGTGTGCAGGATAATCAATGCTGAGTGTTCCAAGAAATATTTTACATTCTACATAGAAACAGGGGAGGAGTGCTTCTCAACCTCTAGTTTGAGGCAGCTTAGCTCCAAAAATTAACAAATGGTGATTTCTGTTTTTTCAAAAACACTGGCAGCCCACGTACCGCCCAGATCGCAGAGACCACATTTTGGACTTTCACCCTTAATTGACATCTGACGTATCTGCCTGACTCTTGATGTCTTTTACTTATCAGCCTTGAAAAAGCCCCAGGCCAATCAGCCACTGGGCAAAACACTTCTAGGCTGTTGTTGTTCTTTTTGCACCATTATCCTGCTCAATTCAAGATAATAAAGGAGTTACATTTATTGTCCAACGCAACATATCTTTTGGATATTATTTCCGATAAATCATTGCATGATTAAAGAGGTACGAACCTCCACCTACCCTGTCGAGTGTCATGGAGCAGCCTACAAAAAGATGTTTTTTTGTTTTTTTCAAACACAAGTCATCTCTTGTAGAAGTCATGCTAGACAAGCGAGAGATTGGACTATCATGAAGCAGTATCTTTGTCGGCCACCTTCCTCCACATTACATGAGAACAGCAGACTTTCTTCATCAAGGACAGTGGGAGCCTTCTACTCTTTGAGAAGGGAAGACTATGTCGACAATATGTTCGAGAGAAACCATCACAGATCTCTTGATAGATGTAGGAGAGAGTTCATCTTGCATGTGAGGAAAAGAAAGGGATATTTCCAGCTTGCATCCTAGACATCAACTAAACCTTGCCACAAATGTGTATGGGCGAATTAAACAATTTCCGGCCTCATGGATCACCGGGTAAAGAACTTTGTCTCTAAAGGGAGCGAACAGTCGTGCCCAGGAAGGCTGGGGCTTTGAATGAATCCTTCAACTGAGCTGCTTTAGTGAATGACTGCCCGAGGCGTTGATCAGATGGAGGTTTCAACGTGATCGACCAGTCGGCCAAGGTGGAAATGGACAAGGAGTCTTATTGTAGACCGCGTCCTCGCTTGTTGCTGCTTTCGCTAAAAATACTAAGCTGAAGTGAGGGGAGAAAGGAAGTGAAAAGAATGGTGGCTTGTGGAGAGAAGTTCGAATGTTGAAGGTGAATTGGAATTTGAAAAAAAAGTTAATAGTCCTGTACTTTAGGCTTTTATCCAGGCTGAATGGAGTGGAAAGGTACTCAAATGCCATGTAATGAAATCCTACATCAGCAACTGAGAGCAAATCTTTTTCCCACACCCTCAAGTGTGGGTCACTGATCACATTTGAATGCACATTTTTGGCTGTCACAATCCCATTGTACGGCACAGGCTTCAATCCCCCTCACAGGTAGGTAGCCCTCATGTTCAGACATCAAAACACAGCGCGCACTTACTGTATTGTTTAAGTCCCCCCACCTCTCCAGAGTGCTTAGTATTGGTCTAACCTTTTTCACATGGCTCACTCCCCCTCCCAACATTTCCAATGCTTCCAGAAAACTGCCAGTTTCACTCCACCTTACAGTAGAAGTTGTGTGCCCCAAACCATCCACTCCGGAGGTCTACCTCTGCAACTCAGGGCAGACAGCAGGTCCTCTCTTTAAGCCTTTTGCAATCCTCCCACTCACCTTGTCCATCCAGCATTCCTCTCCAGAGCCCAAGTGTCATTCTGGACATCAGAGCGAACCTCCTAGAAAAGCAATAAGAGAAAGCAAGTGTCGGGGAGGTCACAACATGCATTGGGTGCAGATTATAGTACGGTGGCCCCAGATTATATTACTCTAGTCCTATTTTGGGGGCCCAGATTGTATTACTGCAGTCCTATATGGGGGCCCCAGATTATATTGCTGTAGTCCTTTTGTGGAGTAAACACAGATTGTATTAAACTGATCATGACTCGTAACTAGCAAAGGTTCTGTCCAAAAATGAAAGAATAAAATTCCTGACCTATTGAAGGCATCCCAGAGTATTTAAACTGGATCACAGGCCCATGGTTCATTGCTGTTCTTTACTTTGAAGTCTGAACAATTATACATTACGGTGGCTGTGAAAACTGTGAAAAAGTTAAACTTGCAGCACATTCAGCCATAATAAATGTCCTATTACAATTAAAAAGCTGTTCAGCGTTTGTATAGGCATGGCTCCTATCCAACCAGACCCATATATGTGCTTGTCTGTCATTCCCCTGAAAGGGGGTTTGCACTACTCTTGGTAATCCCCTAGAAGGTTGGGCTCTTTGTCAGTAGTGGTTGGCACGGATCAGGGGTTTGGGGAGTTTCAAAGAGAGGGATTAAAAATAGGAAAACGTACCTCCTCCGTGTCATCCCTCCGATCCATCCGGAAGAGGAAACAGCCAGGCCACCCAAACCCATCATAAGGCTGCATTGCAGCGTTGTGGTTGGTCTGAGCGCCGTGGGTCGGTGCTCAGATGGGGAATGGGGCCCTGGGCTTGGTCTCCATGAATGAATGAATATTAGATTTCTAAAGCGTTAACTTAGCCCAGAGGCGTCAAGGCGCTGCATGAGGGTCTGTCATATAGAGAGAAAAGAAGAGCTCAAACTGATGTCTCTGTTAAGAGCCAGCTCTTAAAAGCCTTGCAGAAAACAGAGTGAGGCATTTGTCCAGAGAGATCACCAGGGAGGGAGTTTCATAGCTTAGCAGCGGCAATAGATAATGCCCTGCCTTCCCATCTAGTCTTCTTAAACATTGGAACTACCAACATATTTTTACTAGCTGACCTAAGCTGTTTGGCAGGGACATAGCGCTGGAAATGCCCTTTAAAAGAATCCGGGCCTAGGCCTTAAAAAGCCTGGTGGGTAAAACATAGTGCTTTGAACTGAATTCTTCGATTTAAAGGAAGCCAATGCCGCGTGCTCAGGGAGGCTGAAACTGAGTGGTATTTTGGAAGATCCATCACCAGCCTTGCTGCTGTGTTCTGCACCAGCTGCAGATGACGAACCAGGCTCTTGTTAATGCCCAAATAGTGATGTCCAGTCTGGACATCACTAAGGCAATCACCGCCTGCTTTCGGGAGGCAAAAGAGGAAATGGGAGATATTCCTGAGAGAGAGTTGTCCACTATGACCCCTAGATTTTTACCATGGGATACAGGGTGAGGGCAGCAACCAAGCGTATCTGGCCACCAGTCACTAGACCAGATGTTCTGTTGGTTTCCAAAGATCAGGACCTCTGTTTTCTTTCCCCATTAAGTTTAAGGTAGTTCTCAACCATCCAAGAGGAGACCGCCTGCATGCAATTTTTAAAATTCATAGCATACTCCCTAATACTGTGAGTAATAAACACCATAATTTGTGTGTCGTCAGCATAGGACAGTACCTCCAATCCAAATGTTTTTACAAGCCTTGCCAGCGAGGCGACAAATATTAAAAAGGGTCGGGCTCAGAGAGGAGCCTTGCAAGACTCCACAAACCAAATGATTAGGAGCTGAGTAGAATTGACCCAATTTTACAAGCTGAGCACAATCATAGAGGAAGGAGATACGTAGCGGGAGGGGCATGCCCCCAATCCCTATCTCCATGAGCCATTCCACCAGTCTCAAAGGAGATAGGGTATCAAAGGCTGCGGTCAGGTCAAGGAGAACCAACAGCGTGGCGTGTCCTGCATCAACCTGAAGACGAATGTTGTCAAATACCGAGGTTCACGCTGTCTCCGTACTATGTTCACCTCTAAAGCCATGCTACGAGCCATCAAGCAGCTGGTACTCCCTTAAGTAGGAACCGAGGTGGGAATTCAAATATTTCTCCAAAATTTTGGCTGGAACTGGTAACAGGGAAATGGGGCGATAATTCTTTAGTTCCGCTGAATCCAGAGAAGGTTTTTTTAGAAGAGGTATAACCACTGCAGTCTTCCAGGGGATGGGGTATTGCCCCACTGAAATAGCTGTATTAAGTGCTAAGGTAAGGTGGGGGGACAATAGCTTCCCATCCTATTTTCAGAATCTTCAGAGGGCATAACTCCAGCGGCACCCAGACGTTAACCCCCCTAACAAGTTCTCCATGAGTTCTAGAGACGGGGGGGAGGGGAAGGTGAGAAGCTTAGTGTAGTAATCTCTCTCTAGATTGGATTTATGATGTCATTGTAATTCCACAGTCGTTGCGGAGTCATTAGAGAAGGAGTGTCGCTCTCTACGAAACACTGCCAGCACCTACCTGAGGCAGATGGAAATTACTGGAGGGACAACAATAGGACTGAAAATCAGTAGGTCCCTTCAGGTCCACAAAACGGCAGCGAGGAGAACCCAGCCGATCTAAGAGCTCTTTCCTTGTGTAGATAACATTTTTAGTCTCATTTACCCTAAAAGGGCCAGAGGTCCTGGTGCAAGGAGCAGTCCAGGCGCGGACGGGCTTGCCTTTGGCGTGCCTTCCGCGCGCCCTGAAATAGGATGGGTCGGAAACCAACTAAAGCGCAGCTTGCCCCTGCAACCAGAGGAGAGCCCTGGGAGAATGCAAAGAATCCTCACTTCCCTCCGCAACAAACGGCAAAGCCGCAGAAGAAGGAGGAAGTGAAGGAAAGCCACCAAGAACAATGGAGAACAAGGTAGTGCAACGCAGGAAGGTAAATCTTAAAAAAATCAAAAAAATGTTAAAAAACATTAAAAGATAATGCCTACAACGTTTAAAACACAATACACTTTTAAATGCAGGCTGTAAGGCAGCCTGCATGGAGAACATGCAAAGTGCGCTTGAGTGTGTACCCTGCTCGAGAAGGCGAGTCAATCATGCGCACTTTACAGAGTGCCACCACTGCTTCCCCTGCTCTGAGAGCAGAGCAGCCCCACCCTGCAAAGACGCAGGAACAAATAAAATGATAATAACAACCAGTTATCATTTTTCCTTCATTCCCACTGCTAACAGCAGTGGGGCGATGCCCCTCCGCCTCAGTGAAGGAGCCCTTTGTTCACTTGGTGCAGAGCGAAGCACGATACAGGAGGTGGTGGGAGCGGCCTTTACTAGGAGGGATCTAGTCACAAGAGGTGGGGAGCAGTCTTTACTAGGGGGGATCTGGTCGGAGCAGCCTTTACTAGGAGGGGTCTGGTCACAGGAGGTGGGGGAGTAGTCTTTACTAGGAGGAATCTAGTCACAGGAGATGGGGAGCAGTCTTTACTAGGGGGGGATCTGGTCACAGGGGGTGGGGGAGCAGCCTAAACTAGGAGGGATCAAGTCACAGAATAACAGAACTCTTGGAACCAATTCCAAGAAGCTCAAAGGAGAGAGTTGGGGGAAAGATGGGAACCTTTCTGTTTTTGGGGTATTTCAAAGAGAAAGGATTTGCTGGACTCCTACGAAAACAGGGCCGGTGAGTGGCACATTTTAGGGAGATATATGCCAGGTATTCCTTGGTCTAGAATTCACAACAGGTATTCCCCTAAATCATGCAGGAACTAAACTATTTATTACAATCAACGGTAATGCTAGCTAAAAGCTTAACCTGCTAAGCACATTTAACTAAGGACTGACTGGTATCTTCAGGAAATTACTGCCATTTTGATGCACGATCAGCACAACAGACAGCCCCTCGTCAAGCCAAGATGGTTGCAGCCCGACCAGTGAAGTCTTAACGCATGGGCACGCTGGGCAGTTGCACGGGGGAGGGAGGGCTACAAGAATAGGTGGCTCTTGCTAATCTATGCACAGACAATTTGTATTTGTATTCCTGTGAGTGGTTGCATAGGCAGAGCCCAGTGCACGGCTTTGCCAGAGGGCCTAGGATGCTGTTAAGATGACACTAAGCATGAACAACAGATCCCTGCAACCATCTGTTCCTTGAGTCTCTGCACTCACAAAAACAACCATCCCGGAGTCACCACAGGCTTCAGACTGGGATCCGCTTGGTTTCCAGTACCTCCTACCACCTCCAGACCATGTTCTTCATCATGAGGGCCTTCACCACAAGTAGCTGCCAAGCGGATTCAAGGCTGGGCCACTCTCTGCGGACTCCACTAGACACCAAACCTGGTTTGACAAAGCTTAGCTTTAAAAATGCATCTACAATTGGACCATCCGGCACATAGGCGGTATCACCAGGTTGGTCTAAGGTCAGGCTTCTTGCATCAGCTTTCTGCAGCACAGATTTCAACCGGAGCCAATAATACACCTTTCTTTTAGGACGTTCGCCTAAATCCATTGCAACAGTTCATCTCATTCTTATTTGCTACTCTCTTTACATCTTGCCTCTTTGTGGTGTCAAGTTAATCTATTTTTTCTTAGGTTGGGAAAGGACCTGGAGCTTGGCCTCCACTATCTAAAAGGAGGAAGGTTAGGACCTCGGGGAGGAGGCACATGCTCGAGGAACTAAGTTGCTTAGTTTGGGGCTTGGAGACCTGGACTCACAGCCGGCCTTTGTCATCAAAGGAGCAGATCATGCCATTCTGAGAAAGTCTCTACTTCACTGTCTTTCAAATTGCAAACATCTTATCTAATTAGAAGTATTGTATCATTTAACGGAGATATGTGCAATGTTTTGTGTGGCGTTTATCAATGTTCCAATGACATGTTCTGGTATTTGTACTTTGGCTTCAAGGTAACAATATATAAACAACACCAGTCTGTGTCTGTACAAGCAAAGCCAAGAGCTCAAGATAATCTGCACGTTTAAGGTTTATGCTACAAAAATTGTGGAACAGAACTAGAAAAGCGGTGAAATCCACTCTCACAAATGTGAGTTAGACAGAAGCAGAAACCTTGGCTTAGTAGGAAATCTGGACATTCTAGCAGACGGAACAATGAGGCGAGTGGCCACGCTCTTATCAAATGCAGCAAATGTGTAAGGAAATGCCTCCTTTTACAAAATCACCCCTACAGTTTTGGACTGATGCTGCTGGCTTTCGACTCTGAAGGTGCACGGAGTCCTGCCAAATATGCCTCAGTGTCCTGATCATTAAAATGTGTAGGACTTGTACGTTCACCCACAATTAACAAACGTTAACTTACTTATAAGTCCCTAGTGTATGGTACCGTGGTACCCAGGGCCTGTAAGTTAAAGTGTCCCCCGTGGAGTGCAGCACTTATTGTGTCACAATGAGTGTAACATAGCAACGCATGACTCCCAGCCTGCCACTGCTGGCTGGCAGAGCAGTTTTCACACTACTAATCTGACTTGACCACCTAAAAAACGGAAAAAAGTCCAGACTTTCCTTTTTATTAATATAAATGTGTATATTATAAAAGACAGCTCTAAGGCTGGCAGGCCTATGGAGCCCTTAGGTAGGGTACTGTATATTAAAAAGTACGATGTTACACGCGGACAACTCAGCTGTGCTAAACCCTGAATGGGACTATTAAAGTTGGTACTTCAAGGTATCAAAATAATCGATACATGAGACCCAACGTGATGCCCAAGTCTAATTTACTGTAACATTTGAGAAAAAGGCCACTTTAAAAAGTTGACACTCTGTTGCTCAAGTTTCCCAGTGACCATTAACAGATGCTGGCCACAAGACAGTCTTCTGCTGGTGGAAAAGTCGTCCCTGAGCCCCAGACAGAAGAGGTGAACGGCAAGAGTCCGTTGGCTAAGTTCCTGTTGCAGCTACAGGGCCACAAAAGCTGAAGTAGTCCGCATTGCAAGTCAGTAGCCACAGTTGCTTGACCGCAAACGTGCAGCCTGGGAGACAGAGCCCAGACACTGATGGACGTCTTTTTTAATTGCACATGTGCAAGTCCGACTGTGTGCACGCTTAGATAATGGCGGCTCATGGTTAGGGAAGGGTACGGGTGGCGGAGCTCTCATACTTGACATGGAACATGAGGGGCCTTCATAACCACTCACAGGAGCAAACAAGTTCATGCTCATCTGACACAGCAAGGGGTTTGTTGGACCTGGCCCTTTCTGTAGGGTTCTCCCCAAATGTTTTGCCTTCCTTTGCCATTTGTACTGACCTTCTTTTTGTTGGCTTTAGGACTCTGGGCACTTAACCACTGCTAATCAGTGTTAAAGTGCACATGCTCTCCCCCTAACCATGGTATGAATGGATACATTAAATGTAGTAAATTAAATGCTACTTGTGGGGCTGGAGCATTGCTTGTGCCACCCCCCTATGTAGCCTTTCAAACCTGTCTCAGGTCTGCCACTGCAGGGCCTGTGTGTGCAGTTTACTGCCACTTTGACTTGGCATTTAAAACTACTTGCCAAGCCTTGAACTCCCCTTTTATTACACATTGGTCACCTTTATGGTAGTCTCTAGGTAGCTCTAAGGGAGGGTGGTGTGTAATTAAAAGGTAGAACATGTGTTTGTATTGTGTGTAATGTCCTGGTAGTGACAAACAGCCTATTTTGTTTCTCACTTCTGTGAGGCCTACTCCTCTGATGGGCTAGCATTGGTAATTCCCTTCTATAATTTTATGGGTAATTCCTGATCAGAAAGGAGTAGCGTTGCCATGTTTGGTATGTTTAGAATAGTGGTGATAAATCCTACTAACTGGTGTAGTGAATTTTACATTACTATTTTAGAAATGCCACTTTAAGAAAGTAGACTCCAATCCATGTCTGGGCCTTAGGGACAGCTTCACTTTGTGCATACTTTCCAGACAACCATCAGAAAGGAAGGGTTGCATGTGACAGGGGTTCATCTGCATATTGATGGTCTTCCTGGGTGGAAGAGGGAGTTCACACTTTGCAATAGTATAGACTATGTTGCGCCCTCACACAGAGGGCTGATGTACTCCCCCATTGATGTCTGGAGCCAGGGCTGGGTTTAAAGGGGTTGCTCTACCTGCTGCACATTGCCAGAGGACTAATGTGCTGCCAGGATGAACCACTATCTGGATTATCTGCTTTGTAGTCCTGACCTGCTGCCTGCTAAGCTGCAAGAAGGACTGCCACCTTGCTGAAAGGATCCTAATGTGCCGGCCTGCTGTCTGCTACCCCTCGTTGTACCCTGAATCCTGTGATCTCCAAGGGCTGGTCAGTTTGTCCTCCCCCTTGTCTTTTTTAGCATCTCCAGGGCCATCTGGGATTTTGTTGCCCGCTTTTTCATGTAGAGGCCCATTTAATGCGAACCAGCACTCCACTTTGCGAGACTCAAGTGTGTTGTGGAGGAAAATGCGGCCTGTTTGCCAACACAATCACGCTATGCTGTGGAGGACATAGCGGGTACGGAGAGAGGTGTGGTATCGCCACCCGTACAAAACTTAGAGGAAGCGGCAGCCCTTGTTTTGTGCGGCCACGGAGTTCACACCTCCATTGGCATAGTTCAGATGGTGACTGTCGCAGTCACCCTAAAGGCCGTAATAAGTGCGCCAGTGCTTTGCACCCTACGTATGAGGCCTGCTTCTATAGAAGCCCACAGAAATGACCATAACCAGGATATTAGGGGCAACATTGCTTTCGTGCCCTTTCGTTATTTTTTCACGATAGGTTTTTGTTCCTACTCTAAATGGCATCATGTGCAAGAGATTTAAGATTCATGCCAAATATGAGAAACACCCATCATTTATTCATAATGTGCAGAGAACGTATGGTCCATGCATAAGGTACAAAATATTTATGATTCCTATCGTATTGGGTTGTGATATGTATAATACAGAAGCATATTTTTCATATAATCCTTGTGGAGTCTCTTGTGGTGTATTCATTGTGTTACTAGTGTGAGTGTAATGCACAAATGATTCATGCATTACCTCTGATTATAAGCCTGACTGCTCTGTGCCAAGCTACCAGAAGGTGAGCACATGTTATCTTTGGTGTGTAACTTACTTGACCTGACTAGAGTGGTGGATTCTGCCTGGATTAGGTGCATACCCCAGCCAACTAGATACCCCATCTCTAACAGTGTTAAAATAGCATTCCTACAAGAAACACACCTCTCGCCTCGTGATAGATCTACGTTTGCATAGTCTTAGGGGGGGCAATAGCTACTTTTCAGACTGCAGCTCCTGTTCACACTGGGTCTGCACTCAAATCCACGGAGTGTCCCTTTTACACATACAGCCAGCTTTATAGATGTGAATGGGATATATCCTGATGAATGAGTTACAGGACCCAGCAGCCAGGGAAACAGCTTAATTAGGGAAATATGCATGTGCACGATGATATGGGGAGGGAGAGCACCAGGGTCGTACCTTCGCTCGACTACTGAGCCCCTAATAGACACGAAGGGCACATCACTGACCTGCGGACGAAGGGGGGAGGACTGCTGACAGATAATGAGTATAATCACAAAACTCACACATTACTACCACAGCCTATACTCCTCCCAAACAACAAGTGACGCCACTAAAATTGGTGACTAGCTTGCTGGGATCGGGAAAGTCTGGATTACAGAGGGACAGAGATAGTTTTTGAGTGAACCCTTCTTTAGTGAAGAAATATTGCAGGCAATAGATGCCCTTGATGGAGCTAAAGCCCCAGGGCGAAAGGGGCTCATGGGAGCGTTTTATAAGGCGCATAAACACGTGCTTGGCCCACATCTCCTGGAGGGGTATGCAGAGAACCTCGAGACTGGGTTTGCCCACCCACACTCTTCGAGACTGATCAAGCAGCTTCTGAAGCAGGGTAAAGCACCTAACCCGTGCTCCTCATATCGTTCACTTTTGTTACTTCATCTAAACAATACAATTCTGGCCAAGGTTATAGCCACCAGGCTGGCTCTACTGATGGAACAGATTAAATCGCCAATACAAACGTGAAATATACACATATATTAATGACACATACTAACAAAGAAACAGTCACATTTAAAAACACATACATTTTAAAAAACAATGAATGCAACATTCGAAAAAACAAAGAACATCTGAGAGGACACATCAATAATACATCTGACTATAGGGCATGTTACCCCACGTCAGGGTGCACAGACAATGTTTCTAATACACCACAATAAGTACCATAACCACATTAATGATCAAAATGAAAAGGAATAAGAGAAGAAAAGGGAGGGGGAGAGGAGTAACTATTCAAGGACAGGCGAAGCACTGAGCGGTGACCCCAAAGCTCCCAAATTCACAGATGACTAATGAGAGATTTCCCGGAGAGTATAGCATAAAGTTCTCACCAATTGTAATAGGCGGTTACTCTTTCAGTAGTGCAGTCAAGTTGAATAAAGAGAATCTGGCCAATGTAATGGTACAGATACTGCAATTATAAAAAGCAAAATTTGTATATGTAGTAGTAAGGACAAGATCACGTTAATAACGTACTGTAAGATACACGTCAATTATAATAACAAGATATTAAAAGTCGATTTATGTTCAGAATAGGCCTCGTTATTCACTTAATACATATGCCATGTCTTTCCAATATAGTGGCGACTAGTCCAGCATGGCCGCCACACTTCTGCGATGTTGTTGCTGTTTTCACGCTCATATCTACCGACTCTCTACTCTACTTTTTTTAATCCTGCCCTCCCATGTGGGATCAGGACTTAGTTTTTTTAATTTTAGATGTAATTTATGTTTGTATATAATTTTGATCATTAATGTGGTTATGGTACTTATTGTGGTGTATTAGAAACATTGTCTGTGCACCCTGACGTGGGGTAACATGCCCTATAGTCAGATGTATTATTGATGTGTCCTCTCAGATGTTGTGTCATCTCTTTGTTTTTTCGAATGTTGCATTCATTGTTTTTTAAAATGTATGTGTTTTAAATGTGACTGTTTCTTTGTTAGTATGTGTCATTAATATATGTGTATATTTCACGTTTGTTTCAGCCCTGACGAAGCTCCCGCGGTTGGGGAGCGAAACGCGTTGGCTGTCTTGTGCACTTTGAGAAAAAGAAAATAAAAAGAAAAATATATTTTTTGAACAAACTTTGGTTCCGTTGATTGACTTTGAACTTGGTGCTGCCTCCATTCTTTTTTTATACCCCTCCCATTTACACCATGCTTGCTGTTACTACATGTATGCCATTCATGCTGAGGACTCTGTAGCCTGACTAACCACCTAGACAACCTGCAGTCAGTCGTCCCTCAGGGCCTACTTCCTGCCATGAATGTCGATTAGCAAGAATACTTGCCACGTTTGGCCAATGATTGTCCTGCTTACAGTGTAGACGTAGTTTGTTCTTGTTGTTAAGCAAATGAAATAAAAGTTTAAAAAAGCAAAAAAAGCACCACACTCCTCACAGGAACCCTTTATAAAGGCACGATGCTTGTGGTGCAGGATGGTGCATGTCTGCCTCTTAGGATTACCTGCCTTTGTAGAAGCACACGTGATGACATTACATACAGCCCATAGCAGCTTTCGCACCTTCTGGTTCTAACTCCCATATGCATTCATCTAAGAGCCTTGTTTCAACACAACAGATCAAGTACACCCTCCTTTCACCCTTTCCTAGCACCAGGGCTTCCTATATTTGACTCTAGAACCCAGTTTAAACAATAACCAGCCTGCTGTGCCCAGAGCTCCACTCGTCATGAACCACCAGCCATGTTTACTGTACACTGGAGCACTGACTTTAGAGGAGTACTTTGGCTGCCTATTGGAGGTGCGAAATCTTGTCCACTTCTAGGAGGTGCGTACTGGGGAGTTTAAACTATTTTTGTGCTCATGCCATTTTGTGGCTGATTCTATGCTGCTGGGCTTAAATCCACTGCTTTGTGCCCCCGTTACCACCTCACCCCTACCGCACTTGAGCTGGAGGGCCCCTAGTATTCTGTCCTAGACCTTTCTTCCATTGATTGAGGTCTTTAGAACAGCAATAACACGTGGGCTGAGCAACACAGAGATCTTCTTACCTTCCCAAACCCTGAAGGGGGATTGTCCATAGGCACTAATGTTAGTTTCCTGTGCTCTGTTTGGAATCACATCAAGCCAAGCCAGAAGCTGCTTTGTGTGCAGATAATCATGTTAACTGCCTTTTTTTTAAGCCGTAGCTGTGACTGAAGAGTGAGTTTCTCTAGGTTTACTCTGAGTTTCAATCCCGCTACTACCTCTTGCGTTAAGTCTCAAATACTCACTCTCACTACCTAGAGAGACCCGGGTGCCGAAAGGGAGAAACATGGCTATCCAATAAGAGTGCAATAGTAATCAAGGTCCCTGAACGCGAGTATTATATCGTAATATCCCCCACGATACTGCCCAGTACCACTGTCAGCTCTAGGGCACCAAGAAGAGCCCTCACAATTACTACAGTCAGAACATGTGCAGGGTTCAGTTCTCCTTACTGTGATCATAACCAAAACTTGACTAAGAATATATTATTGTGAACATATCACATACCAGCATCATAACAAGCACATAGTTTACATAGGCCCCTAACACATGCCAAGCTCACACTGCATTGTAGAGGCCCAACTACAAGACTCAGGTGACATCATGGGGCCAGAGCAGATGCCAGACTCATTACATTAGGAGGCCCAAGCACAGATCAAAGTACTGGGGATGCTGCTTTCTTTAAGGCACAAATCCTACAATGGCCTACCGCCTGCGTCGCTGAGGCTCCGTCTTCCATCTTCAGTGGCCCGAAGAGAGTCCCGATGGCAAGGGCCTCGCCAACACACCAGACTCCCAGGGCGTTATCATGAGTGCGAGTGGGTCCCAGAGCGAGCCCACAAGGAAGGCTCCAAAGGGCCCAGTGAGGAGTTCTTGACATCACCTCCCAGATCTTGGGGCGGGTTCGCAGGACCAGTGCCTGAGGTAGGGTTGCAGACCGGTGCTGCAGCAGCTCACAATCTGTAGAGAGAGAAGAGTAGAAGTCAGTGGGTGCACCCTTTGGGACACCCCAAAAGGTCATCATTTTCAATCCTTAAACTATATCCTCTAAGGTCTATGTGCAAACATAACGGTGGTCTCCATACAAATACTCCTGTCTCCCTTTGTTCTCTTCGTGGTGTCCAAACTCAAACTCTCGCCTCCTCTCCTTACCACTAGAATCCCTATCTTCATGTTAACGTTTTTGTATATCCCTCCTGTGGTCTCTATGCACCTTCAGGAACCTTCATTACTCCCCCGTGGCCTATATTCACCTTCAAGACCTTCATTACTTCCCTCCTATGGCCTATATGCACCTTTATGCCCTTCATGTCTGCCCTTCTGTGTTCTCTATATGCAACTTCGCAGCCTTCATTCATTTAATCCAATGGCCTTTCTATTCACTTTCACGGCCTTCATTACTTTCCTCCCATGGCCTCTCTATTTACTTTCACAGCCTTCATTCCTTTTGTCCATGGCCTCTCTGTTTACTTTCACAGCCTTCATTCCTTCTGTCCATGGCCTTTCTATTCACTTTCACAGCCTTCATTCCTTCTGTCCATGGCCTCTCGGTTTACTTTCACAGCCTTCATTCCTTCTGTCCCATGGCCTCTCTGTTTACTTTCACAGCCTTCATTCCTTCTGTCCCATGGCCTTTCTATTTACTTTCACAGCCTTCATTCCTTCTGTCCCATGGCCTCTCTATTCACTTTCACAGCCTTCATTCCTTTCCTCCCATGGCCTCTCTATTCACTTTCACGGCCTTCATTCCTTCTGTCCCATGGCCTCTCTGTTTACTTTCACAGCCTTCATTCCTTCTGTCCATGGCCTCTCTATTTACTTTCACAGCCTTCATTCCTTTTGTCCCATGGCCTTTCTATTCACTTTCACAGCCTTCATTCCTTCTGTCCATGGCCTCTCTGTTTACTTTCACAGCCTTCATTCCTTCTGTCCCATGGCCTTACTTTCACGGCCTTCATTCCTTCTGTCCCATGGCCTTTCTATTTACTTTCACAGCCTTCATTCCTTCTGTCCCATGGCCTCTCTATTCACTTTCACAGCCTTCATTCCTTTCCTCCCATGGCCTCTCTATTCACTTTCACGGCCTTCATTCCTTCTGTCCCATGGCCTCTCTGTTTACTTTCACGGCCTTCATTCCTTTTGTCCCATGGCCTTTCTATTTACTTTCACAGCCGTCATTCCTTTTGTCCCATGGCCTTTCTATTTACTTTCACGGCCTTCATTCCTTTTGTCCCATGGCGTTTCTATTTACTTTCACGGCCTTCATTCCTTCTGTCCCATGGCCTCTCTGTTTACTTTCACAGCCTTCATTCCTTCTGTCCATGGCCTCTCTGTTTACTTTCACAGCCTTCATTCCTTTTGTCCATGGCCTCTCTATTTACTTTCACGGCCTTCATTTCTTCTGTCCTATGGCCTCTCTATTCACTAGCTTGGCATTCATTTGTTTCATCCCATGGCCTTTCTATTCACTTTCACAGCCTTCATTCCTTCTGTCCCATGGCCCCTCTGTTTACTTTCAGAGCCTTCATTCCTTCTGTCCCATGGCCTTTCTATTCACTTTCACAGCCTTCATTCCTTCTGTCCCATGGCCCCTCTGTTTACTTTCAGAGCCTTCATTCCTTCTGTCCCATGGCCCCTCTGTTTACTTTCAGAGCCTTCATTCCTTCTGTCCCATGGCCTTTCTATTTACTTTCACAGCCTTCATTCCTTTTGTCCCATGGCCTTTCTATTCACTTTCACAGCCTTCATTCCTTCTGTCCCATGGCCCATCTGTTTACTTTCAGAGCCTTCATTCCTTCTGTCCCATGGCCTTTCTATTTACTTTCACAGCCTTCATTCCTTTCCTCCCATGGCCTTTCTATTTACTTTCACAGCCTTCATTCCTTTTGTCCATGGCCTCTCTGTTTACTTTCACAGCCTTCATTCCTTCTGTCCATGGCCTATTTACTTTCACAGCCTTCATTCCTTTCCTCCCATGGCCTTTCTATTTACTTTCACAGCCTTCATTCCTTTTGTCCATTATCCCTTCCCTATGTATATAGAGATAACTCTAATCACTAGTATATGCAGTAGACCTTTGTACTCTCTGCCATTCCTGTGTGACTCTTAGAGTAGATCCATTCGTATCCCTTCCCTATGTATATAGAGAGAACTCTAATCACTAGTATATACAGTAGACCTTTGTACTCTCTGCCATTCCT
The DNA here is from genome assembly GCF_964261635.1 of Lissotriton helveticus. Classification (NCBI taxonomy): domain Eukaryota; kingdom Metazoa; phylum Chordata; class Amphibia; order Caudata; family Salamandridae; genus Lissotriton; species Lissotriton helveticus. Next base: position 484,316,685 of record NC_136062.1, on the reverse strand, counting down.
GTGTGACTCTTAGAGTATATCCATTCGTATCCCTTCCCTATGTATATAGAGATAACTCTAATCACTAGTATATGCAGTAGACCTTTGTACTCTCTGCCATTCCTATGTGACTCTTAGAGTAGATCCATTCGTATCCCTTCCCTATGTATAAAGAGATAACTCTAATCACTAGTATATGCAGTAGACCTTTGTACTCTCTGCCATTCCTATGTGACTCTTAGAGTAGATCCATTCGTATCCCTTCCCTATGTATATAGAGAGAACTCTAATCACTAGTATATGCAGTAGACCTTTGTACTCTCTGCCATTCCTATGTGACTCTTAAGAGTATATCCATTCATATTCCTTCCCTATGTATATAGAGATAACTCTAATCACTAGTATATGCAGTAGACCTTTGTTCTCTCTACCATTCCTATGTGACTCTTAGAGTAGATCCATTCGTATCCCTTCCCTATGTATATAGAGATAACTCTAATCACTAGTATATGCAGTAGACCTTTGTACTCTCTGCCATTCCTATGTGACTCTTAGAGTATATCCATCCGTATCCGTTCCTTTGTACTCTCTGCCATTCCTATGTGACTCTTAGAGTAGATCCATTCGTATCCCTTCCCTATGTATATAGAGATAACTCTAATCACTAGTATATGCAGTAGACCTTTGTACTCTCTGCCATTCCTATGTGACTCTTAGAGTAGATCCATTCGTATCCCTTCCCTATGTATATAGAGATAACTCTAATCACTAGTATATGCAGTAGACCTTTGTACTCTCTGCCATTCCTATGTGACTCTTAGAGTAGATCCATTCGTATCCCTTCCCTATGTATATAGAGATAACTCTAATCACTAGTATATGCAGTAGACCTTTGTACTCTCTGCCATTCCTATGTGACTCTTAGAGTAGATCCATTCGTATCCCTTCCCTATGTATATAGAGATAACTCTAATCACTAGTATATGCAGTAGACCTTTGTACTCTCTACCATTCCTATGTGACTCTTAAGAGTATATCCATTCGTATCCCTTCCCTATGTATATAGAGATAACTCTAATCACTAGTATATGCAGTAGACCTTCGTTCTCTCTACCATTCCTATGTGACTCTTAGAGTAGATCCATTCGTATCCCTTCCCTATGTATATAGAGATAACTCTAATCACTAGTATATGCAGTAGACCTTTGTACTCTCTGCCATTCCTATGTGACTCTTAGAGTAGATCCATTCGTATCCCTTCCCTATGTATATAGAGATAACTCTAATCACTAGTATATGCAGTAGACCTTTGTACTCTCTGCCATTCCTATGTGACTCTTAGAGTAGATCCATTCGTATCCCTTCCCTATGTATATAGAGATAACTCTAATCACTAGTATATGCAGTAGACCTTTGTACTCTCTGCCATTCCTATGTGACTCTTAGAGTAGATCCATTCGTATCCCTTCCCTATGTATATAGAGAGAACTCTAATCACTAGTATATGCAGTAGACCTTTGTACTCTCTGCCATTCCTGTGTGACTCTTAGAGTATATCCATTCGTATCCCTTCCCTATGTATATAGAGAGAACTCTAATCACTAGTATATGCAGTAGACCTTTGTACTCTCTACCATTCCTATGTGACTCTTAAGAGTATATCCATTCATATCCCTTCCTTATGTATATAGAGATAACTCTAATCACCAGTCTCTTCTTTATGTGACTTTACATCTTGTACATTTTCAATTTTTTTCTGTGTGTATCCTTTTTGTAACGCATGTAATCCTAAATCCTTATATTTTGCAACTGGTCCTTATGTAAAGCGCTCTGACACCTTCGGGTAAAGTTCGCGACATATAAATCGCATAAATAAAGATACTCCACTGCCCAGACCGTGCAGACCCCCTCACATCCCCTGGTAATGCCCAAACCCCCACCCTCCTCACATACATTAGTATCTCCCACCCCCTCACATATCCGGTGGTGTCCGTCGCGTTGCATTGTAATCCCCCCCCCCCCCTTTGCAGGTGTATACAGTGTAAACTGGCCCAGTGCATCGAGGCGCTTTACACCAGCCCGTCACAGGGAGGCCTCCGTCTGGAGGCGCTGTGATCTGCCGAGGGTCACAGGATGCGGCGCCGGCGCCGAGACTCGGCGGCCCCCTCACAGCCCTCCCCCTCCTCCAGGCCCTCCCGTGCCCCCCTCTCTCTCCCTCCCTCCCCTTCCAGGCTCCCCCCCTCACTCCCTCACTTTCCTCGGGTTCGGCGTCGGTCGCCCCCCCTCGGCGGCTCCAAACTCCGGGCTCGGCCTGGGCGTCCCGCGGACCGGAAGTGCGCAGGCGATGACGTTCCGACCGGAAACGGGCGCCGCGCGCCGAGGCTTGAGGCCGCGGGCCTGAAGGAGGGGGGAGGATACCACAGGCCGGGGGGTGGGGTGCGGGAGGAGAGCAGGATAGCGTGGTTGGGGGGATGGCACAGGCTGGGGGTCGTGGTGGTGGTGTATGGGGGGTTGATCGGATGGAAGGAGGGGATAGCACGAGCTGTGACTTGTAGTCCATTGGATGCCTAGGACTACAAATCCCAGAATGCACAGGTAAATCCTACACTGAATGAGCTATCCATGCAGGGGGCTGAGGACCTCCAGATCTCTCAATACAGCACCGAGAAGAGGAGGGGTTGGGGGGAACTTACACCGTGTGAGGGGGGGCTCTTATTTCCCGGGAGGGAGAGCCTTACACCCCCGGTTCTCACGAGCACCCACAGGGATGGATCTCAGTCCTGCCAAATGTCCACGTGTGATGTGCTGCACTAGGACATGTTTTTCTTTGAATTCTGGTATTTGTAGTCTTGTGTATTCCATTATAAAAAAAAGCCCTACAAATCTTAGAAATCAAACAAAAAAGCATGGCTGGGAGCAGCACCTCACACACAGCTCAGTCAAGACCTTATTGTGACACTGGCAGGACATCACACCACGGAGATGGGTGTAACACAGAGAGAGGGGTTCACAGCAGCACTGCTGGACCCCACAGGGAAAGAGAGAAGATCATCTCCATAGGGAGGGAGAGACGACCATTTCCACAAGGAAGGAGAGAGAGGACCATCTCCAAAGGGACGGAGAGAGGACCATCTCCAAAGGGAAGGAGAGAGAGGACCATCTCCAAAGGGACGGAGAGAGGACCATCTCCAAAGGGAAGGAGAGAGAGGACCATCTCCATAGGAGAGAGGACCATCTCCAAAGGGACGGAGAGAGGACCATCTCCAAAGGGACGGAGAGAGAGGACCATCTCCATAGGAGAGAGGACCATCTCCAAAGGGACGGAGAGAGGACCATCTCCAAAGGGAAGGAGAAAGGACCATCTCCACAGGGAAGGAGAGAGAGAACCATCTCCAAAGGAGAGAGGACCATCTCCAAAGGGACGGAGAGAGGACCATCTCCAAAGGGACGGAGAGAGAGGACCATCTCCATAGGAGAGAGGACCATCTCCAAAGGGAAGGAGAGAGGACCATCTCCAAAGGGACGTAGAGAGGACCATCTCCAAAGGGACGGAGAGAGAGGACCATCTCCATAGGAGAGAGGACCATCTCCAAAGGGAAGGAGAGAGGACCATCTCCAAAGGGACGGAGAGAGGACCATCTCCAAAGGGACGGAGAGAGAGGACCATCTCCATAGGAGAGAGGACCATCTCCAAAGGGAAGGAGAGAGGACCATCTCCAAAGGGACGGAGAGAGGACCATCTCCAAAGGGAAGGAGAAAGGACCATCTCCACAGGGAAGGAGAGAGAGGACCATCTCCACAGGGAAGGAGAGAGAGGACCATCTCCACAGGGAAGGAGAGAGAGGACCATCTCCAAAGGGACGGAGAGAGGACCATCTCCACAAGGAAGGAGAGAAAGGACCATCTCCAAAGGGAAGGAGAGAGAACCATCTCCAAAGGGGAGAGGACCATCTCCAAAAGAACGGAGAGAGGACCATCTCCAAAGGAGAGAGGACCATCTCCAAAGGGAGGGAGAGGCGACCATCTCCACAAGGAAGGAGAGAGAGGACCATCTCCAAAGGGACGGAGAGAGAGGACCATCTCCATAGGAGAGAGGACCATCTCCAAAGGGAAGGAGAGAGGACCATCTCCAAAGGGACGGAAAGAGGACCATCTCCAAAGGGAAGGAGAAAGGACCATCTCCACAGGGAAGGAGAGAGAGGACCATCTCCACAGGGAAGGAGAGAGAGGACCATCTCCAAAGGGACGGAGAGAGGACCATCTCCACAGGGAAGGAGAGAAAGGACCATCTCCAAAGGGAAGGAGAGAGAACCATCTCCAAAGGGGAGAGGACCATCTCCAAAGGAACGGAGAGAGGACCATCTCCATAGGAGAGAGGACCATCTCCAAAGGGAAGGAGAGAGGACCATCTCCAAAGGGACGGAGAGAGGACCATCTCCACAGGGAAGGAGAGAAAGGACCATCTCCAAAGGGAAAGAGAGAGAACCATCTCCATAGGAGAGAGGACCATCTCCAAAGGGAAGGAGAGAGGACCATCTCCAAAGGGAAGGAGAGAGAGGACCATCTCCAAAGGGACGGAGAGAGGACCATCTCCAAAGAAGATTGGACCATCTCCAAAGGGAAGGAGAGAGGACCATCTCCAAAGGGACGGAGAGAGGACCATCTCCACAGGGAAGGAGTGAAAGGACCATCTCCAAAGGGAAGGAGAGAGAACCATCTCCATAGGAGAGAGGACCATCTCCAAAGGGAAGGAGAGAGGACCATCTCCAAAGGGAAGGAGAGAGAGGACCATCTCCAAAGGGACGGAGAGAGGACCATCTCCAAAGGGACGGAGAGAGGACCATCTCCAAAGGGAAGGAGAAAGGACCATCTCCACAGGGAAGGAGAGAGAGGACCATCTCCACAGGGAAGGAGAGAGAGGACCATTTCCAAAGGGACGGAGAGAGGACCATCTCCACAGGGAAGGAGAGAAAGGACCATCTCCAAAGGGAAGGAGAGAGAACCATCTCCAAAGGGGAGAGGACCATCTCCAAAGGAACGGAGAGAGGACCATCTCCAAAGGAGAGAGGACCATCTCCAAAGGGAGGGAGAGGCGACCATCTCCACAAGGAAGGAGAGAGAGGACCATCTCCACAGGAACGGAGAGAGGACCATCTCCAAAGGGACGGAGAGAAAGGACAATCTCCACAGGGAAGGAGAGAGAGGACCATCTCCACAGGGAAGGAGAGAAAGGACCATCTCCAAAGGGAAGGAGAGAGAGAACCATCTCCAAAGGGAAGGAGAGAGAGGACCATCTCCAAAGGGGAGCAGAGAGAGGACCGCCTCCAAAGGGAAGGAGAAAGGACCATCTCCACAGGCAAGGTGAGAGGACCATCTCAACAGGGAAGGAGAGAGAGTACCATCTCCAAAGGGAAGGAGAGAGAACCATCCCCACAGGGAAGGAGAGAAAGGACCATCTCCAAAGGGAAGGAGAGAGAGGACCATCTCCACAGGGAAGGAGAGAGAGGACCATCTCCACAGGGAAGGAGAGAAAGGACCATCTCCAAAGGGTAGGAGAGAGAGAACCATCTCCAAAGGGGAGCAGAGAGAGGACCACCTCCAAAGGGAAGGAGAAAGGACCATCTCCACAGGGAAGGTGAGAGGACCATCTCAATGATGAGGGGTGCCGCTCATCGTGTGCTGCTGCTGTTGTTTCTCACCCTAATCCCGTGGCGGCGAGTGAAGGACGTCGCGGGATCCCTGGGCTTTTGCCGGCGCTTGTTGTTGAGAGGGGAGAGAACATTGACTCCTGCAGACGCCGAGGGACTGCGAGGTCCAGCAGGCTCTCTGGTCCACAGCTGCTGCTTCTTCCCTCGGCGTTCCCGCCCCCCGCCCGAACATTTGAAATACCCTGTACGGCCCCCGCTCATTGTGTGCTGCTGCTGTTGTTTCTGACCCTAATCCCGTGGCGGCGAGTGAAGGACGTCGCGGGATCCCTGGGCTTTTGCCGGCGCTTGTTGTTTAGAGCGGGTTGCGGAGAGGGGAGAGAACATTGACTCCTACAGACGCCGAGGGACTGCGAGGTCCAGCAGGCTCTCTGGTCCACAGCTGCTGCCTCTTCCCTCGGCGTTCCCGTCCCCCCGCCCGGACATTTGAAATACCTATCGTGGCCCCCGCTCCGCAGGTGCTGCTGCTGTTGTTTCTGACCCTAATCCCGTGGCGGCGAGTGAAGGACGTCGCGGGATCCCTAGGCTTTTGCCGGCGCTTGTTTAGAGCGGGTTGCGGAGAGGGGAGAGAACATTGACTCCTGCAGACGCCGAGGGACTGCGAGGTCCAGCAGGCTCTCTGGTCCACAGCTGCTGCCTCTTCCCTCGGCCTTTCCCCCCCCCCCCCCCCGGACATTTGAAATCCCTATCGCGGCCCCTGCTCCGCGGGTGCCGCTCATCGTGTGCTGCTGCTGTTGTTTCTGACCCTAATCCCGTGGCGGCGAGTGAAGGACGTCGCGGGATCCCTGTGCTTTTGCCGGCGCTTGTTGTTTAGAGCGGGTTGCGGAGAGGGTAGAGAACATTGACTCCTGCAGACGCCGAGGGACTGCGAGGTCCAGCAGGCTCTCTGGTCCACAGCTGCTGCCTCTTCCCTCGGCGTTCCCGCCCCCCCGCCTGCAGGGACTTAAACTTGCTTCCATTACCGCGCAGCGGGACGCGCGCGGGAGATAGCACGGGCAAAGGGCGGGCCCTCAGAGGCCGAAGTAGGCTGGGCTGGGCCCACTCATTTTCATTTTACGTTTGAATTTATTGTCCCTCTATCTGTGTCTTGCTTAGACAGTGTCTCTTTGTTGGTTGGTTTTGGCTTTGCACAGTTTTATTTCGCCCAACTCCTTACAACTATTTTATTTATTAGTTAATTTGTATTAAGGACTATATTTGATATCTCCCTTTTTTAAATATAATCATGACAGCTAAAAAGCTTCGTTCAGGGAGACTTCTGATAGGAAGGTCTTGTGCAAAAACCAAGTCTAACCCACTCAGAAACAAGGAGGCCCAAAATCTGCAACTAAAGGGCCAGTGTCAATTATTCCAATTATGGGAGAAGCCTAAAGATACGAACAAACCTACAGATATGGGTGTAGTGTGTTCCCCTGGGGGGTCTTCCAAGCCGACATTGGAGGGTCCACTTGTGGAAAATAAATTAGCCTTGAACTCACCGTTTTGTGAAGAAATTAATCCGACACAACTCACTGCTTCCCCTTTTATTAAATTGCCCGCTCCTAGAGTTGAGTGTGCGCAGCAGCATAATACTCTTACAATGCCCAGGGTCAACCGGATTCAAGAACTAGCAGGTGGTTCCCCCCATAGGGAAGTAGGAAATGAGGACTCTCAAATGCTAGATATTGATCTGGAACTCTGTGGGCGCTACTTAGTAGACGGATCTTTGAAGTTATTCGAGGCCACAAAAACCCCGCTTGGTTCTATTCCCTCGGGTCTCCGACTCTATAGTAGCACCCCTTCAATTAAATCCCAAGATATTTCCTCCCAGTCCAACATCTCAAAAAGCCCTGAGCTGAATTTATCTGGCATTCATCCAACTGTCTTCCCTCGTCCAGAGAGTCTTGATAAACCTATCTCTGAGTCACTGATCGCTTTAGAACATCTGCTGTCCTCTATATTACTGCTATTGGGTAAATTTGTGGGCAGTAATGATTGTGTTCTAGAAACAGTTACCAAGATATTGAAGGTCCTCTTAAATAATTCTTTGGAAAAGATACCCGGTATAGTTCCTCAAGAGGGTTTGTTAGGGCCTAAATCCGGTGGTGATGTCTCTCCAGGATCTAGGCACTTAGACATTCCCCATAATTCAGCCCAGAATTCCCCGCCTGCTTTCGTCAGAAACGAGCTTATATCAAATGAGATTTTATCAGTCCCTAAATCGTCTGCATACAATTGTATTGTGGACTTGGCTCTTGAAGTTGTAGAAGATACCGGCGAAGTAGTTGACTTAAATACTGTTAAAGAGTTTTTTCCTATCTTTGCCCAAGAGACTAAGGAGAAGGGGGAAAAAGAAAAAATGGAAAAGCCAAAAAAGTGTAGAGGAAAAAAGAGGAAACCTATTCGCAGAATAAAAAAAAAGAGGCAGAGACAAATAATTTTTTATGAGGTTTTAGACCAATATGGTAAGAGTGATGATAATATTTCTTTGCCGGCTACTGTTGGGACTGTAGATGGAAATTTGAAGCAGGACCCCAATATGCAAAGAGATGATGCTCCAGCTTCTCTTGTTGAGTACAACGATAACACTTCCAGTTGTACGAATCCCAATTTAAGAAGCCCCATTATCGGATTGGGGAGGTCAACGAACCCTTTTCCGATAGTGAAGACGATAAAATCTGCCCCTGGATTAGCATCTGCTCTTAACCCAACTGCTCCCCCCTTTTTTAGGTCTCGCCCTGGAACAGGGACGGAGACTTATAGTCGGCTGATGCCGGGGAATGAGGGACACAAAACTGGCACGATTTTTAGCAGTCGGATTTGGCTGCGCGAACGCGCACGTTCCGTCCTGCGCCGCCCTCCCAGCCTACTGCGCATGCGCCGCCCTCCCAGCCTACCGCGCATGCATGCATGCACACAGACACAGACACACACACACACACACACACGTCGCAGACAGACACTCGCTCACACACACACCCCCTCCCCCACAGTCACACACACGCACTCCAAGACACATACACACACGCACGCACACACATACACACACATACACAGGCCGCCCCCCCGCGCCTACATGCTCCTCTCCCTCCGCCCGCCCGCCGCTCAGCAACGCACTCACCGGCTTCCTCTCCTCAGCTGCAAGGCCCGGCAGCAGGACTCTTCTTCCCTCCTTCGGCACCGGGGCGCAGGGTAGGCTCCTGCCTGCTCCGGTGCTCCCTGCTCCCAACACGGCTCCAATCGCGGCTCTTCCGTGGGAGGCGGGGTAGGCTCCCGCCCTCCTACTTCCTGTTTCCGGGTGTCGCGCCGGCCTGCCTGACTTCCTGGTCGCAGGCCGGCAGAGTAACGAGGATGTTTTGCGGTATGTATTTATTTATTTAATTATGCATTTTTATATAGCGCAGACTTTACCCGAAGGCGGTATTTATTTATTTATGTATTTATGCATTTTTATATAGCGCGGACTTTACCCGAAGGCGGTATTTCTTTATTCATGTATTTATGCATTTTTATATAGCGCGGACTTTACCCGAAGGCGGTAATGCTTGCCTTAGCGTAATTTATTGGTGGTGTCCCTGTTAGAATTATTCCCACTTTTAGTCTAGCAATGCTTGGCATGATGTTGGCATCTTTGGCATTATTGAGCCCATCCCTGGTATAATGGGACCACAACGTATTGTGGGCATTCTTGACCCAATTGTGCTTCTCTTCACCAGCGGTGATGGTCATCCCTGGCATGCGATGGGTGTTCATGGAATTGGATGTTGATATGTAGACATGTAAAGCCAGACTCTGTCCATGGGGCAGTAATATTCATGAGTACTTGATGACATGGAGATCAAAGATACAACTAAAACTGAAAAGCCATTATTTTGAGAGACTGTCATATTTGTTTTTGGGAATCAGAAATATTTATTAAAATGAAATGCTTGTAATAACAAGCCAATGCATGATTACCAGCTGTGATCGTGTTTTCAAAATGTTTGTAAAGTTGATATTAAAGTGATAATTCATGCTAATTTCTGTAGTCTTATTTACATCTTGTTTACAATTATACTATACTACTAATGTATGTTTACTAGCCATAACTGTACTGTTATATGTTACATTTTAATTACAGTGTTTGCCTTTTACAATCATTTTCTTACAAACTACCTCGTAAAACAAAAATATTTATGGCTAAAATATTTTGCACTGTTTGCACAATATATTTGTGATGTTTACACTTACCTATTTGAAATTAAAATGTACAAATGGACATTTAGTCAATTACCATTAAAAAGTTTAACTTTTTTGCTAAGATATTCTTGTAATCTTTTATGCAAACAAATTTAAATACTGCATAAATAATTTTAACAACAAATACTTTATATGTAGCTTTTTATGTACATAAGAAAACTATAGCATAAAGCAAAAAACATTGCCATTTACAATAATAATAGCTCAAACTTAAATAATGCGAGACCTATTGCATTGCAAATGCTTGTTTGCTTTGGTAGATGATGCAGTATGTCCTAATAAACCCTCGGTAACTCCAATAGAGGATAGTATAGATACGCTGACGTTGGATTTTCTCCCTCTTTTCGAAACTGAATTAATAATGAATAGATCTTGGCTTCTTAAGTGTTTTAAAGAGATGGAGAGTCTGAAGTTAATCCAAACCAGCGACATTGATTTGGTATCAATTTTGAGAGTCGAGGCAAGTTCTTGCACCAGGGTAAGGTTCTATTCCAAACTTATTGTGAACCACATTTTGAAGCAGGCCGAGAGTTTTGAGAGCCGCGGGATTGACGTAATACCCTTTCTTCCCATTTGTAGAGTTGATTCCTTTGATAAGAGGATTCCTGGCTCGAGACAAGCCGGTCCTCCTTTCCCTTTTGAGGACTTAAAGATCTGCCTTTCTAAATCTAAACGCCTAGTAACACATATAATTCCCCCATCTTTATCCCTTAATGGAAATAGAGTAGAAGATAGTCAGCAATGGAATTGGTTACCTGGCGCTCTATCAGGCAAATCTACGGACAATCCCAAATTATTTTCTCATTTTTAGCAATAGCTTAAAAATTATTTCATGGAATGCTGCTGGAATCAATAATAACCCTGAAAAGTTGCAATATCTTTATTCCTTGAAGGCTAATGTGATTTGTATTCAAGAGACGTGGTGTGTGGACAGAATGATTGTGGGGAGGGATTATATCGTCCTAGAAGGAGGGGCTGTCGCTTCTAAGAGGGGACACGCTAAAGGGGGAATTGCATGCATGTTATCTAATCGAATAAAGTGGAATTATTCACACCACTTAGATCCGAGTAACCTTTTTCAGGCTGTGACACTATTTAGTTTTGACAATGTGGAAAAGAAACACCCCCTGGTAATAATAAATGCCTATATCCCCCCGATGACTGTTTTAATGGAGTGTTAAAACAAGTTTTTGTCCATATTAAACAAATTAAGGATACAGTTCCCTCCCCCCATGTAATTTTACTGGGTGATCTTAACTGTAAAGTCTCTAATTGAAGCTTGGATCTATTTAGAAACAAGCTCAAAGAGGAATATTTCCAGATCCCACAAGCTCTTTTTCCAGTAAAAATCGGAACGAATAAGAGAGGGAAATTGCTCCTGAAAGAATTGTCCGAAACCGAGGGTATTATAGCTAATGGAAGGCTTCCCTCTGACACTCCTGCACTCTATACGCATAAATCCAATCACAGTGAGTCGATTTTGGATTATATAATCATTGAATATTGCCTTTTCTATCTTCTGAGGGATCTGGTGGTCTCACAGACTGCATTCAGTGACCACAAGGTAATTACTTGAACCCTTTCTATATTTCCGCCTCCCGCTGATCCTTGGGCTCTTAATGGTGATCAGGTCAATTTTGGTGCTAAAACTGGAAGGTGTTTTTGGAATTCAAGAGCCATGAGGGGTCTGGAACATATTCTAGATATAACACTAAAAGATCTCCATAATTGGCTAGGGGCCGAATTAATTTCCTTTGAGGCTTTTATGAAGGAGGTTACTCTAGGTGCAAGAAAATCCAACTTAATTACAAAAAAGTCCATACTCCCCAGTTCGGTCATCTCCTTAAATATGGAAATAAATAAACTGGTGAGGGAGCAATACTTGTCCAGATCTCCCGAACGATACCGCAAAATAGCCCTCTTAAAAAGAAGGAGACGAAGGGCCAAGATTAAAATAAAAAAAGAAAAAGAGGATTCTTTCTGGATCAATCTGCGAGAGGCCCCAGTAAACGGTCACGCTAGACTATTTTGGTCTATAATCGGGGAGGGTTGTGGAACTACAGTTAGTCCCCGCCCTATCCACATTTCTGAGCAAATCTGGGTTAATTATATTGCTAATTTATATGCCAGTAATGGGCCTACGGCCGAGAATGTGGGATCCTGCAATGATCGTGATCTCCTAATAGATTTCCCGTCCGAAAAAAACATTGAATTGGCCATAAAAGAACTTCGCCTTTCAGGTGCAATGGGGCCTGATGAGCTCCCTATATCTGTCCTGAAGCAGGACCCAGTTTCCTGGAGCAAAATTTTGTTCTCTACTTAAATTTTGTTTCCTGAATAAATCTGTCCCCTCGTCCTGGAAAGGGAGCATATTGGTGCCATTGTTCAAGAAGGGAGATAGGAACGAACCTAAGAATTATCGGCAAATCGCCCTTCTTGATGCAATTGGTAAAGTTTTCTCTAAATGTCTCCTATATTCTATTAACGACTGGGTTGAGAGGAATCATATATTACCTCTAGAACAGACAGGTTTTCGCAAGGGACATGGCACTTTGGACAACCTCACCGCACTTCAGATAATCTCTGATAAATATGTAAGGGTTCGTGGAGGAAGAGTATATGCAGCGTTTATAGATTTCTCCACAGCGTTCGACAAAGTGGATCGGCCGTTGCTGTGGAGAAAATTAGCCGCTCTAGGCATGCCTCCTCTCCTGTTAGATTTAGTTAAGGCCCTTCATTCAGATACATGGTGCCAAGTCCTTCAAGGAGGGGAAAGGGGGTTATCCCAAATCATTCCTTCCATCAACGGACTAAAGCAGGGTTGTCTTTTGGCGCCTTTGCTTTTTTCCTTATACATTTCAGATCTTCCTACGTCTTTATCTGCTAGTGATGGTATTGCACCATCATTAGGGGGATCTCCAATTACCTGTTTGTTATATGCGGACGATATCATTATATTGGACTTAACGCCCAAAGGGTTAAACAAACGTCTGCATGCTCTACATCTTTATGCCGAACTCCATTTTTTAAAGATAAATACAGCTAAAAGTAAAATTATGAGTATTTCAGGGAGGAAAAAAACAAAATATGAGAATTTTGGTTGGTCCATAGGAGGTCATAGGCTGGAGGTGGTTAAGTCTTATGTCTTCCTGGGGAAAATAATATCTGACAACCTAAGTGACAAGGCCCACATCGATAATAATTCCCGGAAGGCCCTGTCTCAGGGTAAAAGTTTGAGTGCATTGTACTCTGCCACAGGGAGAAGACATTTCTCTTACCTGCTAGAGGTTTTTAGGGCGAAAATCCCGTCTTCCCTTCTGTACGGAATTGAAATAGTTGATTTAGGGCAATGGTTTTTTTTACATGTTACAGAAGGAAAAATTCTACGGTTTTTAGCCTCTATTAACACTTCCTGCACATTGGCGTCCCTAAGACTTGAGTTCGGTATCCGTAGTAGTTGGGTGCAGGGCCTGGCAGGGTTAGTGCGCTGGGTAGCCAGTCTGGCCAGAGGGGAAGTGGGGACTTTGAGACACTTAATGAAGTCGGAATTGTTGGGCACTCTAAGGGAGTTCTCCTCAATAGTGAAGAACTTCAGGAGGGCTGTTGTGCTTTTACAGTTGGAGGAGAGCACTCTTTTCACTTTATCTGCCGTACAGTTAAAATCACTTTTGAAACAGGCCTCGTGGGATCTTAGTTTTAGGTTGGACAGGGAATCTATCCTTGCGAAGAAGGGAGTATCCCCCTCACTGATACTTACGTACTAAAACGCAAGCAACCCTATGTCGCCTGGAACCTATCCCATGCCATACGGCGGTTTTGGCTGCTCTTGAGGCAGGATTTACTCCCCCTTAATAAGCTTATGGCTAGGTGGTATGGTTGCTCTGCAATTTGCAACTTTTGTAATTTGTCTACCCAGGACTTTATACATGTCCTCTTTATATGTCTTGTACTTCGTTTATTTCGTTGCAAGTGGTTAAGACAAATTTGTTTGAAATTGAATATCCTTACAGCCAATTCTTTCTTACATGCTTTATATAATCCTCCTAATGAAATGTTCTGTTTTAGCATTTTTAATTTCTTTAAATGTTTTTTAGATATCTACTAGAGGGTTTTATTTAACTGTGTTGTACTGACTATTTTGTATTTTGGTAAAAATGTGTTAATGTCTTTTGCATTTGTACGAGTACTTTGTATTAGGTATCTTTTTATGTGGACCTCTTTGGAGTTCCAAAACATAATAAACAAACTTGAAACTTGAGACCATCTCAACAGGGAAGGAGAGAGAGTACCATCTCCAAAGGGAAGGAGAGAGAGGACCATCTCCACAGGGAAGGAGAGAGAGGACCATCTGCACAGGGGAGGGGAGAGAGGACCATCTCCAAAGGGAAGGAGAGAGAGGACCATCTCCAAAGGGAAGGAGAGAGAGGACCATCTCCAAAGGGAAGGAGAGAGAGGACCATCTCCAAAGTGAAGGAGAGAGAGGACCATCTCCAAAGGGAAGGAGAGAGGACCATCTCCACAGGGAAGGAGAGAGAGGACCATCTCCACAGGGAAGGAGAGAGAGGACCATCTCCACAGGGAAGGAGAGAGAGAACCATCTCCACAGGGAAGGAGAAAGGACCATCTCCACAGGGAAGGAGAAAGGACCATCTCCACAGGGAAGGAGAGAGAGGACCATCTCCAAAGGGGAGGAGAGAGAGGATCATCTCCAAAGGGAAGGAGAGAGAGGACCATCTCCAAAGAGAAGGAGCGAGAACCATCTCCAAAGGGAAGGAGAAAGAGGACCATCTCCACAGGGAAGGAGAGAGAGGACCATCTCCAAAGGGGAGGAGAGAGGACCATCTTCAAACGGAAGGAGAGAGAGGACCATCTCCAAAGAGAAGGAGCGAGAACCATCTCCAAAGGGAAGGAAAAAGAGGACCATCTCCACAGGGAAGGAGAGAGAGGACCATCTCCAAAGGGGAGGAGAGAGGACCATCTTCAAAGTGAAGGAGAGAGGACCATCTCCAAAGAGAAGGAGCGAGAACCATCTCCAAAGGGAAGGAGAAAGGACCATCTCCACAGGGAATGTGAGAGAGGACCATCTCCACAGGGAATGTGAGAGAGGACCATCTCCAAAGGGAAGGAGAAAGGACCATCTCCACAGGGAAGGAGAGAGAGGATCATCTCCATAGGGAAGGAGAGAGAACCATCTCCAAAGGGAAGGAGAGAAGACCATCTCCAAATGGAAGGAGTGGGATCTCCACAGGGAAGGAGAGAGGACCATCTCCAAAGGGAAGGTGTCCTGCACCTGCGGGGGATGACACACCAGGGAGTGGAGGATGTCACCGAAGGAATGAGCACATGGGGAGAAGACATGACAGTGTGGGCAGGTATCATGTCTATGGAGAGCGGGAAACCGTGGAAACTATAGAGCCCATCACCCCAAAGGATAGAGGCTGTCAAACTCTGATGGGAGGCATCACACAGGGTCCGGCAGTCTAGCCACTACACACAAGCCCCTCACTGCTCTGACTCTGGGAGATGGTGTTCACTGAATCCCCATATTTGCATCCCTCTGCAAGCCCAGAAGATTTTGGAACACAAGTTGTTGCTCCCTAGTGCCACAAGTACTTTCTTCAGGCCCTGGGTTCTCCTGGTAAATGGACTGATTAAAGACGGGTTTGAAAAAGCCTGTGGTTGGTCCTTTAATGTTCGCTCCTTCCTTACTTCAAAGCACACCCCCATCTCTTGCGCTCCATCCTGTAAGGGCTCACGAGCCAGATCCTCCTTTCATGCCTCAACTATTTCTCCCACATTGCCTTTTTGCCTTTTCAAGCCTTCTCCTTTTCCTGTGCTTTCAAGTTATCACTACTTTAAAAAAAATTATATTTCTTTAGATTACGCAAACAAGTCTATCAAAATAGCGGCAGCTAAACACAATCAGGGGGCAGGAAGCTAGGCTTAATTAAGGTTTTTGAAGCGTGCTACTCATCCCTGAGTGTCTCAAGGCTCTGGGGGGGATGTTCGAACAGCTCCGTGGTCATCCAAAGAGCCAGGTCTTGAGATCCCTTCTGAATAGGTGAGTGTTGGGCTATGTCTGAGGGGGAGTTTGTTCCAGGTCTTGTAGGAGAAGGATCTGCCACCAGCTCTGGCCCTGTGGATGCGGGGGACCATGGCCAGGGCTAACTCGGCAGAAAGGAGGTTTCTCTTTGAGCGTGGAAGGTGATTCTTTCATTGAGGTATTGGGATCCGGTGTTGTGGAGGGCTTTATAGGCATGTGTGAGCAGTTTGAAGGTTATTCTTTTTTCTATGAGGAGCCAGTGGAGGTCGCGGAGGTGTTGGGTGATGTGGTCATGTCGTGGGATGTTGAGGACGAGTCTGGCTGCTGCTTTCTGCACGGCCTGGAGTTAGCAGAGGAGTGTTTTGTTGATTCCGGCATAGAACACATTTCCGTAGTCCAGTTTGCTGGTGATGAGTGCGTGGGTGACGGTCTTCAAGTCGGGGCAGATCCATTTGAAGGTGTTGCGGAGTATGCAAAGGGTGTTGTAGCATGTGGAGGACACATCGTTAATCTGGCAGTTCATGGTGAATGAAGACTTGAGTATGATGCTGATGTTGCAAGTGTGGTCCAGAGGGGTGGGTGGGTTTCCGAGGGCGGGGGGGGCAGCAGGTGTTGTCCTATGCGAAGGGGGTGGAGCCGAGGATGAGAACTTCTGTTTTCTCCGAGTTGAGCTTCAGGCAGCTGTTGCTCTTCAAGTTTGCGACATCCTTCATCCCTTCTTGGAAACTGTGCCTGGTGATGTCGGTTTGTTTTGTGAGAGAGGATGAGCTGGATGTCGTCAGCGTATGACACTATGTTGAGTCCGTGTTTCCTGGCAATGGTTGCGTGAGGGTGCATGTAGACGTTGAAGAGGGAGGTTCCTTGGCGTATTCCGCATTTCATCTCTCTGTAGGTTCGGAGAGGAAGGGCGGGAGTCTCATTCTTTGTGTTCTGCCTGAGAGGAAAGATCGAATCCAGCCTAAGGCAGTTGTGGAGTCTAGCAGCTAGTGTACGGTGGGAGAATGTGTCAAAGGCTGCTCACAGGTCTAGGAGGATGAGGGCTGCTGTGTGGCCTTGGTCAAGGAGGTGGCTTAAGGATTTTAAATTGGAGATACAGAAAAAAGGGAGAAAATGTTATCTCTTCTAGAGCATAAGTACATAAAACTCCTGCATTGCACTTCTATCACAAACTTTTTCTATCTGTTTGACCTAGGACCTTGAATTGCTCCAAAGTGTCCAAAAAGTTGTGCAAACCTTGTATATAAATGACGGATGTGACCTTTAAATACAGGATTTACAACAGCTAACTGCAGCTTGAAAATGTTTTTTTTACCCCTGACATCTATGAGATATACGTTGTGTTAGACTTGGCTTTTTCAGTGGGTTTACCCCCAGACTTTTTGCTTTTAGGCCTCCTGTTTTTGACCTTGTTTTTGTTGGTTTTAGGACTATGGGTACTTTACCACTGCTATTCAGTGCTAAAGTGGATATGCTCTCCAAGTAAATTGAATTATGATTGGGTTTCCTTGATTGGCCTATTTGATTTACTACCAAGTCTCTCGTACTGTGCACTGTGTGATCCCAGGGCCTGTAGATCAAATGCCGCTAGTGGGCCTGTAGCACTGATTGTGCCACCCACACATATAGCTTTTCACAGAGTTCTCAGACCTGTCACAGCAGTATCTGTGCGCAGTTTTTGACTGCCATGTCGATCTGACATGTGCACCCGCTTGCCAGGCCCTACCCATCCATTTTCTCACATATAAGACACCCCTACGGTAGGTGAAAGGTACCGTTGTGGGCAGGGTGCAGTGTGGGGGGAAAGGTAAGACATGTACTGGTGTTAATAACATGTTTGCTCTATCAGAGTTCGACCTGCAACAAGTGTGACTTCAAGGCCCGACAACTCCTGCACCGACTGCCGGAACCAATGCCTGCCAACATTGCCATTTCTGATGGCCTGCAGCTTCAAAGGTACTGTTTTACGGTTCTCCCCGATACCGTAGCAGGCCCACCATGCCCAGTCAGCCAGAACTGCTGGATTTGTTTGTTCATGGCACCGTGATTGCCCCGGACCAAGCTATCGACTTCAAGGAATTGTTTTTAAAGTCTTTTTTTGCTTATTGATATTTTTGAATAAATGTATGTTGGATTCTTATCGTTTTGGTCTTGTTTTACACAGATAAATATTGGATATTTTTCTAAAACTAGTGTGGTGTCCTTTTGTAGTGTTTTCACTGTATTACTGTTTCTTATGCCCAAATGCTTTACACATTGCACCAGAGATAAGCCTGACTGCACTTGCAGAGCTACCAAGGGGGTGAGCAGGGGTTATGTTAGACGTATAATCCCCTTATCCTGACTAGAGTGGTGGATTCTGCCTGGCTTAGGTGCATACCCTAGCAGACCATAAAAACCAATTTCTACGCATTGTATCTCATATCTTGAGGAATTAACATCCTAAAATTAGTTACAGAACAGTTTAGTTGTGAAAACCTTGTTTCCATGTCTTTGCTTTGTTGCTGCGGGCGGTGTTCCCAGTTTCACAATGCACCACTTAAAACAGCAGCACGTTGTCTCTATAGTCAGCTTTCCATTCACAGACGGAAAGAGTGAGTGTTTGAAAAAATGTGACCTGGATGGAGTTTGTTTTGATAAAGTATTGGTGGAGCTTAAGGAAAAGGGATTACCTGCCCTGCCAGACAGGAAGCTGTCTACAAGCACTTCAGTGCCTCGTAAGGGACAAGAGCGCTATATATATGCAATTACATTTGAATACAACGTGTTACCAGGCCTCTGCTGCAGCAAACAGTAAACATGAGACAATAAAGTGCACTATTGCTGCACTGGCATGACTAAACGTAAAGCCACACCATTTAAAGAAACAATCCAGGCTGTCTGTTTACAGTGTATCCTTGTGGCATGACCCACACATTACAAACTGAAAGAAGCCAGTTGGCTTTTTGCTGTATAAAGTTGTGTAATTTACCAGCACATCGTTGTCGCTGGTGTTAGGTTGGAATTGCAAATGCTTTCACATCTTGTTTCAAGGTTGGTTGGCTGTTCTGGCAATTGTGCTTCCCTCTGTATCTTTCTTGGCTCCCTTTAAGATTGTCTTTGTGTGTTGATGTCTGGGTCTTTGTTCTATATTTTAATTTGTCAAATTCACCTTGTAGTGGTTTTATCCATTAGAATCCCGGGAAACATGTCAGCTGTAGGGTATTGGCAGGAGACTCCCTTCTGTCTGCATGCATTGCCCCTTGACATCTCTGATTTTGAGGAAGCGTGACCGCTGTCTTGTGCACCATACACAATAACGCAGTGAAGACAATACAAAGGACACCACACAAGTAGCTATAGAAAAATAAGTATCTCTATATAGGCTTAACACAAGGCTTTAAAGTGATCAAGAAACCACAATGCACATAATAACAGATTCACTTCAAAAGCAATAGAGGACTCAAAAAGCATGTGGAACAAACTTAGTTCGAGGCTGGGGTCCACGCAACCTGGTGGTGCACAATGTATCTGAGATTTAAAGGGGCACGACACACAGCCTCACAAGGAAGCCACGGTGATGACAGGTGGACTCGCAGCGGCCACAGCTCCCAGCTGTAGCGGTCTGCGGCGTGCACTCTCGATAATCCTGGGACGTCGCTTAAAGGCAGGCCCCCAGTGGCACACACAGGTGGTAACAAGGTCCTCGAAGTGGGGACTAGTGCGGGCTCTCAGCGGCACAGCTCCTCAGCTGCAGCGGCCCACAATAGCGATTGCGATGATTCTCTTAGGACGGCAAATGCAGGCACTCAGCGGCACAGCTCCTCAGCTGCAGCGGCCCACAATAGCGATAGCGATGATTCTTGCAGGACGGCAAATGCGGGCTCTCAGCGGCAACAGCTCCTCAGCTGCGGCGGCCCACAATAGCGATGCAATGACTTTCAGCCCGCGTTCCCCGCAGTAGAACCAAGCGTGGAGGAACAGCAAAACCCTGGAAGCATGCACCGCCTACAGGAACGCCACTACAGCACACAACCTACTCATCAGAGCTACAAAGAGGAATTTCATCCAGGACAGAATCCTCTCCAACTCCCGCAACTCCGAGGAACTCCTCAACATCATACAAGAATTCACCAGACCCCCCAGTGAAACCTCTGACGTCCCTACGTCCCAGGACATCTGGAACAAACTCGGATCCTTCTTCCACCACAAGATCAGGACACTCTACAACTTCGACGAACAGAATCAAGGCACTGACCCAACACCTTCCACCAGCAACTCCAACCTGCCGACCATCCTCGCCTGGACCAGTGTTGCCACAGAAGACACCGCAAAGACCATGAGGAGCATACACTCAGAAGCACACATGGACCCCTGCCCGCTGCACATCTTCCACAGGGCCGCCTCCGCCATCGCACCAGAACTACGACGGACAATCAACTGCACCCTCGAAACAGGCACGTTCCCCGATGACTGGAAATGCGCCGAAGTCAACACCCTCCTCAAGAAGCCCTCCGCAGACCTGATGGACCCCAAGAACTACAGACCCATTTCCCTCCTCCCTTTCGTGGAAGATATTACCATTGCTTTGGTTTTAGTAACATTTATATCTAGCATATTGATGCTACAGTACTGGGCGAGGGAGTCGAACAGTCTTTGAAGGCCCACTTGGGTTTGGTCTAAGAGAATGGTGTCGTCTGCATATTGCAGAGTTTGAATTTTTCTTTGTTCAATTCTAGGGGGAAAAGCTCTGGAACGGGACAACCATTCTGGGAGGTCCGCGAGGTGCAAGTTGAAGAGTAATGGTGCAAGGGTGCACCCTTGTTTTAGACCTCTGCTGGTGTAGATTTTGTTAGAAGTGGACCATCTAGATGTTACTCTTATTTTGACCCAGGTGTCTGTGTGTAGGGCTATTAGTGCGTTCAATAGTGACCGTGGGATGCCCCATCTTGCCAATTTTTCCCACAGTTTAGGCCGGCTCACGGTGTTGAAGGCTTTGCGAAAGTCGATAAATCCTAGGTACAACGATTTGCCTTTTGATGCTAGTGTGGTTTCCATCAGGTGAGCCATACAAATCAAATTATCCTCAATATATATGGCTACCTCTTAGGAAGCCAGTTTGGGTGAAAGGAATTAGGTTGTTATTTTCCGCCCATTTTGTAAGTTCCTAATAAAAGGACGCTAGCGTATGCCTTCCCGTCCACATCGAGTAAGGCTATCATTCTGTAATTGTCGGGATTGGAGCGCGAGCCCTTTTTATGGAAGGGGACAAGGAGTGATCCTTGCCAAGAGGCCGGAATAGGACCACCCAGTGTTGCGGCTTCGAAAAGAGGTGTCAGTATCGTGGCCCATTTCTGGGCGGAGGCTTTGAATACTTGAGTAGGGATTCCATTAGGTCGGGGGCACCTCCTGAGCGCATTTTCTTTATTATTCCTGCTATGTCATCTGTTGTTAACTTGATGAAGGAAATTGTATCGTCCTGGTGAATTGATTGATCGGGCAAGGCCAGGCTACTGCTATTGCAATTCAAAGCACATGGTGCTGTATTAAGGATTTTTACATAAGTCTCCCAATCAGCAGGAGAGATGTTGGTTGCGGTGGGAGGTTTAATAGCTTTGGTGGCCTTGTTAACCCAGTTCCAAAATTTTCTTTGGTCTTTAGTTTTTATAATCTCAAAGGCTGTCGCCCAGTGGTGCTCTTCTTCCAGTTTCTTTAGGACGAAACAAGCCTTCCTGTATTCTTTTCTAGCAGCTGATATGTCACTCTTCAGTGATTTATATTCACTTTCATTATTCGCGTTGGTACGTTGCAACTTATTTAATCTGCTTTTTGTGGTGATTATAAGTTGTTTTTGTTCTAACAGAGTAATCGAAGCCGGAAGGTCCTTCGGAAGGCTATTTGTTGGTTTTAATACTAATTGATCTCCAAAGTTGGTCATTGTGATTTCCCAAAAGGATGGTGACGAATGGCTAATGCCAGCCAGAGCCCATTTAGACAAAAGATTATCCACTTCCGCTTCTATTACTTCACGATTGCCTTCGGACCATCCCAGTTTTTTTACATTCTGAAGATTCGATTCCATCCCAAGCTGGGGAATGTTCGGGCGATGTAACTGCCTAAGGGCAATCTTGCATGTTAAGATGGCATGATCGCTATCTGAGGATGGAATTATCAAGAGCTGACATACCCGGTGGAAAGCGGAGAGTGATATCCATATATAGTCTAGAGTAGCCATACGGGAGGAGGATATATGAGTATATTCGGCTGGTTGGTCCGGGGCAATCCTTCCATTGAGAATGCGCAAGCCGGATTGATTTAGTTTTGTTGCTAGTTTTATGCCATCGGCTTCCCTCCGTTGATACTGAGATTTTATCTCTGGGATTGCCCACATTTTGTTTACTGATAATAGTTGAGAGGATTGGGTGAGGTCAGTATTCATTAGATTAGAGTTGAAGTCACCCATTAACAGCCCCAGATCGTTTGGGAATAGGGCTTCAAGATTATTTATTATAGGCAACATGTTGCTTAAAGTGGACTCTCGTCTTGTTTTTGTGGGGTGCAGGTAGACACAGCCAAGGATGATTTTTTGCTTGGTTTTTCCCTTATCGTGGCTCTTGATCTCAATGCTAATGAAGATGTAGTCGCCCTCGCCATTAGGAAGTGTTTCAAATTTTGCGACCAATGTATTCTTCACAGTGATCAGCACGCCCCCGGATGCATGGCCGCCTGCTGTGGATGAAATGGCGAAGGATTCCATTACGGTAAAATCTTCCCAGATGGTGTCCTCCAGGGCCCAGGTCTCTTAGATAGCAAAGATGTCGTGGGTCCTCCGGAGGTCTGTAGTTAATCGTCCGATTTTCTTTTTTGTTAGGCCCCGGATGTTCCAGGAGCATATATTTAAGCAGTGGGCTATGTCGTAGTTTGGATTGTTTTCGTGCAAAGTTGTCTGTGCACTACCCTAAGGCCTGGGAGAGCCAAGACCAATCTTGGGATTTATTCAGCTTGAATACACATTTTCGTGGTCCTCCTGCTGTTGTAGCTGTAACTTGAAGCGGGGTCTCAATCCATGGTGCTGTTTTTGATTCCTGTCTGTGACCACGTAGTGTCGGGGGTAATTGCTGGTTCATCCTTTCTTGGTTTAAGTCTGGTCTAATATTATCAGTCGTTGTGGGTTCGGAAGTATTTTTTAGAAAGGTCGGATGATTGGAGATTGTATAAAGGCTAGCCTGAATGCCCCATTCACTCAGTTGTTTTGCGTTCTTCATTAGTCTTGCAGCCTGATCTGGATTGAAGAAAGTAACCACAGTTGGCTCGTTTTTCTGTCCCATTACGGGATCTATAAAAGCCACTGTTTCGATGTCCGATGAATTAACGCTTTCTAAGCCTGGTAGGTGCAAGCATAGCTTTAGAATATTTCCTCTATTTAGAATGTCCCATTGACCCTGGGATTCATATTCCGGGTACAGTAATATTTTTTGTGTTGTTGCTGTATGGGTCGAGGCTCTTGATTGTTAGGATTCAGGTTGTGTAATTGTACCTGGTTAGGGCTGCGGGTTAGAGGATCCGTCAGGGACTTTTCGTTGCGTGGATTCTCCGAATTTTCTTGAGTAATTGGTTTTAAAGTCAAGGGGCAGGCACTTGTAGCCGGGTCGCTTACCGTAGCCTATTTTTGAACGAAGTGCGTCTTGTTGTCAGGTCTAACATCCTCTGTAATGACCTCGTTATGGGGCTGTTCTTCTTCTATTCTTGGCTGTGGATTTTCTGAAGTATAAGTTCTTGTTGTTTGTCCCTGGTCTTGAATAGAGGGTTTGCTTTTTTCACCAATGATGGCAGAGAGACTTATATTAATGGGTTTGATAGAATTATCGTTTTGGCTGGGATGGTCACTATGAGATTTTTTATTATTACTACTGTTTTAGTTGTTTTAGTTTCCTTTAAGTCTAATAATTTCTGTGTCTGATTTAAAGGTGTTTTCAGGTTTTCAATTTTTTCTTTTCGTGTGTCGACTGGTTTTTCTAGCTGCTTAGTCAAATTCATAGATGGATCTCTCTTGCTTGTTCCAAGCCATTGTAATAATGCGTTTCCCTTTTTTCTTGGTTTGTTTAATTTCTTCAGTTTTTTCTTGTTCTTTCTAGACAAGGAGGTTCCTTCCTTCAGAATTTGTTTGGTCTTGGTTGAGGACATAGAAAGGCTTGATGTAATAGGTGGCGTTTCTTCAGTGTTAGGTTGTGTAGTCGTGTCTTCAGTGGTCTGTGATTGTGAGGGGAAGGCTGTAACGTTGTCGGAATAAAGGATGTTTCCTTGGGGGCCTGAAATGGGATCTTGAGCCACAGAAGAGGGCTGGTCGTAGTCGAGATTTGTTATGGCATTGAGTCGTGGTTGATCCAGTTTTGGACTATTGTTGTTGTTATTAGGGCGATCTTGATTGTTAGAGCTTGATTTTAGTGTTCTAGATGTGTCTTGGGTTTGAGGTTGAGTCAGAGTGCTTGGTTTCTGTGGTCTGGTCTGAGACGTTGTCCTCAAATCTTCTATTAAAGTGGACATTATTTCGGGGAGAGACTCAAGTTTTTTTATTAGGGGCTCACAATTACAGCTGATTTGAGCATAGTTTGGATATGAGTTTGTGTTTGTAATTGGTTCCTGGCTTGGATTTACTGTGGGAATGTAGTTTTGAGTCACGTTTTTGTGGGCTCTTCGTATCAGGGAGTTTAGCTGGTCCAGTTTTAAGTCAATACCCGTTATAGAGTCTGCTAATAATTGGAGGATAGTTATCTGAGTGTCAAGCTTATCAGCATGCATGTGGGCAGCATTAGCCATAGAATTCAAAGCTTGGTTAGTGACTGCGAGAATTGCTTCAACTTTAGGCATTCCTGAATTAATTTGAGAGGCCCCTTGTCTAAGGCATGTTAAAGGGTGATTATTTCCAATGGGAAAATTGTATACAAAAGGTGAGTTGATGAATGAGTTAATTTGATCTTTTTGGAAATTTTTGTTTGATGCTTGGTTTAAACTGCAGTCTTTGATTCCAGTTTTGGGAGTGTTGGTAGTTGCTAATGGGACATTAGGTTGATTTGCTTTGGTCGTCGCCTCGGATGAGTCATTGTTGCTGGAAAGAGTGAAGTGAAGTACTCCGTTGGGAATCGGAGTGGATGTTTGCGATGGAAAATCAAAACTACGTTTTTGAGTGAAATCGTTTGATGTATCCTTTGGGATATTTGGTATGTTTCCGTGCGGCAGTGGACTTTGCAAGGATGAAAGCTTTAATGATTGAGTCGAGGAGTGAATCGATGAAATCCAGATTATAGAATCAGCTGAGGTACATGCCATGGTTTTGACTTTATCTTTGTCTTTTGCCAGCTGGGGAGATGGATTTCCTTTCTCTAGATCGGATTTACAGACAAGATTGTTGGTGTGCGACGAAACTGGAGAAACGGACATTGCAGAGGATGGAGTGAGATCAGAGGGCTTACTTGGGCTTGATTGTAGAAGTTGTTTCTCTGGGAGAAGCAGGGGTGATGTCGGGTGAGAGAGGGAATGACTGACTGATGGGTTGGCTGGTGCAGTAACAGTATCGCTAGCTGTGATCTTGCGACAGTTGGTTATTTCAGGATAAAGGGAAATTGGGTTAGAGGGGATTGGATAATTTATTGATAAGTGAGAGAGTTTTATATTCTTGTCTTTTGAAAGTTGAGGGACAGGTTTATTTAGTTGACTGATCCGGAGGAAGTGGTCTCTGATGTCTGCATTGCCTTTATTTTTGGTTTTTGATGAATGTGAAGGACAGGCAAGTTGTGCAGGAAGGTTGGTTGGCGTTTTTACGCCCTTGGGGGCTTCCATTGGGGCCTTTAGGAACTTCTCGTCGACCTCTTCCATTTGTTCAAGCCGCAGTGGACGGAAAGGAGATTGGTGGCCACGACCTGCCTCCTGGGGATACAACAACTTCGATTTCTGGCGTTTGGCAGACTTATGTGGGCGGTGTATAGGTTGCAATTGGAGGCTGCTCCTAGTGCGCATTGTAATGAGGGCGTAGTTGAAGCGGGGGTGTCTTCTAATGGCCGGGTGGTTGTAATTAATTGAAATGTGGTTAGTGCCCTCAATGTGGGAATAGATCTGGCGTTTCTCCCAGCGTTTGGGCCCTTCTGTAGGAGGCCCACTGAAGGGCTAGCGTAAGCGAGCGGAGCACACGGGGGGGGGGGGGGCACTGGCGAAGTCGGACCTAGTCAGACCAGCCTAGACCACCACCCCCGGCTCTTACTTCGCAGCGGCCTCTAACGGCGGCCGCGCTCGCGAATACTCTGTTGCGCTGGGCTGCCCAGAGTTACTTTTGTTAAGTCCTGAAGATCTTGCCTTGATTGTGGCTTAGATGAGGGCACTGGGCACTGGGCCCCCCAATGCTGCTCAAGAGACCTCACGACGAAGGGAAGACGGGAGGAGGGAGCTGCACTTGCCCCCCCTGGTTGTTTGTCTGTTTGTAGGAGGACACTGCATCAAGGCTTGCTGGCACGAATTACTGGGTTACTGGTTGCTGGTTACTGGAGCAAGATACATTTTGCTGGCGCGGCTGATTTTCCCTTTCCCTTTGTGGGTGCTCTGCTGGGTTTAGAGGGTCCTTTTCCCCTATTTTTCGGGAGTACAGAGTTGCCCCTTAGTGCCGCAGTGGCCCACGAGGGGACTTGTGCAGCGGTGACCTAGCGGTGACACGATTCTCACGGTTTCCGCGGTGAGGTTTTCCGCGGCCTTGCCGGCTTCTCCCTCACTCCTTTGTGACTCGCGCCGGTGACCTGCTGCTCTCGGTGCTCTCAGTGCGGGGGTGGGGAGATTGAACGGGATATCGGGAAAACGGGCTACAAAGAGTCTATGGGTGAGGGGAGATGGCGGTGACAAAGCAGATGCTGAAGGAGAGTCGGGCGGAGCAGGCGGGGAAAGCAGGAAAGCAGAGAAGCAGGAAGCAGGACCAACCTGCACCAACCTGCACTGTTGCCTCGTCCTGCGCGATTCCGCCTCTCCATCCGCCTCTACTCAGCTGCTTGGCTGCTCGACTCCCAAAGGCTTGATCCTGGTGTGGCCCGGGCGGGCCCTCCCCGCCTTCCCTCCGCCTTCCCTGTGCTTCTTCCCGATTCAAAGTTCTTTCTGCGTTTTTTCTCTCCGCCTTTTCTGTGTAGTCGGCTGCGGCAGCTCCGGCTTCAAAGCTCTTTTCCGCGTTCTTTTCCACGTACCCCGACTTCTACCGGGGCTCCCGGTGCTGCGAGCGCCTACGAGCTGCTCGTTCGGTACTAGCGCAACTCCACCTCCTCGCTCATGCGCAAAAGTGTCAGATGGCTGCACATAGAAGGTCAGAATCACATCTGTAAATTGGCCTAATAGTTCAACCAGCCCGATTTTCCAGATAATGTCAAACAGTATGTCAGTAAGAAAGTACAACGTCATTTATGCACAGTACCGTCTTCGGTATGGGCAAAATGTGACTCGGACGTTGGTTTATTACAAATTGACCCTGTACATATCATGGTTAAGCCAAATGCAGTCCTGCCAAGAGTTCCCCAATAGAAAATTTCTCAGGAAGGTGAAAATGCACTAGTTCACATAATAAAGGACATGACCAGAAAGGGGGTAGTTGAGGAAACTAAAGGTAATCTGTGTAACAGCCCTATTTTGCCCATCCTCAAAAGCGCTACATCTGACATAACGGAAAAGGTCTACAGATTTATTATTGATTTGTGCGAGATTAATAAAGTAGTAATTCCACAATTTCCTGTAGTTCCAGACATTACAACGTTGCTCATAATGGTCCCACCAACTGCATGTGCATTCTCTGTAATAGACCTAAAGAATGCATTCTTTTCTATCCCAATAGCGCCCTCTGGTAGATATTTGTTTGGATTCTGCCTAAAGGGGCGTTCCTATCACTTCTGCCGTGCTACTCAAGGCTATACAGAAAGCCCAAGTATCTATAGTAAAGCGCTTAAAAGACAACTTGACACACTACAACTACCATCAGGCGCTGCATTGTTACAATATGTAGATGACTTACTTATCGCAGCAGATAACACAGAGATTTGCACCAACACTACTTTGTTGTTACTTCACCATCTTGGTGAACTGGGACACAAAGTATCCAAAAATAAACTGCAATTTTGTCGACCACAGGTCACTTACTTAGGTCACCTCTTGTCGAAGGGGGGACGATCACTGACTCAGGACAGAATCAAGACAATCATACATACACCCATTCCACACACCCAAAAGGAAGTTAGGGCACTCATTGGCATAACATCTTACTGCCGCCAATGGATTCCCAATTTCACCCTTATCATCAAACCTCTCCTCGCCCTCACAACTGAAAACACCCCATTCCCTCTGCCTTGGTCCCCAGACTGTCAGAGTGCATACCAGCAGCTTCGGGGTGCCCTCTGTTCCTCCTCTGTCCTTGGTACACCTGATAATAAAGACATGACATTCATCACATCTGATTACAAAATACCATTCTCCTTCTATGTCCACGAGCAAGAGGGTTGTGCACTCTCTGTTCTATGTCAACCACATGGAGATGAAACTATGCCCATGTGCATACTTCTCGGCCATACTAGATCCTTTGGCCAGAGCACTTCCTGGTTGTTTGAGAGCAGTGGCTGCAACAGCCATCTCCATCAGACAGACAGCAGGCCTTGTACAAACCACAATTTCACAGTCCTTGTTCCCCATTCAGTGGATATATTACTCAACTAAACTTAGACACATCTCACAAGTGCACGCCTCACTGATTATGAACTCACCTTGCTGGCACCACAGGTCATACTCAAACGCTGTTTAACTTTGAACCCAGCTACCCTACTACCCTTACCTTCAGAGCAACCTAGTGACATGCACAATTGCATCTTCACCACAAAAGAACAAACAAAAGGGAGAATAGACCTTACAGACATGCCCTACCCAATTCTGATGGCGACCATTATGTAGATAGGTCTTGTTTTAAATTGCCAGACTGCACCACTACAGCTGCTTACCCCATCACTACACTACAAACAATAATTGAGACAGCCCATATCCCATACAAATCAGCTCAGGCAGCAGAGCTTGTTGCACTTCTCAGAGCATGCGAATTGATTCAGGGCCTCAATGTGAATTTTTTTGCAGACAGCCAATATGCCTTTGGCGTGGCACATAACTTTGGCCGTCTGTGGAAGGAAAGAGGCTACCTAACTTCCGATGGCATGAAACTACAACATGGCAAGTTAGTCCAAAAGTTATTAACAGCACTGACATTACGTAAACATGTAGCCATCATGAAATATAGTGCACACCAGAGAATAGTTGACGACATGGGTAGAGGAAATGCCTTTGCCGACACCACAGCAAAAGACACTGCGCACAGTCTGCAGGATAAAGTTTACGTGTGATACTCCCAAGCCGAACAAGTAAATGTACATGAAGAGGTCAGGGAGATTCAACAGATGACCACCACAAAAGAGATAGAACAGTGAGGACAAACAGGGATATTAGACGGTGAGAACTGCTGGAGAAAGGGCCCAGATGGGGAAAAGTGGAAACTACCCAATTCCTACTTACTGCCATTTGTAACATAGGCCCATGGCACAGCTCATGTCAGTGTAAAAAGTACGGCTACACAGTTAGAACAGGTGTGGGATCACCTTGATATCAAGAAGACAGCAGAACAACATGTTAAACACTCTATGATATGCCTGCAACACAATCCAGGAAAGGGGGTAACAACTTCAAAAGTAGGGTTCTCCCCTCCGAGCGCACCATTCAAAGTCTTGAAGATGTACTTCATTGAGCGCGAGCGATGCCATCACTTAAAATATGTTTTGGTTATTGTGTGTGCTTTCAGTAAGTGGGTGGAGGTGTATCCTACGAAAGGCAATACTGCACTAACAACTGCAAAGACATTGTTAAAGGAGTACTTCCCCAGATTTGGAATTTGTAGAATTTTATGGATGATAATGGACCCCTTTTCATTGGATGAGTGATCAAACTAATAACTGACAGCCTAGGCATACTCCAGAAGTATCATGCTACTAATCATCCACAATCCGCGGGATTGGTGGAAAGACATAACAAGACTCTAAAACACAAACTAGCAAAGATCCAGGCGTCCACGGGCCTCCAGTGGCCAGTTGCCCTGCCTTTAGCGCTCATGTCCACTTGGGCAGTTATCCACAGCAGGTCTGGCCTTACACCCTTTGAGATAGTGTTTGGTAGACCAATGAATGTGTGGGGTCCACGGCGCCTGAAAAAGATTAAAGAGCTGCAATATCTTATTTTAATAGATTATGCAAAGGAACTGACAGACAACCTCTCTGATTCACCAACAGGTACACGAGTCATTACCAGATAAATTGTAGGGACACCTATTCGGCCGGGAGACTGGGTTGTCACGAAGAACTTTCAACATGCAAAGAATCTGGAGCCCAGATTGGAAAGGGCCTGAACAGGTCTCACTAGCAACCCGAACAGCAGTCCAGGTCACCAACAGGAAGAATTGGGTACACTGTAAGAAAGTGCCAACAAGCCTGGCCCAACAATAGAGGTCCGAGGACACGGCGATAATACACAGCGCCCTCGACAACAAAAGAGGGGAACAGTATTTTGCCACAGCCGACAAACTACTCTTTACGGATCAAACAACAGAAGGAAAAGACAGGTACAACCTGAGGCCACGCACAAAGGAATAAAGAGGTGGTTCCAATGAACAATAAGGGTTCTACTTCAAAGGATGGGACATGAAAAACGTAAGGTGTAGCTAGTCCAATTAGTTAGATCACTCTTTGCAGAACATTGCTTATGCTGAACCAGACTGCAGATTCGTGAGGAGCAGAGATTCCAGATATCTAGAAATGCAGCACCAGAGACTTTGGCAAATTGCTGCAGCTCCCAAAAGCGAATTGACAATTAGACAGAGAATTGTGGAAGATACTCGAGGATAGAGAGAGTTAGCGAAAAGGATGCGGTGTTGGTTGTTGGAAGAGTAGAAGAGGTCCACTCTCCTGTCCTGTATCCGTGAAGGCAGGTTATTTCCACCCCCAACGGCAAGTGACTTGTATGTCCAAACATCGAATGGATAGGATCAGAGGTTTCAAGGTGCACAAAGACGCCACAACTATTTCCGTTGAAATAAGCATACGTTGCCCAGAGCTAGAGATAGAATCAAAAGTAACCACATGGTGGCCAAGGACCTGTTGTAAAAGTTTTATAACAGCAATATGCCTATGGCCACGACTTCAATTTCCAGATTTTTCGCCTAGCGGCTTCTACCAGGGACCTGATTTGCCCGATCTCAAACAAGCAGTATATGAAACAGTGCTCCAAACAGAAGAGAAATTAATAGATGATATGAACAATTGAACACTGCCAATGGATACAACCTTAAACTACACAGCCAAGTGGACACCTACAGAAATACACATTTGTATCACTATAGATAACCCTGAATTGCATAATTCACATCCGTTCTATTTCACTTGTCCTCGGCAACCCACACCAAAGCAGAATTGAGACGCTTTGCTTGAGTGTTATTTCCGCCCTGTTGTGCCCTCAGAACAATTTACAGTGAACAAAAACTACAGAGACTTCGAGTAAATATCCTCAAGCTGATCCTTGAGGTAATAGGTGCCGAGGTGGTCAGAGATTCCAGCCCCGACACAAGATGAAGGAGAATAAGCAGACCGCGTCCAAATGGCCTGGACAGAAAAAGACTATTGTTATGTTAATATAACTTTTCATCCCTATTGTCAGTATATGTGTGGTTGATTGGTATCTGCAGAACACACACCCGGTGCATGCACTCATGCCATCAACACCAGTACCAGACCATAAGTACATAACTCTTGCTCCCCATAAACAAGGACACCGCTCACAATATGTTAATAATACATTCATTCAGGTTTTACATAATACCCATCTCGGATATAATACCACCAAGTGCTGGGTGTGTGGTTTCTTGCCATCTTCATTCAATGCAAAGAAAACCTCTTATTTCCCTACTGTTTTCCTTTAATGGGTCCTGTGGTGCATGGAGGGAGTTCAATATAGTTTCTATTATCAAACAAAACTGACACAAAAGTGCCGAGCCAGCTTAGGGACCATCTTTATTATCAATGCTGGCCAGATGGGATTAGAGTATTTGGCACTATGGAGGTGAAGGAGGAATTTTCAGACTATGATAAATCATCTATGTTGTTAACCTTTAAGGAGAGAAAGGTGGTCAAGGTAGCTATAATCCCAATACCTGTGTATGCCCAGGAAGCACCATTTTGTGTCCAAGGAAAAGGGCCGATCACAGTTGGGAATAGTAGTTGCTCCAAAACAGTGACGTTGAACTGCACTGAGTCACCACCATTTGTGGCTTCACAGAGCACCTATTTTGTTTGTGGCGATCAGGCATATGTCTGGCTCCCCAAGGGATGGTCAAGTAGCTGCTATACTGTCTTTCTCCTTCCTCCCGTTTACCTTGCACCACCCACTTATCATAAAACACACCGACTTGTTAAACGGGAACTGCAGGTGGACCAGACAGATACGTTGTTGCAACAATATGTTGATTTCAATTTGGGGTTCTTTTTCTTCATTGGCCCTGTGGTAAATAGTAGAAAGATACGGCGACTCACAAGGGTGGTTGAGGCTGTCATAAACTACACCACGGGCGCCCTGGACAACTTAATGGAAGAAATCCAAGCGACAAGGGTAGTTGCCTTGCAAAATCAACTTGTTTTAGACGTAATACTAGCTGATAAGGGTGGAGCATGCTGTGTCATCGGAAGCAGCTGTTGTGTATATATACCTGACAACGCATCTAGCGTTTACCATGCCATCTCAAAGTTACATAAAATAGCTGCTGAGATACACCAAGAGACAGGGACCTGGACTTGGTCAGGGTGGCTCTGGAGCATCCTTATGTCCTGGGGTTGGAAGCTACTGATCATAGCAGCCTGTATCAGGGGCACTATACCAGGATGTTGTATTTGTATTCAGTGTATACCCCTGATTAGTTCCATGTGTACATCTGCATGCACATCCTGCATCCCTAGGAAAACGAGTATACACGATACGAATAAACAAATGATGCTCAAACAGGAGGTAAAAAATTTGATGAACATGAAAATAGGAGACATGTATGATGATGCTGCAGGGGGTGCTGAACAAGAGCAGGATACCAACTTTCCAATGATTCCGCCACCTCCTGGTGAATCATACTATACAAACATGCTTTCCCGAGCCCAGTCCTCCTATGACGTTACATCCCCAAACTTGCCCGTTGAATCAGAGTATACAAGCATGCTCTCCCAGGCCCAGTCCTCCTATGACATTCCATCCCCGAACTTACACCGCCCCCTGTGCTGGCTCTAATTATACACGCCTGTCTACATGCGCTGACACAATGGACATTAGCATAGGCTAAAAGGAGGGACTGTTGAACGGTACAAATGCTGCATGTTTAGTTAGCCCATGCTGACTTCCATTTTGTCTCTTAGTATCCATTTTGTGTCTCTCTCCCTACTGTACTTCGGTGATTGCCAGGTGCCAGGGACTTTGCAGGCCATGGGCTGCTGAGTGAACAGAAATATGCAAACATGCTTAAGCATAGAAAATAAAGGCTCGCCTCTGTGTAAATGTTCTAGACGCACAGATGTCCACCAACCGCAAAATGTACGAATAGATATTCTAAAGAATTGTTGGCATATAAACTGGGAGTTTTCTCTCTCTGCAGCTTAACAGCTTTGCATGTTGATCTATTAATATTTACTTTGCATATCGACTGGGCTTTGACGCTTACTTTTTTGCATAGGAGTAAGAAAGGGAAATACCACCATCTGAACCATGGTTGAGTAAGTCTTGAAAAACGTGTATAACGCCTGTATTGATTTGTATGCAGAGCAGTTCCCTCTGAGACACTTCTGCATTTCACTCAAGTGTTGATTCTGATTTCTGAATTCGTAGACAAGGTGGCCCTACACTGGTGAGATCACAAAAAGTCTAATTTCTACACCATATCATTGTGGAATGGCACAGAAACAGCCCTGTAGAATTTGATAAGATAGTAGGACAATGTAAGCAAATATGGGATATAAACATACAGAGCTATACAAGGACAGGAACTAACACACATCCTAGAAGAGCAATGAAATTAACACAGTTTTCTCTTTGTTTCAGAGGAAATGGGACAGTAAAGGTGGGAAGGAACCTCAACTGCAATACTAAAGTGGACAACGCCGACATGCAGGGGGGCACTGCCATCCCGATGGACTACTTTTGGCAGTGTGGGGCCCAGTTCCACATACAGCTACCATCAAACTAGAATTGCCTCTGAACCCTCGTCACGCTGCACACCCCCTCCCTGGTGATACCAGCAGTGGACATTAAGACATTGCATGACCATCCATGAGCCATCCAACTACCTTGTTGCATCACCATGTGAAGAAAAGAGCAGCTGAGTACTATGGCACCACAACGTGGGGAGATGTTCCACAAGAATACAGACTGTGCAGTGATGTCCAGCTCTCTCTTTGCAGCATCATACTGTGGATTCAGGCGAAAGCAACTGCCTGCTAGCTCCAGATCACGAGATGGGAGCTCATGAAGGTGATCATTGCAATGGAAGATGGCTTCAATGCAATAAAGGAAGAACTATGTGGCCTTAGATTAATGGTGATGCAGCACAGATACATTTTAGATTTAATGACGGCCATGGAGTGAGTGGTGTGCAAGAAGATTGGATCCGCTTGCTGCACATATGTGCCAGCCAATGATGCACACAATGGGACATTGACCGAGGTCATTCGGGCATTTCATGATCTCCACAAGAAGATGGTTGAAGAGGGGGGTGCTCCGAATGAGTGGTTCGAGGGCTGGTTCAATTGGATGCCGTCCTGGATATTGGGGTGTTCAAGGCCTTGTTGCCATTAAATGTTGCTTTGCTTTTGACGTGCCTTATATTTTAGGTGATACTAGCATGTCGCAAAAGGATGACAGCTAGCGTATGAGGGGCATTTTTGGTTAGGAAAAGTATCACGGATGCCTTAGAACAGAGTGTTATACTTGAGAAGATTCCCTTTGAAGAGGGGAGGTTAGGAGAAGTCTTTGAAGAATCAACTAGAGGGGGGACTGATATAGGGAAAAATAGGATACATTATATACAAACACACACAGACTTGAGGCCTGCAACTTCCATGCAAAGATTTGAAGTTGGAAGCAGTTATAGGCCCCAGTAGAAACACAGGCCTCTGCGAGAAATAGTTTAAAAATTGCATGTCACAAAGGACAATGGGTTGGGCTGAACTAATACGGTCACACAGTTTGCTGAAAACTCAGGAAGTAGCCTGCAGCTAACATGTTGGATTTCTGCATGAAGAGTAGATCATATCTTCGTTTAGACTCAGGAAACCGATAGGGCTTAAGTGGAGAAACTACAAAATTAGGACAGCTAGCGTATGAGGAGCATTTTTGGTTAGGAAAAGTATCACGGATACCTTAGAACAGAATGCTATACTTGAGAAGATTCCCTTTGAAGATGGGAGGTTAGGCGTAGATCATATCTTCTTTTAGACGCAGGAAACCGGTAGTGCTTAAGTGGAGAAACTACAAAATTAGGTTACCACACATTCCATCTGCTAGAGAGATGGCGAAATGTATCAATCCTATTAAATTCTGTTTGCTTTGTAGTCATGTTACTGATGCTGGCACACATAGATAAAGTACGTACACAGGTTGGACTGGTCTAGATGCAAGCTTTGCCACTGTTCATGGTGACATGAATGTCCGCTTCTGTTGAAAACCACATGTCACACCTACATGATGTTAGGCATGATGGGTGCAACCACATGCAAAAGGTCAGATAAGCGTAGCCAATAAGCATTCAGCACAGATATAAACCCTCGCTATGCAGGAAAACAGATGTACGTGAAATGTTTGCTACTAACGTTTAGATTCTGAAAATAGAAAAAACACTGAGTAGGTTTCCGTTAAACATGCGAGGCGAGGGCCATGTGGCCCACACTGATATGTGCTTTGTTTCCAAGAAGTTATTGTATCTGCTGATTTAATCTACCCATTTGTGACACAAATCCTATGATTGTAACTTTTTCTTGTTGTGGTTTTAGAGTATATAAGCCACTGCTTTTAAAATGTGCGTTGGACATCAGATTGCAGTCTCGGCTGAGCCTGGCTGATCTCCCCAGCTGATTATTGCATTAAACTCATATTGTTTGGTCAACTTGTTTCTTCCTTGCTGTTTCTTAATAGAGATGTTTCCCTTCAACAGGATAATAAAAGACTGGGGGCATAATGTTCTAACCTATACAATGCAGACGGCACGCAGCTCTGTGTTCTTAGGTTACTTTGTTATATTCGTATTGTAACTTTTGAACTGCAAGTAACAAAACGTTTTTTGTGACAAAAATACTTATCCACTGACCTATCCAAATGAAATACAGTTCTTTGATCTGCATGGCACACGTTCTTTGCAGCGGACATATTAACACTCTGCACTACTTTATGATGAGTCAAAACTGCCAATAGACAAAACTCCAATGCTCTCCAGCAGTTCCATTAATCAATATATTCAGTTCCATTAATCACCAGAGTTATCTTGACATTTTTATTGTTGCATGAAAACTTCCGGTCACACAAGGAACTCTGCAGCAGATGCTTTTAAACCCATACCTTGTTTCTAAACACAGCGTTCCCCACTCCAGGTCAGGTGTGGGTACACAGGCCGCAGCGCCCTAAAGCCGGCCCTGTATGCATTAGTACCATATCTAATTAAAGCTTATTATCAGACTCCGATATTCAATACAATAAACAACAAAATGCAAAAAAAAAGCTGGAGTGAAAGAGAGTGCTGTGGTGGCCGCTCTTGGGGCAGTGGTGTTAGGGTGAAAGCAGTGACGGTAGCAGCGACGGCTTTGGGAGTGAAGTAGTCCCATTTGTCTGCGAACAAGCTGGG
This sequence comes from Lissotriton helveticus, assembly GCF_964261635.1. Taxonomy (NCBI): domain Eukaryota; kingdom Metazoa; phylum Chordata; class Amphibia; order Caudata; family Salamandridae; genus Lissotriton; species Lissotriton helveticus. The sequence goes on along the minus strand of NC_136062.1, from coordinate 484,279,805 downwards.
ATTAAAAGAACGATCAGGTGCTTTGTTGTACGACAGAAATTTAGGTATGGGACTTTACACAGTCTTATTTGATGGTTCTTTTTAAAACTGGGTGAGAGAATATTATATTGAAAGTGTACGTGTGTGGAACGGCGTTTCCTATAGAAGAGCAAAAAGACCGGAAAAATATGTTCCAGCTGCCAGTGGGCCGTCGTGTAGGCTGTGTGTTTTCACCGACTGACCCAGAGACAGCCGGCTACTTGTTCGGGCGTAGCGAGGACCCCCAACACGCGTCTGAATGTTGGGATGATACGACCGTCAGTGTCTCCAGATCCATTGCGCACGCGCCTTACACACGTGCTTGGGCGACCAAGAGCACTTCAATATCTGTGCGGTCAGTGATTAAATGAACGCCAATTCAGAAGCACATTGCGGTCTCAAGTAACCCGGAAGCAAAGATGCTGCTATTCAAAGGGGCAGTTGCATTGCCAGATATTAGATAGTGGTTAGTGCCCCGGCGTCTCCTCAATATCCTGGGCACATCACTTCCTCACGTGACCGAAACTTGGCCATGTGAGGAAGAAAACGAAACTCGGGAAAAACGATACTGGACCAAAGCTCAAGAGAAGGGATCACCAAAACGGGAAGGACCCCACCACTGCCCCAGGCCCCCCCCCTTCCAGTGGGTTTTTCCATCCCTCTCGGTTTCCTTTCAGATTGTTGTTCAAGGTCACCTCAAACTGTGTTTTTTGTCTCCCAAATGTCACTCCCTCCAGCCCAGCCTCCTGCTTCAAAAGCAAATTGTCGAAATTGGTAAAATGCAAATGTATTCACCCCTCAAATGCACCAAGCCGGCAAGCAAAGTAACACACCTGACTTTCTCCAGCGTTTTGGCGTCTTTCTATGCAACGCTTGTGGAATTTGGTTAAATGGTACAACTGAAGAACTGTAATCGTCATTCTCAGGGAATACTTACTAATAAAAAGAACTTTGCACAGAAGCTGAAAATATGAAAAGACATCTTTATTAAATGTAATAAGTGAGGCCACTTCACACAGAAGCCGTAGCAACTGAATGAGGTAGTCTGAAGAATACAGAAAACAGAGGCTTTTTATATGTTTAGGGTTACAAACCTCAGCATACAAGTAAGGGGCAGTCCTAGCTTTTGCAAGCATGCAAAATGCCTAACATTACTTCTTACACAAGCCGGACAAACCCATAATAAAAGGACAACAACCCATATCATAAACAGACCATAAAAGAAGGAACAGAAACAGATAAGAAACAGGATAAGGTGTGTGTGTGTGCATACCAAACTCTACAATGTCCTGTGCTTTGATCCTCAATCTTGATCAACTAAAGGGCAGGAACTGGTTTAACAAGGTCAGCTTCAGGCAACAGGGTCAGTTCACTCAGGTCAAACAGGAGTCAGCATGAACTCGAGCTAAGGTCTTCATGTCTTAAAAGACTAGTTCAGCCACAATCATGGCCTATGTGAGGGCAACCACAAAATGGCTGCCATACACAAAATGGAACCCACGGGTTCAGGATTCACAGAACCTCACAACTTACAGTGCGATTTTAATTTCATTTCCTAATAAACCATTGGAAGAGGCGCTCATTAAATAGTTAAGCTACAGCTGCGCAGCAAGTAGTGCCAGCTGCACCATTTAGGCCTTTTACAGCTGCGCGCCAAGTACTGCCAGCTGCACCGTTTAGGCCTTTTACAGCTGCGCAGCAAGTAGTGCCAGCTACACCGTTTAGGCCTTTTTACAGCTGCGCAGCAAGTAGTGCCAGCTGCACCATTTAGGCCTTTTACAGCTGCGCAGCAAGTAGTGCCAGCTGCACCGTTTAGGGCTTTTTACAGATGCGCTGCTAGTAGTGCCATTTAGGCAAATGTATCCGTGCGGACAGTTCTGATTGAGTTAGGACTCCCGCTGCATTGGCAGCAACATTGACACTATGGATTCAGGGCCAGTTGGCCAGGGAGACTTCGAGATTTGTAGGGAACCAGGCCCTTGTACGTATATGTGGTACTAGGAATTGCTTTTCATGTAATATGATTTCCGCACACTGTTCTGAATACCTCTACAGGTGGTCTTAAGATGACGAGGTTGTTGTGCATTTTTAGATTTTGCTAGTCAGATTTTGCTCCACCCTAACGTTAGTGATACTAAGGAGCTTAGGGTCCAATAGTAGTCTGTTGAGATCATGGGCGTACAATGCGGTTGGTGCCGAATGTGGTTCTGTTAACCGGCTGGTGTTAAGTACAGTGTTTACCCATGGTTACTGGGTGCTCGTTTATATTCTGTTCCTCTATGAACCTGTAAAGCGCTCTGATACCCTCACGGGTCAAGTTTGCGCTCTATAAAACATTAAAATAAATAAATAATTAAAATAACTTCAACTATATTTGCTTTGTGAAGGTTCTGAAAGTGGTCAAGTTGGTCCTATCATATGTAAACAATTCCCTCGTAAATATTATCTAGTGCCAGGTGGCATCATGTATTCCTAGATGAAGGGCCCAACAAATACCCACCTCACTTCCCAGACGGCACATTAGTTCTGATATCTTCACCCAACATCTGGAATATGTGCCCCCTTTCTGCCCTTTTACTTCTCCTCACCACCGCTTTCCCAGTAACACCCTTCTCATACCCCCCCTACCCTCCTCCGCCTCACTTTCCCAACATGACCACCACTCGAGTCAAGGCTGGAAGTAATTGCTACAAAATCAATTATCCTCCCAACCAAACGAAAGATGCAATAAAACGTTTAAAGCATAACACTATTGAACATTTCCCAGATTGGCTCTTTCTTGATCAATTTTACAATGGTCGCTTTGGGCGGCTCAAAAACGATTTAATCTTCTTCACTCACGACACCCCCTCTTGGTCCACCAGCTTATACAATTCCCTTAACGTCACTTCCTCCTCCTCTATCCCTCATGGGAAACAACTAAAAATGTTCCCCTCTGCGTGTTTCAAGGGCTACCTCACTATCTCACTCTATAACAATGGTACTGTCATGATCCAAGGCAAAGACACCTGTCTCTCGCTTTTTGACCACCTCTTCCCCTCCCTACTCCCCTCCTCTGCGACCGGGTTTTCCCCTGACTCTCCTTCTAGCTCCACCCATTACTCCCTCTCTCCTCCCCTGACCCCCCCCTACACTCCAATTGGCTGCACTCTTGAGAAGCCCATCCCTCTCCCCTATGTCCTCCTCTCCTATTCCTCCCCCCTCACAGTATACCCCCCCGCATCACTTCAGCCTTACCTCTAGCTAATACGCTCCTCGTCCATTCTGCACCATCCCGGTACTCCAATCTCTTCTCCTCGTCCATATTCCTTCCTGTCACTCCCCTTTTTAGTCCACCTCTCCTCCAACCTTCTCCCCAGTTAACTTTCCCTACGCTCCCTCTATTCCTCCCTCCCCCCCTCTTTTCTTCCCCCTCCTCCCCTCGTTATTTACCCCGATTTCTCCACAAACCCACTGCATCTCTCTCCTCCCTCCCACTCCTCCAGCAATGCTGTACCACTCCCTTTCCCCCCTTGGTAACCCTTTCCATTTCACTCCCTCGGGCCCAGCAGAACCACTTCCTTTCCTCAATTTCCCTTTCTCTCAACCCCCCTCACTCTACCAGATGCCCGTTCCCTCACAGCCACCTCTCTTAGCTGACAGGACCTCTACAACCACCTCGCCTCTTTTCCTCCCAAACCTCCTACTTTCCCATGACTCCACACAGTCCTCCTCTCTCCTTCCACCTTACTGCCTTGTTCCGCACCCATCTCCTCGTAAATATATCCTGAATTCCTATCCCTATTGCAACGCCAACAAAGACAACTCTCCCCTCACCTCCGATTCACCAACTCCCGCTGTCAACCTCCACCTCTCCCCACTTTTGAACCCCATACCCCAACTCACCTCCTGTCCCCCCACCTCTCCCTGCTTTTCACAACCAATGTCAGGCTCCACCTTCTTGATCCTTCGGGATTGTGCTGAATTACCTATGGCTTCCCCCTCACGACGTCCCCAAGAGTCTGGAGGAAATACACAGACTGCTAGGATAGTCAGGCGAGGGAAGGAAAGGAAGGGGACAGCAGGGAGGGAGATCTGAAATGACAAGAGCATACACTTAGAACATACACTCCAGTAAACACTCAGTATAACACCAACAATAACACTTTACTTCTGAACCCTGTACTATACTCGTCCCTACCTGTAAAGGAAAATACTGAGGACGTAAATCAGGGGTGAAGAATGGGGTGAGACCAGAGATTCATCAACTGCAATAGAAGAACATAAGGCAGGTGTTGAGACTCTCATAACCTTAGTACTATTCCAGTCCCGTCAGCGTATTTACAACATTCCTATATATACATGAGTTCACGTCTTGTAGTTAGATAAATCCCTATGTATCTCCCCCAGTTCGTCTCTCCTGTACTAGGATATAAAGATGTACATCATTGAAGATAAAGAAAGTAAAATAGCAGGCCTGGGTTAATCGACTCTTAACTTTGCCAGCTGTAGGTAAATAATCCTGAAATGCTTCGTGATCTAGAACACTCTAGACCGCACTCCAATGTCAGGCAACAGGTAGGAGAATGAGTATGGCTGGAGCCCCAACCGTTCCTTATCCTACTCACTCGGACACCATGTGATCCTGAAATGACCGTTCGGCACTGGTCTCCTGATTATAGGGAGTTCTGTTGGTGCCTTATTGTTCCCCGCAACGAAACAGCAGGATGCCTGTTTCCACCAACGGGGAACCGCTACTCTCTCTCTCTCTGCCGAGAGAGCACCCTGGGTAAAGTAACTTGCACGAGGCGAACTTCACCTCGTAATCCAAAAGGACCTGAACCCAATCCGAAACGGGGTTCACAGAAGCCTAAACATAGTACACAGGTACAACGCTTACCGGCAGTTCAGAATATACCAACCGCAGCCTCTGACTTCTGCAGAATTATTGGCCCCGCCGTCATCTCGGGCGCCGTCTTTACTTCCGGGAATTGCGTGCCTTACGTCAAGCACGCGACGTTCTTCCCGGGCATGCCGGGAACTGTAGTTTGCGGCGTTTTGTGTCTTTGCGAATGCCGATCAGCGACCCATCAACGTTCAGGTCCTGACAACCAATTCCACCCCCTCCTGTTTCCATCGAGCCACCAAACCTTCCGTGCTCTGCCTTACTCTCTCTGGAAAATAAGCTAGGCTCTCTTATCACCTCCATCTCCCAGCTTGTAGCTGCCATTTCACTTTTAAGCTCCAACATTTCCACCTTTCCATGCACCTCTACTCCTTCCCAACTTCCCATGAGATGCACCCCGCCCACTCACCCAAATACAGCCAAGCTCAACCTGTCGTCCGCAAACTTCGTTAACTCACACAAGCCCTTGAACGCCACCCTTCTTCAACCGGCATCCCCTAGTAACCCTACTACCTACACTATTCCGACAATCTCCTCTGTCAGAATCAGGCATCCACCTAAACCCTCCCGAGCACCCCCGCATAAGTACAATATCCCAATCACCATTCAGAGCCCAAGTGCCCCCGTCACCAAAACAGTCTTGACAGAGCTGCGCTGTCTGCTCCACAACTGCAGATCTGCAGTAAAACACAAACTTGAAATCTCCGATACCATCACCTTGCACAATATTGACATGTTCTTCCTCACAGAGACCTGGTTCAAAGATACCTCTCACTCTATGTTTGATCTCCTATTACCCACAGGCTATTCTATTTAGGAATGACAGAACTGACAACATTGGGGGAAACTCCCTTCAACTTAAGGCTACTCCTATCAGCTCCTTCCACACCTTTGAATGCCTTTCTCTTGAGTTTCAATTGCACCACCGCTCACCCCTCAGATTCCATGTCATTTACCGCCCGCCTGGTAGTGGCCCTTCATTTATGGAGGAACTCACTGACTTCATCAGCGACCAATATTCGCGAAGTGACAATCAGACCTTCGTGGGTGACTTCAATCTCCACTGGGACGTACCGCATGACTCTTCGGCGAACTCGCTGGCCACCTTCCTCTCTGCAAACGATCTTATCCAACACTGCACAGAATCAACACACTCTAAGGGCTCAATCCTGGATCTTGTTATTTCTAAAGCAGGCATGCTCTCTATCACTACCCCCATTCATGTAGACTGGTCCGACCACCTCCTCATCCCATTCTCTCTTCTCCTATCACACTCTATAACCCTTGGTCAAACTAAGAGGGCTACCTCCTGGTTCCGTGATGCTAAAAATATTGATGTCGGACCCCTCTGTGAATCAGCTTTGTTATCACTTCCAAGGCTAGACCCGAACCTAGATGTTGATGAACTCACCTCCCAATGCCTCACAGTCCTTGCAGCCGAAATCAATAACGTCGCTCCACTCAAAAGCAAAAAGATAAAGCCCACTCCCTCAGCGCCTTGGTTCAACAAATCCCTCAATGAAGAAAGGAAGCAGCTAAGACTCCTGGAGAAACAATGGAGCCAAGTGCCCTCCACAGATAATTTGGCCATGCTTCGCTCAGCAAAATCCATGTACCACAAGCACATCTTCCTTGGGAAAGCATCGCACTTCAAAACCCTTCTTGACTCAGCCAAAAATAGACCCAAAAAACTATTCGATCTCATCAAGATTCCTAACTGCTCCCCCCCCAACCTCCAAGTTGGAGGATTCTACAAAGCAAGCAGCGGATTTCGCTATATTCTTCGATGAAAAAGTGAATTTACTTGTGGATCAGGTTGCTCATCCTACCCCTCAAGAGGAGCGTAAATCCTCAGCCATTTGGCAGAACTTTGACCCCATCTCTGAAGATGACCTCCTCAAGTGCATCCGCGAAACAAAGCCCTCGAGCCATTCTCTGGACCCCATCCCCAGTGCCATTGCCATTGACTTCTACACCCATTCCCTTTCCTATTGGACCACTCTGGTCAACCTCTCCCTATGTGAAGGCTCCCTTCCTGTTCCCTTCAAAACTGGGCAGGTCACCCCTCTGCTTAAAAAACCCAATGCTGATGCGAAAGACTTCAACAACTTCCGCCCCATCACTAATCTACCCTTTCTTGCGAAGATCACAGAAAGATGTGTAGCGAAACAACTCTCTCGGCATATCAAGGACAATGAACTTCTTGACAATTGTCAGTCCGGCTTCATCCAAAACTGCAGCACTGAAACAGCCCTACTGCAAGTGGTTGATGACGCGATGAGGATACTCGATTCGGGGGGTCCTGTCTTCTAATTCTCCTTGACCTTTCTGCAGCCTTTGACACTGTCAATCACAACACCCTCCTCAACACTCTTCAACAGAGAATGGGCTTGGAGGGCACTGTGCTTAAATGGTTTGCCTCCTTCCTCTCAGACAGATCCCAAATGATCAAAATAGAGAACAGTCTTTCATCTCATGTGGCGGTAGGTCAAGGTGTTCCTCAAGGCTCTATACTTGCACCCACTTTGTTCAATCTCTATTTAGAACCACTGGGGAATCTCCTAAGTAAATCCGGGATCCACTATCATCTCTATGCAGATGACACTCAAATCTACCTCAAGGTCGCCTCCACTCAAGATCTCTCCATTCCATTCAAAACTGGATGTCAACTCATCAACTGATTCTGAATCCCTCCAAAACTGAATTCCTCCTCCTCTCCTCCTCACTCTCCCCTCCCCCGGTTCAATCATGGATGGATCAGATGAATCTAATTAACAATAAACCCATCATGGTCGACAGCGCAAAATCCCTTGGTGTCATACTCGACAAAAAACTCAATCTAATCTCCCACATCAATTTCATTGCAAAGTCTGCTCAATACCAATTGCGCCTTCCTTGGGGAATTTGTCGCTTTTTCCCGGAGCAGGACCTTAAAACCCTGGTGCAATCGCTGGTCCTCTCCAGACTGGACTACTGCAATTCTCTTCTTACTGGCCTCCCCAAATCCCACTTGTCCCCCCTTAGATATGTTCTCCATTCAGCAGCTCGTTTCATTTATGGGGCCAAAAGAAGCGACCACATCACAACGATATTATCCACCCTCCGCTGGCTTCCCATCGAGGCTAGAGCTATCTACAAGACTGCCTGTATCACCCACAAAGCCTTGCACTCCTCCTCCCCTCGCTACCTGGCGAATAAACTGAAACTCTCTGGAGGCTCTAGACCTTCACGTAATGCGGAAAATCTACTGCTTGAACCTCCCACTTTCAAGAAGGTAAGATCGATGGCCCAATCCTTTTCAGGCAACGCGGTGAGAATATGGAACTCACTTCCGCATCAGCTCCGGACCACCACCTCCTCCCAGGTCTTCAAAACGGACCTCAAAGTTCTCCTCCTCCAAAGACACCTCCTAAAGTAATTCACGCCATCCCTATTATCTGAAGTAAAACCTCCCATCACTGAAAACTCTATTCTCCATGACTATGGAAGTGCCTTCCCAGTGCGTTCGTGTGGTTGGAGTGTATGCCATTTATTGAAGTATTATCCTTGTATCTGTGTTTGGTTCTCTTTTGTAACATGCACACGCCACTTTTCTCTTGTAACACACTGTTTGCTACCTCTCACATTTTGTATGCTTTTGATACTTGCACAAGTGCCACCATTGCCTACGTAACGTTTGTTCTTGTGCCTGAGTGTCTAGCATATATTGCAGTATTATACCTCTAATTGTACTTTGCTTTCTCTTGTAACCTGCACACTTGTCACTCTCTCCTCCTGTATTGCACTGTTTGCTAGCTCATGTATTTTTTTTGCTCACAATTGTCACTTTTACCTCATGTAACTTATCGTGTGCTTTTGAAATTTGTTCATTTGTAATTTCCAGTTCCTTTTGTGAAGGACTCTGACGCCTTCGGGTAAAGTCCGCGCTATATAAAAACGCAGATATAAAATAAATAAAAAGTGCGAGCCCCTCAGTGGGAGCGTGCCCATGCAATCCGTGGCCTCTCTGCTGGGGCACGCAGCGATGCTCACATGAAGGAGGCTCTAGGTCATGGAAGCCTTGACGGTGCCCGGGGTAAAGTACGAGCGTACTCGCCCGACAGTGTCACGCATGTCCCCGCAGGCTGTCACGCGCACTCGGAGATGTGTCACGGACGGCGTGTGACGCATGGCAGGTGTGGGGCCCCCGGAGGTTCGAGCCCCGGTCGCACCCCAATGAAGGGCTCGGGGCGCAGTGACGCGCGGGGCCCCCCCATGAAGGGCTCGGGGCGCAGTGACCCGCGGGGCCCCCCATGAAGGGCTCGGGGCGCAGTGACCCGCGGGGCCCCCCATGAAGGGCTCGGGGTGCGTGAGGCACATCACCCGCCCCCGTTCCACTCGCTGCAGTTTCCGCCCGAGACGCGCGAGGGCGCGCACAGCCGGAAGTGACTCCACGAGCAGTGACGTCGAAGCGTGGAGGCAGGCGCTCCGGTGGGCGGGCGCAGCGGTCGCCATAGAGACGCGCCTCGCTTCCGGTCTGAAGCCGGATGTGTTGGAGAGTTTGACAGGAGCAGCGGGGAAGAGAGGTGAGAGGGGGGGGGCGCCCGGGGGCAGCAGGGGGAGCGGAGGGGGGCAGAGGGGGGAGCGGAGGGGGGCAGAGGGGGGAGCGGAGGGGGGCAGAGGGGGGAGCGGAGGGGGGCAGAGGGGGGGCCGCAGGGGGGGCCGCCGGGGGTGGGGCAGGGACTGCCCCGGTGGGGCGGGGGGCCGCACCGAAGGGTAGGGGGGTGTTGTGTTGTGTCTGGGTGGGGTGCACCGAGTGGAGAGTGGAATGGGGTGGAGGAGAAGGAGGGGGAGCGGGGGCAGAAGGGGCGGGTAGGAGAGCCAGGCTGCTCAGGGGTAGCCTGGGGCAGCGGGTGGGGGGGAGAGGGTGAGGTGTGGGGGGCCTGGCATGAGGGGGGCGCCGTGTCAGGTGCTGGGGGGCCGAGGGGGGCCATGGATGTGAGGGGGGAGAGAGGGCAGCGGGAGGCGAGGGCACAAGGGCTGCCAGGGGGGAGAGGGCACCGGCTGCCGAGGCTTCAGGCTGCTGTGGGACATTCGTGTTTGTCGTGGGAGCGCCTTGACCCCGCCACCCCCAGCCATGTGCAGCTGCGCTCAACACTATGGGGGGGGGGGAGCTTAACACCACATGTATTCGTGGAAGCGTGGGAGGGGGCGGGCGACGGTGCTTGCCCCCCTTGACCCCATGGATGCCCCCACTTTGCAATGACCTGCCTGAGCCCTGTGATCTACAGCCCACACCAGAGGATAGCCTCTCTGAGGGTTGGATATACCCCATGGATGCACCAGCTGTGGAGTGACCTCCCTGACCCCAGTGATCCAACAGCAAACACCACCAGAGGATAGCCTCTCTTAGGGTTGGATATACCCAATGGATGCCTCGGCTTTGGAGTGACCTGCCTGAGCCCTGTGATCCATCAGCCCACGCCAGAGGATGGCCTCTCTTAGGGTTGGATATACCCCATGGATGTCCCAGCTTTGGAGTGACCTGCCTGAGCCCTGTGATCCATCAGCCCACGCCAGAGGATGGCCTCTCTTAGGGTTGGATATACCCCATGGATGCACCCGCTTTGGAGTGACCTACCTGAGCCCTGTGATCCAACAGCAAACACCAGCAGAGGATAGCCTCTCTTAGGGTTGGATATACCCCATGGATGCACCCGCGTTGGAATGACCTGCCTGAGCCTTGTGATCTACAGCCCACACCAGAGGATAGCCTCTCTTAGGGTTGGATATACCCGCATGGATGCCCCAGCTTTGGAGTGACCTGCCTGAGCCCTGTGATCCAACAGCAAACACCACCAGAGGATAGCCTCTCCTAGGGTTGGATATACCCAATGGATGCCTCAGCTTTGGAGTGACCTGCCTGAGCCCTGTGATCCAACAGCAAACACCACCAGGGGATAGCCTCTCCTAGGGTTGGATATACCCCATGGATGCCTCAGCTTTGGAGTGACCTCCCTGAGCCCTGTGATCCATCAGCCCACGCCAGAGGATAGCCTCTCTGAGGGTTGGATATACCCCATGGATGCCCCAGCTTTGGAGTGGCCTCCCTGAGCCCTGTGGTCCAACAGTCTACTCCAGAGGATAGCCTCTCTGAGGGTTGGATATACCCCATGGATGCCTCAGCTTTGGAGTGACCTCCCTGACCCCAGTGATCCAACAGCAAACACCAGAGGATAGCCTCTCTGAGGGTTGGATATACCCCATGGATGCCCCTGCTTTGGAGTGACCTCCCTGACCCCAGTGATCCAACAGCAAACACCATAGGATAGCCTCTCTGAGGGTTGGATATACCCCATGGATGCACCAGCTGTGGAGTGACCTCCCTGACCCCAGTGATCCAACAGCAAACACCACCAGAGGATACCCTCTCCTAGGGTTGGATATACCCAATGGATGCCTCGGCTTTGGAGTGACCTGCCTGAGCCCTGTGATCCATCAGCCCACGCCAGAGGATGGCCTCTCTTAGGGTTGGATATACCCCATGGATGTCCCAGCTTTGGAGTGACCTGCCTGAGCCCTGTGATCCATCAGCCCACGCCAGAGGATGGCCTCTCTTAGGGTTGGATATACCCCATGGATGCACCCGCTTTGGAGTGACCTGCCTGAGCCCTGTGATCCAACAGCCTACGCCAGAGGATAGCCTCTTTTAGGGTTGGATATATCCTATGGATGCCCCAGCTTTGGAGTGACCTCCCTGAGCCCTGTGATCCAACAGCAAACACCACCAGAGGATACCCTCTCCTAGGGTTGGATATACCCAATGGATGCCTCAGCTTTGGAGTGACCTGCCTGAGCCCTGTGATCCATCAGCCCACGCCAGAGGATAGCCTCTCTTAGGGTTGGATATACCCCATGGATGCACCCGCTTTGGAGTGACCTACCTGAACCCTGTGATCCAACAGCAAACACCACCAGAGGATAGCCTCTCTTAGGGTTGGATATACCCCATGGATGCACCCGCGTTGGAATGACCTGCCTGAGCCTTGTGATCTACAGCCCACACCAGAGGATAGCCTCTCTGAGGGTTGGATATACCCCATGGATGCCTCAGCTTTGGAGTGACCTCCCTGAGCCCTGTGATCCATCAGCCCACGCCAGAGGATAGCCTCTCTGAGGGTTGGATATACCCCATGGATGCCTCAGCTTTGGAGTGACCTCCCTGAGCCCTGTGATCCATCAGCCCACACCAGAGGATAGCCTCTCTTAGGGTTGGATATATCCCAAGGATGCCCCAGCTTTGGAGTGACCTGCCTGAGCCCTGTGATCCAACAGCAAACACCACCAGAGGATAGCCTCTCCTAGGGTTGGATATATCCTATGGATGCCCAAGCTTTGGATTGACCTCCCTGAGCCCTGTGATCCATCAGCCCACACCAGAGGATAGCCTCTCTTAGGGTTGGATATACCCGCATGGATGCCCCCGGTTTGGAGTGACCTGCCTGAGCCCTGTGATCCAACAGCCTACGCCAGAGGATAGCCTCTTTTAGGGTTGGATATATCCTATGGATGCCCCAGCTTTGGAGTGACCTCCCTGAGCCCTGTGATCCAACAGCAAACACCACCAGAGGATACCCTCTCCTAGGGTTGGATATACCCAATGGATGCCTCAGCTTTGGAGTGACCTGCCTGAGCCCTGTGATCCATCAGCCCACGCCAGAGGATAGCCTCTCTTAGGGTTGGATATTCCCCATGGATGCACCCGCTTTGGAGTGACCTACCTGAGCCCTGTGATCCAACAGCAAACACCACCAGAGGATAGCTTCTCTTAGGGTTGGATATACCCCATGGATGCACCCGCGTTGGAATGACCTGCCTGAGCCTTGTGATCTACAGCCCACAACAGAGGATAGCCTCTCTGAGGGTTGGATATACCCCATGAATGCCCCAGCTTTGGAGTGACCTCCCTGAGCCCTGTGATCCAACAGCCTACGCCAGAGGATAGCCTCTCTGAGGGTTGGATATACCCCATGGATGCCTCCGCTTTGGAGTGACCTCCCTGAGCCCTGTGATCCATCAGCCCACGCCAGAGGATAGCCTCTCTGGGGGTTGGATATACCCCAGCTTTGGAATGACCTGCCTGAGCCCTGTGATCTACAGCCCACACCAGAGGATAGCCTCTCTGAGGGTTGGATATACCCGATGGATGCCCCAGCTTTGGAGTGACCTCCCTGAGCCCTGTGATCCATCAGCAAACACCACCAGAGGATAGCCTCTTAGGGTTGGATATACCCCATGGATGTCCCAGCTTTGGAGTGACCTTCCTGAGCCATGTGATCCAACAGCCCACGCCAGAGGATTGCCTCCCTTAGGGTTGGATATACCCCATGGATGTCCCAGCTTTGGAGTGACCTGCCTGAGACCTGTGATCCATCAGCCCACGCCAGGGGATAGCCTCTCTCAGGGTTGGATATACCCCATGGATGCCCCAGCTTTGGAGTGACCTCCCTGAGCCCTGTGGTCCATCAGCCCACGCCAGAGGATAGCCTCTCTGAGGGTTGGATATACCCCATGGATGCCCCAGCTTTGGAGTGGCCTCCCTGAGCCCTGTGGTCCATCAGCCCACACCAGAGGATAGCCTCTCTTAGGGTTGGATATATCCCAAGGATGCCCCAGCTTTGGAGTGACCTGCCTGAGCCCTGTGATCCAACAGCAAACACCACCAGAGGATAGCCTCTCTGAGGGTTGGATATATCCTATGGATGCCCAAGCTTTGGATTGACCTCCCTGAGCCCTGTGATCCATCAGCCCACACCAGAGGATAGCCTCTCTTAGGGTTGGATATACCCGCATGGATGCCCCAGCTTTGGAGTGACCTGCCTGAGCCCTGTGATCCAACAGCCTACGCCAGAGGATAGCCTCTTTTAGGGTTGGATATATCCTATGGATGCCCCAGCTTTGGAGTGACCTCCCTGAGCCCTGTGATCCATCAGCCCATGCCAGAGGATAGCCTCTCTTAGGGCTGGATATACCCCATGGATGCACCCGCTTTGGAGTGACCTACCTGAACCCTGTGATCCAACAGCAAACACCACCAGAGGATAGCCTCTCTTAGGGTTGGATATACCCCATGGATGCACCCGCGTTGGAATGACCTGCCTGAGCCTTGTGATCTACAGCCCACACCAGAGGATAGCCTCTCTCTGAGGGTTGGATATACCCCATGGATGCCCCAGCTTTGGAGTGACCTCCCTGAGCCCTGTGATCCAACAGCCTACGCCAGAGGATAGCCTCTCTGAGTGTTGGATATACCCCATGGATGCCCCAGCTTTGGAGTGACCTCCCTGAGCCCTGTGATCCATCAGCCCACGCCAGAGGATAGCCTCTCTGGGGGTTGGATATACCCCAGCTTTGGAATGACCTGCCTGAGCCCTGTGATCTACAGCCCACACCAGAGGATAGCCTCTCTGAGGGTTGGATATACCGGATGGATGCCCTAGCTTTGCAGTGACCTCCCTGAGCCCTGTGATCCATCAGCAAACACCACCAGAGGATAGCCTCTTAGGGTTGGATATACCCCATGGATGTCCCAGCTTTGGAGTGACCTTCCTGAGCCATGTGATCCAACAGCCCACGCCAGAGGATTGCCTCCCTTAGGGTTGGATATACCCCATGGATGTCCCAGCTTTGGAGTGACCTGCCTGAGCCCTGTGATCCATCAGCCCACGCCAGAGGATAGCCTCTCTTAGGGTTGGATATACCCCATGGATGCCCCAGCTTTGGAATGACCTGCCCTGAGCCCTGTGATCCAACAGTCCACACCAGAGGATAGCCTCTCTGAGGGTTGGATATACCCCATGGATGCCCCAGCTATTGAGTGACCTCCCTGAGCCCTGTGATCCATCAGACCACGACAGAGGATAGCCTCTCTGGGGGTTGGATATACCCCAGCTTTGGAATGACCTGCCTAAGCCCTGTGATCCATCAGCCCTCGCCATAGGATAGCCTCTTTCAGGGTTGGATATACCCCATGGATGCCCCAGCTTTGGAGTGACCTGCCTGAGCCCTGTGATCCAACAGCAAACACCACCAGGGGATAGCCTCTCTTAGGGTTGGATACACCGAGTCAGAAGACCTGAAACCTTTTAGAATAAACATAGTTTCTACACAATTTGACGAGCGGGGTTTGGCCATAACGTGAGATACAGACCCACCTTATCATAAGCGTTGTTGTGTGGTCCTGTAGAAGGTGGACTGTCATTTCTTGTCACCCACCGAAACGTAAGTGGACTGCCCTGCGTGAGAGCTCCGCGCCCACAGCACCACAACAGCAGTAATAGGCGATCTCTCCCCGTTGTAACCTGTAGTGTGTCATATGAGCCTGGGGTTGGAATGAATGGTGTTTGAGAGGATGTGCCTGTTTTGTGTATGAATGAGAGAGTGGTAACAAGTTATACCTGTAAACACAATTGATATGTTCACTGTATAGTGTTTTTTTATGAGACATGTAGGTTAATTGTATGAAATAACCTTTCTTGTTTTGTACAAATGTGTTTTTGACAAGTCAACAAAATTGAAATGTATACAGCAACAATTATAAGTAATATTTTGAACATGTGAATTGGAAGGCATGGTAGTCTATATCCACTATGGTTCAAATAAATATATATATATATATATATATATATATATATATATATCAGGCCACATATCTAGACATTGTCCTAGGTCAAGTCATTGAGCACTTAGAGCTAACCTAGAATACAGGTCAGGTGGGATTTTGTACTTTTTGTTGTGCTTGTCTTTTCAGCCTTCTCCTAGACAAAAAAGTGACATATGGGGATACCTTTTTTTATTTAAGAAGCTTGGCTAAATGGCATTTCTACTGGACTCAGTTTCCTGCTTCCTCTGGCCTGACAGACCCCTGACCTTGCCCAGTATAGTGCTTGCAACAACATAAACCCGTCCTCTGGTCCCTAACTGAATTTAGTCATGCAATCTTCTCTCGTTCTCAACAGCCACACCCCACCTCCCTAAAAAAAGAGGCCCCTAGACATCTGTAGACCTTTCTCACTCCAACTACCAAACTGGAATCAGTCAAGCATGGGGGAAAGCTCTGGATTGTGACTTGAGGGCTATTTCTACATTGTTTAATCCAGGGCTTTCCAACCTTTTCTGTAATGAGCGCTCCTTAAGTTCAGTGAAAATTACCCAGAGCTGCTAAATTTATTAGTGCTATTATAGTGGCCACTGCAAAAACAACAGTTGATGGACAGAATGCAGAACTATGTCATACATTCACGCCAGTACAGAGATCTGGGCCTAAATTCATCGTGTTTTTGCTCACCATGCCATTCCAGTTGGAACCAAGCCATATGCAAATCAGTCTTGACCCTGTGCCCATGGGAACAGTCCATTCTGAACTGCCAAGCCAGGTCCTTCCTGGACTGAAAACGAGCATCCTAGGACCGGTTTCGGGGTTTCACCCCTCTTCAACCAGGATAGCTGGATTCCAGTGGCATGGAGAGCACGGGACCCAAATCTGGGCATACTCGTCCCACCGGGGTGACCAATGCAAAAACAACAGTTGATGGACAGAATGCAGAATAATGTCATACATTCACCCCAGTACAGAGATCTGGGCCTAAATCTATAGTTTGTTTGCTCACCATGCCATTCCAGTTTGAACCCAGCCATATGCAAATCATTCTTGACCCTGTGCCCCATGGGAACAGTCCATTAAGTGTAATGGGGTGACCCTGTAACCCTCAGTACCTGGGCGGGTAGTTAAACAAATGATAATGGTTCTGTCGGAAGAGAATACCTAATGACACAGTATTCAAATCTGTGACTACACTGATATGTCCCTGTCCGTGTAAACATATGGTAGCACTTTGTAAAAACACACTGACCAAACTGGTAGACAAAGTGATTCTTTAGTCATACACTTTCTCAATATTTCACTTATTTGCAGACATTAGTTCTGCTGTCCAAACGGCAAATGAACACTTACAATACAAAACAACGTGGTTTGTGAAAGATAGTGCAGGTTAAAAACATACATACATAAATATATACTAGTTCAGATACTACAGGTTGTCAGGACTTGTCACGAAGCGGAATTGGATGGAGACGGTCGCCCTCTGCCGCAGTCTCAAGCGATAGCTGAGACGTCCCTCGAACAGGATATATTTTTACCTAGTGCCTTGAAGATAACCTCAAGGATCAACTCCTCATCAGCATCCAGTGTGTTTAGTCGGCTGACAGACACACAAAGATACTGCTCTCTGAAGAATATTGAGAAGGCTGTCCATTTTATCCAAGTCCTGATGAAGACCCACCCCTGATGCACGTAGTCAGCGCATCACCACTAGGGTCGAAACGTCGACGTACAAAGTCTGTTAGGAACAAAAGAAATTATTTTGCCTAAATTACTATTATGTTTACAGTTGACAACCTGTAGTATTTGAACTAGTATATATTTATGTATGTATGTTTTTAACCTGCACTATCTTTCACAAACCACGTTGTTTTGTATTGTAAGTGTTCATTTGCCGTTTGGACAGCAGAACTAATGTCTGCAAATAAGTGAAATATTGAGAAAGTGTATGACTAAAGAATCACTTGTCTACCAGTTTGGTCAGTGTGTTTTTACAAAGTGCTACCATATGTTTACACGGACATATCAGTGTAGTCACAGATTTGATTACTGTGTCATTAGGTATTCTCATCCATGGGAACAGTCCAACCCGAACTGCCAAGCTAGGTCCTCCCCGGACTGGAAACAAGCATCCTTGGACCAGTTTCGGGCTTTCAGCCCTCATCAGCCTGGATAGCTTGATTCCAGTGGCATGGAGAGCATGGGACTCAGGTCTGAGCATACCCGTCCACCGGGGTGACAAATGCAAAAACAACAGTTGATGGACAGAATGCAGAACAATGTCATACATTCTGTCCATCAATTGTGTGTCTTTTGTTTAAATCCGAGACTGCAGTGTCCTCCCAGTCTTGTGCATCTTCTGGCATAGTTCCACCCCTTGAGCTGACTGCAGAGCACGTTCCATCTGCTATCACCAGAATGTGTCTGCTTCTGTCTCGGTGCTCACTCTGAGCCCTACTGCCTTCAGCCCATGCCTCTTTAGGACCTTGCCTCTATACAACCCTGTTTACCGATAAACCTCCTGTGTTTAAATCTGGCAGAATGTGCCCCTCTTTCAGTGCAAAAATGCGTTGTACAGCATAGTTTTCAAGAGTGTCTATCTGTATTTGACAGTATTTGAAACCCCATAATGATGTTGCGCTGACCTATGATGGTCTTTACATGTGTCCGCCTCATGCATGTGCTCATGTTGAAAGGTCTGCGGGCCCAATGTATATAAAATGCAGTATTTTCCATTCATTTTTTTAATTCTCATGCAGGAAAACCCCTGACTCCTGTAAAGAATGTATAGCTCACCCCAGGGGGCCTTGGTGCATCACTCACCAAATATTACTCCGAAAAGAATCGCCCATTCATGAAGCGCCCCCCAAACGTGAAAGGAGCCCCCATAAGTCATTTTCAGTCGGTCCCCACGGTTAGAAGTTGTACCTTCACCCCTGAACTTTGGGTCTAGCTGCGCCCCTGGAACGCACGTCATTGGTGGTGTCTTCCACGTGGTGTTTCTGTGGCTGCAGGTGATGGTTGATGAAGCACGTGTATGATTTTGCTGTTTTAAACCTTTATGGGGTCGGCCAGTGTCTGGTTCTGACCTACTGTTGAAAGGAGCGCAGCCAGATGCTTCACTGACTGCTGAACATAGTCACCTTCCAGAATGAGTGCAGTTCCACTGCCTGGCGGGAGGGGGGGCTATTCGTGGAGGCTGAATGAGAGCATCTGAGGCAGTGGGGCATGCGAACACATGACACCTCCATTCCAGCCCTGGAGTTCCCTCTTCAAATCCTCGTTTCTTCAGGTGTGACCAATGGAATGAATGCAAGTGGACTAAACCAGTACCGTTCCCAGAAGGCACTTGTGGTAGATCAAAGGTAAGCCCGGAAGTGAGGTGGCAAGGAGTCATTTGAATGCCTCGGCTTGCCGAAGTCGGTGAATCCTGGTCAGCCATTCCATGTTGTTTCGCAGGGCTATCCGTGATGTGTTGTTTTTTTTCTATTTTTATTTTTTATTCTGGGGCTTGTAATCCTGTTCATTTCATTATAAAACAGGCCTACTAGTTCAGGAAATCAAAGGCAAAGACCTGGGCTGGAGCAGCTCATCAAGCATGGACCTAGGAAACTTGCCAGGCATGCGTGTCGGTGTTCTTAGCTTTGGGCTCCTTTTGACACATTTATGTGGTTTAAAGTCCTCTGGCTCGTATAGGAGAGTAGGAGGAATGGGACTGGTCTTTTACAGCGCTGGCTGGTCATTTTATCCTGTTACAATAAGTGTTGTGTCATGCAGGAGTCATGTCAAGATGCTGCCCTGAAGCTTAAGGCAGTTATTTCACATTGCAGCTGTTCATGAAGTATTGGATGTTTGGGAGGTGGTTCTTGATGATGTCACCAGCAGTGCCCTAAGATTGTCACCAGCACATGCAGAGCCTCTTTTCTAGGATGGCGTCTGCACCTGTGCGGAGCCTAGTCTCTTGGGTGGCATCTACACATGTATGGAGCGTTGTCTCCTGGGTGGCATCTACACCTGTGTTGCACTTCGTCTCTTAGGTGGCATCTACACCTGTGTTGCGTGTCGTCTCTTGGGTGGCATCTACACCTGTGTGGAGCGTTGTCTCTTGGGTGGCATCTGCCCTTGTATGGAGCGTCGTCTCTTGGGTGGCATCTGCACCTATGTGGAGCGTCGTCTCTTGGGTGGCATCTACACCTGTGTTGCGTGTCGTCTCTTGGGTGGCATCTACACCTGTGTTGCGTGTCGTCTCTTGGGTGGCATCTGCCCTTGTATGGAGCGTCGTCTCTTGGGTGGCATCTACACCTGTGTTGCGTGTCGTCTCTTGGGTGGCATCTACACCTGTGTTGCGTGTCGTCTCTTGGGTGGCATCTACACCTGTATGGAGCGTCGTCTCTTGGGTGGCATCTACACCTGTGTTGCGTGTCGTCTCTTGGGTGGCATCTACACCTGTATGGAGCGTCGTCCCTTGAGTGGCATCTGCACCTGTATGGAGCGTCGTCTCTTGGGTGGCATCTACACCTGTATGGAGCGTCGTCTTTTGGGTGGCATCTGCACCTGTGCGGAGCCTCGTCTCTTGGGTGGCATCTGCACCTGAGTGAAGCATTGTTTCTTCAGTGGCATCTGCACCTGTGCGGAGCCTAGTCTCTGAGGTGGCATCTACACATGTATGGAGCGTCGTCTCTTGGGTGGCATCTACACCTGTGTTGCGTGTCGTCTCTTGGGTGGCATCTACACCTGTGTTGCGTGTCGTCTCTTGAGTGGCATCTACACCTGTGTGGAGCGTCGTCTCTTGGGTGGCATCTGCAACTGTGTGGAGCGTTGTCTCTTGGGTGGCATCTGCACCTGTATGGAGCGTCGTCTCTTGGGTGGCATCTGCACCCGTGTGGAGCATCGTCTCTTAGGTGGCATCTACACATGTATGGAGCGTTGTCTCCTGGGTGGCATCTACAC
Organism: Lissotriton helveticus; assembly: GCF_964261635.1. NCBI lineage: Eukaryota > Metazoa > Chordata > Amphibia > Caudata > Salamandridae > Lissotriton > Lissotriton helveticus. The sequence continues at coordinate 484,259,313 of NC_136062.1, read as the reverse complement.
CTGTGTTGCACATCGTCTCTTAGGTGGCATCTACACCTGTGTGGAGCGTCGTCTCTTGGGTGGCATCTGCACCTGTGTGGAGCGTCGTCTCTTGGGTGGCATCTACACCTGTGTGGAGCGTCGTCTCTTGGGTGGCATCTTCACCTGTGTGGAGCGTCGTCTCTTGGGTGGCATCTGCACCTGTGTGGAGCGTCGTCTCTTGGGTGGCATCTGCACCTGTGAGGAGCGTCGTCTCTTGGGTGGCATCTTCACCTGTATGGAGCGTTGTCTCTTGGGTGGCATCTGCCCTTGTATGGAGCGTCATCTCTTGTGTGGCATCCGCACCTGTGTGGAGCGTTGTCTCTTGGGTGGCATCTGCACCTGTGTGGAGCGTCGTCTCTTGGGTGGCATCTACACCTGTGTTGCGTGTCGTCTCTTGGGTGGCATCTACACCTGTGTTGCGTGTCGTCTCTTGGGTGGCATCTACACCTGTGTTGCGTGTCGTCTCTTGGGTGGCATCTACACCTGTGTTGCGTGTCGTCTCTTGGGTGGCATCTGCACCTGTGTGGAGCGTCGTCTCTTGGGTGGCATCTGCACCTGTGTTGCGTGTCGTCTCTTGGGTGGCATCTACACCTGTGTTGCGTGTCGTCTCTTGGGTGGCATCTACACCTGTATGGAGCGTCGTCTTTTGGGTGGCATCTACACCTGTATGGAGCGTCGTCTCTTGGGTGGCATCTACACCTGTATGGAGCGTCGTCTCTTGGGTGGCATTTACACCTGTATGGAGCGTCGTCTTTTGGGTGGCATCTACACCTGTATGGAGCGTCGTCTCTTGGGTGGCATCCGCACCTGTGTGGAGCGTTGTCTCTTGGGTGGCATCTGCACCTGTGTGGAGCGTCGTCTCTTGGGTGGCATCTACACCTGTGTTGCGTGTCGTCTCTTGGGTGGCATCTACACCTGTGTTGCATGTCGTCTCTTGGGTGGCATCTACACCTGTGTTGCGTGTCGTCTCTTGGGTGGCATCTGCACCTGTGTGGAGCGTCGTCTCTTGGGTGGCATCTACACCTGTGTTGCGTGTCGTCTCTTGGGTGGCATCTACACCTGTGTTGCGTGTCGTCTCTTGGGTGGCATCTACACCTGTATGGAGCGTCGTCTTTTGGGTGGCATCTACACCTGTATGGAGCGTTGTCTCCTGGGTGGCATCTACACCTGTGTTGCGTGTCGTCTCTCGGGTGGCATCTACACCTGTGTTGCGTGTCGTCTCTTGGGTGGCATTTACACCTGTATGGAGCGTCGTCTTTTGGGTGGCATCTACACCTGTATGGAGCGTCGTCTTTTGGGTGGCATCTGCACATGTATGGAGCGTCGTCTTTTGGGTGGCATCTACACCTGTGTTGCGTGTCGTCTCTCGGGTGGCATCTACACCTGTGTTGCGTGTCGTTTCTTGGGTGGCATCTGCACCTGTGTGGAGCGTCGTCTCTTGGGTGGCATCTGCACCTGTATGGAGCGTCGTCTCTTGGGTGGCATCAGCACCTGTATGGAGCGTCGTCTCTTGGGTGGCATCTACACCTGTATGGAGCGTCGTCTCTTGGGTGGCATCTGCACCTGTATGGAGCGTCGTCTCTTGGGTGGCATCTACACCTGTATGGAGCGTCGTCTCTTGGGTGGCATCTACACCTGTATGGAGCGTCGTCTCTTGGGTGGCATCTGCACCTGTGTGGAGCGTCGTCTCTTGGGTGGCATCTGCACCTGTATGGAGCGTCGTCTCTTGGGTGGCATCTACACCTGTATGGAGCGTTGTCTCCTGGGTGGCATCTACACCTGTGTTGCGTGTCGTCTCTTGGGTGGCATCTACACCTGTGTTGCGTGTCGTCTCTTGAGTGGCATCTACACCTGTGTTGCGTGTCGTCTCTTGGGTGGCATCTGCACCTGTATGGAGCGTCGTCTCTTGGGTGGCATCTACACCTGTGTTGCGTGTCGTCTCTTGGGTGGCATCTACACCTGTGTTGCGTGTCGTCTCTTGAGTGGCATCTACACCTGTGTTGCGTGTCGTCTCTTGGGTGGCATCTGCACCTGTATGGAGCGTCATCTCTTGGGTGGCATCTACACCTGTGTTGCGTGTCGTCTCTTGGGTGGCATCTACACCTGTATGGAGCGTCGTCTTTTGGGTGGCATCTGCACCTGTATGGAGCGTCGTCTCTTGGGGGGGTGGGGGTGGTATCTACACCTGTGTGGAGTGTTGTCTCTTGGGGGGGGGGGGGCGTCTCCACCTGTGTGGGGCATCGTCTCTTGGGTGGCATCTGCACCTGTGTGAAGCGTTGTCTCTTGATTGGCATCTGCACCTGCATGGAGCGTCTTCTCTTGGGGGAAGGGCATCTTCACCTGTGTGGAGTGTCGTCTCTTGGTGGGGGGGCATCTACGCTTGTGTGGAGCATCGTCTCTTGGGGGCATCTACACCTGTGTGGAGCCTTGTTGGGCATCTCCACCTGTGTGGAGTGTCGTGTCTTGGGTGGCATCTCCACCTGTGTGGAGTGTCGTCTCTTGGGTGGCATCTCCACCTGTGTGGAGCCTTGTTGGGCATCTCCACCTGTGTGGAGCGTCGTCTTTTGGGTAGCATCTGCACCTGAGTGAAGCATTGTTTCTTCAGTGGCCTCGCCGCCTGTGTGGAGCCTTGTTTCTTCAGTGGCATCGCCGCCTGTGTGGAGCCTTGTTTCTTCAGTGGCATCGCCGCCTGTGTGGAGCCTTGTTTCTTCAGTGGCATCGCCACCTGTGTGGAGCCTTGTTTCTTCAGTGGCATCGCCGCCTGTGTGGAGCCTTGTTTCTTCAGTGGCATCGCCGCCTGTGTGGAGCCTTGTTTCTTCAGTGGCATCGACGCCTGTGTGGAGCCTTGTTTCTTCAGTGGCATCGACACCTGTGTGGAGCCTTGTTTCTTCAGTGGCATCGCCGCCTGTGTGGAGCCTTGTTTCTTCAGTGGCATCGCCGCCTGTGTGGAGCCTTGTTTCTTCAGTGGAATCGCCACCTGTGTGGAGCCTAGTCTCTTGGGTGGCATCTGCAGGTGCTGAGCCTAGTCTCTTGTGTGGTATCTGCACATGCTGAGCCTAGTCTCTTGTGTGGTATCTGCACGTGCTAAGCCTAGTCTCTTGGGTGGCATCTGCAGGTGCTGAGCCTAGTCTCTTGGGTGGCATCTGCAGGTGCTGAGCCTAGGCTCTTGGGTGGCATCTGCAGGTGCTGAGCCTAGTCTCTTGGATGTCATCTGCACGTGCTGAGCCTAGTCTCTTGGGTGGCATCTGCACGTCCTGAGCCTAGTCTCTTGGGTGGCATCTGCACGTCCTGAGCCTAGTCTCTTGGGTGGCATCTGCAGGTGCTGAGCCTAGTCTCTTGGGTGGCATCTGCAGGTGCTGAGCCTAGTCTCTTGGGTGGCATCTGCAGGTGCTGAGCCTAGGCTCTTGGGTGGCATCTGCAGGTGCTGAGCCTAGGCTCTTGGGTGGCATCTGCACGTCCTGAGCCTAGTCTCTTGGGTGGCATCTGCACGTCCTGAGCCTAGTCTCTTGGGTGGCATCTGCAGGTGCTGAGCCTAGTCTCTTGGATGTCATCTGCACGTGCCGAGCCTAGTCTCTTGGATGTCATCTGCACGTGCTGAGCCTAGTCTCTTGGATGTCATCTGCACGTCCTGAGCCTAGTCTCTTGGGTGGCATCTGCACGTGCTGAGCCTCGTCTTTAGAGTGGCGTCTGCACCTGTGCGGAGACTTGTTTCTTGGATGGTATCTGCACCTGAGCGTAGTGTTGCCCCTTGCATGGCAGCTGCACTTGTGAGGAGCGTCATCTTTTGGGTGGCATGTGCACATGCAGAGCCTAGTCTCTTGGGTGGCATCTGCCTTTGCTGAGCCTAGTCTCTTGGTTGGCACGTGCTGAGCCTAGTCTCTTGGTTGGCACCTGCACGTACTGAGCCTAGTCTCATGGGTGGTATCTGCACATGCTGAGCCTGGTCTCTTGGGTGGCATCTACACGTGCTGAGCCTTGTCTCTTGGGTGGCATCCGCACATGCTGAGCTGGGTGGCGTCTGCACCTGTGCGGAGCCCCGTTTCTTGGGTGACGTCTGCACCTATGCAGGGCCTCGTTTCTTGGGTGGTGTCGGTATCTGCGCTGAGCCTCGCTTCTTGGGTGGTGTCGGTGCCTGTGCGGACCTCGTTTCTTGGGTGGTGTCGGTGCCTGTGCGGACCTCGTCTCTTGGGTGGCGTCTGTGCCGGCGTGGAGCCTCGTCTCTTGGGTGGCGTCTGTGCCGGAGTGGAGCCTCGTCTCTTGGGTGGCGTCTGTGCCGGCGTGGAGCCTCGTCTCTTGGGTGGCGTCTGTGCCGGCATGGAGCCTCGACTCTTGGGTGGCGTCTGTGCTGGCGCGGACCCTCGTCTCTTGGATGGCGTCTGTGCCGGCGTGGAGCCTCGTCTCTTGGGTTGCGTCTGTGCCGGCATGGAGCCTCGTCTCTTGGGTGGTGTCTGTGCCGGCATGGAGCCTCGTCTCTTGGGTGGCGTCTGTGCCGGAGTCGAGCATTGTTTCTTGGGTAGTGTCGGTGTCTACGCGGAGCCTCGTTTCTTGGGTGGCTGATCCTGCCCTTAGGGTGACCAACTGTCTGTAAATTTCACGGACTGCCCGTAATTTGGGCCTCTTCTCCGTAAGGGTTTCTTCCACGGACGCCTTTTGTCCGTAATTTTAGACATTGGCGTGAACTGCCCCCTGCAAGCAGCCTGTAACTCTCACTGCAGGGGCCAGCTCATGCTCCTACTGTGATCTGTGGCCTGCAGCAGCCGCTCCCTGACCTGGCACAGACTGCCATCAGCTCATTATCATTCTGTATGTTTGCCTAATTATCACATACAGAATGATAATGAGCCTCTCTGCCTAGTGACAGCATTTCGGATCTGGTGTTTTTAGATCTCGCCTACGTAGCGCGCATGTACTGCATAGGAGACCTTTAGTAATCGATTCCCTTTTTCTGCCAAAAACGTGCACGCTTGTTTGTAATTAACAGATGGTTCCTGCTCGCTTCCGCAAGGGAAACAGGTGCAGGCCCCCTCCTCTCTCCCCTCCCCTCTCCCCTCCCCCTGCTGCCTCTCGTCAAACTTGTTTTTTTTTTTACTTTCAGCGCGAGGCACGCGCTTGTTCTTCTTCTCCGTCCTCTCCCTGGCTCTCTGCCCTTATTGTTCCTTCTCCTTCCATCCACTTTATTTGCCCTCTCCTCGAGTCACTCCCTACCTGTCCCCGCCTTGCCGCCTGCACCCCCTTTTCTCGCCTCCCCTCCGTCTCACACTTCTGTCCTCCCCGTTTTGCCTGCTCTGCATATTCTATACACCACATCCCTTTCTCCCTCTGGGTCTTATCTGCTTCCCGCCCCCATCAACGTGTCCTATTTCTTGCCCCTCACCCTATTTCCATCTGTCCAGAATCACAATCTTCGCTTCCCGGTCCCAGTCTCGCCATCTCCTTTGCCCACCCTTCACTTTTTATCACCCTCTCGTCCGACCTGCTAGTTTGTCCCCTCTCTTTCCACTTCTGAAGTCTGACCAGCTCTCCCCCCCCCCCATCCATCACCCTTCCAGCCCCCCCCCCAGTCAGCTTGCCCACTACACGACTGTCAAACCCCCACTTCAATCTTCTCACCATCACCTTCTTCCTCGTGTATAGCGCTTACTAGCCCTAACAAGACCCTAAAGGGAGCTGCAGCCACCCTCGCCTCACCTTGCAGCCTTCCCATGTTGCATCTGCAACCTCCATCGACCGGCCATTAACCTTTCAAGTCCCGACTTTATCCAGTTGCAAATGATCGTCATGATGCGCTGTGGTCCATTTGGTGCCATTAAAGAAACGATCACTACAGCTCCCAGAACCCACCAGGTTATCAAATCATGGACTCGTGCACTCTAGCAACCCCACCATGCGTGTGGGCCATCTTGCCCTGAGGGGCGATTCTCGTCTCCAGCTGTGCCTGTACTCCCCCCACCCCCACCATGCTGTGCCTCCTCTTGTCATCCTCCTGCTCCTCTTCCCCACCCCCTCACTTCCTACTTCCTCCTCTCCCACATCCTCCCACTTCACCTCTGTTCTCCTGGAATTTGCTCGCATGCCCCTGTATTTATCTATAATCTGCGACAGCTTCGTTACTTCCCTGGTCTACATACTCTACCGCATTCTCCAAAACCACCCCTCCCAGCCTCAAACGTCTGGTCACGATATGTCATTGCCGTAAAGCCGTATAATAGCTCGCATCCGGACCGCCCGCGCCCCGCGTGGAGTTGATCTTCAGAGGCCACGTGCAGCGAAGGCTAGATGAGGGAGAGAGGCAGATCAGTCATTGAGTGGGTGATGGGGGCGGGCAGCCTGTGTAATCCAGGGAATGGGGGGGCGCACCCGATAAATCTGCAGTGTGGGAGGCGGGAGCTGGGCAGTAATCAGAAAAAGGCATTTGCCAAAGGAGGAGTGAACCGCGGGGAGCAAAAGCGGGCTCGAACAGAAGTTATGCAGTACCAGGGGATTTTCAAAAATGGAATACATGTTAACAAAAAAAAAAAACAAGCATTGGCATAGCCAGTAAGTCTCGTTTTCGGGACCTTATAAGTATTTAGTTATGCAGCACAATATCCTTGGTGCAACAACATCAACTGTTGCATGGCTAAACACTTATAAGGTCCCAAAGGCGAGACCTATTGGCTTTGCCAATGCTTGTTTTTTCAGTGAGGGAGAGGGGGCATGTAAGATCTGAGAAGCTTTCAGCTTTGATCTTTTTTTTCACTTTTTTTTGGGAATATGCAAATGCAGGTGTGTTTCACTCGCATACACAACAGATGCAGTGAGTGCAAGGTTCTCTCAACCTAAAAGAAACTTATTTTGACTTGTTCTTGTGTGGGTTGTCTTTTTACTTATGCACTATTGCACGACTTCCTCTGATGTGTATGCAAAACGTACCTTTTGTCCGAATTTTCGTCCTGAATTCTGACCTTCTGACCTTCTGTCCTGAATTTTTGTCCAGAACTTTGACCCTTTGTCCTGAATTGTTGCACTCGCTGTCCTGAATTTGCACCCATGCCAGCTGGTCACCCTCCCTGCCCTGGCCTCATGTAGATGTTAAAGTAGATAGATTAGATTGAACCGGTGACCTACCAAATGCACAATGGACATGTTAAATCTTCAATAAGACTATATAAAAGGAAAATAGTTTCCACGGCGATATGTGTTGAAAGCGTATTTTATTAATTTAGAGTAATCTGGTCACATGTATAGTTTACCTACTGTCGAACGGGGGCTGACGGTGTGATCAGGCTGTCCTGTGTGAAGTATTGTGGGGTTTGTTCTTCACCCCCCTCCCCACCCGCCCACGAGGTTCACTCGGAGGGGCACAGTTGAATTGAGTGAACCCAACAGAGAGGCAAGTGCCAGGCCATGCGGCGCTCTGCATGCTGGGGACTTGCATTCACCCATGTGTAGTGTGGAAGGCTGAGAACCATCTCTGGGTGAACTCCGAGTTTATGATTATATATATATATATATATATATATATATATATTCCAGCGCATAATGAAAGCACGGCTAGCTCGCCTGTGATTCTCAGCTCAAGGCCTTGCCCCCTGTGTCTGTGGTTGGTGTGTGGGCTGAGGGTGCAGAGCTGAAGGATAAACCCAGTTCATGGGAGCAGAGCTTCCAGCCTGGGAGCAGCGGGAGGTATATAGATATTTCCGACGTCCCCATGGAAACTGGATCCTGCTGGTTGGAGACGGCAGATAGCTGCCAGCTAATTATGGAGTGGATCTGCCGGAGCTCCGAGGTTAGCCACACTCTGGACGAGTGAAAACCTCCACTAAATCTTCAAAGTTGACTTCCCTCCTGCCTCAAGGTGGTTTGTCCATCATTCTCCCGCCTTTTCATGGCACTGCTTATCTGTGTCCCCTCCCAGCATCTGCACACCGCCTTCAGCCCAAAGTCACCTCCTGTAAATGGCTGTTATTTATAGATCCCTGTTTACGCAATCAACTGTGGGCGTGGCTTACCTTGATGCAGCAGGTGCAGTGGCACCGGGGCACACTTAACCCTGGCTCTTGGTGTATTTCGCAGTTCAAGCAGCGGCCAGGGGCCCGATTCCTTCCATGCATTAGGGCCCATGACACTGGTGACGTCACTGCAAGCAGCCTTGTACGACACAGGAGGGGAGTGGCCTGCAGGAGTCCACGGAAAGCACCTGACAATATTGTGCAGGGACTGTCCACCAGCGCCTTCAGACCCTCGCAGGTGACGTGCCACGCTTAAAAAAACGGATTTATTGATTGGTTGAGAAGGCTGGTGGAGACAAACGAGGAAGTGAATAAAAAGAGTGTAAGCAGTGGAGTGTGGTACTGTACGGACTCCACTGACACCTTCGTAGAAGAGGGGAGGTGAAGAGAGCAGATATGGAGGATGGAGGTACTTGTGGAAGTGGAGGTAGAAGAGGTGAGGTGAAGAGAGCGGATATGGAGGATGGAGGTACTCGTAGAAGAGGTGAGGTGAAGAGAGCGGAGATGGAGGATGGAGGTACTCGTAGAAGAGGTGAGGTGAAGAGAGCGGAGATGGAAGATGGAGGTACTCGTGGTAGAGGTGAGGTGAAGAGAGCGGAGATGGAGGTACTCGTGGAAGTGAAGGTAGAAGAGGTGAAGAGAGCGGAGATGGAGGTACTCGTGGAAGTGAAGGTAGAAGAGGTGAGGTGAAGAGAGCGGAGATGAAGGTACTCGTAGAAGAGGTGAGGTGAAGAGAGTGGAGAGGGAGGATGGAGGTACTCGTGGAAATGGAGGTAGAAGAGGTGAGGTGAAGAGAGCGGAGATGGAGGTACTCGTGGAAATGGAGGTAGAAGAGTTGAGGTGAAGAGAGCTGAGATAGAGGATGGAGGTACTCGTAGAAGAGGTGAGGTGAAGAGTGCGGATATGGAGGGTGGAGGTACTCGTAGAAGAGGTGAGGTGAAGAGAGTGGAGATGGAGGTACTCATGGAAGTGGAGGTAGAAGAGGTGAGGTGAAGAGAGCTGAGATGGAGGTACTCGTGGAGGTAGAAGAGGTGAGGTGAAGAGAATTGAGATAGAGGATGGAGGTACTCGTAGAAGAGGTGAGGTGAAGAGTGCGGATAAGGAGGGTGGAGGTACTCGTAGAAGAGGTGAGGTGAAGAGAGTGGAGATGAAGGTACTCGTAGAAGAGGTGAGGTGAAGAGAGTGGAGATGGAGGTACTCGTGGAAATGGAGGTAGAAGAGGTGAGGTGAAGAGAGCGGAGATGGAGGTACTCGTGGAAATGGAGGTAGGTGAGGTGAAGAGTGCGGATATGGAGGGTGGAGGTACTCGTAGAAGAGGTGAGGTGAAGAGAGTGGAGATTGAGGTACTCGTGGAAATGGAGGTAGAAGAGGTGAGGTGAAGAGAGCGGAGATGGAGGTACTCGTGGAAATGGAGGTAGGTGAGGTGAAGAGAGCGGAGATGGAGGTACTCATAGAAGAGGTGAGGTGAAGAGAGTGGAGATGGAGGTAATCGTGGAAATTGAGGTAGAAGAGGTGAGGTGAAGAGAGCGGAGATGAAGGTACTCGTGGAAATGGAGGTAGAAGAGGTGAGGTGAAGAGAGCGGAGATGAAGGTACTCGTAGAAGAGGTGAGGTGAAGAGAGCGGAGATGGAGGATGGAGGTACTTGTGGAAATGGAGGTCGAAGAGGTGAGGTGAAGAGAGGGGAGATGAAGGTACTCGTGGAAATGGAGGTAGGTGAGGTGAAGAGAGCGGAGATGAAGGTACTCGTAGAAGAGGTGAGGTGAAGAGAGCGGAGATGAAGGTACTCGTAGAAGAGGTGAGGCGAAGAGAGCTGAGATAGAGGATGGAGGTACTCGTGGAAGTAGAAGAGGTGAGGTGAAGAGAGCGGATATGGAGGATGGAGGTACTCGTATAAGAGGTGCGGTGAAGAGAGCTGAGATAGAGGATGGAGGTACTCGTGGAAGTAGAAGAGGAGGTGAAGAGAGCGGATATGGAGGATGGAGGTACTCGTAGAAGAGGTGAGGTGAAGAGAGTGGAGATGGAGGTTCTCGTGGAAATGGAGGTAGAAGAGGTAAGGTGAAGAGAGCGGAGATGGAGGTACTCGTGGAAATGGAGGTAGGTGAGGTGAAGAGAGCGGAGGTGAAGGTACTCGTAGAAGAGGTGAGGTGAAGAGAGTGGAGATGGAGGTACTGGTGGAAATGGAGGTAGGTGAGGTGAAGAGAGCGGAGATGGAGGTACTCATAGAAGAGGTGAGGTGAAGAGAGTGGAGATGGAGGTACTCGTGGAAATGGAGGTAGGTGAGGTGAAGAGAGCGGAGATGGAGGTACTCATAGAAGAGGTGAGGTGAAGAGAGCGGAGATGGAGGTACTCATAGAAGAGGTGAGGTGAAGAGAGCGGAGATGGAGGTACTCATAGAAGAGGTGAGGTGAAGAGAGCGGAGATGGAGGTACTCATAGAAGAGTTGAGGTGAAGAGAGCGGAGATGGAGGTACTCATAGAAGAGGTGAGGTGAAGAGAGCGGAGATGGAGGTACTCCTAGAAGAGGTGAGGTGAAGAGAGTGGAGATGGAGGTAATCGTGGAAATGGAGGTAGAAGAGGTGAGGTGAAGAGAGCGGAGATGAAGGTACTCGTAGAAGAGGTGAGGTGAAGAGAGCTGAGATAGAGGATGGAGGTACTCGTAGAAGAGGTGAGGTGAAGAGTGCGGATATGGAGGGTGGAGGTACTCGTAGAAGAGGTGAGGTGAAGGGAGTGGAGATGGAGGTAATCGTGGAAATGGAGGTAGAAGAGGTGAGGTGAAGAGAGCGGAGATGGAGGTACTCGTGGAAATGGAGGTAGGTGAGGTGAAGAGAGCGGAGATGGAGGATGGAGGTACTCGTATAAGAGGTGAGGTGAAGAGAGCTGAGATAGAGGATGGAGGTACTCGTGGAAGTAGAAGAGGAGGTGAAGAGAGCGGATATGGAGGATGGAGGTACTCGTAGAAGAGGTGAGGTGAAGAGAGTGGAGATGGAGGTTCTCGTGGAAATGGAGGTAGAAGAGGTGAGGTGAAGAGAGCGGAGATGGAGGTACTCGTGGAAATGGAGGTAGGTGAGGTGAAGAGAGCGGAGGTGAAGGTACTCGTAGAAGAGGTGAGGTGAAGAGAGTGGAGATGGAGGTACTGGTGGAAATGGAGGTAGGTGAGGTGAAGAGAGCGGAGATGGAGGTACTCATAGAAGAGGTGAGGTGAAGAGAGTGGAGATGGAGGTACTCGTGGAAATGGAGGTAGGTGAGGTGAAGAGAGCGGAGATGGAGGTACTCATAGAAGAGGTGAGGTGAAGAGAGCGGAGATGGAGGTACTCATAGAAGAGGTGAGGTGAAGAGAGCGGAGATGGAGGTACTCATAGAAGAGGTGAGGTGAAGAGAGCGGAGATGGAGGTACTCATAGAAGAGTTGAGGTGAAGAGAGCGGAGATGGAGGTACTCATAGAAGAGGTGAGGTGAAGAGAGCGGAGATGGAGGTACTCCTAGAAGAGGTGAGGTGAAGAGAGTGGAGATGGAGGTAATCGTGGAAATGGAGGTAGAAGAGGTGAGGTGAAGAGAGCGGAGATGAAGGTACTCGTAGAAGAGGTGAGGTGAAGAGAGCTGAGATAGAGGATGGAGGTACTCGTAGAAGAGGTGAGGTGAAGAGTGCGGATATGGAGGGTGGAGGTACTCGTAGAAGAGGTGAGGTGAAGGGAGTGGAGATGGAGGTAATCGTGGAAATGGAGGTAGAAGAGGTGAGGTGAAGAGAGCGGAGATGGAGGTACTCGTGGAAATGGAGGTAGGTGAGGTGAAGAGAGCGGAGATGGAGGTACTCATAGAAGAGGTGAGGTGAAGAGAGTGGAGATGGAGGATGGAGGTACTCGTGGAAGTGGAGGTAGGTGAGGTGAAGAGAGCGGAGATGGAGGTACTCGTGGCAATGGAGGTAGAAGAGGTGAGGTGAAGAGAGCGGAGATGGAGGTACTCGTGGAAATGGAGGTAGAAGAGGTGAGGTGAAGAGAGCGGAGATGGAGGTAGAAGAGGTGAGGTGAAGAGAGCGGAGATGAAGGTACTCGTAGAAGAGGTGAGGTGAAGAGTGGAGATGGAGGATGGAGGTACTCGTAGAAGAGGTGAGGTTTAGAGAGCGGATATGGAGGGTGGAGGTACTCGTGGAAGTGGAGGTAGAAGAGGTGAGGTGAAGAGAGCTGAGATAGAGGATGGAGGTACTCGTAGAAGAGGTGAGGTGAAGAGAGCGGATATGGAGGGTGGAGGTACTCGTAGAAGAGGTGAGGTTTAGAGAGCGGAGATGGAGGATGGAGGTACTCGTGGAAGTGGAGGTAGAAGAGGTGAGGTGAAGAGAGCTGAGATAGAGGATGGAGGTACTCATAGAAGAGGTGAGGTGAAGAGAGCGGATATGGAGGGTGGAGGTACTCGTAGAAGAGGTGAGGTGAAGAGAGTGGAGATGGAGGTTCTCGTGGAAATGGAGGTAGAAGAGGTGAGGTGAAGAGAGCGGAGATGAAGGTACTCGTAGAAGAGGTGAGGTGAAGAGTGGAGATGGAGGTACTTGTAGAAGAGGTGAGGTTTAGAGAGCGGAGATGGAGGATGGAGGTACTCGTGGAAGTGGAGGTAGAAGAGGTGGGGTGAAGAGAGCTGAGATAGAGGATGGAGGTACTCGTAGAAGAGGTGAGGTTTAAAGAGCGGAGATGGAGGATGGAGGTACTCGTGGAAGTGGAGGTAGAAGAGGTGAGGTGAAGAGAGCTGAGATAGAGGATGGAGGTACTCGTAGAAGAGGTGAGGTTTAGAGAGCGGATATGGAGGATGGAGGTACTCGTAGAAGAGGTGAGGTTTAGAGAGCGGAGATGGAGGATGGAGGTACTCGTGGAAGTGGAGGTAGAAGAGGTGAGGTGAAGAGAGCGGATATGGAGGATGGAGGTACTCGTAGAAGAGGTGAGGTGAAGAGAGTGGAGATGGAGGTTCTCGTGGAAATGAAGGTAGAAGAGGTGAGGTGAAGAGAGCGGAGATGGAGGTACTCGTGGAAATGGAGGTAGGTGAGGTGAAGAGAGCGGAGGTGAAGGTACTCGTAGAAGAGGTGAGGTGAAGAGAGTGGAGATGGAGGTACTCGTGGAAATGGAGGTAGGTGAGGTGAAGAGAGCGGAGATGGAGGTACTCATAGAAGAGGTGAGGTGAAGAGAGTGGAGATGGAGGTACTCGTGGAAATGGAGGTAGGTGAGGTGAAGAGAGCGGAGATGGAGGTACTCATAGAAGAGGTGAGGTGAAGAGAGCGGAGATGGAGTACTCATAGAAGAGGTGAGGTGAAGAGAGCGGAGATGGAGGTACTCATAGAAGAGGTGAGGTGAAGAGAGCGGAGATGGAGGTACTCATAGAAGAGGTGAGGTGAAGAGAGCGGAGATGGAGGTACTCATAGAAGAGGTGAGGTGAAGAGAGTGGAGATGGAGGTAATCGTGGAAATGGAGGTAGAAGAGGTGAGGTGAAGAGAGCGGAGATGAAGGTACTCGTAGAAGAGGTGAGGTGAAGAGTGCGGATATGGAGGGTGGAGGTACTCGTAGAAGAGGTGAGGTGAAGGGAGTGGAGATGGAGGTAATCGTGGAAATGGAGGTAGAAGAGGTGAGGTGAGGAGAGCGGAGATGAAGGTACTCGTAGAAGAGGTGAGGTGAAGAGTGGAGATGGAGGTACTTGTAGAAGAGGTGAGGTTTAGAGAGCGGAGATGGAGGATGGAGGTACTCGTGGAGGTAGAAGAGGTGGGGTGAAGAGAGCTGAGATAGAGGATGGAGGTACTCGTAGAAGAGGTGAGGTGAAGAGAGCGGATATGGAGGATGGAGGTACTCGTAGAAGAGGTGAGGTTTAGAGAGCGGAGATGGAGGATGGAGGTACTCGTAGAAGAGGTGAGGTGAAGAGAGCGGATATGGAGGGTGGAGGTACTCGTAGAAGAGGTGAGGTGAAGAGAGTGGAGATGGAGGTACTTGTAGAAGAGGTGAGGTTTAGAGAGCGGAGATGGAGGATGGAGGTACTCGTGGAAGTGGAGGTAGACTGTGTTTTCCAGCTGTCTCCATTGTTGACTTCTCCTCCATGTACCTCTTCCTCCCTCCTCTTCAGTTGTTCAGTGCTTCCCTAGCCCTGCCCAGCTTTCCTTGTCAGCTGGGTGCCCCAGCCCCTCTCGCTGCCCTCCGGTGTCTGTGCTTCCTTATATCCGCCTCTCCCACCCTCTGGTGGCCTGGCGCGAGTCCCCCCCCCTCCCACCCACCCTCCGTCGTCAGCGGTGCCTGCAGTGCAGGAGCACACAGATCCGGCTTGGACACCAGGTGCTGAGAATAAATATTGAGTTTATTGACTGAGGGCAGAGAGGCTCTGGCGAGACTCCAGCTGCTGCTGCCGCTGGCTCCAGCTCCTGTTTGGAGCAACACGGAGTGAAACTAAAGAAAGTAGACGTCAGTCAGTGAAATGTCCTTTATTCGGCTCAAGTAGCCTTACAAGTACATCCGCAATCGAAATACATTCAAAACCGTTACAAAATAGTTTGTTATACAGTACAATATACGAGTGACAAAACCCCGAGCCCTCTAAACCCGACCCATACAAAGGTCTCCATACAAAGGTCCACTCTCACAACAGCCGGACCTTAAACCCTTCCGGATGGGGCCGCTGGGCTGACGGGTATTTCGAGTCCCTATCGAAGCATCCATTGGCGGCGTCAGGAAGCTGAAGAAATTGATAAAAATTACATAGCACTAGGAAGATAAAACCCTCTTAGGGGTTAAGCCTGTGACACAGGAGGGTGTTGCAGCTTTCTTCAGGACCTGCAGATGAGTGCTGCTGCTCAAACGTGGCAAAAGACATTAAAACATATTCATGGCATATACAAAACCATCCAATAATCTCATGGGGCGCCAACAGGTGACGCCCCGTGGTATCACTGGAGGGATCAAAAGTGCTCAAATCAAAAGACATTAAACATATTCATGGCGTATACAAAACCCTCCAGTAATCTCATGGGGCGCCAACAGGTGACGCCCCGTGGTATCACTGGAGGGATCAAAAGTGCTCAAATCAAAAGACATTAAACATATTCATGGCGTATACAAAACCCTCCAGTAATCTCATGGGGCGCCAACAGGTGACGCCCCGTGGTATCACTGGAGGGATCAAAAGTGCTCAAATCAAAAGACATTAAACATATTCATGGCGTATACAAAACCCTCCAGTAATCTCATGGGGCGCCAACAGGTGACGCCCCGTGGTATCACTGGAGGGATCAAAAGTGCTCAAATCAAAAGACATTAAACATATTCATGGCGTATACAAAACCCTCCAGTAATCTCATGGGGCGCCAACAGGTGACGCCCCGTGGTATCACTGGAGGGATCAAAAGTGCTCAAATCAAAAGACATTAAACATATTCATGGCGTATACAAAACCCTCCAGTAATCTCATGGGGCGCCAACAGGTGACGCCCCGTGGTATCACTGGAGGGATCAAAAGTGCTCAAATCAAAAGACATTAAACATATTCATGGCGTATACAAAACCATCCAGTAATCTCATGGGGCGCCAACAGGTGACGCCCCGTGGTATCACTGGAGGGATCAAAAGTGCTCAAATCAAAAGACATTAAACATATTCACGGCGTTTACAAAACCCTCCAGTGATCCCAGATCTTCTGTACAGGATCCAATGTCAGGGCTGATGGCTGACCAGGGCATGCATAGCCTACAGTCTTGCAGAGCTGGAGGTGCTCAGAGTGCAGGCTCCCAGGGGTGTCTGCCTCCTTGCTTCCAGGCTGTGCGGTGACACAGAGCCCCATCATGTAACTTAGAGTGTTGTGACACAGGATCCTCTTTGAACCTGTTATACTGTTGTGACTGTGTGTGGTGGGGGGTGCAGCGCGGTGGCGCAGCGTACCTGGCCCCATGGAGGGGATACTTGACTCTGCTCACTGTGGATTTCCTTTGCCTGAAGCGCCTCTCTTTGCAGTTCCCCATTGTAGGCTTTGGTCTTGGCATCTGGAGACGGCAGCATGGCCAGCGACCCCCTCACGGACCTGCAGGATGACCTGGGCTCGGACAATACCAGCCAGTCCCTGGACCAGCTCAAACTGGCATCGTTGGACGACAAGAATTGGCCACAGGACGATACTCCTGAATACCCAAAGCCAGGTATGTCATTTGGGCCTTCGGGGACACCAGCGACATGCTGTGGTAGAAGGAACCCTCTGAGGTTTCATTTGCGGGCACCAAGGTCCAGAGGATGGGTTGGATGTCACCTCAGCTTATCGTAGCGCAGGGCCAGGGTCTGTTGTATGGCTAGCGCAAGTAGGGGTGCAGCCCCGCATCTCTTACCCCCATGGCGCCAGTGTACACCCCCTCATCTGCAGTCACTGGTACTGTCTGTCAGTCCCTGCCGGGCTGCAGAAACTGCTTCTACTTGCTGTGGGCACCATGCAGCCATAGTAGCTGATCCCCTTCATACCTGTGGAAGTGGCAGCACCCTTCTCTGCTGCAGCCAATGCTTAGGTTTTAAAACCGAAGGCTAGGTACCTATCGCCTTGACTGGAAGAGCTTGTTGATCTCTGCTGATTGGGCTCTTGCAGTGGTACAAGTCACGTCCGGCCCCTTGGGGCTGAGGTTGCCTCTCCGCTGCCCTACATAGAAATTCAGCAGTTCTAGTTACCTGAGCTATTTATAATTTTCACCTCCTGCACTGCTTATGACCTCACATATTGCATCACCCATGACATAGTCAGTGACATCACAGATGACATCTCAAATGGCATCATGCATGACATCACTCATGACATCACCCAGCTAAGTAAACTTCAAAATACTTCATAAAACATAATTTACATTTTTAAAATAAGAAAAGGAGGCTGGTGAGAGACGTACGACAGAAAGCACACTATAAACTTAGTAACTACTACACTCACTTATCACCCAGGAGGGAGTTCTCAGTGGATGGGCCTCTCTCTTCTAAACTGCTACTTTGAGCGCTAATGTCCAAAGTAAGATATCTAACTGTACATGCTAGCCTATTGCAAATCACAACAACACCATTTGTCAACCTAGATAGAGGTTTTAGTACAGACGTCAATTTTACACAAACCACTACAACACACATCTAGTAGAGAGCTCTTAACAGGCAGGCCACTGTGTCGCAAACCAATAGGAAATATATTCTTCCCCCTGGAGAAAGGTGTCAGCAGAGAGATCAGTCTGTTGCAAACCACCACTACACTGAGCCATCACTCTGGAGAGAGGTCTGTGGCAGATTAATTAATTACGAACCACTATTACACTCATTCATCACAAAGAAGAGAGGTCTAGGCAAAGTGGTCAGTATGTCATAAAACAAAGCTATACTCGGCCATTACTGTGGAGAGAAGTCTCATTGAACAGCTTAGACTGTCGTAAAGCACTACCATACACGTACATCAGCAGGGGACATGTGTCAGCCTAGAGGCTAGTTCACTCATAAATAGTACACCTACTTTACAAACGGGATTAGAGTTCAGGTGATATATGTTAGAAATACTAATACAAGTACAGAAAGAATAGTATTTTGACTTATGCAGTAGCTCAGTATATATCTTACAGTGTCAGAAACTTTTACCAAACACTCCCACTCACTGGATTTCGTCAGTGATGTCGCCAGTGATGTCACTGACCATGTAATCAGTGATATGACATGAGATTATAAGCAGTGCATTGTGGGGCCGTAAATTATAGTTTGCTCAGGTAACTGTAACTGCTGAATTTCGATGGTTTTTATGTGTAAAATCTAAACCCAACTATAACGTCCCTGTAACCTTTGTATTTTTCAGTTAATTTCTGCGGTTGTTTAACTTCTATTTCCCAACTATAACATCCCTGTAACCTTTGTTTTATTTTAGTGAATTTCAGAGTTTTTTAAAAATATAAATTGTTCTACAATTTGACCCATAACTTCAATTTACTCATCTACATTTTCAGAAGTTTATAAACGCATTTTATTTAGGCTTCCATTCTTATTATATATTTAAAAACTAAAAATGACATAAATTAAGGTAAGGTAATTTATGTAGTCTTTCTACACCCGCAGGTTCTGCGGTGGATCCACGGACCGTAATGCTTAAAAAAACATATTTAGACCATATTATGCCCATGAGGGGCCCCTCACAGACTCCTCCATCAGTCCCATGGGGTCAGGGTACCTCTACCTCGACCTCTTCTACTCTTTTACATTTTATTTTCCCTTCTGGGAACCGAGTCCCAATGCACAAAATGGCCGCTGCAACCTTCCTGTCATGCTTGCGGCCAGTCAACTGATCCGCGTCTCTAGATATTTATACATCTTTTTACTTTAATAACTCTAAAAATATTGATCAGATTTACACCAAATCACAAGAAGCATTTTTTCTGGACAAATATCTATATTTCTGCCAATTTTGGTGTACCTCCTTTCAACTGTTCGGGCTGCAGTCGTGTCTAAAATCCTTTGGGTGAAATTGCATGAGGAAAACGCCCCCCCCCCCTCCCTCTTTTCCCCCCACTTCCCACTTGATGGATCACCCCCAAACTTTCCAAACACCAGCTTAAGTGACTGGCAAACAAGTTTTGAAAATCCCATGAAGATTCGTCAAACAGCATCAAAGGTATTATATAAAAAACGCTGTTCCTGTGAAAACTAGGTTCTAACTATAAATACTTACTGGCGACCACTAGTAGGATGGAGATATGTATATAATATATATTGTGTGTGTATATATCTGTGTATGTATATATGTGTATGTATATATGTGTGTGTGTGTGTATATGTGTATGTGTATGTTTTGATTTTTAGGCAATGCTTTATTTCATGCAGTCAGTGCCTTCAAGCAAAAAACATTCTCAATCAAAATGTGCATTGGCAAAGTCATGAGGTCATCAGCAGACACTGCTGATGACCTGTTGACGCCTCCAGTGCCTTGCTCTGTACTGTGCATTGCACCTCCTTCTGTTGTGTGTATTGTCTTCTCATGAGCTGTTCAGCATATTCTGGCACGATGCAAGGTGGTGCTTCTGTGCCATGCAGCTCTCATAAGCTCCACCTACCCTTGTTGTGTAGCCTTTCTTTGACTTATGCACAAAGTCCCCACTTGTGATGTGAGGCAGCTCCATATGTGGTGTGCATTGTCCCGCCTCCCTCATGTGAGCAGCATCTCTTCCCTCTCCTCTGTTAGTCTGTGTCCTTTTCTTCTCTGATCTTGAATATCATCCCCTAGCCTAGTAAGCTGCCTCCTGTGCTGTAGGCTGCCTTCTCTGCATGCTCTCCTGTGCTGTTCAGTGCCTCTCCTCTGCGATATAGTAAGTGGGGAGTGGTTCTGCACCTCGAATATAATGTAGTGCCCAACTCTCCTAGGCTCTCTGTTGTGAATTTACACATTTTGTTTGTGTTCTCTGCAGCCATCGTAGAACCCAAAGAATCACCTGACCCCAACACCCACCTGCGTTGGGATGATCCGTACTATGACATCGCACGACACCAGATTGTGGAGGTGGCAGGTAAGGCTGATTTCCGCACTCCGCCTTTAATGCCAGTGTGCCTTTCTCTTGGGTGAATGCCTGCCTGAGGCTGGTTGTTTGCCCTGAAAGAATGTCTGGCTGTGTGCCCTCATCAAATCTCCTGACGAGGTGTGAAGAGTGTGTGAGTCTTTACTGACCTATGTCAAAAAGAGCAGCTGTGTATGTGTGAGCCATCTTATGTGCTGTGAGCAGCCCCACTGTCCTCTATACTCGGAGAGCTGACTGTGAGGTCTTTTCTGTGTCTCTAGAGTCTACTTAAGCGTGAGGCCTTTCCCCGATCTTCCTAGATCATCTGGTGCTGAAGCTCTCCCCCATACCTTTATGCATTGACTGTGCATGTTTATATGTTTTTATCTGTGTGCTCTTTGTAAACCAGCTGCAGTGACTGTATCACGAAAACCTTGAGTTGTGTACTTCGTTCTGTCTTGCGGTGATGGGTGTTTGTAAATAGCCCATCAATATTGTGGCCTCCAGCCGTGTGGTTTTGAAGGTGAGAGGTTGACCTAAACCAGCTTCTCTCAGTGTAGTAAAGCAGTGTGTTCTAGGAACAAGCAGGGATTTGGCCCATTTAGCCAGTTAACAGGAGGGTTTGGTTATGTGACACCAGTATTAGATCTGTCCTGTTTTGGAATATAATAAAGGCGCCATGTTTTTTTGCCAGTTGTAGACATAATGGCGGTCAATTGTACATTATTGTGTACCTAGAGCCATTTTACTGATGTCATTTGTAAAAGCTCTTGAATGTATGAATATATCTGCAGGAAAAAGTAAGATCAGCATACTCCCACAAGGGAACTAAATGGTCAGTAAATTCACCCCATTGTGTGCTAATCTGTTCATGAGTCCTCTTGAAAGACACTGAGCTTGGGGTGATAAAGTGTCTGGATTTCTGGACATAATATTCTGAGGGAGGTTTCAAGTTCAAGTTTATTTTACGTTTATTCGGACCGTTGGTCCACAAACAATACATGTCGATAAAAGGTTCATCCAACAAGTTAAACAAAGCATTTCATTAGCACACATAAAACCTACTAAAACATATTTAGTCTAAAAACCTACAATTATCTGATCTGAAAATAGCTATTTATTAAAACTCGTTAAAAAGATATGGGAGGTTTACCAGTACATATGGATCTGACAAGCTCTACAACCGCACCAGATTGTCCTGAATCAAAATGAACTACCTGGTGTAAGAAAAAGATCATCTTTCGTGTCATTGAGTTTTATGAGGACATTCTTTCCTTGTTTAATGTGAAATGAATCCGATAAGCAGCCTTGATGGAGCTCAGCGGCCAACCAGTGCCGAGAGCCAAACCTTTGCATCTGATTAGATCACGATAAGCAAGAAGAACTCTGATGGAAGGTTGTCTACATCCTGTAGTAAATTATTGTGAAATCAAAGTTAATGAATTCCAAATAATAAAGATATATTGAAAAAAACAGCCCGGCCTGTGTAGGTCATAAATCGACATACGCAATGGGTGTTGCCAGTCACGGTAGCCACATTTTTAGTTCATCATGCCAGAGTTTTGCTAAAGCTTGGATGAGATGACAGATTTTGTGTTCTTGTTTTCATCATTAGGCCGCAATGAGCAGCAGAGGGTTGTGTTACCGATATATACTTTTTGCCAAAATAACATATGTTGTTTGTTCCTATTAATGTTTTAACTGACCTCTATGACATTTATAATTCGCAAAACTTTCTATCATATATGCCAAATAAAATGTGTGTCAATTTTATTTTTAACTTTATACAGTATTTGCTCTCCTCCTTTTCTATTATGGGCTATGTAATTTTTAGACTTGTAACTGCAACAAAGATGCAGAGCAAAATATTTCATATTCTTGGGCGTGTAAAAAAATAAATAAAAAAGGACCCTACCTCTTACTTTGCTACTGTAATGTATCTACAGATTCCCTGTCGTCTTCTGTTATCACTTTCTTTTTCATTGATAGAAAGCTGTCCACTAAATGCCTTGGATGGCAGGCTAAAAGAAAGCAAATGTAATAGTAACACCCAAAATATTATAACATTATAGAGTACACAAGTGTAAACCCTTGTAAAGCTAAGACAAGATTCCTTCTTCAGGAATGTCGATTAAAGCTGGGAATGTCTAAAAGACCCCCTCAAGTGGCTTTGGTCTTATGGGTCCCCGGAAGCTTGTTTCCTTCCCAGTACAAGAATTGGCTTGGTAGTTTGGTTTGCCCTGTTCCCATCATGCACTGGGACAGGAACAGACTAATTTGCATATAGCCAAGTTCTGAGCTGGGATGGTGCAGTGAGCTAAAAAACGGTGATGGATCAAGCCCTGATCTTTGGACTGGGTAAGAGTGGACTGCTTAATTCAGGCACTCTGTTCATCACCACCCCCTTTTCTGAATCATTTTGTCCACCATAAGCGTGGAAGGGTATACTCAGATGTGAGTCCCTTGCTCATTGCACCATCAGGATTCAAGCAAGCCGGGCCGAAGACGCCTGAAATGGCAGAAACCGGTCCCCGGAAGCTTGTTTCCTTCCCAGTACAAGAATTGGCTTGGTAGTTTGGTTTGCCCTGTTCCCATCATGCACTGGGACAGGAACAGACTAATTTGCATATAGCCAAGTTCTGAGCTGGGATGGTGCAGTGAGCTAAAAAACGGTGATGGATCAAGCCCTGATCTTTGGACTGGGTAAGAGTGGACTGCTTAATTCAGGCACCCTGTTCATCACCACCCCCTTTTCTGCACCATGTAGTAAGGCCTAGGTCTGCTCTTAGTAGGATAGACCATGCGTTGGGAAAGGGAATGAGGCCTGGAAGGCTTATCTGTCTCTTCGTTAGCCCATAATCTAGTATAACGCTATCCCAGCTCAGTGTGCAGCCCACATCTTCAACCAAGCACTGATCATGGGAGTGTTACCTTGTCTTTCTCTGTCTTGGAGAGGGGTGGGGTCTGAGCTGCCTATACACAAGCTGAGCACTGGTGCTGACAGGTGTACAAACAATCTAACACTCGTATACCCTGATTTTCATGTCTGTCCGTGTGTGACAGTGTGTACCAAACATGTGGTTGATTGCTGGGGTTATGCAGCAACCTCTGGTGATTAGGACCGTAGTCGGGTATTTATGCTTCAAAGTTGTGGCATTGTCTTTATTTTTTATGTTACTTTTTGGGTGTACTAAATATTTCCTGTACATTTCTTTCCTTGGAGAGTATTTGAAAACACAACATGTTTCAAAAAAGACTACCCATTTTTTATTGGGGGCTAAGAATTCCTTCCCACCTTATCCCATTAGACTGGGCTTTTGGCCTGGATTTTCTACACACAAGCCTGTGAGATCTCTCAAATACGCCAATGAAAAGCTGACTTTTAAATGAAAAACTCAGGATGACCACCCAGAGAACAAGTATTGGGAAAGGCATTAGGTCTCGCTTACGAGAGGTATTGGCTTTGTGAATGTCTTTTAGCCATGTTGTATAGCTGCATGGTGCTGTGCAGTATTGGTGAACGTTAAGCAACAAATTGGGAGGGGGCTAGGCACGGGTGGGGAAAAGCAAGAAAGGAGAGCATACGGTGGGGGGGAGACGGTCTGCAGACAAATTCACTTTTATGCAGTGCAGCAAATAAAAGAAAAAAGTAGCTCAAAGTGCGAGCAGTGGAAGGACACTGGACAAGGAAGCAGTAGTTGGGCCATGCTCCAGGGAAAGGACAAATACACAAAGAGGATGTGAAGCTGGCACACGCTGACCAAAGAGAAGCAAGGTAATGAGAATGACTACCTATGCTAAGCAACGGGGGGGGGAGGGTAGCGGCCCCTAGTAAGCAAAGAAAATATCTCGCAAGTGAATTGCATGAGCAGTCTCAGTGTAGACCTAAAGATGGAGAAACCTATGCAGCAGTTGCAACAGTAGTGGGCGCAAATGCTGTTCCTCATCAAGCCGACATGGAGGTGATACATTATCTGTCAAAGGGAGTTTCTTCTACACATGGTAGGAGAATGCTATATGACTAGTCCAGTACAGATGGTGGGGGAAACTTCTTCAGGTCATGACCTGCTGGTTACACTAGGGAAAGCAGCGGAAGCCCACAGGAGCACAATGGGATGGATGAACGCCATATTGAAGGAGACACAAGGAGGTTAAGCAGCTTTGGAGACATGCTAGGTAGGATCTTGGAGGATGGACTGTACCACTTGGACTGGGAGGATAAGACGAAGAAAGCCAGAGAAGAGAGGCAGGATTTTTTTTTTTTTAAGATCACAAGGGAGTAGACAACACATTGGTTTAGGTGAGAAAAAGACCCACGATAGGGTTAAGTTGTGGTAGCATGAATGGGCTTCATTATCCAGATATATATTTTGAAACTGTATCTTTAATGTGGTCTTTTTTTTTTTTAAGCTCCTACACATGACTGATTTTCTTCTAGAGTGCGTGAATGACTTTCCAGTGGGCGACTTGTGCAAAGGAGAGTTGTAGGTCCTTGCTTCTGATACAGCCGTCTGCCTTCTGTTTCTGATTTGAATTCATCGGTTTGGCATGGGCGTCTTTAACCAATCTATTAAATGGGGGTGTACCAGTGGGATGAGCTTGAGACGTTCATATCCCGCAGACTACGAAGACATCTGGTAGTCTTCATCTCAGGAGGGTAGACTGCATTTTACGGAGATCAGACGACCAAGCCAGAAAGAGTTGCCGAAAGTCACTTTGAAGTGGCCACAAACACCAGTGTGGAACCCTTTGGGAACACCATTGCGGAACTCCTAGGGGACTAGAGTGTGGAACCCCTAGGAAACACCAATGTTGGAACCCCTAGGAAACACCAATGTTGGAACCCCTAGGAAACACCAATGTGGTACCCCTAGGAAACACCAATGTGGCACTCCTGGGAAACGGGAGTGTGGCACTCCTGGGAAACGGGAGTGTGTCACTCCTGGGAAACGGGAGCGTGGCACTCCTGGGAAACGGGAGCGTGGCACTCCTGGGAAACGGGAGCGTGGCACTCCTGGGAAACGGGAGCGTGGCACTCCTGGGAAACACCAGTGTGGAAACCCTAGCCACCCCAAGCCCTCGTATAATTCTGCGTATTTCATGGAGATTTGGGAATGGAACAGATCTAAGATTAAAATGTTGAGTGCCCTGCATTTGGTATTAAATATGGGGCTACTTATGAGTATAGTTTCAAAGTCCCTATGTCTTTGCTTATAAGGGTGGTTTGTTCGTCTCCAGAATCGCAGCAAACTGGGCCTTTTACTTTCTTAAGAATTTCTGGTCTCAAACGTCCGGTTCATCTGTCTGCAACTACCACTCTGGGGGGTGTGCTTAGTCTGCTTTGGTGTTAGTTTATTCAGCCTGCAGTCAACTATTCTCTGGAAGAGCACAGTTCTAGAAATCTGCAGCCAAGTGAAGAATTGCTGTGTGTAGGATCTGCTCGGGCCACATCTGTGCCAGCCAGAGAATACAAGGTCGAGGGCCCATGTGGTCATTTAAGCACCATTTCAAAATGTGGAATGCTACATAAAATCCACACTGTAATACGTGGAGTGTTTGCTATTCTGAACCGTTCCCTTCCTTCCACTTCCAGGTGCCAATGTCAGTAGCTAGATTTGCGAAGGTAAAATATTTCCTTTTCTCTGGCAAATGCCTCGTCTGTTGTTACTGCATTATCTTCTTCCCTTTGCAGAGCCAGCCTCCCCTCTCCTTTGCCTTCTCCTTTGAGACTGCAAGTCATGCTGGTTCTTGCTCTTGCTATCTGGTTAGTATTGTTTCAGTTGAAGTTTCTCAATGAGATTTTCACTTGAAATTCAGGTGCCCTCATGATTCCAGCTATACCATCTACTGGTGAAACCATAAACACAAGAAACCCAACAAGCAGCAATGAAGTCCCAGCCCATTCCCTTTGATTTGCTGCAAGAAAACCCTGTGGTATTCTTCTAAGTGTGTCGCGGCACGTTGAACCAGAGGCTCCAGAGTGTGCAAATATCCGCTGTCTAAAGCCAGTGCTAACAAACTGGGAGTTAGTACGATTCCCTACTGAGGGGGTCACTGGCTGATCGTAAAACTATCCTCTACCCTTCCCTCCAAGGACTACACTTTCAAAAAGCACCAAATTGCCAACCCATTGAGGACCAGTTGAGCTCCACTGAGGACCGCGCCTCTCGACCAACCGGCCGCATCACCAGTGATTGCATCAGATGATTGTTTGATTTGTCTTTGTAAAGCGTTGACACCATAAACTCTAAGTAGTGTTTGAGCTGTACGAGTATCCCGCTCCTTTGTCGACTCTCTTGCCCTGGATTCTGCAGGATCATCGTCACTGCTGGTAGAACAGCAGCCACTAGAAGATTCCTTCCCAAACCTCTCCTCGCTCTCTTTAGGTCCTTGTCCTGCTGACATCCGTGCTCTGCGGTGTCACGGTATACACTGAAGTAGGTGGCTGGCAATGCATATTGAATTTCTGCTACTCCTTGGGGCTAATTTTGCATATTTTATGACTTTAGTCAAACCGAATATTGAGCAACAAAATATTGCTGCTTTTCCCTCCGGCCAGAATATTTAAGTGGTTCTTATTTCCAGATTGCTCCTGCAAAGTTGAGAATAAGTGTCGCAAGGTGTGAAGCATTGGAGAAGGGGACCTTTGGGGACCATGTTCATCAGTGACAGTGGATTAGCTGTGTCCAGCCGAGATGGGAGCGCTCCTATAGGGTGGTATGCGTCTAACTCTGTTTGACTCTGAGTGCGGACCCTCTCAACCTCTAACGCAGGGTCCGGGAGGTCATGGAGGGCTTTGCGTTTCCCTAAGGACAGGACCGTCCCTGTCCACGTTAGTGATTTCCTAATGGGCATCTATGCTCATGGTCAAAGTATGGAGATCAGATTCATTGCACAAGTGACTCTGCTTATGGGCGCAGGCAGGGCTTTAAATGGGGGAGGGGCTGTGGGGGGCTGAGTCCCCCCAGTTTTTTGGGGGGGGCCTTAAAAGGGGGCTCTAGGGGGCTTTATTTTCGAGCCTCAAAGGTAGGGTGAGCAGACGTCGCGGTTTTTGTTTGATGTTATTAGTGTGGGTAACATGTCTTGATAGTGAAATACTGCCAATTTCGTTTTTCACCATTGAAAGGCTATCTTGCCCATAGGATAACATGGGTTATGCTGTGTAACTTGTTTACCTGCATATCTTCCCATAACGGCAAGATCGACATATGGAATCTGGTATCCCTGAGCTCAGAATTTAATAACACATCCTTTAGTGAAGATGGTTTTAAATAAAAAAAAAATTTTTGGGTTTCAACAATGTTTTTTTTTTTTTTATAAATCTTTTTATTATTGAATAAGCCAGAAAAACCAACGGCAGATGCCTTACATCATGGAGTAAGCAACAATTATACAAACATATGGCGAATAATAGACGGTTAATCCCCAAGGTGATACCTGAATCTCAAGATGGAAATGGCGTGCAATCGTATAAAATACAATAAATATCAGTCCAACCGTATCGACATTATTCACAAATCCACCACCCTTAGGCACAGGATTTTAAAAATACGGAAATTTCGAGTGGCAGGTAAGCGTAACACGATAGAACAGTGGGCAAAACAACGATCGCTACCAGCTTGCAGCAATTAAAGGCAATACATTGTAGAAAATCTCGTAAACACAACCACTCCTAGGACCCGTCTACCCACCAAGCAGGATAACCCCTCAGGAAGGCACCCAATATCAGGATATTAAATCGGATTTTGAAACATAAAAACAAAACAAAGACAATACAAAAACACCCCTCCCCCCTCCCTGCAACCCTGCATATGGCTTTCGCCTAACCCCAACTAGCAGTGTGCCTGTCGCCCCATCTAACTAATACCAAAAATAGTAAAGTGGAGGAGGAAGTCTTCATACAGGCTCCCGGTCTCCCCTCCCCCCCTGCCAGAAATAAACGACACCTGCGTTGTAATCAAAAAACGTTTAGGAGATACTGGCGAAACCAAACAGGGGAAGTTGCGAATACCGCCCAGGCTCCCGCATCAATAATGGTAGCAAATCCCGTGTCCATTGAAGTCATAATATCAGACCCAGACAGTCAAGCTCATCCCTGGCCCTTCCGATCTTTCATGCGAACTCCTACCGGTAGAACCACCGCAGTAACAGGAGAGTCAAAGTGCCTAAGGAGTTCCAAAAAATTGCGACTGGAACAAGTCAAAAATGTTAGATCTTTAAGAACCCCAATCGCACAGAAGTACTCCCCGCCGACAGTAAGTCTCGATATTGCTCCCTCCGAAAACGTAGTGAAACTGCATGGGAGGGAAAAGATGTTAACTCAATCCAAAAGTCACTAATGGAGGTCTCCAGGAGTGGAAAATCGAGTGGTTCCACCTCAATCGGTAGCAATGTTGGGTGTAGCGATCTTTCCGAAGTCTCGAGTTTGCAAGTATTTATTCGAACACTGACCGAGGGCATCAATTCTTCTTTCCGCCCGGGGCCCTCATCCACCGTTAAGATGTGCATCATGGGGAACTAAGCTCGTTTCAGATCTTGTAAGGGATCAGAGTCCGGTCGCAAACGCCCAGTCTCAACTGCAGCAATCATTTTGTGGACGATGGCTTCCACTTGCTAGTGAAGTGCCCCGATGGCGGCCAATACAGTCCTCCGCGACGGTACACACTCCGTCCGACCCATCTCCTCTCGTTCGATTTCAAACGTAGTCTTTTACCCCAGAGGGCCGGGTGTCTCCGGGGGAACAGGCAAGAGCGGACGGCAACGGACGACCCCAACCCGTCGAACCCAGGAGGCGGCAAGACGAGCCTCTGGGACGGGGACCCCGGCCCATAGCCACAGACGTGTCTTGTCACCGCTCCTTCATTGTCAACCAGACCACATGACCGCCATCGAGAACAGGCAAGGATAACCTCCACTGCGAGAGACCGGACCCTGCCTGAGTCCCACGGCCGATGTTGTTCAACTGAAACCCGGCTGGGCCAGTACTCGAGGCCCCAGCTCACAAGCTGGGCTAGGACGAGAAATGAAACACAATATAACTCCGTCAATCCAGCCGGTAAAAGTTCCGGGATTGCACCATCAGGCTCTGCAACGCTTCATCCATACGGAGGTCGGGCGTGAAATCAGGATATATGACAGGATTATCCAGCCAAAGAAGGAGGTCCTCCTCCCGGTTTCAACAATGTTTATTGCAATTGAACAACCTTTCATAGCTACAATGTGCCTACAACCGTGGAGCCAGCAGCGTTCAACATTACGGAACAGTGATGAAACACACGGCTGATACTCCGACATCCCAGGGGCTGGGCAGCAAATATTTCACACTTCGAACTCCACACAAAAAGATTGTATCACGATAACAGGAAAAAATAAATTAATATTTCCAATAGTTGACGAATTCTGGCTTCGTCAATAGTCCCAAAATAACATTTTCTTACCTACCCCCGCCCCCCCAACTGCACACATCCGCCCATATGCTCTACATCTGTCTGTGATAATTGATCTCGTGATATCCAATTAACAAACTATAACTGTCTGATGCCCATAAACACAAGGTGTACTCATAGTCTGGTACCGGTTCTACAATGGACATTCTATGCCCCCCTACAGCCTACCCCACAGCCACCCACCTGCAAAGCATACAATTCAAACATCTGAATCAGCGTCCACATATGCGCCCCTCGCTGCCAACCACACCACATATGGCTCCCATATATCTACTGGCCTGGAGCGACATGGCTGTAGTTCCCAATATCTGGTCAGCTGATCCTTACAATAAGTGACAGTACGCAGCCATCCAGAGACCGCAGGTGGCCTCTCCCTTTTCCAATGTATCGCCACCTGACGCTTAGCCAAAAGCAACAACATCGTCACCAACTTGCGAGAGCCCTTTGGTATCTCCTGAACATACCCCAACAGTGCCACAAGTGGAGTGGGTGGGACAAGAGTGGCGGCAATATCTCCTATGTGCCTGAGCACCTCTAGCCAAAAGTTAGCTATCCCCCTGCAGGACCATGCCAAGTGTAAGAATGTTGCGTCTTTGCCTCCACAACGCCAGCAATTGGTGTCCGCGCGTAGATTCATACGCTGCAACTGTACTGGCATGTGGTACACCCTATGCAGGTAGTTGAAATGGATCAACCGAAGCCTGTAATTCGGTGACAAGTGTTCCAGCTGCGTACAGCAATATGACCACTGTTGGTCTGTTATTGGCGTTGCCATATCCCTTTCCCAGTTGTCCTTTGACGTGTATAGTGCTATGGGAGATGTCTTCTGCGTTGTACTATATATGTGTGTAATCAGTTTTTTAGGAGAGGAGTTGGACAAAATATTTTCTAACGCAGGTAGGGCTTGTGGTTCCTGAGGGTATTCTTTGTAATGGGCTTTACAGGCTGCTCTGAGTTGATAATATAGTAGTGTGTCTGAAAGCGAAGGCGTCTGTTCTCTACACATGTGGTTCAGTGTCAGGAATGTGGCATCAGGATAAAGGTCTCCACCTTTCTCCAACCCATGCGCTTTTGCCCGCAGAGTGGTAGCCCTGTCTGTCATAGGGGTCAGCAACGGGTTTCCACCCAGAGGCATAGATGGTGCATACAATTCTTTTACTCCCGCTCTCTTCGCTAAACCACTCCACGCCCATCTAGTCGCCTCCACTGAGTCTATTTCACCAGAAGGTCGTTTGTAGTGCTGATACACTGCCGCGTGTATTGGAAGTGGCGCAGCTTTGTCCATTTCATTTGCAACATGCGGTTGGAATGGTGTCGGGTGATGCCAAAAGTGAAGGAACTGCGCCTGCGCGCTGTATGCGTATAACTCAAAATCTGGGGCATCCAACCCACCCTGTTCGAAAGGGAGCATCAATAAATTCCAGGAAACGCGAGGCTATCTACCCGCCCATACCAGCTCCAGAACAGCCGTTCTTAAACGTCTAAAGAAGTGTACTGTAAGTGGCAGTGGTATATTTACAAAGAGATATAGCAATTTAGGAAGCAGGACCATTTTTGTAATTGCTATGCGCCCCAGTAGTGAGAGGGGGAGGTGCTTCCATCTCTGTATCTTGGAGTCAATCCAGTCCATAACCCTACCATAATTATCCAGCCACAGGTCCTGCGTGGATCTACTAATGACAATACCCAGGTAACGTGTCTCCGACTCCACCCACTGAATGGGGTAGTCCGTATCACAGTGTGCTGTCTCATCTGTGAGTGCAAGGACTGTGGATTTAGACCAGTTTATTTGAATCCCCGTGAGACCTCCATACCTGATCACTTCTCTCATGAGTGCATTGAAATTGTCTTTTGGGTCCACCATATAGATGGTCATATCATCCGCATACATTGAGATCAATAGGCCCCTAGATGTAAACCCAATGCTCCTATGCGTATGATGTTGGCGCTGTCTCGCCGCCAGTGGTTCAGTGGCAATAGCGAAGTGTAGCGGCGACAAAGGACACCCCTGCCTCGTTCCACGCGTTCTGGCAAAGGGGTCCGATACCTGTCCATTTATTCTCACTCTCGCTCTTGGACTGGAATATAAAATTTGTATTTGCTGTATGAAAGGGAGGCTAAGACCCATACGAGGCAATAGCATAAATAGAAATTTCCATTCCAAGGAGTCGCAGGCTTTGGTGGCGTCCAAAAGGGCCGCCACTGCCTGTACGTGAGGCCCCAAATAGTGTAGAACTCCGAACAACGTGCATAAATTGTGCGACGTCGCCCTACCAGGTATAAATCCGGACTGGTCCGGGAGCGCTATTTTCAGAAGAATAAGTTGCAGTCTATTCGGCAAGAGTTTTGCGTATATTTTCGCGTCCAAATTTATAAGTGACAGAGGTCTATAAGAGTCTGGGGAAGTGGGGTCCTTATCTGGTTTTAGCAATGTGATGATCATAGCTTCTTTTAAAGTGGGGGGGGAGCGTGCCTGTCTCTATTGCTTCCATATACACCTGGAACAGCCGAGGGGCCAACAGGTCTGCATATTCTTTATAAAATGCAGCTGTCAGGCCCTCCGTCCCTGGGGCTTTACCTGCCGGCATACTACTGATCACTTGGCGTATGTCTTCGACCGTAATTGGTAGGTTCATATATTCCCGTGCCCCATCATTGAACCACGCGAGTGCCAATGTATCTAGATAAGTCACAATTTCATCTTCCGATGGGCACACGGAAGTTGAATACAGGTTCTGATAGTAGTCAGCCATTGTGGACAATATATGCCGTGGTGTCCTAACTACTTTCACATCAGCTGTCTGCAGCTCCGTAATATAGTCAGCGCATTTCGGTACGCGCAGCAGTCCCGCTAGTGTCTTCCCCGCCCTGTCGCCGATGGTTTTTAAATTCTAAGTAAAATAGACACAGTGAATATCGTCAAGGGTTTCTGGAAATCTTGCAGTAGATTTCTAAGTAATGTAAATAATTTTTACATGTTTTTTTTAAAGTGTTTGGTGTTTTATGGCTAATACTTAATAAATATACTTTTTTGCCTATTTTATTATCCTTTGCTGGATGCGACTTCATGATTTTCTTAAGCACACAATGCTAGTTATCTTGATTTAGACCACGGCCCTTCTCAGGCCACACCACTTTAAGAAATTTGCCACGCCCCTTTTAGATCACCCCAAGTTTTTTCCCCCCACTTAAAGCCCTGGGTTCCGGTGACATTGATACTGACTGTGGTCATGGGTAAACACATAGGCCCTCAGTCATGTCAACAACGCTTCCTAGGCGGGAATGTTCTGAATAGATCTTTATTTATTTAAGGAATATATTCTAGAAGTTTGGTATGTCTCGAGTTGCCGTTGTAAAGTTTGCCTCTATTAAATTATTGTAATCTGGTTGTTGGTGTGATGGATACAAACTCAACCTGGGTTAAAGCTTTTCATGTAAACCTGTCTCCCCTACAAAGCTAAAGTCCAGGCCCCTTCAAGCTGAAGGCGGGAATAGGGAGCTCCAGTCCGTGCTCCCATTGGCGGACCCCCATCCAGGGTCATCCTGAAGTAATCGAAGGGTCCCGAGGAATCTCCGCAGGAGTGTATGACCCCCGAGGAGAGAAGAGTCCAGCCGCCCGGCCGAGAGTGCTGCTGGGGGAGCTGGGGCGGCTCACTGCCATCGAGACACGGGGCTGCACGGAGAGGCGAGATGGCTCAGTGAGCTGAACCGGGAGAGTCTGAAGCACCGCGTCCCCCTCGGGCCCTGGGAGAGCTCAATGCCGGACGAGCAAGGGGCGTGCACGTCCCGAGCATGAAGACAGTGTGGCTAAGGGACCAGTAGCCAAGCATCCCTCATGAGCCTCACCGTGTACGTGGCTACATCCTTCAGCTTCGTCGTCAATTCCAGTGCTCTTGTGTCCCGTAGCCAAGCAGTGTGGGAGCGGAGGAGTTGGGCCTTACTGCAGCCTCAGCATCAGCCACCCGCTGCCCAGGGGGATCCGCCAGTAAGATGCGACTCCCCAAATTCCACAGCTTTGATCAGGGTATGCAGGAGTATGCAGGCTCCTCTCCGCTGGGCGCCTTATGTAATCCTTTACAAGCTGTAGCCCCGGCGCGTCCCCCTGGGAAGGTCTCCAGGAAAAAAGATTCAAAACCATAGGAACAGGTGGTCGACAGCCTGAGAGGCCCAGAAACAAGGGATGATAGCCGCACTGCTCATCACGAGCCCCTGCCTACACTCCAAGACCTACTCAAAGCCATCGAGACTTCAAGGATGGCCATGGAAACTAAAATGGACACCCTCAGAGAAGACCTGGTGCTACTGAGAGCAGATCATACGCAGTTGGCAGAACGGGTCACCACAAATGAGTGACATAATCGGAATGAGAACCAAGCTGTCCACCGCAACAGAGACGGGCGGAAATGGAAAAACGGGTACACACCCTGGAGCTCAGCGTGGAGGATGCCGAAAACAGCCTAAGAGTCGTGGGCCTCCCTGAAAAAGGACCCTACGGTGGACCAATAATCGAACCCTCCTGGACCCCCTAGTAAAACCGGAGTGGAAGACCGGGGCAAATCCGTATCTGAGAAGGCATTTTACTTTGTTTCCCAATAAGTGGATTTCCTGGAGCATCAGAATATCCGCTTAGTATCTTTTAGCTTGTTGGAGTAAAGCGCCACGCTTTATTTTGTCTAATGCCCCTCTGACCATTTGGAGTCCGCCCCCAGAAAGCGCGTGGTCTATCTATAGGATTCGCCATGGGTGGCCTAGTGGCCATTTATGTAGGTGTGTAGTGACAACTGGGTGGACAATTGCAGTGAGAATACTCAGTGCAGCACATAGAAGAATTAATGCTTCCTTAACTCCCACCTACCCTCCTCTATACCTCCATAACAGATGAAGTACCTGCCGCAGCTGGAGTGTGGTGTGGATCCCAACGGGAGCCCACTACCCCTGCCAATGCATCCCCCATATCCAGCTCATGAACATCAGGCGTTCCCCTAGACTATAAACAGTCTGGTAATGGTACTAGCCCTCTCGTTTTGTCCTCACAACCTAGATTTACTCATTCCGTGACCTCCTCCTAAAATAGCTAAGAAGCCTCCATTTCATGAGGGGGCGCTGAAGCGTCTCTATTGGATTTGCTGCGTGATTTGGAGCGTCATGGTGATCTCGATTTTCTGCTTCCTTTTATCTTGGGCTTTGATTGTCTGTTGATTACGTCGCTTGAGGATGAGTCCGATTTCATACAAGGATTTTAACTGTTTCATCTGACCAGGCAAAAACTTCCTCCGGTGTTGCAAAGAACAATGTACGGGACTGGTACACCACTCTCAACCTAGCAGGATACAGTAGTGTGTAGGGGAGTTGCAGGTCCCGAAGTCGGGCTTTAACTGCAGTGAAGGATTGTCTCCTCTGCTAAACCAGCCTCGTATAGTCCGGTAATATCAGGATTGTGCTGGCTGCATAAGTAAGAGACCCTCTTTATTATGAACAGGTGTGAGAGCGAATCACAGAGGAGCCAGTCCACGAGCCACTGAGTTAAGAAACATTCCATATCATAGCCTTCACACCCCTCCGGCAAGCCCACAAAGTGCAGGTTATTCCTTCTGGCCCTGCCCTCTGCATCCTCGACCCGAAATGCCAGTCCTCTCGTCAATGTCTCTGGGGTAGTCACTTTCTTTTGCAGGGTGGTGACTGTATCTTTAACCCCTGCCATCCTTGTATCGGTCTCTGTTATGTGCTCTACGGCATTGCGCAGGTCCTGTCTGATTAGCGTTACATCAGAGCCCATCACTCCTATCTTGGCATCCAGTGTGTCCCTAGCGTGCGTGATGGCCGCCATTAATGCTGCTTTATCTGGCATAGCTCCCGCCGTGCTACTCTGGTCCGACGTTGGTGCCCAGTGAACCGATCCAATGTGCTCTGTTTAGAGGACCCCCCAGGCACCTTATCTCTTGTCATGTTGATGTACATCAGGTAGGGCCACAGCGCCAGGCACGGCACCCCGGTGTGTCCGCCTGCCAGCTCGCAGACCGCGCCTCCTCCCCGCTTCCAACTGCGTCAGGGTCGCCCGCGGGCTGCAGGTTATTTTCTCGGCTGGCAACGGGCTGGGTACGGGGCGTCCCACGACGAGCCGCACCGGAACCTAGCCCGGCCGCTTCTGTGAGCCGTCGCAACCCCTAATGGGTGCCCCGCTCACTACCCTGTCTCTGGTCCGGGTTCTTCAGCATCACGGGCTGGGTCCAGATCAAAATTGGTGCCAAGGGAGAGGACGTACGCCTTCTCGATAATCCGATTCTGCTGGGTGTTGTGAGCCTATGGATTGCCCGCCATGCACTTCAGCCACAGCCCCTGCTGCCCTGTGCCCAGTGGGGCACACTGATGTATACGCTAGGCCTCAGCTGATGCCCTCCTGCAATGGTCGGACCACCGCTCAGCACCCGGCCCTTGGGCCTTCTCCCTGCCGTGTCCTGGGCCGCAGCACTGACCAGGGGCCCCCACCTCCGCTCTAATCCAGGCTCGGCCCTGCAGCACACCGACACTTGTCTCCGTGGCTCACACAGCTGTACCTCCACTGCGCCGTCTGCACTCGTCCGCAGCCCGAGCCAGTCTCAGCCCACAGGCTCCCCGCCGCCGTGATTCTGTTAGGCCGCACCTCCGGAGAGCCTTATTCCCTGTGGTCTCGCCCGCTCGTTTCTCGGCACTCCCGCTCACGTCAGTCACTGCCCTCGACTGGCGCAATATCAGCAGAGGTCCTCGACAACTTTATGGGACCGATTGGGTAGGATATTTTACTGGGGTGCGGGAGCTTGCCTACAGTGCGTCCACCATTTTGGACCGCTAGGCCATGCCCTCTTAAGTTTCACTTTTTGGTATCTGTTGCATACCTGTGCAAAGTTCGGATTGGAGAGAGTTACTCACTTGTCTTGGGGTGGGGGAGTTGCAGGGGTTATACCATTCTGAGTTAGGGACCCTGCAGGGAGCTTTGGTTATACACTATGGGGCTGATCGCTAAGAGGAGCCTTGCTGATTGCCGCTCGAGAAACATCCGCATGCAAGGAGGGATGCTTAGATGGGGTGAATAGCAGCAATGGGCAGTAATGTGACATATAACCTTTTGTCCTGGAATGTCCGGGGAATGCACACTATGCAGAAGCAGCATAAAATATTCTTCCATCTGAATAGGAGAGGGGTTCACATAGCCCTGCTGCAGGAAACCCATACCCTGACCTCGGAGGGAGCCATAGGTGGTGGGGGCAGACATACTACTCCTTATATCCAGCATTTGCTAGGGGACTGTTGATCTGGATAAGAGCAGGAGTCCCCTTTCAACACACGGGACTCAAGACTGACCCGGAGGTCGGTACCTAATAGCCACGGGCAGGCTGGATGGCCAAGATGTAACAATAGTTAATCTATATGGTCCAAATTCAGACCAGTCCATTATCCTGGGGGGAGATTTTAATTGTGTAACGGACCCAGCACTTGACCGCTCTCATCCCCCCCACTTCGGGACTCCCCGGTCTATAGGACGGCGAGGGCCTTCAGAGAGTCGCAGTCCAGGTAGGGGCTGGTGAACTTGACTGCTCTCATCCCCCCACTTCGGGACTCCCCGGTCTATAGGACGGCGAGGGCCTTCAGAGAGTCGCAGTCCAGGTAGGGGCTGGTGAACTTGACTGCTCTCATCCCCCCACTTCGGGACTCCCCGGTCTATAGGACGGCGAGGGCCTTCAGAGAGTCGCAGTCCAGGTAGGGGCTGGTGAACTTGACCGCTCTCATCCCCCCACTTCGGGACTCCCCGGTCTATAGGACGGCGAGGGCCTTCAGAGAGTCGCAGTCCAGGTAGGGGCTGGTGAACTTGACTGCTCTCATCCCCCCACTTCGGGACTCCCCGGTCTATAGGACGGCGAGGGCCTTCAGAGAGTCGCAGTCCAGGTAGGGGCTGGTGAACTTGACTGCTCTCATCCCCCCACTTCGGGACTCCCCGGTCTATAGGACGGCGAGGGCCTTCAGAGAGTCGCAGTCCAGGTAGGGGCTGGTGAACTTGACTGCTCTCATCCCCCCACTTCGGGACTCCCCGGTCTATAGGACGGCGAGGGCCTTCAGAGAGTCGCAGTCCAGGTAGGGGTTGGTGAACTTGACCGCTCTCATCCCCCCACTTCGGGACTCCCCGGTCTATAGGACGGCGAGGGCCTTCAGGGAGTCGCAGTCCAGGTAGGGGCTGGTGAACTTGACCGCTCTCATCCCCCCACTTCGGGACTCCCCGGTCTATAGGACGGCGAGGGCCTTCAGAGAGTCGCAGTCCAGGTAGGGGCTGGTGAACTTGACCGCTCTCATCCCCCCACTTCGGGACTCCCCGGTCTATAGGACGGCGAGGGCCTTCAGAGAGTCGCAGTCCAGGTAGGGGCTGGTGAACTTGACTGCTCTCATCCCCCCACTTCGGGACTCCCCGGTCTATAGGACGGCGAGGGCCTTCAGAGAGTCGCAGTCCAGGTAGGGGCTGGTGAACTTGACCGCTCTCATCCCCCCACTTCGGGACTCCCCGGTCTATAGGACGGCGAGGGCCTTCAGAGAGTCGCAGTCCAGGTAGGGGCTGGTGAACTTGACCGCTCTCATCCCCCCACTTCGGGACTCCCCGGTCTATAGGACGGCGAGGGCCTTCAGAGAGTCGCAGTCCAGGTAGGGGCTGGTGAACTTGACCGCTCTCATCCCCCCACTTCGGGACTCCCCGGTCTATAGGACGGCGAGGGCCTTCAGAGAGTCGCAGTCCAGGTAGGGGCTGGTGAACTTGACCGCTCTCATCCCCCCACTTCGGGACTCCCCGGTCTATAGGACGGCGAGGGCCTTCAGAGAGTCGCAGTCCAGGTAGGGGCTGGTGAACTTGACCGCTCTCATCCCCCCACTTCGGGACTCCCCGGTCTATAGGACGGCGAGGGCCTTCAGAGAGTCGCAGTCCAGGTAGGGGCTGGTGAACTTGACCGCTCTCATCCCCCCACTTCGGGACTCCCCGGTCTATAGGACGGCGAGGGCCTTCAGAGAGTCGCAGTCCAGGTAGGGGCTGGTGAACTTGACCGCTCTCATCCCCCCACTTCGGGACTCCCCGGTCTATAGGACGGCGAGGGCCTTCAGAGAGTCGCAGTCCAGGTAGGGGCTGGTGAACTTGACCGCTCTCATCCCCCCACTTCGGGACTCCCCGGTCTATAGGACGGCGAGGGCCTTCAGGGAGTCGCAGTCCAGGTAGGGGCTGGTGAACTTGACCGCTCTCATCCCCCCACTTCGGGACTCCCCGGTCTATAGGACGGCGAGGGCCTTCAGAGAGTCGCAGTCCAGGTAGGGGCTGGTGAACTTGACCGCTCTCATCCCCCCACTTCGGGACTCCCCGGTCTATAGGACGGCGAGGGCCTTCAGGGAGTCGCAGTCCAGGTAGGGGCTGGTGAACTTGACTGCTCTCATCCCCCCACTTCGGGACTCCCCGGTCTATAGGACGGCGAGGGCCTTCAGAGAGTCGCAGTCCAGGTAGGGGCTGGTGAACTTGACCGCTCTCATCCCCCCACTTCGGGACTCCCCGGTCTATAGGACGGCGAGGGCCTTCAGAGAGTCGCAGTCCAGGTAGGGGTTGGTTGACCCCTGGAGACGCACACACCCACTAGATAGGGAATATTCTCACTTCTCACACGTACATGAGTTGCATGTACTATTGGACACCTTCCAACTGGAACTGGAGAACTGGGCGAGCTGTGAGGGTTGGATCCTGCTTAGAAATACACAAAGGGGGATAGGCAAAATCGAAAGGGCCAGAGCCTGGGAAGCCCTGGTTGAGAGCATGCGACACCCCGAATTGGAACTTGGCGAATCGACGCCAGTGACCTAGTCCCGACAGGGGAGCCCAATACGACCAAACTTGGAAGGGGATTTGCTGCAGACGCCACCATATGAGAAAAATAAGACCAGTATGGAGCTCCTCGAGGGGATCAATAGGGACGATTAGCAACAGGAGAGACTGGAATTAACCCTTTAATAGAAGAGCGGCGCCCCACACTGCACAGATAGCGACCTGCGGTGGGATATGGGAGGGGGGAGTTGTTGGGGGAACTAATAATGGAACAGAAAAAGGGTCTGTCGATGTGATGTAAGTCCATATGAATACGTAAATGTTCACCTCTGGCCAACAGCCAAAAGAAATGGAATGTGAAAACATGTATACTGAACATTAAAAAGAAAATAAAATCTGTTAAAAAAACAAAACAAAAAAAAGCTGTAGGATGGTCTGGACTTGTGGGTAAATCAATGTTTTCAAGCAAGCAACCTGTGTCCTGATCCCACTGAGAGCAGATGCATTGTCCCCCCTTCTTGCTTTAGTTGCTTAAAATTTAATTTGAGAGCATTAAGGAACCTTGGCAGAGTTCCTGTTTTCAGTGATGTCATTGTTGTGCTTGGGTGTAGGCCACTGAAGACCATGCAGCTTGTGCGAGGCGCAGGCTGCAGTGCCGTGTCCACACTGCCATATTGGGCATTTTTCAAAGTCTGTCGCAGGGCCCTGGAGTCCGACAAACGTGACCATTGCCACCACTAGATTGTGAAACCAGACCGCTTTTCATTCCTGTTTCGTGACTCTTTCCTGGTCCCATGACACTGTGAGGAATGCTGGGGGAGGCAGCCTGGACTTGGCACCATGCAGTGCTGAGAGCAGTGGTATTTTATCTCAAGTGCACTTTGCAGTGTTTTCGTGACAGACGTTTCTTAGACTCGTGGACCGGCTGCTCCGCCTCCGCTTGTTATTTAGGGCTTGGCTGTGGGATCAGTGCCAGGAGATGCTGTTTGTTGCTTGTGATCCAGTGGGGGCTGATGAATCCCTCAAGTTTGCAGAAACCAAGCCTCAGTGTGGCATCCGGCACGCACAGTCTGAAGACGGGAGACTGGCCTGGTGGCATGCCCGGTTGGAGCCATGCCCGAAGGGTGCCCTGTCCTCTTTGTCGGACAGGTGTGGTGCTGACAGCAGTAGTAAGGAGTTAGTGCCGTTCCTGAGGAAGGCCAGAAATGAAGGCTCAGGAGGTGCAAGTCTGCCTGGCAGCCACAATCTCTGCACAAAGGTGGGATTTGAACGTGCACCAATGTAGGATAGAAAGTCACTCTCCATGTGACAACCTGCTCCTCATTTTAACATTCTGGCAGACCCGCGATGTTTTCCTGGACAGAAGACCCAAGTGTGCTCTATGTGATTATGGCGTGTTGCTCACAAACCGAGTGCTAGACTCTTGAATACGTGGGGGTCTACCCAACGTGGTACTCCTTTTAACATGGAAGGCTACCACCCCCTTAACAGGTCCTTCATGCTATTAATGATTGGTGGCAGCTTATATATTAGTGAGGTACAGGTCTTTTTTCTTTGAATCCCAAATCCATATAGTGTGTGATGAATAGCCCTGCCTTCCCCGTCCAGGTCTGTGACGTGTGTAGAAGGTTCTTGGATCCACGTGATATTGTATGTACCCCCCTTCTGCAATGCTCCTTTTATTTATCTTCCTTTCAGAGTTCAGTATGAAGCCAAGTGCACCTGCCTAGCTTCATTCATTACCCTTTTAAAGGCAGCCAAGTAACCGACACCTTTTGTTGTACTGGGACTGACCAAACCAGTTCCTGCTTCCTGGCCAAAGCAATACATGCAAAAAAGAATCGTCAAAAGGCAAATCGGCGCTGCACACCTCCTACAGTATATAGAGGCTGCCTCTCGAAGTGATGAGCCTGGAGCACAACGCACAAACGCAAGGTGACGCACTGCTTTACAGAAAAACACTTACAGTACATAAGCACTCATGGTTGGTTAGGCAATTTAGAGAAAGTTACAATAGAGTAAGAAAGGGCAGTTTGTATAATAGTTCAGTGCCCAACAGAGTCCAAAAACTGTAGCCTGCCCATTTGCTAGGCGGTAAATTGAATACATTTCTGGGATCATCTTTTTAGTGAATGGCCCAAAAAACCATCTTTTGCAGCAGAGGGAGAATTTCTTTCTGGGCAGAGTTTGATCTCTGATTCAGTTCTGGTAAAGCCTTTCAAACAGACTCTTACACGCAGACCCTGTGATAAGGTTTGGAGTCACCCTTTATTGTAACCCTTGTTCCCTGTGCTTACGATTGATCGACAGCCTAGTTAGAAGACAACTGGAGACACCAATAAGAAGAGAAAAATGAATACCATAAAACTTAGTGAGCATAAGTCCTTGAGAGCAACAAAGGTCTTGTAGCTTTTTACAAATAAATCACGCTGCTTGGACATTATATTTATGATGAATGTGCTTGATTGAACGAGAGGCTCTCTTGGACACCGCACTCCAAGAGTATGCCTTAAGTGACCCGTTGAAAGTCAAAGCCAGTAGAACAAGTACTTTTCAGTGAGCTTGCAGTGGCATCTGGTTGCTGTGTTTCCAAGGACAGCAGCAGTTCTTGTCACAAGGATGCCAAGTAGCCAATGAATCACTCAGGCCTTGGAGAAGTGTCCTGAATTATCACCAACAGGTTCTCTGTTCTGCTTGCAGGATGTATTGCAAAGGAATCCCCATGCAGCAGTGTGTGAATGCAGCAAATCTATGAGCTTTTGTCATACTTCAAACCATAGACTTTAAGGATTGAAACTCTCAACTGGATCTCTGTGTCTCTTCAGAAGAACTACACAGGTGAAGGCTCTAGGACACGTCCTCTCTCTGACAACCGTCTCCGCTATATCTTCTCAGTGGCGTTGAGGGTAAGAGCACTGAGACAGGCACCCTCAGGCCATCTCATACTGCTGTGATTCCTCTAATGGTGCAACATTGAAAATGGAAACCCTGGATGTAGAGCAAGCTACAAGAAACATTAAGGAAGCAATCGAAATACGTGCTGTTGAGATGACCTGAACAAGCCTCTTCTCTCATAACCCACCAGCATGCCCACTACTGAAACCATCTCTTCTCCATCCGGAGCCTGCTGGATATGGCCATGTATCAATCCAGGCCTTGGAGAGGTAGGTTTTTACCACCTTCAACCTCCCTTGTCCATCTTGATGTGACCCTAAACCAATCCTCAGGACGGCCCTTCACTCACCACTTACTGGAAATAGCCCTGTGTGTGTCAAGGCAGCTATGAATTACTCTGTACAGTTTCCAAACCTTCTAGAGATGGATCTTTAAAGTCCCTGATGGATATGTCCCGGTTTCTTCCACTGCCATGAACATGGTCCTTTACTTCCCTCAACCTCCCATTATCAATTAGATCTGGCCCGGAACCAGCCCTTCAAGCTTTCTGGAGTTCACCATATGCCGCCCGGTCCAACACTCCTGCTCTAACTTTTAGAAGGATCTGTATCAAAAACATTTAGTGGGTGGGCCTGTGATCTGCTACTTAAAAAGTCTAAAGGCTTCTGTAGCACAGTCTGTTTAAATGAAACCATTGGACTGCTTCTCCCCTCCACTCCGCTGTAGGTCCCCCCTCACC
The DNA here is from genome assembly GCF_964261635.1 of Lissotriton helveticus. Taxonomy (NCBI): domain Eukaryota; kingdom Metazoa; phylum Chordata; class Amphibia; order Caudata; family Salamandridae; genus Lissotriton; species Lissotriton helveticus. The sequence continues at coordinate 484,216,914 of NC_136062.1, read as the reverse complement.
CATTAAAATCTTTGAGATACCCTGCTCCTTCCCAACTTTAGTGATGCACTAGTCAGATGTTGAGGCTGAAATGCAAATAGTGGAGGAGTGGTGACATTTTCCGTGCTCGGCTGGGCCTGTAAGTGCTTTTGACGGGAACTTGGAGCAGAATATATGATATATTAATGCTGGGAGGGCAGTAAAGAGACCCAGTCAAGCAGGTTGCAGCCAAGTGACTCAGTCCATGCCGGCTGCAGCCAAGCCAAGACACACGTTCAGAAACCGTACAGATAAACCTTCTGTCGGCTTGGATCTGCGTGAAGACTCCTTTTGGCGCGTCTTTACTGCAGTGACGCTACAGGAGCGTGTGATGGGAATCTGGGGTGTCTGCTGACTTTCTTAGCAAAAATAATATCACCAATCGTGGGGTGATGTCTTTCTCTTGGTCTCTTAGCGTGCAACACTATTTTTTTTTAATGAAGTTATTCATTGGTTTTAAACAAATTAAACATTTGGCCATTTGTATATTAATGTCACTGTTTAAACAGGTCAATTATTGCAGTAGGTCCGTCGAATTAGGACAAGATGCAAAGGGTACATTACTATTTATAAATACTGTTTTTCCCACTGAAAAAAAAACCAAAGGTTAAAGTAAAGTTATAGTTAGGTGTGATTAAAAAAAGATCGGTTTCTGTTTAAAAAGAAAAGAAAAAACGTAAAACTTCACTCAAAAAACCACAGGTTAAAGTAACGTTATGGTTAAGTGAATATGTCAATGACAACAATAACGTTTCGAACAAAAAAAAGATTCACCAGTTATAGTTATCAGAGCTAACTAACTTTTGCTTCCTGCATACTCTGCTTATGACCTCATATATTACATCACTCATGACATGAGACCTCACTTATGACATCATCCAATAAGTGTTTTAGTTTCTTTGATAGGTTACATAGTGGTGGGTAACTACCATATTACTTTTCTACCTAATATTGTATGTACAGCCTGTGTCCAACTAATGGTTTTAAGTGTTTACAAAACGCATCTGCTTCTAATGGATCATAGGTATGTAGGCGTTCATCTAACGAGAAGGTTATTTTAACCTTTGCTTCTTTCAGTGAATTTCTAGGTTTTCTTTTAATGTAAACTAATGTATTTATCAACATACCTAAAGCCAAGCCCAAACCGCACAGTCGTCAGCCGTGTGCGGTGCCTGGCTGCAGCAAACTGCCCCCCCCCCCCTGCCGACCCCCCCCCCCCTGCCGACCCCCTCAACTCAAGCAGCTAACCACACACTGCGCATGGCCTTTGTCGGTGCATAGCAGGGGGTTGGCAAGTCATCCCACTACCTGCAGGTAACCATCCAGAGGCAGGCAACCCACGCCACGCACAGCCTTTGGTCACTGCGTAGCGTGGGATTAGCCACAGAGCTTATGTTGCAGCCAGGCCTTGCTTCCAATTCCTCGCAGGTAGTCAACCCTACGCTGAGCACACGTTTTGGCTGTGCGTAGCAGGTGGTTGGTCATAGGGCTTGGCCTGCCACCAGACCCTAGGGCCAAAACCCAAACAGTCTGCCAAACCCACACCGCGCATAGCTTTTGGCATGCGCAGCGTAGGTTTTGCCTTTGGGACCCAAGCTCCTCATCCCCTGGATCCAAAACATATATATTAAGGGGAGGAGGTGTGCGGTCCTCTCCATGACCATTAATTGACCCCAAAGACCCCTACGCCAAATATAATCTAAAAAAATGGGAGGGGGCCACGCGGACCCTTCCCGAGTCTTTTTCGGCCCCAGGGACCCATCTCCGGGGAAGAATTTAACAAGTGGGAGGGCAGCTAGCCACCCTCCGCAAACCTGGTTAGGCCCCGCGTCCTCCACGAGATTCTCGTGAGACTCTCGCAGACCCAACCATCCAGAAATACAAATATTTTTAACATTAATTTCTCCAAAACTACTGAACAGATTTACACTGCATCACAAAATGCACAGTCTGTGGACCAATATCTATCTTCCTGCCAAATTTGGCATAATTCTGTTTAGCAGTTTTTTGCGGTAGCTGATGAAAAATGCATGGGGATTTTGCATTTTGGGGCACCATTGTTTTCTTGGCCCCCGCTTGACTTAGCACCCTGCAACTTTCTACGCACAAACTGGTAAAGAGCAGCACCTTTTTGGATAGTTTGATGGAGACACATTTTTAGCAACACACAATGCATTTCCCATGACAACCCTAACTATAACTACACAGTGGCGACCGTCACTAGGTAGTTCTAATTAGGCCCGCTTTTCTATACACTGAGCATTTTTTAGCTTGCTTATAACTTTGCCCCCATTTGATGAATCTTCATGAAAAAAGGAAAGGTCCCAAAATGCAAATTTCCCATGCATTTTCCATAGAGTTCTTTGAACAAGGCTACAGCAAAAACTGCTGAACGGAATTGCACCAAATTTGGCAGGAAGCTAGATCTTGGCCGCTAGTTGTATATTATGGCAGTTAGGCTGGAGAGAGTACCACGGGCGTCCCTCTAGAGCGCAAAATCGTAATGGAGACCTGTGATTAGTCGAGAGGCCAATTTTCCCAGTGAGCCTTCATGCTCCCGCGGGAGTGAGAGGCTCCTGCGAGTCCCGGTGGCGCTCTGATTGGCCGGCTGTAGGAATGTTGGAAATGAAATTGGTTTAATCTCGGCGCATGCTGCCGATAAAGCGTAAACGCTGAGAACTACCAATGGATTCAGTCGGCCCTATATCAAGAACCAATCTGCCGGATACAATGCAACGCAAGTTATAGACAAGGTTTTAATAGTTATCAGGACCGTGTGGCGCCCCCTCCTGCGTTTCTCCCGCCGAATAGAGATATCGATGCCACCGCGACAGGTGACATGAACATCCCACATTGGAGCTAAGAGGTCTTACAGGCTCTACCAATACCGCTGATCTAACTAGCTCGATATAACCAACAATAATAAGAAATACCCACTAGGAGATAAGCGTCTTCCATCACACATACCGGATTCAATTCGTCATTGTCCTCCGTATGAAGCACAGATACAAGAAATAGTACTACGATAACAAGTGTAAGGTATCCTACATAATCCTACAGAGCAATGATATTATCACCCACTAGCTGAATTATCCAGTCAGGACATTAATCATAGAAGAGTGTCACACCCACCTTTTATTGTTATGTATATGTCTTAGTGCAAATGACGGACTCCTGAAGAAGGCAAATGCCGAAACGCGCGTAGAGATTCCATCCACCGCTTTGCTTACTCCAATAGCCCCGTTTAACATCACTGTCATTTGAGTTTTCTCTCGGTTATGTTTCTTTTCTTTATTATTTAGCTTGTTTTTGCACATTTGTTATATTTACACAAGTTTGTCATTTTAATGTAATATGTACAGATATATATGAAATGTGTATCAAAAAAGAAGAAAATGATTTAAATAAAACAAAAATATTTTGACTTATAAACAAAAAAATAGTTATCTCCTCTGTTTATGTTTGATTTAATTTAGTCACATGTCAGATTAGTTTCCTTGGGTGTTTTTGGCCAATTAAACTAGCTCACTATTGGTTGTGTTACAAATGGGGGAAATGAAATTGCCGCCATTACTGTTTACTGTGAAAAATTGGAGGTGTTGTGGAAATGAAGTAAAAAAGCTATATAAGGGGGATGCAGAAAGGCAAGCTGTCCCCTTAGATTTAGAGAGGAGGTGTCTAAAGGATAACTACTGTTAAGATAACAAATGTTTATTATTTGTAACAAATGTTGACAATCTAGCAGGACTCGCGTGAGATCTTGCATAATGGAAAGGAGTAGATGAGTTCTCAATATACTCGATTAGTAGAAGGGCATAGTGTGGTATTTGTTTTTTAGAGGAAGTGTGTAGGAAATAATACTGTGATCATTAGAAGGTTTATTCTTGTTTTAAATTTTTTTTTACAATCTCGCAAGACTGTGAAAAATAGGAAGGAGTGGGTAATGTTTGAATACACTTTGCTGTGTACACGTATTACTGTAGGTAGTAGTCCTATGAGAGTTGCTGCTTATCAGACACTACTATTTATGCTCATTGATTTGAGAAGAGTTGCGAGTAGTTAAAGTTCGTCCACACACTGTACTACGCGCACCCACTGCAGTACCTCTCAGATAAACTTCACAAAGCGGGCTGCTCTAGATCATTGAGGCGCTCCAACACCCTCACTCTTGTCCCTCCTCTGTTAAACAAGAAAACCACACAATCTCGCTCCTTCTCCAGGATCGCGCCTAATATCTAGAACTCCCTCCCTGAAGATCTTCGTTGCAACCCCTCTTACGTCCGCTTCAAAAAAGATCTCAAACTTCTCCTGCTCAATAAATACTGGGGTACTTAATCTCTCCCCTGGGCACTCATCCCACCCGACCTCCTACTTTTGTCCTCCCCCTCTCTCATCTTTCTTCACCCACTAACTCCTCCCACTAGCCTTTCCCAAATGACTTGCTTTGTCCCACTTGGTATTGCCTTAACCTCCCCCCCCCTCCTCAGCCTCTCCCCATTCCCATACCCTTCACCCCTCTTCTCCATCCTTTCCCTCCCACGCTACGCTAATCTTTCAGGACTTGCTGTAGCCCATTGCAATTCATGTCATTTGATCGTGTAAAACTGGAGTTGCTTTTACTGTCTGGACAGGTTTTGAGTTCTACCTCATTGTAATTCTGTTACATTACAATTATCCATGTGTAGTGGTATGATATTGCCTTAACCTCCCCCCCCCCAGCCTCTCCCCATTCCTATACGCTACCTCACTCTTTTCCATCCTTTCCCTCTCTCACTAGCAATCGCTCAGGATTTGCTGTAGCCCATTACAATTTGTGTAATTTGATTGTGTAATATTTAAGCTGCTTTCTACCGTTTGTATTGGTTTTTGAAAACTACCTCATTGTAAATTTTGCTACATAGCAAAGAATACCCATGTAAAGCGCTCTGATACCCTCGGGTCCAGCCAGCGCTATATAAACCATTTTAAATAAATAAATAAATCTGAGATTGAGGAGTGAAAGGAGAGCTGAGTCCCTCCCCACACCATACTTCACACACTTATTATTACAGAGAGATCTCAGCAGAGAGGCCAGTCCCCCCCCCCCCACACACCCTACCAAGCACACCCATCATCTGAGAGAGAGGTATGAAAGGAGAGGACAGTCCATCCCCTCACCCTGCTATGCACACTTGTCATCTGAGAGAGAGGTCTGAAAGGAGATGCCATTCCCTCTCCACAACCTACTACGCACACCCATCATTACAGAGAGAGGTCTCACCGGAGAGGGCAATCCCCCCTCCACAACCTACCACTCATACTTATCAATACAGAGAGCGCTCTCATCAGAGAGGCTAGTCCCTCCACACACCCTACTACGCACACTTGTCATCCTAGAGAGAGGTCTCAAAGGAGAGCCCAGTCCCTCCCCAATCCCTACTGCGCACACTCCTCATTAGAGAGATGCATCACCAGAGAGGCCAGTCCCTCCTCACACCCTACGATGCACACCCATCACCTGAGAGAGAGGTCTGAAAAGAGAGGCTAGGCCCTCCCCACACCCTACAACACACCTGTTTCAATGCATAATCAATTTTTCCAAACGAATCAACATCTCTAATGTCTTAATTTGCTCAGAATTACAAGAAAACACTGGTATTAACCCAATTTCAAATACACGATCTCGCAGGTAGATCACGAGAGCCGAACAGGAAGTAAATCCCCCTCTGAGTCCACGCAGAGGATTGTGTGTTCGACTTTCGCAAGCTTCTCCCTAGAATGTGAAAATATTATTGCTTAATATATTTAATAGAACAAATCATAATCAATTTTACTGACATAATCAACTTCTGTAATCTGTTACTTTGTTCAGAACTACAGGAAAACACTGTTCTTAATCCCAAATGTGTGATCATGCGAGAGAACTAGGAAGTACATCCCCTTTGGAGTCCGCGCAGGGCATTGTATGTTTGAGTCCCGTGAGCGTCAGTAGATTAAAATAAAATATCGAACTCATTTGAGTAATCCCACACTTAAAAAAAAAATGTATATAATGAAGCTCAATACTGTATACTAGTTCAAAAACTGATTAATCTTTCTGATTGCGTGTTAATCTAAGGACACATGCAAAGGCTCTGAAAAGTATGCTATTACAGTATTCATGAACTTGCTGGGAAAATGTTTTCATACGAGAGTCAACAGAACTGAGGAGACAGACAATTTCAACACAAATAATGTTGTATTACTCAAACATCATTTTTTAGAAACATTTTGCAAAGTGTTCCCCCTTTCATGTGAAGTTACAATACAAAAGCAATTCCCTTTCAGAATAATGTCCGCACACAGGATATATTATTCAGATATTCTACATACATACACTTAAAAAAAATTACTTTCAATAAAAAAAAAACTAGAAATTCACAGGAAAAAAACAAAGGCTAAAGTAACTTTCTAGTTCGGAGTGATAAAAAGATCTGTTTTTGTCTAAATAAAACCTTAGATTTTCACTGAATAAAACAAAGGTTAAAGTAACATTTCTCTGTGGCAGCATTACCGTTTTAAACAAAAAAAAAAAATAAGTAGCACTAACTATAACTTGTGCCCCAGTCTGACCTACTTATGACCTCACCTATGATATCACTCAGGACATGTTCTTTGACATTCTAGATGACAAAATTGATGACATCATCCAATGAGTGTCCTAGTTTGTTTTATAGTTTATATATTGGATGGTAGCTCACATATTACTTCAACATTGATGACATCATCCAATGAGTGTCCTAGTTTGTTTTATAGTTTATATATTGGATGGTAGCTCACATATTACTTTTCTACCTAATTTTGCACAGTTTAGCTTCAGCTAATGCATGTAAGTGTTTACAAAATGTATGTGCTTGTAATGCACCATGGCTGTGTAGAGGTATTGAACATGTTATACACTTATTAAACAAGAGTAACTCTGTGTGCAGGTGACGGTTGACTTGTGTTCCTTATGCTTCAGACAGGTTTTTTGGTTCTACAGAAAAAGCTTCCTACAGGAGAAAGATTCTACTTAGTAGATACTAACTTTTGTAAGCTGCCTTGAGTTATCGGAGATAATCTTATCAGCGTGATCATTTAAACTTCACATAGAAGACTGTGTGTACCAGGAACTAAGATATGCTCGTTTTTATAGAATAGATGAGCTAAATGTAAAGTTTTCAGCGCAGTGCGAATGGTGCAGGTACTATGTTCTTTAGCACCTTCAGATTGTGGTCATTTTTACCAAATAGTATTTTTTAACTTTTACAGCTGTTGTATAGATTGTACACAGTTCTTAGTAGATTCTTTTAATACTGTGGTGCTTTTCTCATGAGCATTTCACTGACTGCAAACCGTGTGATACAGAGTAAACTCTCCCCATAGAGAAAAAACTGTTTACAGTACCTACTTTTCCGCTCATATCATCGTTCAATTCTTAATGTGGGTTCAGTGAGTGTCAAAGGTTTGATACGGATGAAAGATGTCCATGTAGGGCATTCGTTTTTGAAATGGCATTCACTGTTTTGGCTCTTGGTGCACACATGCATAAATATTGAAACCTGCAGTCAATCAGGGTTTCTTGTTTATCTGGGGTTGATGGTTAATTTTATTTTATTTATATATTTATATAGCGCAGCTAATACCCTGGGACATCTGATCTATGCTACTTATAAAGGGTATGGTATAGGCTCAATGTTGCTCCTCAGAGCTGGTAGATGACCGTGGCCTCTTTACAGGATGGCCGGTGCATCCACCACCTTTTGTCAGCTGTCCCGTCCTCCCTCCTCCGATCTGGTAGATGTCGGTGGCCTCTACACAGGATGGACGGTGCATCCACCACTTTTTGTTAGATTTCCCGTCCTCCCTCCTCAAAGCTGGTAGATGTCGGTTACCTCTACACAGGATGGCCGGTGCACCCACCACCTTTTGTTAGAATTCCTGTCCGCCCTCCTCAAAGCTGGTAGATGACAGTGGCCTCTATACAGGATGGCTGGGGCACCCACCACCTTTTGTCAGATGTCCCGTCCTCCCTCCTTCGAGCTGGTAGATGTCATTGATCTCTACACAGGATGGCCGGTGCATCCACCACCTTTTGTCAGATGTCCCGTCCTCCCTCCTTCGAGCTGGTAGACGTCATTGACCTCTACACAGGATGGCCTGTGCATCCACCACCTTTTGTCAGATGTCCCGTCCTCCCTCCTCAGAGCTGGTAGATGACAGTGGCCTCTACACAGGATGGCCGGTGCACCCACTACCTTTTGTTAGATGTCCCGTCCGCCCTCCTCAAAGCTGGTAGATGACAGTGGCCTGTATACAGGATGGTGGGTGCACCCACCACCTTTTGTTAGATGTCCCGTCCGCCCTCCTCAAAGCTGGTAGATGACAGTGGCCTCTTTACAGGATGGCTGGGGCACCCACCACATTTTGTCAGATGTCCTGTCCTCCCTCCTTCGAGCTGGTAGATGTCATTGACCTCGACACAGGATGGCCGGTGCATCCACCACCTTTTGTCAGATGTACCGTCCTCCCTCCTCAAAGCTGGTAATGTCAATTGCCTCTACACAGGATGGCCGGTGCATCCACCACTTTTTGTTAGATTTCCCGTCCTCCCTCCTCAAAGCTGGTAGATGTCGGTTACCTCTACACAGGCTGGCCGGTGCACCCACCACCTTTTGTTAGATGTCCCGTCCGCCCTCCTCAAAGCTGGTAGATGACAGTGGCCTGTATAAAGGATGGCCGGTGCACCCACCACCTTTTGTTAGATGTCGCGTCCTCCCTCCTCAAAGCTGGTAGATGTCGGTGGCCTCTACACAAGATGTCCGGTGCATCCACCACCTTTTGTCAAAAGTTCTGCGGAAAAGGAGTGAGCGAGCACGGGAACATGTTGCCTGAGTGTTTTGGAGGAAGGATCAGCTTTTAGGTTTTTAAGAGTAAGACCAGGACCAGCTTTAGGTTGGTGCGATTCGTGCAATTGGCGCTGACTTTATGGGGCCGATGTGTTTGGAAATTCTCTTATATGTTTAAAGGCACCTGCTGCAGAGTCCCTTATGTGTCCAGGAGTTTTTATGCAAAGATAAAAATGTGTAGAGAACTCTGCTGATTGATGTTCCTGCTGGAGAGGATTGGAGTTTTGTCCAGTGGCAGTTTTGAGTCGTCCTAAAGTGGCACTGAGGGTTATATGCCTACTGCAAAGAACGTGTACCATGCAGACCACAGAAATGTATTTTATGACGGTAGTTCAATGGGTTACTGCGTTTGTCACAGAGACCCTTTTGTTTCTTTCAGTTCATAAGTTACAAACCTAATGTAGTGTAGGGACCCATGAATGGTCATCAGAGAGCTGCATGCGAACTGAATGATATAGGTTAGAGCGTTATATGTTATCATTCTCTCAATGCTGCTGAAAATGATATGTTTGGGTAGAAATGCATTCTTATTAGAAAAGCCAAACCCCAGCCACTGTGTTATGTTTCAGATTCTGAGTTTATGCTGCTCCAGACCAAGCCCTCTTAAAATATCCTGTCTACCAGTGGGGCTGACTTGTGACTCCTACACCTCATAGTCCTCTTTATCTTATGTAACATCTCCTATAGACTGATTGAAACATGTATGCTTCTTTGTCTCTGTATAATGTGTGTGATGCAAAATGCTCTGAAACCCACACTGGTATAGCGCTGTAAGTCCAGTGAAATACATGCAAGCGAGGGGCTCTGGAGAGATGAGGGGCATTGTTGGATGGTGGCAGTGGGGGGGAATCTGTGGAGAGGGAGGTCATGGGGAGGGGAGTAACACGGATTGTGGCACTGGGCGCCACAAGCTCTAAAGCTGGCCCTGACTTACACCTATCTGTTTTAGGGCTCTCTGTCCAGCAGCATTACTGTAACTGACACTAAGACACATTTTTTGATAAGGTCCTTGGAAATGTCCTCATGATAACAATAAAAATAATAACAAAAGAATAGTCAAGAGGATGATCTCTAAGAAACTCCAAAATGATATACAACTTACCCTCTCCCATGAAAAATGTAAGCCGGGAAAAGACCCCTCCCCAGATCTAGCACGCGTGTTGAAGTGAGCCAGCAGCATCTTATGGCCGCAATTATCAGGCATGACAGTGTGCATGTGTGCAGTCTGGGTGCAAGCGTGTGTGTGTGCATTCAATGGTTTCAATAGTGCAGGTGCAAGGGCGTGCCTTCATTGGTGGCACCAGTGCAGGTGCAACTGTGTGTGTGCGCGTTCAGTGGTGGTACCAGTGTAGGTGCAAGGCTGTGTGAGCAATGTGGGTACCATTGCAGGTGCAAGTGTGCGTTCGTTCAATGGTGGCACCAGTGTAAGTGTAAGGGTGTGCACGTTCAATGGTGGCAGCAGTGCAGGTGTGCCCTTCTTTTAAAAAATCAGATTTTACCTTATTGCTGTAGGAATTCATTGTGTTGACGGAGCCCACTTGCACTAGTTACTTTCTTGGTTTTACCGCAGGCGCGTGTGCTCCGGCCCCGGTCCACCACAGCTGACGCAGCTTGTGTGGAGGGCGGACCCGCACGGCCTGACACACCCCCTGGCACGTCTGACGTCTCGTTGCTAGACAGCAGGGACCCAGTACTTAACCCGGCAAGAAACGAGCGTGCAGCGGACAAGCGCAGCGGGCGCACCAAAGGCAAGCCCGTCTGCGCCTGACCGGGACCAGGGGCCACGACCCCTGGCTCTCCTGACGGAACGCCCCGCTACTACACGGCCGTGCAGCTGGCCAGCCTCAGGGGTTCACAGGGATGCCAACACAGACCTGGGCTCCTTTCACTACTAACAAATGCCCACACTGCCCTCTAGTCCTTGACGCTGGTAGGCCACCCGACAAATCCTCTCTACCCATCGAAAATTTCAAAATGCTCCTGCTGAACTGCCGGTCTGTGATGAAACATGCCATAGAAATCAGGCTGATCCTGGAAGAAAAGGACCCCGATGTGATGTTCCTGATGGAAACATGGCTCAACAACTGGTCAGATCCAGTTGTTGTCCAGGCTCTTTCGCCAGGTTACAGCATACAAAGGCAAGAACGCCCACTTACCAGAGGAGGAGGTATTGCTATCATATATAGGGATAACCTTAGCTGCCGCGTGAACGAGGGGTCGATTCGTGACTGTGAGAGCCTTGTTTTCACTATCGGGTTCTCACAGACATGCACCTTTTCCCGGGTCTTAATTTACCAACCTCCGGGAACCCTCGGAAACTTTAATTCTGATCTTCCCGAAAATATAGCCACCTTAGTAAGCTCCCGATCCAATTTCTCTATAATAGGAGATCTGAATATTCATTTTGACGATGTCTCCTCATCCAGCACTGAGGAGCTAATGGATGACCTAATGGTGAATGGCTCTACTCACCTTGAAGGGCACTTACTTTACCCCATTTTTACTAATACCAATCTAATAGCTGACAGCCCAATTCCCTTACCTTGGAGTGACCACTATCTAATACCCTTTAATTGGTCAACACCAACAAAGAAACAACCTGAATCTTCCATAAAAAAACTTGGACGGAATTGGGCTAGGATTCCTATCGAGTCCTGCGCAGAAATCCTGAATAACACTCGACCAGCACTAAAAGGGGATACAGAATCAGCTAATCTGGAACTCAATGGCTGGCTGGAAACCTCCCTAGACGTGGTCACCCCTAAGAAACTCAGGAAAGATAAGACGGGTTTAAAAAAAATAGCATGGTATATGTGGAAAAGTAAATTTTGCCATGTTCTGTGTCCCTACGCGTCCTCCATCATATGTTATGTGTGCATGATTAATATGCATATGTATTCCCCATGTTCGATTAAAGACGCAATTACAGTTGTGTCCACCTCTAGTATGCCAGTTTCCAGTTCTCGTGAATACTACGAATATCAGGCCTATTTAAAGCTACGTTGCCACGTTTCTCAGTGTGCACGTTATTCCATTGTAAAGTCCCCGTTTCTAGGCCTCAAAAGGGCCTGGACACCAGATTCAGCTCCTGTCTCCTGAGCCTCGCTGAGGAGCGATACAGCCCCCACCTGTGTTCCTGACCCTTCACTTACTTCCTGCCTCGCGGTGCCCGGCTCAGCCTGGCTCTGCCTCTGAGTCTGCCAAGAGTATGTTATGATTCCAGTTATCAGTTAGTCCTCCTTCTCTGCATTCCTAAAGCTACTGAATCGCATCAATAGTTTCCGTCATTGTCTAGCCTTTACGTCTCCATGTAAGAGAAATACTGCATTTAATGATCATTTAATATTCTTCATCACGCACTACATGTAGAATAATGCATGCTCCAGTCTTAGAGTCTGTTCGCCTTTACCCCGATAACTTTTGGATTCTATCAACATGTTCTCTAAACATCAGATACTAGATACTGCTTAGGTACATGTCGCCCTGACTCTCCAGACTTCAGTCTCTGCTCCTAGCACAGAGTTCGTAGCCCCCAGCTTCTCCTAGTAACACGTCATTGCCAGTTTGCGCGCACCATTAGGTCAGAGGTCCCGGCTCCTTAGGTAGCCCCCTCCATGTTTCCGCCCCATTCATGACATATTCTGTTACGTTTGCATCACATGTCTATGTATACGCCTCTGTTACACCTACTTTCACCCTTATCTTTCGCGACTGCTATTGACCACACCCACTGCTCCGCCTATCGTATGTATTGTAATGCAACTGTTTTAGTATATATGATAGTGCACTGTTATTAAAGGTTACGCCGATTCCGACCCTGCCCCCGGCAGCGCTGCCATCCTGTTCCCGTGCAGGTTGTCCTGTTCCTGTCCTTTATGCTGTAATAAACCTGCAAAACTCCTACTACCTCGAATCTTGACTCTTATTTTTTGAGCTATCTGTTATTCATTTATCCATTCAAAAATAGAGGTATTATTTATTTATTTACCACATAATGGCGCCCGAATAGGGACTTGCCCTTTCCCCACGCGTCGGTGAAGCCACGCCGACCCCCTGACCCTCTGCAGTCGTGACGGAACTCTTCTGCGCACCGGCAGATATTTCTGCTTTAAGTATCCCTCAGGCCCACGGAGGAGACGGAGGAGGCGGTCCAGCATCCAGACGAGACGGTGGAGGAACGCGGCGAGTCCCGACCAGAGCCCAAGCCGAGAGTTCAAGGTCCGAGGTATCCGGAGGCCCACCTGTAACAGAAGTCCGAAGTTCGTCCGTCCGGCGTCGAAGCAGTCCAGTCCAGTCTGAGGCCTTCCGTTCTTGCTGCCCGGTGAGTACCGTTGCTGGGGTAGTATCTAGACAGGGTCAATCTAATTGACTCTGGTCCGTGGGTTGGTGGTACACAGGCCCACAAACGAAGTGTCCACTTCGGTGGATGCGGGTCCTGACGTGTCTCTGTATGAGACCGGTAAGTTTCGTACTGTTTCAGCAGTGCATCTAGTTTCTGTTCTAAGTCAGTTCTGTCCTCGAGAAAATTCATGTATTCTGTTTCCCGTATTCCAGGTAGTATTCTGTTCGAACTGTTATTCTGAATGTTATTCATGTATTTTAATGTCGTGGTATGAGTGTGAAGTAATTATCGTGTTTATTGTGTATTGTGTTGTGTCCAGATTATAGTTCAGTCATGCCGCTCTTTTCAAAACTGCGTCAGTTAAAAACCAGAAAAGGTCTGCTAGAAGCAGCAGTTCCTGTCCCGCCTAGGGACAGTCCAGGTCATTTTATGTATCAAAAGCATGGCATAAGTGCCATACTATATCTAGATTTATGGGTAGAGTATACCAAACAGTTAGAAGAAAAGTATAGATGGCCTGTATCAGGCACATGGGATGCCGAGTGCATCATGAGAGTAGAAGAAGCATTATGGAAAAAGAAAGCCAGACAGTCACAGAAAGATGCCATTGAGTTATGGCGCAAAGAATCTCATAAAAGAACCGAAAAAGAAATCAGAAAGTCAGAATTAAGTAGAGAATCCTTAGAACGAGCCCAAGAAAGGGAATTAATCGAGATTGGTGAACGAGTTAAAACCGAACAGTCAGACAGACAGAGGCATGCTCTTATTAAGGGTATGTATCCTCTTCTTGCCGAGGGCTTGCCAAAAGCGACCCCAGAGGCATCCAGTAATTTCCCGCCACCATTAGTTCCGACCAAGCTACGTCACAAACCGACCGCAGCTGATATTTTCATTTCGTCCTATTTGGACGACACAGTCCCAGAATATGCAAATCCTGTTCCTACTCCGCCAGTCCCCGTAAATCAGGCACTTCCCGCTCCTCCAGACACCGGAGTACCTGTTACGGTACCCCCGGTCCAGCCCGCCATACAAGTCCAGCCTACATTTCCATTTCCCACTCTGCCAGGACGAAGAGCATCAGTAGACGACTCTAGTTTAGGGGCCGCAGGGGGAGGTCCTCCTCAAACCCCGCCGCCACACAAGCGTTTAACGTTAGCCGAATTACATGCACAAGCGTCACAGCGTACGCCCAGGTATCAGTCTGTTGCAGAAATAAGAAAAGCCCTTACCGAATGTGGCTATGATCCAGTCCCAGGCGAGGATAGTATGGTTTTATATTCATTACGTGTGAGAAAGGTGACCGAGTATCTAGTTACCCTACCAGATATAAAAGAAGATCTAGACAGAATATATCGTTTCATCCGTACAGGGAATGATCCAGAAAGTATTAGTGACGTCATGTGCCAAAGAAAAGTTGAAGTCCAGCTCATGATATTAAAGTTTCTGATTAATTGTCTAATAAGGGAACAAGATTATCCGACCAAAGATCGAGCCGAAATGAAAGTCCTGACAAGGTGGAGTGATAATATAGCCGAGGGTAAGCACAAGACTATCAGTAGTATAGAGAGTATGTACAAGAAAATCCGTAAAGAAATAATAAGGGTACACGAACAACGTAAAGAAGCACAAGTAAGCGAGAAAGAAAATGACTCTTCTACAGAAGAGGTAGAGGACGAGAATCCCGACAGAATAGCGTATGTAGGAAAATCTAGATTTCCAGATCGCCATTTGCGCCTAGAACACAAGTCAATTTTTCATCATCCAGCACCAGAACAAGGTTCTCTGGAACAAGTATTTCAAGCTACCGATCACATTTTGAAATCACGAATCGGTTATAACGAGTTAAGTACTATGCATGAACAAGAACTAGTCCGATCAGCAGTCCGATGGATTACTGATTCTACCACTTTTCCAGACGAAATAGTGGCACAAATGTTTCTGAAATTGCCCCCAGCCGAGCAACGACTGGCGGGTATGTATATGATCCAGCACCTCATTACTTTGTATGAGGGTCAACATTCTGATCCAGGTCCGTTACATGATGTCCTGAATGAGTTACTCCAGTACAAATGGAAAGGTTTAGGTACCGATTTGATTAGTGTCATTCTAGAACAGCGCCACAAATACAGAACGTTTCTGAACCCGCATTTTGTTCATGTCTCACCCCCAGAAAGTAAACCCTTTTACATAGACAGACAGAATCCGTTACGAGAAGTGCATCCAGTTAAGACAGAGGGTGGTGAAATGCAACGAGTGTTTGTTTACACCCCTATCACAAAGATGGAACTCTTAGAGATGAAAAAGTTAATTCCCTGTCATGATAAAGATCCAGCAGGGTTCCACCGAGAATTAAAAGACATTCTCCGTATGGGAGAATACACGTATCCAGATATCATTAAAATGTTAAAAGTCTTGTTGCCCGCAGGGGTATATGAGAAACTCAAAGAAAAAGAATGGGAGGTGGGAGAGAAAAAGATCGATTGGACAGTTCTAGAAGCTGAAGACAAGGCACGAGTACCAGGTACCGGTCTTGGAGATAAATGTAAAGAATTACCAGAATTATTAATACAAGTTTTGCCTAGGTTATTGACAACTAGAAAAGAAGACTGGGATGCAATCTCAGCCTGTAAACAGAAACAAGATGAAGATATTAGTGATTATTATTCCAGATTTGAGAAATGTTTTACCATAAACAGTGGCCTCAAGACAAGTAGCGAGTCGTACCCTCATCTTTTTGTTACTAAATTAGTCGAGAATTCAAGTCCACAAATTAAAAACCGAGTTTTGAAGGTCGAAAGTACCTGGCAAGCTAATACCCCGTCCCAGATGTTACAGATGCTTCAATATCACCAGAATAGAATCAGAGAAGAGCAAGAACATGAAAGGAAACGTATGAAAGACACGAAAATGAAAGTACTAGTTGCACAATCCGTTCCTCAAGACAGTCTGAAAAGGGGTCCGAATCAAGCCAGTCATCCTGCAGCTCCCGTTAAAGGGAACTGCAATTATTGTAAACAGCCAGGTCATTTTATAAACGAGTGTGCAGTTCTGAAACACAACATAGCTACCGGTAAGACTAAAGAAAGACCACGTCCGCCTAGACAAGAACAAGTTACACAGACTCCTCAGTCACAGAATGCACCACAGACAGTTACAGCACCGCAGCCTATCGCTGCAACACAGCATGTTACACAGCAGATGTACCAGTATGCACAGTCTGAGTATCCAGAGTATCAGCCGTATTCATGAAACAGCCTAGAGAGGGAGGTAGGCTTGCCTCTCATCGAGATACCTGTAGATCAAGAAGGTCCCTATGTTCATAGTCAAGTATTAGGGAAAGACAGAAAGTTTCTGATTGATACAGGGGCAAGTAGGACCACCATCAGTCACGCGAAGTTCCAGGGGCTCCGCTCTCAGGCTCAAGAAATGTTTCCCTTGGATTTTCAGGAAAACCTATTGTAAATGAAATATCAAAGCCAGTTACTCTAGAAGTAGGTCCATTGTCCCGCACTACTGATCTGTTACTTACTAAGTCATGTCCAGAAAATCTATTAGGCATTAAAACACTGAAAGAGTTAGGTGCAGTCATATGCTGCTCCCCAGAGGGAATACGATTGTTCCTACGTGACTTCAAAGGTCACTATGTATTACGAGATTTTGATCCCAGATTGTCCAATGTTCCGCAGCATCTATGGGCGCAAGGTCCAACTGATGTTGGCTTTATGCAAATCACACCCCATCGTGTGACTCTCAAGCCAGGTGTAGTGTTACCACGAATCAGGCAGTACAGATTGCCACCTGAGGCTGTAGCAGCCTTATCCAAAATTATTGACGAGCTCATCGCTCAAGGAGTAGTTGTAGAAACCGACTCCAATGTATGCAATTCTCCGATCATTCCTGTTATGAAACGTACTGATCCAAATGCACCTCCAGTATATCGTTTAGTGATTGATCTCCGAGAACTTAATAAATGTATTATTCCCCAGTACCCAGTTGTCCCAGATATCTCTTCCCTATTGACAGCCATTGATTCAGAAGCTTCATTTTTTTCAGTCATAGACCTCAAGAACGCGTTTTTCAGTGTCCCCATTCATCCAGACAGCCAGTTTCTTTTCGGATTTTGTTTAAATGGAAGGAGCTATATGTTCACACGCGCTCCTCAAGGTTTCACAGAAAGTCCTAGTATTTACAGTCAAGCACTCAAGAGACAACTAGACAACATTCACATGCCAACTGACACTGCCCTGCTCCAGTATGTCGATGATCTCCTGATCACAGCCCGTTCTGAACGTGCTTGCGAGCGAGCATCCCTTACAGTCTTGTATTTCCTAGCCGAGATGGGGCACAAGGTGTCCCCTTCTAAACTTCAATTCTGTGCCCAGCAAGTGGTCTACTTAGGACACTTACTGTCCAAGAGGGGTAGGCAGTTGACACCAGACCGAATCCAGTTAATAGCGAGTCTTCCTCAGCCCAAGACCCAGAAGGAGGTACGTGCTTTTATTGGCCTCACTTCTTACTGCAGACAATGGATTCCTCAGTATGCATTTCTAGCCAAGCCACTGATACAGTTAACGACACAGGAGGCAGCCGTATCGACTGTCCTCCCTTGGACATCTGAACATACACTTAGTTTCAATGAGTTAAAGAAAGCCCTATGTCAAGCTCCAGTTCTAGCAACACCGAACTACAGTAAGCCTTTTACACTTTTCGTCACTGAACGTGAAGGTACAGCATTATCAGTTCTCACACAAGATCAAGCAGGACAGTACAAGCCCTGTGCTTATTTTTCGAGCACATTAGATCCTGTAGCCCAGGCTCTGCCTGCGTGCCTCAAGTCAGTTGCAGCCACAGCACTAGCTATCAGACAAAGTGATTCCATAGTATTAGGACATTCCTTGACAGTACAAGTTCCACACTCCGTGGAAGTTCTTTTGAACCGAACACAAACTCAGCACTTGACAATTGCACGTTTAACAGGTTATGAATTGACACTGTTCCAGCCACACATAGAAATCAGACGCTGCAACGTTTTAAATCCTGCTACATTGTTACCATCAGTTACTTCGAATTCTGCCACACACGACTGTGTGGAAGTAGTTAACATCATGACAAAGCCAAGACAAGATCTGACAGATATTCCATTACCAGATCCAGACCTGACACTTTATGTGGATGGTTCATGTATGAGAACAAGTACAGGAGAACTAGTCGCCGCGTATGCAGTGACTACCGACACCGACGTTATAGAGACACACCGTATTGACACCCTGTCTGCTCAAGCAGCAGAGCTAGTTGCTCTGACACAAGCCTGCATTCACGCCAAGAACCTGAAAGTTAATGTTTACACAGATTCACGCTATGCATTTGGAGTCGTACACGACTTTGGAGTGCTCTGGCAGGAGAGAGGTTTCATGACTTCTCATGGAACCAAGATTCAGCATGGTCTCCTCATTCAGGCTCTGTTAGATGCAATACATTTACCGACATCCATTGCTATCATGAAGTGCAAAGCACATACGAAAGTTACTGACATTATTTCCCAGGGTAATGATCTAGCAGATCGCACAGCCAAGCTTACAGCTCAGACTCCAGACATTTCAGTTAATCCGACACAGACGCACACTCCAGATCTGACTACCTGTATGACAGTTAAAGACCCTACTCAAGATGTCATAGATATCCAGTTACATGCTACTCCCGATGAAATCAAGAAATGGTCCGAACAAGGAGGGGTCCAGACAGATCAGGGATGGTTAACAAAGGGTAGAGCCACATGGTTTCTCCCCGACTCTATGGTTCAAGTCATTATTAATACCGCACATAGTCCAGCACATTTAGGAGAAAAAGCTATGTTAGACAGTATCCAGAACATTTGGTTCAACAAGCATTTACGGGCTGCAGCCAAGCAGAAAGTCCGTACCTGTATGATATGTTGCCAGTTTAATCCAGGTAAAAGTGTCCCGGTGGAACAAGGTGGATTCCAGCCCCCTGACCACCCTTTTGAAGTCCTCCAGATGGATTACATTCAGATGGAGCGATGTCGAGGTTTCAAGTATGTCCTTGTAGTTGTATGCGCTTTGTCCAGGTGGACAGAAGCATATCCAGTCCCTGATTACACAGCCGCGACCACTGCCAAGCAGTTGGTTCGTGAGTTCTTCCCCCGTTACGGACTCCCTAGAGTCGTATATTCTGACAACGGCCAGCCATTCTCATCTGAACTCATGAAACACGTGTCCCTTTTGTTAGGGTACCAGTGGAAGTTCCATTGTGTACGCCATCCTGAAGCAGCCGGTCTCGTAGAGAGACATAATCAGACCCTGAAAATCCGAATTGCAAAGGTTTGTCAAGAGAAAGGTGTGGACTGGCTCATAGCTCTGCCAGTCGCTTTGTTTTATATGCGCATGGTCGCACATTCCAGATCAGGTCTGTCCCCGTATGAGGTCGTTTTCGGCCGCCCCCCTAACATGTGGGGTACTCCTAGACCCCGAAGTATTACCGATGTTTCAAGTAATATGCTGACAGATTACCTAGCTTCCTTGATGTCTGCCCTCAACTCTTGTCGTTCACAGGTTGCCGCCGCATTTCCAGACAATACCGAGGTGGCACCGCATGAAATCGTTCCCGGATCCATGGTCCTAGTGCGAAATTTCGATCGTTCAAGTCCGCTGGAGCCTCGCTGGAAGGAGCCCCGACAGGTCCTCCTGGCCACCCGTACAGCCGTGAAGTTGGAGGGACGCAAAGGCTGGGTGCATCTTTCGCATATCAAAAGGTTTCATGGATTGAAACCAGTTTCAAAGAACATTTCCGAGGATTCAAAGGACTGCCAAAGTACTATTCTTAAGGACTGTCCCGCAAAAGACACTGATACTGCACCCTCCCTGTTAGAGACAACTCCGCAACAGGAGTATAAACTTAAGTTAAGGTCTAGTAAAATAAGTCAGCCAGTTTGATTGTCTAAGTCCTCCCCTAGGTGAAACGGTTAGACCGGTTTCTCACATGTATAAAATAGACCCCCATAGTGAGAGAGTTAGTCAAAACTCAATCCGATGTATCATTTTTTTATGTTTCATATTATTTCTCAGTATTATGATTTCCTGCACCAGTTATGCATTTTACTTGTATTTTCCAGTTTCTCATGTAAATAAGTCCTCTAATGCTACAGTAGAGCACACGTTTAGTGATCTGCCTCCTCATGAACTCTCTTACCGCCTCGCTATGCGTAACAATTCTTTTATCCGCATGTTACATTATTCACACCAGACCAGCAATGCCACTAATTGTTGGGTGTGTGGTCGACTCCCCCCTTTCCAGACACCGAAGGGAGTTCTGCCACTCTTTCCTTATCCATTTTCACATAATGGTTCGTGTGGAGCATGGTCCACGTTAACGTCATCCTCAACAGATATGTCTTTTCTTAACAGTACATGTTTCCCAGAAAAGCAAGGTCTTCCCCACAGAACAGGGTTGGATCTAGAAAACGAAGTTTACAACTTAGGTAATTATTCTTCGAATTTCATGGTCCTGAATGTTCAGTCTGATTCCACTCCAGACTTACCTGTTATTTCAGTACTACCAGTCAAAGGCGAATTATGTGTTAGAAATAATGGTTCCGTACATGTAGGACATAGCGATTGTGCTACTATTGTCAAATATAGTGACAGTGGGAAATCTATTTTCAAAGCTTCACGTCATTCTTATTTTATTTGTGGTCAGACCGCATATGTTCGTCTGCCCCTCGATTGGGAGGGAACCTGTTACATTGCCTTCCTACTGCCACCTGTTTTCCTAGCCCCATCTGATTATCATAGAAACACACATCTAGTACACCTTAGACATAGAAGGGAGTCCCCCATTGTCGATTATACTGAAACTGTTCTAGAACAGTATACAGATTTCAATAGAGGTTTCTTCTTCTTTATAGGACCTATCCAGAATAGTAAGCTAATTCGTAGGTTAACCAGAACCCTTGAAGCTGTAGTAAATGAGACTGCCTCTGCTCTAGGTAACTTAACTGAAGAGCAATCTGCTATGAGATTTGTCGTTTTACAGAATCGTCTCGTCCTTGACGTCATATTGGCCGATAGGGGCGGGGCCTGTAGAGTCATCGGATCTAGTTGCTGCATTTTCATTCCAAATAACGCACCGTCTGTTTATTCAGCTATAACCAGACTCCATAAAATTGCCCATCTGTTACACCAAGACCCAGGCACCTGGACATGGTCCGGTTGGTTCTGGAATATAATTTCCGCTTGGGGATGGAAAGTCTTGTCCTTTCTAGGTATTGCAGTAGCGATCATATTCAGCTGCTGCCTCTGTATACAATGTGGCCCTGCGATTTGCGGCATTTGTGCTACCTCTTGTATTCCTAGTCCCAAGTCCCGTTCTAAAACACGTTCCCAGAAAATTCGAGACGAGCAAATGATACTGTATGAAATGATAGATGGTATCATGAATATTGATGTTTCCTGATGGAAACGTAGTGACAAGGAGGGAATGTGGAAAAGTAAATTTTGCCATGTTCTGTGTCCCTACGCGTCCTCCATCATATGTTATGTGTGCATGATTAATATGCATATGTATTCCCCATGTTCGATTAAAGACGCAATTACAGTTGTGTCCACCTCTAGTATGCCAGTTTCCAGTTCTCGTGAATACTACGAATATCAGGCCTATTTAAAGCTACGTTGCCACGTTTCTCAGTGTGCACGTTATTCCATTGTAAAGTCCCCGTTTCTAGGCCTCAAAAGGGCCTGGACACCAGATTCAGCTCCTGTCTCCTGAGCCTCGCTGAGGAGCGATACAGCCCCCACCTGTGTTCCTGACCCTTCACTTACTTCCTGCCTCGCGGTGCCCGGCTCAGCCTGGCTCTGCCTCTGAGTCTGCCAAGAGTATGTTATGATTCCAGTTATCAGTTAGTCCTCCTTCTCTGCATTCCTAAAGCTACTGAATCGCATCAATAGTTTCCGTCATTGTCTAGCCTTTACGTCTCCATGTAAGAGAAATACTGCATTTAATGATCATTTAATATTCTTCATCACGCACTACATGTAGAATAATGCATGCTCCAGTCTTAGAGTCTGTTCGCCTTTACCCCGATAACTTTTGGATTCTATCAACATGTTCTCTAAACATCAGATACTAGATACTGCTTAGGTACATGTCGCCCTGACTCTCCAGACTTCAGTCTCTGCTCCTAGCACAGAGTTCGTAGCCCCCAGCTTCTCCTAGTAACACGTCATTGCCAGTTTGCGCGCACCATTAGGTCAGAGGTCCCGGCTCCTTAGGTAGCCCCCTCCATGTTTCCGCCCCATTCATGACATATTCTGTTACGTTTGCATCACATGTCTATGTATACGCCTCTGTTACACCTACTTTCACCCTTATCTTTCGCGACTGCTATTGACCACACCCACTGCTCCGCCTATCGTATGTATTGTAATGCAACTGTTTTAGTATATATGATAGTGCACTGTTATTAAAGGTTACGCCGATTCCGACCCTGCCCCCGGCAGCGCTGCCATCCTGTTCCTGTGCAGGTTGTCCTGTTCCTGTCCTTTATGCTGTAATAAACCTGCAAAACTCCTACTACCTCGAATCTTGACTCTTATTTTTTGAGCTATCTATTATTCATTTATCCATTCAAAAATAGAGGTATTATTTATTTATTTACCACATATACCCAAGCCTTAGAGATCTTAAACTTAAGTGTAAACAAACAGAGAGACAATGGAGAAAGAAAAGATTTTTAAAAAGAAAAATAGGGAATCTACAGGGAAGCTGTTAAAATATACAAATTGGAAATTTGCAAAACCCAAGTCAAATATTACGAATCTAAAATCTCCACAGCCTCCAATGCCCCGCGTGAAATGTTTAGGATCTTTAAAACTATCACAACCCCGACATCACCATCTCCCCCTGTAGCCAACGCACTAAAACGCTGTAATGGCATTGCAGAATTTTTCCACACAAAAATTCAGTCCTTACCTATTGAATTGGGGCCATAAAGTCGAGCAAGCACAAGGACAGTCCAGGGCAGAGCAAAGGCAACACCCGGTCTCCCTCCCGCCGCCGCCGCTTGTCACCAGCGGCCGCCGAGCGGAGGGAAACTACAACTCCCAGCAAGCTTAGCGGCGGAAGCCGCTACGAGCAGTTCCGCGCCAGGAGGTGCCATAAAACGAACGTCAGCCCCCGCGTCGCGGGACCGCGCGCGGGCTATGCCCCGGGCAAAGGGCGGGCCGTCTGTGGCCGTCCGGGGACGTTAAGGGACGGGACGGGCTCACTCCCTAACACTCACTTAAAGACTGCTTTGCATGACAACTTAAAAAACTGTGAGTAATCACCCTTGCCATATAAAATGCCTTTGAGTCCCATTAAAGGAGTGGTGACCTCGAAAAGAGGAGGGTGTAGGAAAACACTAGATAGTTATTTCATGAGGGCAGCTAAAGATGCGGACATTGAAAAAGAGTCTATGTTGGCAGAACGTCGAGCAGAGCGGCGACGCTCAGTGGAGTCTATTAAAAATAAATGTTCATCCTTGAGTTTAATGCAGTCTGCTAGCTTACTGTCCTCGAGCCACCATTCCGAGATAGAGATTCCAGACACCGCATGCAGTGATAGCATCCCACTGCTTTTGAGAGATACTGTAACCTCCCCACTTCTTGAACGGTCTAAAGAGGAAACGCATATAATCACCCCTTCCACCCCTCGGATTGGGAGCTTAGTAGCGGAAGTCTTATCTGAATCACAGGCTCCCGTAGTAGAGGTCACACGAAATAAGGCTACAAGTGCTACTCGATCTCGAGCAAAAGGCTCACCACCCAGAAAAAGGAGAAGGAAAGGGAAAGACCCACAAAATAATAAGGTTAGACCTGCTGACCTTGGCAAATCTTATGATAATAATCTGCCATTCTCAGTCAAAACTCCTGGTCCGATTAATTCAGAACAGGGCACTACCTCAGAGAGATTTATTACCGAGACAGCGGGAACCCTCGAACAGTTGCTTAGATCTTTCATATCACCACTGATCGAGAGACTAAAGAGAATTGAAACCTGGTTAGGGATTCTAGAACAGGCCATAGGTAAAAATACGGGGCTAATTGAGAATATGGCTAAGTCCGCCCAAGCACCCCCAATGGTTTTACCTGCTGCAGCACCATTATCTAAGGGTACAGCCCAAAAAGTCATAAAATGCAATAATTTAACTATAGCCGAACCCCAGAAGCAGCCACCTCCCAATAACCCACAGCATCTAATCAAAAGCAAGGCCAGTAAGACGCAGTCGGGGGTGAAACAACCACTTTCAGCAAAGGGTCCATCTAACTTAGGGAGCAAAAGTCCAGACAGGGTAGCTAAACCTACGAGGCGTCCAGATCTACCTCCAGAAGCTGTCCCGTTGGTGGTGGTCCTAAGGGGAGTCCCCACTTTAGATGAGGGTAAGAAAGAAGGATACTTCCAACTAAAAAATAAAGTCACATATTGGCTTAACCACAATCGGCCCTTACCACCTAACATTGACGGTACAATCCTCCATGTGCGAAGAGCCCCCTGGATGGGCACTCGCTAAAAAAGACACCAAGGGGGATATTATTATAATTAATTTTACCGACCACAGAACAGTCATGCATATCCTAGACTGGCCCCCTGAATATGGTACCGGCACTAAAAAAGGCTGCAAGCTGACCTACTTTTATCCAAGACCCTCCATGCTTCCCATAGTCAATTTAAGACCTCTAATGGGTAACTGGGACTATCGTCCCGTTGCTCTTAGAAACCGCTATGAGGCCCTTTCAGGCCTGTAAGGCGTAGACTGACTGTACCGTAAGGGCACTGATTTGGCTAGTTGTGAGAGTGTGATCGACTCACCCGATTCTAATTCTGGTAAGAATCCTATTCATATTAGTGTGGAGCCTTTTCCTAATAACCCCCTGTCAGCAGTTATAGCTACTGACCAGTGGGAGAATTGCCCCGGGGATACACGGTCATCTTCTGCTGCTGCACCTACTTCTGCACAGAATCCATCTTGTGTGCAGATCTTCACAAAGCTTACTGGGAACGAGGGGCGAAATAGTGAGGAATACCACACTGGTTACGATCCGGTAGAGAGTAAAGGACCGCAGGACAAGTCACTGGTTCCGCGGATTACAAAAGGCAAACAGATAGGGATAGGTTTAAGGGTTTCCTTCTGGAACATAGCTGGCCTTCGTGGAAAGATCAATAACTGCGTCTGGGAAAATTTCATTAAAGATATAGACATTTTGTGTCTCCAAGAGACTTGGTCCCTCGAGGAAATTCACTTAGAAGGTTTTATAACCTACCACGTGCCTGCAGTTCCCTCTAGCCACGGGAGGTGTAAGGGGGGCTCTGTGTATACGTGTCCAATCTCCTTGAGGTGGTATCAATTGGCACATTGAGAGCGTGCAGCCAATATCAAATTGTGGTTATACAAGTCTCCTTCAAGGTGCAGTTAACAATTGTTAATATGTATAATAGCTCAGAAAAGGGTAAAGTAAATGAAATGGTACAATCCATTGACGTGGCAATTCGGAGTATGGTGGTAAAACCAGGGATGGATTCAATCCTTATCTGGGGAGGCGATTTTAACCATAATCTGTGCCAACACTTCCAGAGCGGATGTGGTGATTACGTTGAAGATGAAACTGAGTTCCAACCACATTTTGCCCATCACAACAGAGGCGATGCGCTCAATGAGATGATGGCCTCCCATAACTTGGGTTTTGCAAACTTGCTTTGTCTACCCCCAGTGGACTTTAGCCCAACTTTTGTGGGAAGAGGTCACAGCACTTTGATCGACTTTATAACAATCGCTAATTCCTATGTAACTTGGTTTGCAGATTTTGCAACCAACATGGGGAGAGGAGTTGGCCTAACGGCTAGGGCGCTCGACCTCGGACCTGGAGGAACTGGGTTCGAGTCTCGGTAACGACGCCAAAACCTCCTGTGATTCTGGGCAAATCACTTAATCTCCCCGTGCCTAAAATGAACGTAACTGGAAAACGTAAAAATGTGACGTAACTGGAAAAATATGTAAAGCGCTCTGATACCTGATTCGGTTCGGGTCTAGTTCGCGCTATATAAAACTCTGCAAAAAAAAACAAAACATCATAGAAATTAGTGACCATCTTCCGCTTAGTCTTAGAATTTCACTCCCTAAGGAAAAAGATCGTTCACTGGTGGAAAGGCTGGCCTGGACTTCACGTTGCACATTGGCTAGTCAAAATGGTTACACCTTGAGATGGACACAGTGCATTCCTGAGGTAATTAACTCAAAAATCATAGAGCAAGCTATAGTACCTATTACTAAATGCTTGCAGGATGAGATTTCTGATCTGGATATACTAGACTCCTTTGCCGAGATAACCAGGATAATACAA
This sequence comes from Lissotriton helveticus, assembly GCF_964261635.1. Taxonomy (NCBI): domain Eukaryota; kingdom Metazoa; phylum Chordata; class Amphibia; order Caudata; family Salamandridae; genus Lissotriton; species Lissotriton helveticus. The sequence continues at coordinate 484,190,257 of NC_136062.1, read as the reverse complement.
GCAAACCTCCAGCGACCAACAAGTAAAAACAACCATGGTGATATTAGGTGGTTTGACGCGCCCTGCACAAAGACTAATTCTCAATTGTTAAAAGCACTGCATAAAACTCCAAGAAACAAGGAAGATATAATAAGGTGCAGGAAGGAGTATAATCTAGCAAGGAAGGCACGTAAACAAAAAATTAAAGATGATGCATGGCAGAATCTACACGAAGCCTCACAAAAAAGGGTTAGCTCTTCGTTTTGGGCTGCAGTTCGAGCACCATTTTTAGGTCTCGGCTAGCCGCGCGAAGCGCGTCTCCGCCGAGCCCCTATTGTCGGCATGTGAGCTTCCCAGGAGACAGTCCTGGCCGCGCGCATCGCCTTGGAGGCGATTTGAAAGTGGCACGCGCTGACTGGCACGCGCCGCGCTCGGCCTGGCTGTCTCCTGGGAAGCACAAACATACCCAGGCACACCTCCCCCTGCACGCATGTGCCCACACACACACACGAGCGGAGACAGACACACAGACAGAAACACTCCCCCCTCCCCCTGCCGTCGCACACAGAGACACACACACAGGAGCGAACATACACGCACACACGCGCGCACACACACTCACGAGCGCCCCCCCAAGGCCCACTTACCGCCAGTGCGTTCTGTCGCCTCCGCGGGGCTCTCCGGCATGGGAGCCCCGCATCACGCACTGCTCTTGACCAGGAACTCCGTGGGCGCGGGCTTCGCGCACAAGACGGAAGTCCCGCCCCCACGCTAGGTTTCGTTTCGTTTTGGAATGCGCGCGCAGATCGCATCTCGTTTTTTATTACTGACAGTCACGTTTTCTGTCTGTGGGGACGAATCTCTGTGACTGAATGAAAAGAGGTTGTTGAAGTGCTCCCTCATTTGACTGTTCCCTGCATTGCAGTGAGTGCCACCCTCACATCAGACACATAGTTCACTTCTCGGCACATCAGTGAATGGCGGACCTCGTATCCAACGGATTTATAGTGCACGCGCCCCTTGTGTAGTGAGTATCCTGTCACAAAGTGCACACTTTGCCCCATGTTTCAATGCATATTACCCACATTTGAAGTAAACTATTATCCCGCCCCACCATACAGTCCACCACAATTTCTTATCATATTTTTCCTGTTCCGTCTTGTTACCACTGTCTGCACAATTTAAGTTTTTCTTTTTCTTTTTCAAGATTCCTTGTCTTTCCTGCCTTGCTATTCCCCATGTTTTTTTTTCATTTGCTATTTTACTGCCTCTTGTGCCTTAGTTGCAGAGTGTGTCCAGACACTGTGCTATGGGGGCTGGGCATTATTTGTGTTGGCTATGGGAAGGGTAGAGGTTTACAGCTTTACTGCAGAGCCTAGGTTGTAAAGTAGAACAGGGAATGTGCAGTTTTACAGTAGGGCACAGCTTGTTGACTATCACAGTCGGACAGTGCTTAATTTCTAAAAACAATAACTGCAATGGCCCTTGTCAGGAGGCTACTGCAGAATGTACCACCTATTGCCCCTGCCAGTGCTGCCAATAAAAGCACCATCACAACTGTGTGAAGAGCAGCTGCTGTTTGTGCGTTTTATTAACAACTCCTGTCCCTTCATTTTGTGACAAACGATGTCTGCTTTCAGGTGAAGTTGCTGTTCATTATTCTAAGGTGCTTTCATCTGCGCCAGTCGGGGTGTTTGCTCTTTGACCTGAATATATCTGAAACGCCTTTTCTGTTGGTATAGTTTAAGCTATTAGTATTGTAACTAACAATGCCTTGTATTTATGTTTTAAAACCCAAAACATAAACGAAAGGCATTGTCATTTACAATGCCAATAGCTCGTTTATTAACTCTCACAGAGGAATGTCTGAACTACAAGGAATTCACGAGCTGCCTATTGTTTCTGTCGTTAGTGATGAGAGCTGGACTCTGATACGGATAATTGTAACCCTGAAAGGATGACTGGTGCATACATAGCGGCATGTATTTCATAGTAAGATGCCCTAGCTTTATGCAGTGTGCTTTCACACAAGCTGACTTTCACATAGACGTATACATTCTATGTGGTGCGCGTGTTACATCCTCTATGAAGGCCATTGTCATCTGTATTTAAAAAAAAAATGTAATGAGCAATGCCAATAGCTCTACAATTAATAATGCCGAGACCATTGCATTGTAAATGCTTGTTTAATCCAGGAGACCTGGCAGAAATTTAAGTGGCAATACCTGAATAGTCCTGGATTACCTTTTTTCTCAGAAGTCTACAACCCGGGGGTGGTAAACAACATTGTGGACACCAGAGTATTAACAGGGGGGTCTCAGGACAGCTTTATCCCTATCTATTTCTGTCAAAGAAATTACAGAGGCTATAAATCAAAGCAAGGGAGGCAAAGCGCCGGGAGCAGATGGCATTCCCATCGATCTGTTTAAGAACGAGCTATGGTCCCCGCTCCTTGTACGTGTCCTCGAGGCCAGTTGCAACTTGGGTTTTATTGACACATTGTCAGATTCAATAATTATCCCGATCTTCAAAAAGGGTGACCGAAATAATCCTTCCTGTTATCGCCCTATATCGCTCCTGGACTCTTTTATGAAAATAACTGGAAGAGTAATTCTGAATAGACTGCAGCAATGGGCTGAAGAAGCAGAAATCCTGTCACCTGTTCAATACGGTTTTAGGGAAGGCCGGGGCACAGTTGAACAAGTCCTCAATTTTTCATTACTTCAAGGAAAATATACCCAGGCAAGGGAGGGTAAAATTTATGCTGTATTTGCAGATCTAAGTGCAGCTTTTGACTGTGTGAATCACAGTCATCTATGGAAGATCCTGAGGGAGATGCAGGTGGACGAGGTCCTAATTTCTTTTCTTAGACCGCTCTATGTGGGTGCCAGGGCAAAAGTCAGATTTGGCACTAACGGCGAATGCACCAAGCCGTTTTATGTCTGGCGGGGCGTCAGGCAAGGATGTGTTCTCGCCCCTTTTCTTTTTAATTTATACACAAATGATTTAGAGAAAGAGCTGAAGGTAAAGGTGCGTCCAGGTCAAACATAATCAAATTGTTTCTCTCCAGTATGCCGATGATGCTGTGGTCATGGCTAGAACTCAAAGAGGGCTACAAACGGCCCTAAAAACATATATGAACTTCATGGATTTGAGGGGGTTGAAACTTAATGTAAAAAAGACATTTGTAATGACCTGTGGCAGACGCAAGAATGGAGAGTGTTGTCTGTTTGCAGGGAAAGAGAAGATCGCCCCCACCAAAACTTTTTCCTACCTGGGCATTGTATTAGATGATACAGGTAGCTGGGTCCCTGCAATCAGATCTAGGGCCTTGACGTTTAAACGAGCAACATCAGCCCTGATGATATTCTCCCAAAAAATGGGGAAAAAACCTGCAGACATTCTACTGAAAATCTATCAAGCAAAGTGTATCAGCACAGCAATTTATGGTGCTGGAGTTTGGGGCATTGCCGATTCAACACAGATGCAGAAGATAGAAAATGCATTTTTAAAATTTATTCTGGCTGTTCCCCAAAGCACACCTAAATTTAACTGTCCGCAGAGCTGGGCATTCGGTACATTAGTGACCTTATCAGCATGCAACCGCTATTGCTGTGGCACGCGTATGGACCTCACCCGATCTTGGCCTGAATAGGGATATTATTATTGATTGTATGAGCCTAGACTTTAACCGGCCTGGTCGCCCCCACGCTCCACTTGCCCCTGCTACCTTGCTTGCCGCTTCTCCACGCCGCATCTCCTACAGGCGCCCCAGCCACCGCTGAGTCGCCGCCAGCCCGCACTCCATTTTCCCGCCGCCGCCGCCAGCCCGCACGCGATTTTCCCGCTGCTGCCTCCCTGTGGCCCCGCCCCCCGACAGCCGATTGGCTCCCACGCTCCCGCCACCCAGCGGACCCTCCCGGCTCCCTTCTTATGACGCCCCCACGCACGCGCAGCGGGCGCGCCAAAGGCGCGCCAAAGGCAAGCCCGTCTGCGCCCGTCCGCGCCTGGCCCGCGCCCAGCGCCAGGACCCCTGGCCCCCACCGATGCAAGACGACCCGACGGACCTACGACGCCGCCGCCCTCAACGCACTCAATGCCGGCCGGAACCCCGCCTGCTGCCGAGCTACCTCGAGAAGCATCCACGGACCCTTCACCTGCAAAGCCTGCAAATTCACCTGCTTCCGAACCTGCACCGCACCCGCCAAGCACCAGCAGCAACCACCTGAAGTGCATCCTGCTCAACACCCACTCCGTCCACAGACACGCCGTGGAACTCTGGAACCTCCTCGACGCAACATCACCAGACGTCGCCTTCCTCACGGAAACCTGGATGAACGTCTCCTCAGCCCCCGACATCGCCATCGCCATCCCGGACGGGTACAAGATAATCAGGAGGGACCGCGTCAACCAGACCGGAGGAGGCATCGCCATCGTCCACAGGAACACCATCCGCATCACGACTGACTCCAACGACACCTTCGCCGCAGCCGAATATCTCCACTTCCAGATTCACACCGACCCAAAGACGACCCTCAGAGGCACCCTCGTCTACAGACCCCCGGGACCACGCACACAATTCAGCAAATACATCACAGACTTCATCAGCCCGCACGCCCTCCCCTCCGCTGACTACATCCTCCTTGGAGACCTCAACTTCCACCTGGAGAACAACAAGGACCGCAACACCGCCGCCCTGCTGGACAACCTCGCCAACCTCGGACTCAAGCAACTTGTCAACACCCCCACCCACTAGCCGGCCACACGCTTGACCCTGTCTTCTCATCCAGCAAGCACATCACCTTCAGCCACTCCACCGGACTCCACTGGATCGACCACAGCTGCGTCCACTTCAGCTTCAGAAGAACCACGACCCACCACCACCCGCTTCAGGCTCCCCACAAAAGCTGGAGTAAGATCACCACTGACCAGCTCACCACCTCTCTCAGCCAGAACCCACCCGCCAGCGCAACGGACCCCAACGAAGCAGCCTGGAACTTCACGCAGTGGCTGACCGCCTGCGCCGACGACCTCGCACCACTGAAGAACCCCCCCCAGCAGACCCAGAAGCAAGAAGGCATCCTGGTTCACCGATGAACTCAAGGACTCCAAGAAGACCTGCCGCACCCTCGAGAAAGCCTGGCTCCTCGACCGGACCACCGACAACATGACCACCCTCAAACACGCCACCCGCAAGCACCACCAGCTCATCCGCACCAAGAAGAAATCCCTGAAGGAACGATTGGACAACAATGCCCACGACAGCAAGGAACTCTTCAGCATCGTCAAGGAGTTCTCCAACCCCAGCACCAGCAACAACGACATCACTCCGTCACAAGGCCTCTGCGACTCCCTCGCCTCGTTCTTCCACCGCAAGATCGCCGACATCCACAACAGCTTCAGCGCACCATCCACGCACCCTACCGCCGATCCAACGCCCCCCACCACCACCCTCCACACCTGGACCCCGGTAACCACCGAGGACACAGCCCGCACGATGAACACCATCCACTCCGGATCACCGACAGACCCCTTCCCACACCACGTCTTCAACAAGGCCGACTCTACCATCGCACCCCAACTCCGGAACATCATCAACACCTCCTTCAACACCGCCACCTTCCCGGAGAGCTGGAAGCACGCCGAGCTCAGCGCCCTACTGAAGAAACCAACAGCGGACCCCACCGACCTCCAAAACTTCCGCCCCATCTCGCTCCTCCCTTTTCCTGCTAAAGTCATCGAGAAGATCGTCAACAGACAGCTTGCCACCTTTCTCGAGACGAACGGATCCCTCGACCCCTCGCAGTCCGGTTTCAGAGCCAACCACAGCACCGAGACCGCCCTCATCGCAGCCACCGACGACATCCGAGCCCTGCTCGACAACGGGGAAACAGCGGCACTCCTCCTCCTGGACCTCTCTGCAGCGTTCGACACTGTCTGCCACCGCACCCTAGTTCAACGCCTCAGCAACCTCGGCATCCAAGAGAAGGCACTGGAGTGGATCACCTTGTTCCTCGCCGGAAGAACACAGACAGTCCGCCTCCCCCCGTTTCGATCCGAGGCTACCAAAGTCATCTGCGGCGTTCCGCAAGGATCTTCACTCAGCCCCACCCTCTTCAACGTCTACATGAGACCTCTTGCAGCCATCGCACGCCAACACAACCTCAACATCATCTCTTACGCCGACGACACCCAGCTGATCCTCTCCCTCACCAGAGACCCCGACACCGCCAGAACCTGCCTACACGAAGGGATGAAAGACGTCGCCGAGTGGATGAAGAACAGCCGCCTGAAACTGAACTCAGACAAGACGGAAGTCCTCATCCTGGGACCATCGACCTCCGCCTGGGACGACTCCTGGTGGCCCTGGGCACCACACCCAAGCCAACCGACCACACACGCAACCTGGGCTTCATCCTGGACTCTTCCCTCTCGATGACCAGACAAGTCAACGCCGTCTCCTCATCGTGCTTCAACACCCTGCGTATGCTCCGAAAGATCTTCCGATGGATCCCGACCGAAACCAGGAAGACGGTCACCCAAGCACTCGTCACCAGCCGACTAGATCACGGAAACACCCTCTACGCCGGAACCACAGCCAAGCTACAGAAAAAACTCCAACGCATCCAGAACGCCTCCGCCCGACTCATCCTGGACATCCCCCGACGCAGCCACATCTCCGGCCACCTGAAATACCTGCACTGGCTCCCCGGCAACAAGAGGATCACGTTCCGGCTCCTCACCCACGCACACAAGTCTCTCCACGACCTGGGCCCCAAGTACCTCAACGACCACCTGACCTTCTACGCGCCCACCCGCCAGCTACGGTCCACCAGCCTCGCCCTCGCCGCCGTACCACGCATCCGAAGAGCCACCGCCGGAGGAAGATCCTTCTCCTACCTGGCTGCCAAGACATGGAACTCCCTCCCCATCCACCTTCGGCTGACCCAGGACCATCTCGCCTTCAGGAAACAACTCAAGACCTGGCTGTTCGAGCAGTAGCAAACCCCTACCCCCAAGCGCCTTGAGACCCTCCCGGGTGAGTAGTGCGCTATACAAGTGATATGATTGATTGATTGATTGATTGAGACTGGGCAACTAGAATCCCCTGGTTGACTTATATTTGTAAGTTTGTAAGTGATTTGGGGAGACCTGAGTTTTATCATGCACCTGACTCACAGTGTAACATTACTAGGAAAGAGTTGAAGCTGCTTTGCTGGAACCACTTGGAATCTTTAAGGGCAGGCGTAGAACTGGTTAAGAAATCCGTGTCTCAACATCAACTCATGTTAGTGTCATACTCTATTCAACCCTATTTAAATTGGTGTCTAAATGGTTTTGATTTATATTTATTGACGAGGTTTAGGTTTAATATCTTTTTTCGCCTAATAACTTTCCCAAATACGAATAACTGGGATAGGAAGCTATGCAGCTGTCCGTGTGACAATAAGTCAGTTCAATCAACTTTGCATGCTACCTTTTTTTGTAAATTTTATATTAAAGAAAGGTTGAGGTGGATCAAACCACTTTTTAAAAAGTATGGAACATGGAGACAATGCAGGCCTGCCCTATTGTTTCTGTTATCACTCAATGATGTATACACTGTAGCTGTAATGACAGGTTTTTTAAAAAGTGTTCTAAAAAAACGGAAAAGCTTAAATATTCTTTACATTTAATTGTTTTTTAATTCTATTTAATGTATTATATGAACTAGTGTATGTATCAAATTGAATCTGTTGCTTTTATGATTTTATGTATTTTAAAATCGAATAAAGCTTTTTCATTCATTTAGTCCATCTATCTAACTTTTCCTTCACCCACTACCTTACAAAACCTCCCACAGAAGGTTACTGAGAGGAGCCAGCTAGGAACCGTTCTAGAGGTGTTTCCTCCAATGAACCTGGAATCCCTAAAAACCCATCTTAATAAATTAAAATCAGGCTCTCCAGGAGACATGGCCCCTCCTACCGTCCTATGTCAAGTCTCTCAGTCGCACCCACCATACTAGAACTCCAAATGTTATCACTAAGTACAGGCATGGTCCCATCTGCTTGGAAGCAAGCCATGGTTAGAGCACTACTTAAAAAAGTAGGAGCCGACCCAGAAGTCCTCTCAAACTATTGCCCCATCTCTTTGCTGCTGGGAATTGCCAAAATCACCGAAAAATATGTGAATGCCATACTCTCCTCATATCTTGAAGACAATGGCTGCCTGCACCCTACACAGACAGGCTTCAGACCTCAGTAAGGCATAGAGACAGCCTTGATCGCTGTCACAGAGAAAACCAGAAAAATCATGGATTCCGGAGGATCGGCGGTCATACTCCTCCTTGACCTGAGTGCAGCCTTCGATACCGTGAACCATCAGCTGCTCATCTCCAGGATCAGTGAGGCAGGGGTATCAGGGGCTGCACTGAGATGGCTGGAGTCCTTCTTAGAGGACCGGTTATTTCAAGTATTAGAGGAAAGCTGCACCTCCAAGAGCATGCCTTTGAAATGTGGGGTGCCACAGGGCTCATCCCTGAGCCCCACCCTTTTTAACATTTACATGAGCCTTTTGGCCAAAATAGTTGAACCCTTTGGTATCCGAATTGTTACTTATGCTGACGATACCCAATTAATAGTATCCCTCAACCAACCAGGACAAAACCCCGACAATCTAGCAATAGTGTCTTAAAACAATCTCAGCCTGGATGGAAGGGTCCTTCCTCCAACTTAATGGAGCAATAACTGACCTACTGCTTCTGGATAAACCATTGCCAGAGGGATCCACTCACCTGTGGCCAAATTGTTTAGGAAATGCTCCTTCCCCCAAAGACCAAATAAAAAGTCTGGAAGTTAATTCTCTCCCACTTGGACTATGCCAATGCTCTCTATGTTGGATCACCACAATCCACAATAAAGAGACTTCAGGCAGTGCAGAACTGTGCTGCTAGAATCCTCCATAGCATCCCCCGCAGAGAAGCAGCCCGAGGAGCCATAGCCTCACTTCACTGGCTGCCCATGGCAGAGAGGATACAGTTCAAAGCCCTCTGTGTCACCCATAAGATCATGACCTCAAAAAGTCCACCAATACTTCAGTCAATAATTGTCCCTTGTCATCTGAAGAGAGCTCTTTGATCTGGAAACAAACGCCTGGCGACCATCCCGAGAATTTGCCAAACCAGAAGTGGAGGACAGCGATTCTCATATGTTGCCTCCAGAAGATGGAACACTCTACCGGATCAGATCCGGCTGGAAGAGGACCACATGGTCTTTCGTAAGATACTGAAAACACTGTTATTCCCATCTAGCTAAAGCGTGTACTTATGGACCAGTTCTTCAGCGCTGGGAGGCCTCATGGTAACCATGCGCTTTACAAATATCTTACCATTTCCATTCAGTGGTGGCAGCAGTGCAGGTGTGCGTTCATTTAGTGGTGGCAGCGGTGCAGGTGTGAGTTCATTTAGTGGTGGCAGCGGTGCAGGTGTGAGTTCATTTAGTGGTGGCAGCAGTGCAGGTGTGCGTTCATTCAGTGGTGGCACCGGTGCAGGTGTGTGTTCATTCAGTGGTGGCACCGGTGTAGGTGTGCGTTCATTCAGTGGTGGCAGCAGTGCAGGTGTGCGTTCATTCAGTGGTGGCACCAGTGCAGGTGTGCCTTCATTCAGCGGTGGCACCGGTGCAGGTGTGCGTTCAATCAGTGGTGGCACCGGGGCATGTGTGCGTTCATTTAGTGGTGGCAGCAGTGCAGGTGTGCGTTCACTTAGTGGTGGTACCGGTGCAGGTGTGCGTTCATTTAGTGGTGGCAGCAGTGCAGGTGTGCGTTCATTTAGTGGTGGCACCGGTGCAGGTGTGCGTTCATTTAGTGGTGTCAGCAGTGCAGGTGTGCGTTCATTTAGTGGTGGCACCGGTGCAGGTGTGCGTTCATTTAGTGGTGGCACCGGTGCAGGTGTGCGTTCATTTAGTGGTGGCACCGGTGCAGGTGTGCGTTCATTTAGTGGTGGCACCGGTGCAGGTGTGCGTTCATTTAGTGGTGGCACCGGTGCAGGTGTGCGTTCAATCAGTGGTTGCACCGGTGCAGGTGTTCGTTCAATCAGTGGTTGCACCGGTGCAGGTGTTCGTTCAATCAGTGGTGGCACCGGTGCAGGTGTTCGTTCAATCAAAGGTGGCACCGGGGCAGGTGTGCGTTCAATCAGTGGTGGCACCGGTGCAGGTGTTCGTTCATTCAGTGGTGGCACCGGTGCAGGTGTGGGTTCATTCAGTGGTGGCAACGGTGCAGGTGTGCTTTCATTTAGTGGTGGCACCGGTGCAGGTGTGCCACCGGTGCAGGTGTGTGTTCATTCAGTGGTGGCACCGGTGCAGGTGCAAGTTTATTCAGTGGTGGCAGCAGTGCAGGTGTGTGTTCATTCAGTGGTGGCACCGGTGCAGGTGTGCATTCATTCAGTGGTGGCACCAGTGCAGGTGTGTCACCGGTGCAGGTGTGCGTTCATTCAGTGGTGGCACCAGTGCAGGTGTGTCACCGGTGCAGGTGTGCGTTCATTTAGTGGTGGCACCGGTGCAGGTGTGCGTTCATTGAGTGGTGGCACCGGGGCAGGTGTGCGTTCATTTAGTGGTGGCAGCGGTGCAGGTGTGCGTTCATTTAATGCCGGCACAGGGGCAGGTGTGCGTTCATTCAGTGGTGGCACCGGTGCAGGTGTGCGTTCATTCAGTGGTGGCACCGGTGCAGGTGTGCGTTCATTCAGTGGTGGCAGCAGTGCAGGTGTGCGTTCATTCAGTGGTGGCACCGGTGCAGGTGTGCGTTCATTCAGTGGTGGCACCGGTGCAGGTGTGCGTTCATTTAGTCAGACATGAGTCCCTTGCTCATTGCACCATCAGGATTCAAGCAAGCCGGGCCGAAGACGGCTGTAATGCCAGAAACCGGTCCCCGGAAGCTTGTTTCCTTCCCAGTGTAAGAATTGGCTTTTGTAGTCTGGTCTGCCCTGTTCCCATGATGCACTGGGCCAGGGACAGACAGGTTCTGAAACTGGGATGGTGCAATGAGCTAAAAAACGGTGTTGGATCTAGCACAGATCTCTTGACTGGGTGAGAGTATTCTGCTTAATTCAGAGACTCTGTCCCTCACCACCCCTTGTTGTAAATATTTTTGTCCACCCTAAGCGTGGAAGGGTATACTCAGACATGAGTCCCTTGCTCATTGCACCATCAGGATTCAAGCAAGCCGGGCCGAAGACGGCTGTAATGCCAGAAACCGGTCCCCGGAAGCTTGTTTCCTTCCCAGTGTAAGAATTGGCTTTTGTAGTCTGGTCTGCCCTGTTCCCATGATGCACTGGGCCAGGGACAGACTAATTTGCATACAGCCAGGTTCTGAAACTGGGATGGTGCAATGAGCTAAAAAACGGTGTTGGATCTAGCCCAGATCTCTTGACTGGGTGAGAGTATTCTGCGTAATTCAGAGACTCTGTCCCTCACCACCCCTTGTTGTAAATATTTTTGTCCACCCTAAGCGTGGAAGGGTATACTCAGACATGAGTCCCTTGCTCATTGCACCATCAGGATTCAAGCAAGCCGGGCCGAAGACGGTTGTAATGCCAGAAACCGGTCCCCGGAAGCTTGTTTCCTTCCCAGTGTAAGAATTGGCTTTTGTAGTCTGGTCTGCCCTGTTCCCATGATGCACTGGGCCAGGGACAGACTAATTTGCATACAGCCAGGTTCTGAAACTGGGATGGTGCAATGAGCTAAAAAACGGTGTTGGATCTAGCCCAGATCTCTTGACTGGGTGAGAGTATTCTGCTTAATTCAGAGACTCTGTCCCTCACCACCCCTTGTTGTAAATATTCATTTAGTGATGGCACCGGTGCAGGTGTGTGTTCATTTAGTGGTGGCACCGGTGCAGGTGTATGTTCATTTAGTGGTGGCACCAGTGCAGGTGTGCGTTCATTTAGTGGTGGCACCGTTGCAGGTGTGCGTTCATTTAGTGGTGGCAGCAGTGCAGGTGCCAGTTTGTGTCCTCTCAGTGGTGATACCAGTGCCTCTGTGCGTGCATTGGTGGTAGCAGTGCAAGTCTGAATACTGGTGCCAGTTTGTTTGTGCAGCGTGAGAGCTTGTCAGAGCACAGGTCCATCTATGGGTGTGCGTGTGCCATGTGGGTACTGGCATGGTTGTCAGACTGGTTTCAGCAGCAGGCTCAGTGGCTACCACTGTAGGGATGAAAGTGCGCCCGTTTGTACAGATCTAGTGTGGGTGCCAGCAGAGGAGCGTGTTGTGCAGGTGCCAGCACACATGCACATGTGTGCAACCTATCGCCACTGCTTCTCTCTGTGTCCAGGACTCACTTTGAAAAGCTTTGTTGGTAGGCCAGGGTGCTCTCCTTTGCAGGTCTCTTTGGAGGTAACCCTGCTGCTCCCATCCTGGGCTTTAGCCTCCTTGTTCTTAGCTGAACTGCACTGCCCACTTCCTGGCACAGCTCTGGGGCTTATCTCCTTGCAGCAGGACTGGGAGAGGCACCCGTGTACACAACCCTGCCTTATCTTTCTACACAAAGGCCATTTCTAAACCAGGAAGACCTATCTGTGTTGTATGCAAACCGTTCCTGGAGGCGTGCGTGAATAGTGCGAAGGGAGCGAGAACTAACGTGAGGTGGCCGGATTCACTGTGACGCAAAATTCAATATAGTTTGGCCTAGTTTAAGCTGCGTAAAGAGTACACACTAGGTTAGTCGCTTGTAGCTAGTGTTCCACACTGGCTGCAGGATGAGATTTTGACGTTGTTTGTGTTACAACTATTATGTTGCTGTCATGGTTGAGTTTGATCTTTCACTTCCGTTCCCACCTGCAGATGTCTTTCCTACATTCTCCCAGATGTCTTCCCCTCCACTCCTTCAGGAGTGCGCAGCTAGCATCCTCCGTTCAAGCTGGCTTTCTCCCTTAAATGTTAGAAATGAGGGGACTGCATCTGGTTCGTCAGTGACCTGGCACCCCCCACGTTGATCTGTTTTTATAATGTACTGGTCCACACATGTAGCACTCTATACAAACTACAGTGTTGCTTGCTTTCCTTTCTGCTCCTGGTGCCAATCCACTATTTGCTTTCTCTTCTGTTCCTTGTTTGCCAGTTCTTGGCAGCAGCATGGCCCCTGCGTTCTGTCAGTCTGAGGGGGTCTGCATGTGCTGACTTAGGCCCCTGGTGTCTGTCAGTCTGCGGCTCTCCACGTGTGCTGGCTTAGGCCCCTGCCTTCTGTCAGTCTGTGGCTGTCCACATGTGCTGGATAAGGGCCCTTCCTTCTGTCAGTTTGCGTCTCTCAGCGTGTGTTGGCTTAGGCCCCTGCCTTCTGTCGGTCTGCAACTGTATGCATGTGCTGACTTTAGGCTCTCCCTTACGTCAGTCTGCAGCTGTCTGTGTGTGCTGGCTCCCCTGCCTTACGTCAGTCTGCGGCTGTCTGCATGTTCTGCCTTTGGCCCCTGCCTTCCGTCAGTCTGCGACTGTCCGCGTGTATTGGCTTTGGCCCCTGCTGTCTGTCAGTCTCACTGTCCGCGTGTATTGGCTTTGGCCCCTGCTGTCTGTCAGTCTGCGACTGTCCGTGTGTATTGGCTTTGGCCCCTGCTGTTTGTCAGTCTTCGTCTGTCCGCGTATATTGGCATTGGGCCCTGCCCTCTTTGAGTCTGCAGCTGTCTCCATGTGCTGGCTTTACTGCTGAAGCAGAATCACCTGCCGTAGAGTGCACACACCTGGTGTTGGTTTTGGCCCCTGCGTGAGTGGTCGCCCCCTGCCCCTGCATGAGTGGTTGCCCCCCTACCCCTGTATGAGTGGTCGTCACTGCATTGCAACGCCATCACCTGTCTATAATTGGAGGGTGTTCTGGTTGGTGTTTTGCTATTGATTCCAGAGGCTCCAGTTTTAATGCTGTGCTCGTGACTTTTGGTTCAGCACTTACCAGCTCCCGCACTCACACACTTTGAGCTATACTTTGATTAAAGTACTCTACCTGTATGCTATCTGAGGGCTGTATCTGGTCTTTAATGGTGGAGCCCTGGACAGATTATAGCTGTACCCCTGGCACCTTGACTGCTGCCTGGTTAATGTAGGGTTGGTAACGTAAATAGCATTTTTTGCTTTCCCTTAATCTTTTAAGGTCTCGGCTCTAAGCGTATGCGCAGTCTCGAAAGAGACATGTATATACTTTGTGGGCTTCAGCCCGCCCATAGGCTCCCATTTGCTGGCTCCATCATCGTTCTCCTAATCTTTCTCCCCATTTGTCCATGGCATACCTGCGTCATGCCTCTTCCTGTGTCGAGCCCTCCCTGAGAGCATGGACCAATTAATACTATCCATCCACTCCTCCCATTTAATGACCATTTATGAACTTTTTCTTTAAGAGCCAACCTCAGGAGCGGTCATGTTTTCACTCACTCCGAGCGCGGCAATGTTTCTGTAAACATGGCTGTAAATCATGTTCTTATCTTGTTTCTTGTCCTCCCCTCCCCCCCCCAATCCGCCTCCTCCTGCTTTTGCTTTTCCATCCCGTGTGTGCTTGCCCTGTGCTTCTCGGATCGTTGTGAAATTGCTCTTCCCCTACTCCTCCTTTTTTCTTATCCTGTCCCCCCCCCCCCCAATCACCCTCCTCATGCTGTTGTTTGCTCTCTCCCGTGCCCCAGAGGCTGCTTGCCCTGTGCTTCTCCGATTGTAATGAAAAAGGCCTGTAAATCCTAGGACGCTGGAGTGCATCTATTAAGTAAGCTTTTTGTGGTTTAGAATACAGCACAGTACATCAGCAATCCCCTCCATTGTCTCCGTTGCCTTGCAGGGGCACGTGACCACTTAGTTTCAGCTACCCTTCACGTACTCATTCTCACCAACTCCACACTCCTGAGATACTTACAAAAAATGAAACAAGTCATAACGTGCTCACTGGTTACTAATAAAACTGGCTGCGGGATGGTCATTGTAAATCGCCACGTGCCACCAGCTGTACTCCTAGGCACCGGAGTTCATCTGTACAGTAAGCGTTTTGCATTTGTTTCAAACCGTGTTCAGAAATCCTTCTGTTTATCAGTGTTTGCAACTGCCTTTGACTGCTGTACTGAACTGGTCATGTCTCAGAAGTGGCCGCTTTAACGCAATTTTCCCATGCCGGATACAGATTGACATGGAACAATAGTTGTGATTTCTCTGACCTCTTCTGTTCCCAGGTGATGACAAGTATGGGCGGAAAATCATTCTGTTCAGCACCTGTCGGATGCCGCCAAGTCACCAGTTGGACCATGTCAAGCTTCTGGGGTGAGGTTGCTCTCTCTTCCTCCTGTTTCTCAAGCTTGTTGCTCTCTCGCCTGTCATTCATTCTCCGCTTTCTCACCTATTGTCACCATGTTCGTATGTCTCTCACTCCTCCCCTTCTTTCCTTTTCTATATCTCTATTGTTTCACTTTTCCATTCCTTATCTCATCTATTCATTCTTCTGTCGCTTACCACTCTCTCTTCACGCTTCTTCTCCCGCTTGCTCTTTCCTCTTCTCCCAGCAGCTTTTTTCCGTGGTGAGAATTGCTAGAGGTGGGGTACACGTATGTAAAGCAATCATTTCATTTGTACTTTCTGTTAAGAAGAGAAGGGCAACCCTTACCCCAGATATACCAACAAGTAAAGAGATCACGTAGACCGCACAGCATATAAAATGATAGTTGGGAGACCCAGATGTGCCTAGTGATGGCTCGGAGCTCCTCACCACTGCTGAGGGCTACCAGCAGAGCCTCTTCACCAAGTTGCGCTGGCCGTGACCAAGTTGCGCTGGCCGTGACCAAGTTGCGCTGGCCGTGACCAAGTTGCGCTGGCCGTGACCAAGTTGCGCTGGCCGTGACCAAGTTGCGCTGGCCGTGACCAAGTTGCGCTGGCCGTGACCAAGTTGCGCTGGCCGTGATCAAGTTGGGCTGGCCGTGACCAAGTTGGGCTGGCCGTGACCAAGCTGGGCTGGCCGTGACCAAGTTGGGCTGGCCGTGACCAAGTTGGGCTGGCCGTGACCAAGTTGCGCTGGCCGTGACCAAGTTGCACAGGCCGTGACCAAGTTGCACAGGCCGTGACCACGCTGCGCAGGCCGTGACCACGCTGCGCAGGCCGTGACCGTGTTGCTCAAGCCGTGACCGTGTTGCTCAAGCCGTGACCATGTTGCGCAGGCAGCGGCCATGCTGCGCAGGCAGCGACTGCGTTGCGCAGGCAGCGACTGCGTTGCGCAGGCAGTGACTGCGTTGCGCAGGTAGTGACTGCGTTGCGCAGGTAGTGACTGCGTTGCGCAGGTAGTGACCGCGTTGCGCAGGTAGTGACCGCCTTGCGCTGGCCGTGACCAAGTTGCGCAGGCTGTGACCATGTTACACAGGCAATAACTGCAGCGAAACATACTCTCCCCCTCTCTGCGGCTGTTTGTCACAGTAACCGGAGTCACAACCAGAAGACCACTACACTGGGACAACCCCGACCCCAAAAAACAAAACCCACTTTAAGTTTAGTTATGACTCTGCAAACAAAATAATGAAAAAAACACCAGCATTGGAAATTATGTTATACAGCACACATCAGTCGCCATACCTGATGCCCCGCAGTGTTCAGTACACACCTTTGCTTCAATGTTGATGGCATTTGTCAGGCCGTTAGTGAGCAAAGCCCAGTGTTCGAAACCCAGGTTTCATGCGACTCTAGCAATGGTGAGGGGTGCAAAGTGAACTGGCGGATAAAAATATCATCGATTTGGTAACCGCTTTGGCAAACACTTAGCTTACTTAGCTTTTAAGTTTCATGCACATCTGTTGGGGAGGGGCACAGAAGTTGGATGCAGTATATTATCAAAAATTTTAATTAACAGAAAAGGACAGTTAAATAAAATTATGGTTAGCCTTGGTGTATATGTATGTATATGTGTATAACCTTAATACAGGTTTTAAAAAGTCCTCTAAAATTCTCTTTAAAAACGCAAAGTGGCAGTTATGTTAGGAATTAAACTTAATACAGGTTTTAAAAAGTCCTCTAAAAGTCTCTTTAAAAACGCAAAGTGGCAGTTATGTTTGGAAATATAATCTGATATGTTCCGGGGAACTCCCAAAAGATATCTCTCACCTACCATACAGGCCACAAATCCCACGACTTTCTCTACCTCTGCCACTCTTGAGCACGGTACCCCTTATACCTTGTAAAGTCCAATCTTCAGCTTCCATCTATTTGAGTTTTACATGTTTTCATTGAAAGAAACAGGTCCGTACCTGATAGAGTACGTCAGAGTCACTTGAGCTCAAGCAGGTAATGTATACTGAGACCATCTTAGTGTAGTTGAAATGTAAATAGAAAACACAGGCTGTTGAGACCTCTCACCAAGCCAATCAATTGTTTTACTTGTACAAAAAGTTCATATTATAAACTGAAATATTTGCTGATTTGAGTTTTTAATTGAATATGATTTTATGATAAGAACACCTCCTTTCAGAATAAGTTGTTGCAAATTATATTTCATGCATATGGCCTAGCTAAATCTAAAACTATAGTCTCACCCTTCTTTAATCCTTAGAAATATAATTATTTAATCATTTGATAATCTCTATCTGGCAAAATGCTGTTTCACACATTGTGTGTGTTCTCCTTATTGGCAACGCGTTCCACCTCTGCCTTGAGCGTAAGGATGACACACGCGTTCTACCTCTGGCTATTGGCCAGAACCCAGTGGGTTATCAGACTCTATAAAGACACTGCATGATTAATACTAGACTACACTACTTCAGTGCGAGTTAGCTCTATTTGTCCCGGTCAGTTTTCTACTGCATACATGGCCACATTCAATGGGAGTCCTACGATTTTCAACCCAGTCACATTAATTCCTAGCAACAATTCATGTGATACATGGGCTCTTAACCCACTACAAGGTGGCACCAACGTTTCCCAGGCAATCACTGCTGACTTTTGATCAGCAATTAACCAACCTGCGCCGCTTGCCTTTCCACAATGGGATTCCCACATAGGCGCATACATGCCCACATTCAATGGGAGCGCTCCAACAATTTTCAACCCTGTCACATTAATTGCTAGCAACAATCAATGTGATACATGGGCTTCTACCCCGCTACAAGATGGCGCCTACAATACCCAGCCCATCACTACTGACCTTTGACCAGCAATTAACCACTTCACACCGGTCACCAATTTGGGCAGGATAGAGGGTTTATAAACCAAACAACCACCTCCAAGTCCTCACTCCCGAGGCACATGAGATGGGTTTGGTCGTTGGTGAAGTTCTCCAATGAAGGACGCGAGTGCTGGATCTTTGGCTTTGCACCATGTGAACGGAGGTTATTATTCCTCCCCCATGGCTCACTTACAAATTTTAAATTAAAATTTTACTTTCCAACAGCACACAATTTCTTATAGCGTTTATCTCAGTGTTTCTCTCGAGGAGGTGATGACATCACCTTCATTGGGTGAGTATTTTTCCCCTTTTTGACCACAGTGTTTGAAACCACTGTCTAAATGTTTTTATGTATGTTTCACATGTTTGTCTAACTTGGTTCCTATAACTACCTGTTACAAACAAATCATAAGTTCACGCATGCTAGTATTGCATGCCTCTACAAGTACTATACAAGACTGCTTTGTATGGTGCTATTTTATGATTTATTACACTCAGGTCAGTGATTGTACATTCTGCAGGTACACTTATAGGGTACTTCGTGTTTGGACACTACTTGTTGCATCCTTGGTTCCAGAATCTGTGTAGATTAGTCATACATTTTACGGTCCTGAAGAATTGCCCTATATCACATCTTGACTAATTGATCGCATGAAACATGTTGACCTTATAAGTCACCAAGGATCATTGTCCCCACTGGTGACATCATGTTTTTTTTAAGTCAGGCATACTCGTAGATTAAAATTTGATTTGAGACTTGCCTAGCCTTTTTTAAGTCCTGAATCACCACATCAACACCTACGTTTCCTCAATCTACACAAAGAGCCCTTAACTTGCACTTCACATCACAGCTTTGTAAAAAGATCTCAGATAAACCGCCCCCTTGAGTGTGCCCGTCAGGCATTGCAGCGCGGGCCCGATGAGGGGCAAGCCCTATCATGAAGCAAGACACCCGCAAGGGTGTTTGAGGGCCCCATTTCCTGAAAGGAACTACTCTCCTTGTAGTGGCTCCTTTTCTCTGACCTACTCCCCTTTGTCCCCTTTAGGAATAGCATACCTTGTTCTTTTGAGAATCAGCCTAAATTAACACCACTTAACTTCTGTGATTTTTATAGTCCGTTTCCATGGAAATAGTCTGATGATCTTTGTATACCTAATAGGCCATATTGGCCACAGTTCATGCCCTTTCTCTAAATCTGACCAGTTAGAGAGGTCATTGTAAAGTATATTCTTTTCTGTTAGTTTAACAGTACTTGCCTATCTCCTTTGTACCGCTGCGCCCTCATTGTTTCTTACCTGTGCCACCATTGTTCCTTGCTTGTGCCCCTTTCCTGCTCTCCTGCAGGCCTTTATTTCTTACCTGCACCTCTTTCTTTCTTACCTGCACCTCTTTTTCCATTTCTACGCTCCTTTGTTCCTGCCTTTCTCCTTTGTCCCCCCGCCTTTTTAACCTTTGTCCCCCGCCTTTTTAACCTCTGTCCCCCGCTTTTTTAACCTTTGTCCCCGCCTTTTTAACCTTTGTCCCCCACCTTTGTCCTTTGTCCCCCGCCTTTGTCCTTTGTCCCCCGCCTTTGTCCCCCGCCTTTGTCCCCCGCCTTTGTCCTTTGTCCCCCGCCTTTGTCCTTTGTCCCCCGCCTTTGTCCTTTGTCCCCCGCCTTTGTCCTTTGTCCCCCGCCTTTGTCCCCCGCCTTTGTCCTTTGTCCCCCGCCTTTGTCCTTTGTCCCCCGCCTTTGTCCTTTGTCCCACGCCTTTGTCCTTTGTCCCACGCCTTTGTCCTTTGGCCCTCGCCTTTCTCCTTTGGCCCTCGACTTTCTCCTTTGGCCCTCGACTTTCTCCTTTGGCCCTCGACTTTCTCCTTTGGCCCACGCCTTTCTCCTTTGGCCCTCGCCTTTCTCCTTCGGCCCTCGCCTTCTTCCTTTGTTCCTCTTCAGTTTCATGCCTGTTTATATTTTTTTAAAGGCATGGCTTGTGCTTTGTTCCAGGTACCTGAAGCACACTCTAGACCAGTACGTTGAGAGTGACTACACTCTAGTTTACCTCCACCATGGTCTCACCAGCGAGAACAAGCCTTCCCTTGGTTGGCTGCGGGATGCTTACAGGGAGTTTGATCGCAAGTAAGTCTCTTGCATTGTGTGTTGCATTTATGTCCTGTCTTTCCACACATATGTAGGTCACCACTCTACCTGTACCTCTTCTCTGCTGCTTGGAGGGAACGTTTGGTAGCAGACGCCCAGCTGACCTCATCATATAGGGTGTTTCACTCTATACACAAGCAGGGTGTGCAGCAGCATCACACCTCTTGTTGTACCAGCATCCTCCTACTCATGTTAGATACAATAAGAGGGGGCTGCAGGTCGAACGTCCTAGATGTGCCAACACCTTGCTCAGTCATATTACAGGCAAGATGAGTGAACTGTAGCAGAGTCTAAGCTCTTGAGCACCGTGCTGCTTTCCCGTCACAGTCAAGAGTAAGGGCTGCAGGAGATGTAAAGTTCCAGGAGCAAAGCTCTAGTTGTACCTAGTAATACCTTCACCAGGTTATAGGTGAATGTAATGGGCGGCAGCAGATTTAAAGCTCTGGTATTACCTGCACCTACCTATTCTCAGGTTACAGATGTGTTACGGGCTGCGGCAAGGTCATTGCTATAGAGCAGTGGTCTTTAAACGTTGCGAGTAAATTCTATTACCCTTTTCAAAATGAAATTAAATAAATGATTGCCAAACATACTATTCTGGTCAGTCAGGCCTTACTAACGTGTAAATGTATCCTCAGTATGATTATTAGAAATATGGGTGTGGGTTTTGAAGAATATTTGAAGTCCCTTCTCTTTTGACACCTTGTCACAGCCAAGAGCTAGATGCCCAATGTTGTTATTGATGGTCCATTACAGAGCGGCTTACTGCTGCTCATTCTTTACCTCTTAAAACAAAGTACTGGTATCTGTATGATGCTTTTTTTGGGGAGAGCCTTGCGCCCCCCTGACCCTGGGATCACTTCAGGTCTCTCAAGGGGGGCCGCGCCCCCCAGTTTGAAGACCCCAGCTATAGAGGTACCAGTGCCTCACTCCTCCTGCTTTAGAGAGTCTCAAGTTATAGACAAGACGTTGGGTGTCGGCAGGATTGCAGCCATGTCTGTTACAGTCCCTCACTCCTCTGCCGCTTTAGAGAGTCTCAAGTTATAGACAAGACGATGGGTGTCGGCGGGATTGCAGCCGTGTCTGTACCAGTGCCTCACTCCTCCTGCTTTAGAGAGTCTCAAGTTATAGACAAGACGATGGGTGTCGGCAGGATTGCAGCCATGTCTGTACCAGTGCCTCACTCCTCTGCTGCTTTAGAGACCAGACGATGGGTGTCGGCAGAATTGCAGCCGTGTCTGTACCAGTGCCTCACTCCTCTGCTGCTTTAGATATAAGACGATGGGTGTCGGCAGGATTGCTCATATTACAGGCAAGATGAGTGAACTGTAGCAGAGTCTAAGCTCTTGAGCACCGTGCTGCGTTCAGGTCACAGTCAAGAGTAAGGGCTGCAGGAGATGTAAAGTTCCATGAGCAAAGCTCTAGTTGTAGCTAGTAATACCTGCACCTTCCTGGTCTCAGGTTATAGGTGAATGTAATGGGCAACAGCAGATTTATAGCTCTGGTATTACCTGCACCTACCTATTCTCAGGTTACAGATGTGTTGCGGGCTGCGGCAAGGTCATTGCTATAGAGCAGTGGTCTTTAAACATTGCGAGTAAATTCTATTACCCTTTTCAAAATTAAATTAAATAAATGATTGCCAAACATGCTATTCTGGTCAGTCAGGCCTTAGTAACGTGTAAATGTATCCGCAGTACGATTATTAGAAATATGGGTGTGGGTTTTGAAGAATATTTGAAGTCCCTTCCCTTTTGACACCTTCTCACAGCCAGGATTTAAACGACCAATGATGTTATTGATGGTCCATTACAGAGCGGCTTACTGCTGCTCATTCTTTACCTCTGAAAACAAAGAACTGGTATCTGTATGATGCTTCTTTTGGGGAGAGCCTTGCCCCCGGGATCACTTCAGGTCTCTCAAGGGGGGCCGCGCCCCCCAGTTTGAAGACCCCAGCTATAGAGGTACCAGTGCCTACCTCCTCCTGCTTTAGAGAGTCTCAAGTTATAGACAAGACGATGGGTGTCGGCAGGATTGCAGCCATGTCTGTACCAGTGCCTCACTCTTCTGCAGCTTGAGAGAGTCTCAAGTTATAGACCAGACGATGGGTGTCGGCAGGATTGCAGCCATGTCTGTACCAGTGCCTCACTCCTCTGCTGCTTTAGAGACAAGACGATGGGTGTCGGCAGGATTGCAGCCGTGTCTGTACCAGTGCCTCACTCTTCTGCAGCTTGAGAGAGTCTCAAGTTATAGACCAGACGATGGGTGTCGGCAGGATTGCAGCCATGTCTGTACCAGTGCCTCACTCCTCTGCTGCTTTAGAGACAAGACGATGGGTGTCGGCAGGATTGCATCCGTGTCTGTACCACTGCCTTGTTGCTCTAAGGTAAAGTCGAGTGCTGTTTGTTATCTGTGCCTTTCTGCATTCCAGTCAAAGCTCCGATGGATGGCTCGACGTCGAACACCGACGTCCTGGCAAAGATGGAGAATGCCTCGACGTCGAGCGTCGATGACGAGACTCCGATGGAGGGTGCCTCGACGTCGACCGTCGATGACTGGACGGCGACGGAGGATGCCTCGACGCTGATCGCCGATGGCCTGGCGACAACGGAGGATGCCTCGACGTCGAGCGTCGATGACTAGGCGTCGACGGAGGCTTTAACGTCGAAGACTGGACTTGCGGCTTCGACGGTGGAGGTCTCGACGTCGAGCTCCTATGCTCCAATGGCGACCTCTCTCTCAACGCTGCACATCGCCCGGTTGACGTCAGCGGAGTTACCTTGACTCTCGACGCTGAAGTCTTCACCTTAAAGGGGAGTTGACTCGCCGTCGTCGGAACCTTCCACGCCGATCTCGACGCCGATGGAGAACAAGTCGGGACATCTCTCGACGTCGACCGCGTCCTCCGCTTTTTCTGACTCTTTGGAGACCTACCTCTCTAAGAAAGACCATAAATTCAGATTTTCTCCCTGGCCCTGATAGTTCTGATTGACAAGGACTTGCAGTGATCACAATTTCCTGCAGAATGAGAGTCCGGAAGACCGAGGATACACACAGGATGTGTATCTGTCCTAGCTTTCTTCTTCCCACAGGAAGGGCATTGGGCAAAAAGCGAAGGCATTTTGACAAAAAATTTACCTTTTTTGAACTTAAAGAAGGCAGCAATATCTCTCTAAGGCCAAAAGCCGTAGAGTGAAGACAAAAATTAAAGTAAATCACCAAGTATTTTTGACAAAGTCGAACAAAGGTGGGAGCTGTTAAACCAGGGTCCTGACAGAAGGAGCCGGAAAGAACAACTGACCTGTTACCCCTGAGGCATGATGGGAAGCCTGGGATCATGGCTGCATTAAAGGCACGGTGCCAGTTTTAGCTGAAAATGCTTTCAGTTTCTGTGTTATCACTTTGCAATGCACAGGATTTATGAGTGCTTTTACTCATTAAAACACAAAGTTCAAGAGCTATTTGACCTAATGTGTTTTTTGTTTCCTTACTAATTGCTGTGCATATAGAAGTGTTTACATTGTCTAGCCTTGATTTTGGGGCTGGATTGACGTGACAAAAATGATATATGTGTGTACATATATTTGGAGCGAGATATGTGTTTTTACATATATATTTTTATATTGTTTCCGGGGTCGCGCACGGGGTCGGGAATATTCAGTGCTTATGACTTTGATGAGGATACCCCTGGAAGAGAACTAGGATTACAGGTAAGTAACTTATCCTTACTGGTGCAATGAGCGGCTGCAGCAGCGTCACCGGCCTATCTGTTAGAACCCCTGGCTCATGTCATCCTGATTCTGTGGGTCGAACCATACCACAGGGATAGAAAAGATGACATTCGGAGGCAACAGGTTTTCATATTTAACAACTATTTAAATTTGCACGTTAATGATCTGAATGGCAGCCATAGTCTTTTGCCGGGACATGTTGGATGACTACATCCAACATAACACTTTGCAGTAGCATCGCCTGACCACTTTGCTGAGTGACTCTTCATTGAATATTCTGAGAAGGAAAGAGCAGAATGTGAGAAAACTGACGTCAGCATGCCGGGAGGAACTTCTATGACCTCGCTGACGTCACGTACGTGGATGACGTCCGGGCGGGGTTGTTTCCGGATCCAGTATGACGCCTGGGGATATTCTAAGTTGAGGAATCTGCAGCTAGACAGCTACGTTATTGGCATCCCGTGACGTGGTAAAAAACTACTGGGTCCAGCATGGTAAAGAGCAGCTGGCATCTACTGGAATGGCAAAGAACTATTGCCATCTAGCAACTAGATACAGGGATCCTGCAGTTGGTAGGGAGATAATGAGTTCTAGCAGGTGAAAAGGAGCTATTGGAATTTAGCAGTTGACAAGTAATTACTTAAACATCGCATGTTGGCACAGAGCCACTGCGATCCAGCCGATAGCAAAAAGTGATCCACCATGGTGGCAAGGCTTTACAAGGATCAGGCGTGGTTTTTTGGGTTATCGGCATCCAGCATGTGGTTTATGAATTACTGACATTAATGTTGGTTCCTAGGTGTAACTGACAACCAGCGTGGTGGCTAGAGGTTAGTTGAATTCCTCTTGGTATCAAGAACTTACTGCCACCCAGTGTGGTTGTAATTGGTTACCCAAATGTAACATCGTATGACGGGTGACTGGCATCCAGCATTGTGGCAAGCCATTGAGTCCAGGGTGATGGCTGGATGTTACTGACATCCAGCACTTGGCCCCTGGTATTCAGCAGGTTGAAAGGAGGTACAGGTATCCAGCAAAGGTGGAGGGGTGGCAAGGGCTTACTGGAATCCAGCAAAGGGGGTGGGGGGAGGAGTGGGGGGGTGTGCAAGGGCTTCCTGAAATCCAGCATGGGGTGGCAACAGCTTACTGGAATCCACTATGGTATCAAAAGGGTAACCGCATCTAGCATGGCGGGAAGAAGTTGATGAAATCCAGCATGTGGCACGAAATTAGCAGGATCTAGCAGATTCCCAAGGGTTACTGACATCTAGCAGTAGTAGAAAGGGTTTTGGAGATCCATTGTTGTTGGAAGGAGTTCCTGGGATGCATCATAGTGACAGTCATTGGCATCCAGCAGGGGGCAAAGAGTTACTAGAAGTCGGCATAGCATCAGGCAGTCCCTGGTATCCATCCTGGGGGCAATGAGTTCCATCCAGCAGGGGCAAAGAGTTACTAGAAGTCAGCATAGCATCAGGCAGTCCCTGGTATCCAGAACGGTAACAAACAGTTACTGTGATTCGGCATAGTAAGTTGCAAGGAGAGTGGTGACTATGACTTACTGGCACTGCACCTGGTTACTGGGAGTTTCTGCATGGTGGTAAGGAGGGTCTGGCGTCCATCCTGTGGAGCAAGGAGTTACTCCCATGCAGAGAGTGACCAGGTGCTACTAGAAATGTAATACCAGCATTTGTAAAGTGCACAGCTACCTCCAGAAAGGTGTCTCGGCGCTCGGCGCTGGAGGCCGTCGGGAAGATTAAACAAGCTATTGCCCAGAGTCACATGGTGCTGGGCTGACCTGCCCCTGGCGCTCAAACCCTGAACCCCATGGTCCGGAGTCGGGCACCCTGGCCACTGTGCCACACCTCTTCTAACAATCCGTGCCCCTTGAATGGCGACAAGTGACATTTGTGAGTTTTCGGGGGGAACTACACCCCAACCCTTTCCTCGTCCCTCAGGATTCCCCTCCTTTCTCTGGTGGACGGCTGGATACTGGGTTACAGGTAATTGTTGGCACACAGAAAGTGAAACGTGCCTTGCTGCATTAGGAAAAGTCCTAACATGGGCCTTACCATGAAATTAAGCCACTTCCACAATTACTGTCCAGAAATATTGCGTCCGGTAGGCTCCGAAAGGTAGATGGGACTGCTGGGTGCCAGGTTTCTTATACAGATTTTAAACAAAGTTGCTTAATTTGATGTTGGGCATTACATGTATGCTTCTCTCTTGGTATACAAACACTTTGTTGACTTTCTCTGAGTTATCAGCAGGAAACTGACAACTTTCCAGTACCTACAAGCATGATGGCCGCTGATTCCTGTGCTCAGTTCCCACTGTACTGACAGTTCACTCTTTCCAGGGTTACCTGTTACTGTTACTGTTTTTTCCTAACTTTGTAGGTGCAGATCTACGTGTGTTGATACAAGCCGATGCATGTTTACTCATGCTGTAATGCATCGCTTGAGTGCAAGAAGTTGGGCCCTGAACTTGTCTATCGTCCTGCTCGCTCGCTGCGTTCTGAATCCCTTTTTACTGCTGTTGTTCCGCGTGTGAGGAAGGCCCGCATTGGGGGGCGCTCTTTTAGCCTCAGGGCTCCCCAGCTGTGGAATTCGCTCCCACTGGCACTTCGCAGTACCCCCAATTTGCTTCAATTTAGGAAAAATCTGAAGACTTGGCTTTTTAATCTTTCTGCTTAGATGGGCCTTTCTTTCTTTGGAACCTGTCTTTCTTGTTATGTTGTTTTTACACCTCGTTGCCTGTGGAAAGCTCCAGGACACTCTCTTGGAGTAGCCGAGCGCTATATAAACGCATTTTAACATAACATAACATAACTTGTCAATGATGGTTTAACAAGGATGTGCATGAAAGTGTGGAATCACGAAGAGTTCGCTTTCACTCCGTGACTTCTTCACAGCGGATGTTGAAATGCTAGATTATCAGTGCATGTTGTGTATCCAGTATGAGTAGTAACTGGAAACTCTGTTGTGGATGCATCAGCCTTGCAGTAATCATGTACACTATGAGATAATATGTATATATAATATGTGCACTAACAGATCGATGTATATCTCTTTCATCCTCCTCCTGCAGTGCTGCAGCATTGCATTCTAATTTGCAGCGTCCGATGGGGAATGCAAATGGTTTGGGTGGTTGTCGTAGGAGGCAGTTCGCTGCACTTGCAGCTTCTAACCATCTAGAGATTGGTGCCAGCCAGTCACCCCGACATGCCACTTAGATGCACGAGGCCCCTGTCCATTCTCTGACGTTGACTGTGCTTTCCTTCCAGGTACAAGAAGAACATTAAGGCGCTGTACATCGTCCATCCAACCATGTTTATCAAGACTCTGCTCATCCTCTTCAAGCCGCTCATCAGGTAAAGCCTTTCTGGGGGGTGAGAGTCACAGATGCTCTCCCATGTGAAGTCCACGGAGCCCTCAGTAGGCACAGAACAGGGTCAGTGCAGTCCTTCGCCATCTGCCTTACTGAACACAGACTTTGTCTTAAACCCACGAGAACAGCTTTGCTTACACTGCCAGAAATGACACTGAAGCCCGACTTTGTTTCCCAAGCTGTTTTGGCTTTCGGGAACCTTCTATTTGGCCTCACTGAGTTGCATTTTTAAATTGTTTCTTCTCTTTTGGTGACTGGTTCCTTTTGGCGTCGAGTAGTACAGGGAACCATTGAGAAGCCTGACTTCCAAGACACTTTCCCTCTCCAGGTGCTCTCTCTGTAAGGAGTTGATTATTATTAATAGATTTATGAAGCCTATGTGTCACCTTTCGGTTTTTCCAGAGTGCTAGAAACACCTGGGATCCTGCTCAGATTACTCAGAATGTCGTGTTATAAGTCAATGCCCTGTAAGTTGTGTGCTCCGTTACTTGTGCCCTTAGTGTAGAGTGATGACCATTACCTCTGTCCGTACTCTAAACAGGTTTCCATTACCTCCTATCCGTACTGTAAACAGGTCGCCATTACCTCTATCCATACTGTAAACGGGTCTCCATTACCTCTTTCTCGGAAAACACTCAAGTTAAAGTGAATTTGCCTGGAAAATATAATATGTTTTAACACATTAGATTTAAAATATAATTAAAGAGAATGAAGGGAGTATTGCCAAAGTGAGTTTTCTTATTGTATGAGTAGAGGTTACCTGGTTTGTTTACTTCTGATCGCCTTCTGTGCCGCTCTGTGTGGACTCTGCATTAACCACTGATCGTTCTCTATGCCGCTCTGTGTGGACTCTGCATTAACCACTGATCGTTCTCTATGCCGCTCTGTTTGGACTCTGCGTTTATCTCTGATGCGCCCTATATGCTGCTCTGTGTGGACTTTGCGTTTACCTCTGATCGCCATCTGTGCCGCTCTGTGTGGACTCTAATCCTCTGCAGCTTCATCACCTGACTCTTGTCTTTTGATTTTCAGCTTTAAGTTTGGCCGTAAGATTGTTTATATGAACTACCTGATGGAGCTGGAGGAGCACCTGAAGCTGGAGCAGCTGGGCATCCCATCGCAAGTGCTGAAGTAAGAGCCAGTGTGGATTGGGCCAGGTGTGAAAAAGGCGATAAGGCCCCCACTAGTAGATTCGTAACAAGTGTGAAGCAGGCAACCGTTGCCTTGCTGGGCGGTTCATAGAGAGTCTGTTCAGTGGATGAGCTGTGTAGGGAGAGCATGATACAGGAAACTTTGGTTCCTCTGGGCTGCTCACGGACAAGGCAATACATGTGAGAATGGACTCCGCCGAAGGGTCACAGAGGGTGATGCAGGGAAGAATGGACCCTCTGTGCCAGTCATGAACGAGGCAATGCATCTGAGAATGGGCTCCGCGGAAGGGTCCTAGAGAGGGTGGTGCAGGCTAGAATGGGCCCTCTGGGCCGGTCATGGGCACTGCAATCGTCTGAGAATGGGCTCAGCAGAAGGTTAATAGAGAGGGTAATACAGGCAGTAAAGGGCCCTCTGGGCTGGTCATGGACGAGGCAATACATCTGAGAATGGGCTCCGTGGAAGGGTCATAGAGCGAGTGATGTAGGCTAGAATGGGCCCTCTGGGCCGGTCATGGACAGTGCAATATATCTGAGAATGGTCTCCGTGGAAGGGTCATAGAGCGAGTGATGTAGGCTAGAATGGGCCCTCTGGGCCGGTCATGGACAGTGCAATATATCTGAGAATGGGCTCCGTGGAAGGGTCATAGAGAGGGTGGTGCAGGCTAGAATGGGCCCTCTGGGCCGGTCATGGACAGTGCAATATATCTGAGAATGGGCTCCGTGGAAGGGTCATAGAGCGAGTGATGTAGGCTAGAATGGGCCCTCTGGGCCGGTCATGGACAGTGCAATATATCTGAGAATGGGCTCCGTGGAAGGGTCATAGAGAGGGTGGTGCAGGCTAGAATGGGCCCTCTGGGCCGGTCATGGACAGTGCAATATATCTGAGAATGGGCTCCGTGGAAGGGTCATAGAGATGGTGATGCAGGCTAGAATGGGCCCTCTGGGCCGGTCATGGGCAGTGCAATCATCTGAGAATGGTCTCCGTGGAAGGGTCATAGAGCGAGTGATGCAGGCTAGAATGGGCCCTCTGGGCCGGTCATGGACAGTGCAATATATCTGAGAATGGGCTCAGCAGAAGGGCCGTAGACAGGGTAATACAGGCAGTAAAGGGCCCTCTGGGCTGGTCGTGGACAGTGCAGTACATTCGAGAATGGGCTCCGCGGAAGGGTCATAGAGAGGGTAATACAGGCTGCACAAACTGAAGCCATCCAATGAGAACATTGTAACTGGTAACCATGACACGGTGGGAAGGTCATGGAGAGTTTGAGACCCTGTTAAGAAATCATTTGCACGAACGGGTTACTTTGACAGAGAAGTATATTACTCCACAGAGCACCACCAAGAGGCGAGTCCTCTTGCAACAGCTAGTGCCTGGATCTGCCACGGTGCTCGATCAACCTTCCAAACTGGAATGACGAGCACACACCGCGAGCACGCGGGCTAATACAAATAGTAAATAGTACACATCCTCCTTCTTTAAAATGAATAAAACCAAGCAATAGTATAAACAATAAATACAATGTTCGGAAGCATGCACATTATACCAGTGTGTACAAGCAATATATGGAATGATTAACAAAACCCTAGAAAGAAATAATCATGACAACACCGAGTTATGCAACACAAGAGTTAAAATTCATTCCCATCCCCTTTGCAAACATAATCAGACATCCGTGCATGTTTTTGTCGTACCCTCGTCTCTTCTGTATCTTCCTGAACATTTCCTTCCACAGTCATTTTCTCTTCTACAAGTTCTCTCATTTCACTTTCCTGAACTCCTTCCCTTTGAGAATCCTCATCAGTTTCATAACCACTGTACTGTACTTCTACAATCTTTCTTTATTATTATATACCTCTTTCGTCCCTTTAGGAATTGGTATTGTTGTCAGGTTCCACACTTTGCCATTGCTCTACTTTACAGCATTTTTTAAAACATGTTACTTCAAACTAGTCTGTTTGGTAACTCAGACGGGTTTGCCTTTTCAGTTTTAAGGAGCCCCCGACTCTTTGTATGG
The DNA here is from genome assembly GCF_964261635.1 of Lissotriton helveticus. NCBI lineage: Eukaryota > Metazoa > Chordata > Amphibia > Caudata > Salamandridae > Lissotriton > Lissotriton helveticus. Next base: position 484,159,730 of record NC_136062.1, on the reverse strand, counting down.
AGAAATTGGCAAATATCTTCAACGCTACCAGTTACGTCCAACCTTTTGGTATTCCCCCAAAGTGGTCACTTATAGTCCAGCTTTTGTGATACCCCAAAGTGACCAGTTAGTCATCCTTCCGTGATACCCCAGAGTGGTCAGTTGGTGAATCTTTTGTGATATCCCAATGCAGTAAGAGTTAACCTTTTGCAATAACCCGCAGTGGACGGTTAATCAACCTTTTGTGATACCCAAAAGTGGTCAGTTAGAGTTAACGTTTGTTATACCCCAATGTGTGTGTTTCTGTTCCAAGCCACAGGATAACCAACTTCTCAGTTGATGACTTGGCCCTTGGCCACACCTGTAGGTTGGTTAGAGTGGACACTTATGTGGGTTGGCCCATGGTGCAAAACCCATGCTACTCCCCTCCATCACAGGATAACAGCAGTCGAAGACCAGCTTTAATCAACCTACAGGGGGCGATAGATTTTGAGAGGTCCATATACATCACATTCCTGCTTTGCAGCCAGGCCATTGACGCCTACGCTGCTGAGGAGGTTGCTCATTCAGTGCTCAATACTCTTCCTTGTAGAGCAGGTATCTGGGTGATCGCTGAGGACAGAGATAGTCCGTTGACAGCAAACAGGAGAACTTCCAGGAAATAAACAAGCATTAGCTAGATCCAAAAGAGAGAACTAAGGTCTGCTGTAAATGTAAATGTAGTGCTTGTATAGCGCACGTATCACCCCCGAAGGGGTCTCAAGGCGCTGTACACATACCGCTGTGGAACTCTTCCTGGCCTTTCCCTGTGAATTGCCCACTCCTGGGCACCCCCAAGGTGAAGCCAGGCATCTTAGCGCTGCTGGGGCCGTTGTGGAGATTAAGCAAGCTATTGCCCGGAGTCACAGAGTGGGTCCCATGATTAGAATAGGCACCGAGGCGAGAAGGATCAGGTCCGGGGAAATTGAGCCCAAGACCCGCCGAGGCGGGAATTGAACCCTGGTCCCGGGCTAGATCTCTGCATCAGGGTCTGCCGCTCTAACCATTGAGGCACACTTCTCCACTGCAATGAGCAGTGTCTTCTGTGCAGTATAGGAGGTTTTCAACACCTTTCCGAATGATCCCAGCTGGTCAGTATTCCTAGAACCATCTCTTGGAGCATTCCACAGACACAGGCAGGTGTTGGGAAGCTCAGCCACTGGCCTTCTTTTTCATTCTTTTTCTGAATGATAAGTTATTTTTCCGGATGACCATATCGTGCTGGTTGATATGGTACAAAATGATTTTTCAAATAAAGAGGTGCTTTTACAAAAATAGATTTGTATCGCATCGTAGTATTACATTGAATTTATAGGGCAAAAACTGGTAGACAAAGTAGCTTCTGGAAATGTAAGCTTCTGGGGTAAATTAGGGGGTTGCTAGTTGCTGAACTCCGCAGATCGCGGAGTTTACTTCTAGTCCTCTTCGCTGTACCATCTGAAGAGAGCTGAAGTTATCGATGTTGATTCCTGCAACTTCTGAGCTCTCTCTCAGCTGCACGTTACATTTTCTTCAAAGCTTTGTGTGATAATTTTATGGTGAGATGTTATTTTTTGATTGTTCAAGGACAGGCCAGAGTGACTTTTCACTGTACTCTCTACTATGATATCTGATTCTCCCACTTTAAAGATATTATACTTTGAGCCGTTCCTTCTCACCCAGGTCTCTGTACTTCTAACAAGAAACTCTGGCTTTGCTTCATTGAGGCTGAGCCAGTCCATTTCCATCAACTCTGGATATTAGCAAGTTCTCCACAAATCGCTCGCAATCCTTGACGGGGGGCAGTGAGTGGTGGGAACACCGAGGGGTCAGCATGATCCTGGAAGAGCCGATGCGCATCACCTAACCTGGCTGTCTTATAAAGAGGCCGTTGGAGAAGGAGAGTGTAAAGTAAATACCAAAATAGAGGGATAGTTGGTAAGTACGAATGATTCGGGAAGATGAGGTCAAGAATATGAGCTGGGTTGTCTAAGTTACATGTAGGTGTAGCTCAAGTGACAACAGAGCATTCATGACAGCGGAGATGCTGAGGTGTTCGATAATAGCTATCTGAATATTGAAATCTCCCAACATCGTGAAGTTTGGAGAATGGCGTATGTAAGGGGCTAAGAATTGACGAGAGAGACCTGGTAGGGTATTCGATAGAACAGTGATCTAGAGAACAAAGCACGGGGTGTAGGTTTGATGGTAAGCAGTAGGGGTTCTGCTGTTATGATCCCCAACGTACCCCAATAAAGGCCTAGGTAGTTGCATTACCTTTTATCTACATTTGCCCTACCTCGTTCTACGTAACCGCTCTGGCGCTGACCTTTCACCTTGTTAGGTGGCGAATAAATGTTGGGTGGTTTTCTTCAAAAACAAACCTAATTTATTCTGCATGCAGATTCTATGCATCACAGCAGGATTACCATCTTCTGTATAATAACTTTGCAGAAGTCACCACTATCGTCATCCTTGAACGACAGACCCCCAGTACCATGACGCATCTAGGTAGAATCCCTGAGGGTACCTTCAGATATACAAGTACCATATCTTGGCTGGGCAAACCAGACGAGAAGCTTCCATGATGACACGAGACTCTGCAGTCCCTGCACGCAGACACTCCAGCACGCAGTGGTCTGACATCCCTAGCAGGGTGTCCAACTCGAGACCAAGACAGGGTCCTTCATTCTCACCCATCAGGTAATGCCTTGGCTCTTTCCTAGGGGTTTTCTTGGCTCTACACCTACATACATGTTAGGTACACTTATCTACGCATATTAGGAGTACGCATTTTTACTGCCATTTATCTGTATGGCTGCATATATTCACAGTTTTAGTGCCACGGTAGAATTCTACCTTTTATTTGCTCTGTTGGTGCTTGTAATCGTATATATCTGTTTCTACCTAATGGTTGCAGCACACGTATTTTATGCTAGAATGACGCTGGTTCAATATGTGTTTATTAAAAACGTCGCCACCGTTTATTCTGTGTATCTCTCTGAGAACAAATGAGCACGAGTGACTGACCTATCCTTCGAGGGTGTCTGGAATCAGTCTGGACACCAATCTCTTCGTTTATGTTGTCTAAACTCGCAGATCCTATATAGATTTGTAGGAATTACACAACACTGCCAAGTGGAACACTTTTGTTTCACTGAAAGTGTTGGAGAAATGAGTCAAACATAATTTTCAACACAACCCTGAGTCTTTGAGACCGGTCCCTGTAAGAAAAGTCGGTCAGATTTGTGTTCTTTATTATGATAAACTTTTTTTTAAATGCATTTTTTCCTGATTTGACATTCCATTCCGTCTTCATTATTTCATTAGCGGTGAATGTAAACTCTGAGTTTGCATGTGCTAAATTCATTTAAAGAACCTGCTATGGGGGTTTAACTTGTGTTGTTTTCTATTAATTAAACGGCTCCTAGGTAGCTATTAATAGTGAAGATTGGACGGTATGTGCTGTGGTATTTGTTTCTGTCTGCCTTCTTTCATATCTGGCTGACCGTAGGTCCCAAGAACTCTTAGGTCCATCATGGTTTGCGGAGCACATTATTTGCACTGAGGTTTCCTTGTCCACCATGGTCAGCACTGCAAGGGTGTTGTAGGGTGAGGGAGATGATCATACAAGGTAAGCACTGGTGTGGAAGGAGGGCCTGATTATGGCATGTTCATGAATGCCGTAGAGTGTCTGTAAAGAGGGCTCACTCTGTGGGACTTGGAAGCGGCACGTCGTAGGGTCACGCAGTGAGTTCTTTGCACAGCTGGGAGCAGAGTACAGTGAGAGAAGCAGCACCATTGGAATTACCATGGTAGGAGGGTGCGAGTGCTGGCATAAACCATAGATCCGAGTCCCACGCCCTTTTCTCGGTTATCTTTGTGCGGTCTACTGGAATCCACTGGAATTGGCATTTCGAGTTTGGCACTGCAGCTGTGTCTTCCAGCGAGAGATTTTCATGGTTTTGAGCCTGCGAAGGGAGGGTTCAGTTTGGCTCACAGAGATGCAGATTTATTAACCGATTTCTCTCCCTCCAGGTACGATGAGTATTTGCGATCGTCGCTGAAGGCCCCACCTGTGTCGCCAAAGCCCACACCACCTCGACCGCCTCTGCCAAATCAGCAATTCGGAATATCTCTGCAGCAGTGAGTAATTCTGCTCAAGTTTTATTCTGCCCTCCCTTTGCCCTTCTAATGCCGTTGTTTCCCCCCTCTTTTCATCTGTTCCGCGCCCTTCTCCCGTGCCCCACTTTCAACTCACTCCTCTCTTTCTAATCCGGCCCTCCACCTACTCTCACCCATCTTCTTTTCTCTTTCTCTAGCCTTCCTTCTGTCCCCTACTTTCTACCCATTCCATTCACCTGCACTCCTACCCTCTGCTGCCCTCCGTATAGCTTCCGTCTGCTGGGATGGCACTACCATCTTACTGTCAATCCACTTGCCCCTCTTGTCCGCCTTCACACTGCACTTCTGCCCTCCTAAGCGCGCTCTGCCGTTTCAGTCTTACCCTGCACTGCAATGTTAGCTGCCAACTTACTCTTGACCACCCCATCCTCCACCCTCACTCCCTTCTATCACCCCTCCTCTTCTACTTCTTTCACCCTCTTTGTTGCCGCTGCCCTTGCACTGCACTTCCAGCGGATACCCTCTGCCCACATTCAATGCCCTCTAAGCTCTTATCCTGTCATGTTTTATTTCTGTTGTTACCTGCCCTGCAACTCTTCCTATCGCTGTATCCCCACAGGCTTTCCTCCTGCACTATTCCGCTTTTCTGCAGCCCTGTGCTGAACATAACTTCCCTTCTATGCCCACAGGCTCCGAGAGAAGAGCGCCAATAAGGAGAAGGTGCCACTGGTTGTCAGGGAAACAATTGCCTTCCTGCAGGAGCATGGTGGGTACCAAACTCTCATGCTCTTCTTTGGGCAGTACTGACCACCCATGGGCAAGAGTTGTGTACAGTACTTCTTGTGGTTAAGAGTGTTGGGAAGCAAGTTCTCTGCATAGCTATGGGAAGCTGTGCTGCTCTGCCCTGATGCAGGTGGACAGCCCTGTCCCTTTTTCGCCAAGTGAGCTTGGCAGTCGTGGTAGCCCACTGGGGTGATCCCTGTGTTTCTGGGTTTGTGTAACCTTTCATATGCCCCTTGATACCAATGAAGAACTGATGTAGGTCATTTGTAAGTACGGTGGCGTCCACTCTGACAACCCAGGCTATGTTGTGAGTAACCGTGATGGCAGCATGGTGACTGGTCAGCAGCACAGGATCTGTACCAGGCCTAGGCGTAGTTCGCAGAGTTTTGGTACACGGAACTCCGCGAAGTGACCAAAAACTCTGTGAAGTTCTGCAAGGTGCGGAGTGCAGTGCGAACTGCCATTCGCGATGGTCTTCCTGCCGCTCGAGTAGAAATTCTACGCGAGCTGCAGGAAAAAAAATCAGCTGCACTATGCGAAGCGGTGTTTTCTGCACTCCGCGAGCTGTGCGGAGCGGAGTTCACCGCCCAGGCCTAATCTGTTCTGCTCCTTCTAAACAGTCCAGTCAGTTCTCCTAAGCAGGGTCCCTTGCCTTTATCATATAAACCGTCCTACCCTATATTCACCAGAATCATATGCAGTAGTACCAGCATCCCCCTGCTGCACCATCACCTATGGGGAACTAAAGAAACAGTATCTCGTGGGTTCCTATACAGCCTACTGAGAGATCCAATTTGGGCAGTGCTACAAACTAGAGTTCTGCAGAGTACGTGCGTGAGACTTCACGTGAACAGAATATGGGACTGGAGTGCAAACTACAAACCTCTACAAACGCTCACCATATACTGACGGACAATAGACTCCCTTTTCATCGGTCCGAACAACTATAGATAACGCTCTCCTGTGGCCCAACACAAACAAACCTCACTCATGAAATAAGAAGTGCAGTGACGTCAATACCATATCATCAGACAAGAACAGATGCTACTTCAGTGAAATCACGAAGATGTATACACAGCAAACCCTATTCTCACAAGCCGAGAAATCCCAGCAACGCTCCTGGAGAAGCATGATTGACAGAAATGTGTTGTGTAATCTGATGATGAGTCAAAGCATAGTATAGGGCATTGGATCGCATCTATCTCACCAGACTCCTTAGGTGCACTTAAGTCTCGTGCTCGCCTCTCCTGTGAAAGAGAGGCAGTACGCCAGACTTCTCTCTCCCATTCTGAGCCACAGGAGGGGTAAGGTGGGACATTTGATTGCTGAACAGAGAATACATCTTTGTGTCTGTGCTTCTTCCTAGATTGTTGCTGATTCTGGCTGCACGAAGATTTTCCTCAAAACATGCTTTGGTTTTTTAAGTGTTTTTACCACCCTCTATGCCTGTCTCCCGCCACCCCCCGTGTCCCCGTGTCCACTTACTGTCCCCAACTTACAAATAATAGTTCCTGTTGTTTTTGACAAAGCAGTTGAACATTGCCCTTTTGTGGGATTTATTTCCTAGGATTGATATCATTTTATTTTAAACAAAGAGCTAATTTTTCATGTTTGTTTTATTGCATCCATCTGCCACACCTTCAGTGAATCGTTTCAAACCTCTGCCCCTTTCCCTCATAAACTTGATCTCAATGCCTTAAATCCCTCATTGGTTTGAGACTGGCTTGTTTTCTGCTGGTCCATGTGCTCGCCAAAGGAAGAGAGCCCACGCTGAATGGGACTGTGGCCCTCACATTGAAAGAAGAGTCCCTCACTAGGAGGACACCATCGCCGGAAGAGCCTTTCGCCACCAGCACAAGGACTGGACTCCCAGCTGGAGGAGCTTCAACCAGCAATCCTGGAGCCACCCCCCTACGCCACATCTAAGTGTCCGCGCTGTAAGAGATCTCAGACATGTGGGTGGTTCCAGCACCCAGCAATAACCATGAGTCTGGAAAGGAGGAAAAGAAACTTGGCCCCCGGCTGCTACTGAAACTACTTCAGTTCATGACAACCGCCCTAAAAAAGAACATCTCCGGAAAAGATAGAGAAGAACGGGGCTGTATTCTAGGGGCCTCCTACCGCTGCAACACAGTCTGATGCCGTCTGTTTCTGGAAGCTGCTACATCATCCATTAAAGATATTCATCTACAAGAAGCATCGATGTTTCTACTCTTCTTCGTCGCAGTCCTGAATTTATGAGAGCGAATCCAGGAGCGGAAAGCCAGGCACCCCGCGGGCCCTTTAAATTTAATAAAAATTGTTTGCTCCTCCTCGTTCCCTGAAAAACATTGTATCTGCCATCTTCATCTGAGACACCTTCAAATGGGTAACACCCAAGTGTCCCGTGTCCCCCGTCCCCCCTCTGCCCCCCAAGCTCCTGCAGCATCGAAAATAAACAACACCGCCTAAACAGTCAGGCACCAACATCTAACCTTTTCAAGGGGTAGTAGAGGTCTCTGCAGCAGACTTAGTAGTGGCCTGCCTTTCCCTACAGTAAAGACTTCCATCGAATAGATCTGCACCTTATTGTGAAGGGAGTGCATTTCAATGAAGATATATTTGTTCCAGAATCTGAAGCATGGCCATAGAGTTACTTTCCAGAGGCTGTACGTGCTGTGATTGTTGCAAGAAAAGTTTGATATGAATGATTTGTTTGTCGATTGTTGCTCTCAGTACAGGAGCCCCAGGGGGAAGGATGGAGTGCCCCGGGGGGGGGGGGGGAGGAGGTGATGGAGCGCTAGGATGGAGCGTCCCTGGTGCGGCAAGGATGAAGCGTCCCTGGTGCGGCAAGGATGAAGCGTCCCTGGTGCGGCAAGGATGAAGCGCCCCTGGTGGGGGAAGGATGGAGCGCCCCTGGTGGAGGAAGGATGAGGCGCCCCTGGTGGGGGAAGGATGGAGCGCCCCTGGTGGGGGAAGGATGGAGCGCCCCTGGTGGGGGAAGGATGGAGCGCCCCTGGTGGGGGAAGGATGGAGCGCCCCTGGTGGGGGAAGGATGAGGCGCCCCTGGTGGGGGAAGGATGGAGCGCCCCTGGTGGGGGAAGGATGGAGCGCCCCTGGTGGGGGAAGGATGGAGCGCCCCTGGTGGGGGAAGGATGGAGCGCCCCTGGTGGGGGAAGGATGGAGCGCCCCTGGTGGGGGAAGGATAGAGCGCCCCTGGGGGAGGGAAGGATGGAGCGCCCCTGGGGGAGGGAAGGATGGAGCGTCCCTGGTGGGGGAAGGATGGAGCGTCCCTGGTGGAGGGAAGGATGGAGCGCCCCTGGTGGGGGAAGGATGGAGCGCCCCTGGTGGGGGAAGGATGGAGCGCCCCTGGTGGGGGAAGGATGGAGCGCCCCTGGTGGGGGAAGGATAGAGCGCCCCTGGTGGGGGGAAGGATGGAGCGTCCCTGGTGGGGGAAGGATGGAGCGTCCCTGGTGGAGGGAAGGATGGAGCGCCCCTGGTGGGGGAAGGATGGAGCGTCCCTGGTGGAGGGAAGGATGGAGCGCCCCTGGTGGGGGAAGGATGGAGCGCCCCTGGTGGGGGAAGGATGGAGCGCCCCTGGTGGGGGAAGGATGGAGCGCCCCTGGTGGGGGAAGGATGGAGCGCCCCTGGTGGGGGAAGGATAGAGCGCCCCTGGTGGGGGGAAGGATGGAGCGTCCCTGGTGGGGGAAGGATGGAGCGTCCCTGGTGGAGGGAAGGATGGAGCGCCCCTGGTGGAGGAAGGATGGAGCACCCCTGGTGGGGGGAAGGATGGAGCGCCCCTGGTGGAGGAAGGATGGAGCGCCCCTGGTGGGGGAAGGATGGAGCGCCCCTGGTGGGGGAAGGATAGAGCGCCCCTGGGGGAGGGAAGGATGGAGCGCCCCTGGTGGGGGAAGGATGGAGCGCCCCTGGTGGAGGAAGGATGGAGCGCCCCTCGTGGGGGAAGGATGGAGCGCCCCTGGTGGGGGAAGGATAGAGCGCCCCTGGGGGAGGGAAGGATGGAGCGCCCCTGGTGGGGGAAGGATGGAGCGTCCCTGGTGCGGCAAGGATGAAGCGCCCCTGGTGGAGGAAGGATGGAGCGCCCCTGGTGGGGGAAGGATGGAGCGCCCCTGGTGGGGGAAGGATAGAGCGCCCCTGGTGGGGGAAGGATAGAGCGCCCCTGGGGGAGGGAAGGATGGAGCGCCCCTGGTGGGGCAAGGATGAAGCGTCCCTGGTGCGGCAAGGATGAAGCGTCCCTAGTGCGGCAAGGATGGAGCGCCCCTGGCGTGGCAAGGATGGAGCGTCCCTGGCGCGGCAAGGATGGAGCGTCCCTGGCGCGGCAAGGATGGAGCGTCCCTGGCGTGGCAAGGATGGAGCGCCCCCTGGCGCGGCAAGGATGGAGCGTCCCTGGAGGAGGGAAGGATGGAGCGCCCCCTGGAGGAGGGAAGGATGGAGCGCCCCCTGGAGGAGGGAAGGATGGAGCGCCCCCTGGAGGAAGGAAGGATGGAGCGCCCCCTGGGGGAGGGAAGGATGGAGCGCCCCCTGGTGCGGCAAGGATGGAGCATCCCTGTTGGGGGAAGAATGGAGCGCCCCTGGTGCGGCAAGGATGGAGCGTCCCTGGTGCGGCAAGGATGGAGCGCCCCTGGTGTGGCAAGGATGGAGCGCCCCTGGTGTGGCAAGGATGGAGCGCCCCTGGTGCGGCAAGGATGGAGCGTCCCTGGTGCGGCAAGGATGGAGCGTCCCTGGTGCGGCAAGGATGGAGCGTCCCTGGTGGGGGGAAGGATCGAGCGCCCCGTGGGGGAGGGAAGGATGGAGCGCCCCCGGGTGCGGCAAGGCTGGAGCGTCCCTGGTGGGGGAAGGATGGAGCGCCCCTGGTGGGGGGATGTTAGAAAGGCGACCCGGGTGAGGCAGAAGAGGTCTGACTGACCACCCCTAGGTCACCCCTCGGTCGAGAAGTAGCCGAGCGTTGCCGAGAGGCCTCCTGAATGAGGGCCCCTCCTAGGATCGTACAGCAGAGTAATCACAACACTACAAATGGACACCACACAGGAGGTCAAGTTCTCAAGCTTTTATAAGTAGTAACGGTTGAGGGCTCTTGGCAGTATATACAGCGGGATCGAGGGATCCGTAAAGTCTCGGACAAGGGGGGTAAGGTAGCGGGACAGTCTTACTCTGGGTGGAGGAAGGGATACCCTACGCACAGCTCTCAATCCTCGAGCTGGGGGGTTCCGAGAGGTTCGAGCCGCGGCGGCGCCAGCAGGCTAACAGGATGGTTCAGCAAGGTAGGCCGCGGCAGCGCCAGCAGGCTCTCAGATGGTTTAGCAAGGTGGGCCGTGGCAGCGCCAGCAGGCTCTCAGGTGGTTCAGCAAGGTAGGCCGCGGCAGCGCCAGCAGGCTCTCAGATGGTTCAGCAAGGTAGGCCGCGGCAGCGCCAGCAGGCTCTCAGGTGGTTCAGGTTATAGGAAGGATGAGTTCGTCTGGTGTCGGCCGTGACAGCGTCAGCAGGGCTTCCAGTCCAGGATACAACTGGCGTCCTACTCCGGGACTGGCCCAGATATAGGACGGAGGTCCTTTGATGTCCGGACCCTCGCGCCTGGGGGCCAGAGGGGCCGGGATGATGGTGTCCAGACACCCAGCAGGGGGGTGGAGCCAGCGCCCAGGGAGGCCGGAGGGCGATCGATACCAGGCGTCCGGGGACGGCTGGAGGGCCATCGAAACTCTTCTCCCTCCGGGATCTGTCGAGTGGCCACTCGACCACCTGGGTGGACCTTGGTGCCTCGATGTCTGGCTGCACTGGGGCCGAGGCTTGGGCCGAGGCCACGTACGTGGTCGTGATGTGGTGGGCCCAAGATGGAGTCGGGCACGGCCTCGTGCTTCGGTCGTGATGGGCCTACGCTGGGGTCAGGCCGATGATGGGGATCCGGGATGGTAGCCGGATCTGTGGTGTTGGGGCGTGCCGGGTCGGGCCGAAGGGGCCGCCCGAGGTCCGGAGGAGGGCTGATGTTGTCCTGGGCCCGCCATGCGGGAGGGGTAGGACCACGCCATGAGGCCGGGTCCAACAGGGGAAGGATGGAGCGCCCCTGGTGGGGGGAAGGTCGGAGCGTCCCTGGTGCTGCAAGGACGGAGCGTCCCTGGTGCTGCAAGGACGGAGCGTCCCTGGTGCGGCAAGGATGGAGAGTCCCTGGTGGGGGGGAAAGGATGGAGCGCCCCGTGGGGGAGGGAAGGATGGAGCGCCCCGTGGGGGAGGGAAGGATGGAGCGCCCCGTGGGGGAGGGAAGGATGGAGCGCCCCGTGGGGGAGGGAAGGATGGAGCGCCCCGTGGGGGAGGGAAGGATGGAGCGCCCCGTGGGGGAGGGAAGGATGGAGCGCCCCGTGGGGGAGGGAAGGATGGAGCGCCCCTGGGGGAGGGAAGGATGGAGCGCCCCTGGGGGAGGGAAGGATGGAGCGCCCCTGGGGGAGGGAAGGATGGAGCGCCCCCGGTGGTAAGGATGGAGCGCCCCTGGTGGGGGGGGGGGATGGCGCGCCCTTGGTGGGGGAAGGATGGAGCATCCCTGGGGGGGGGGCGGGCGGGGGGGGGAGGATGGAGCACACCTGGTTGGGGGGGGGGGAGGATGGAGCACAGCTTTTGGGGGAGGGAAGATGGAGCGCCCCTGGTGGGGGGGGGAGGGTGGAGCGCCCCCTGGTGGGGGGAAGGCTGGAGCGCCCCCTGGGGGAGGGAAGGATGGAGCGCACCTGGGCGAGGGAAGGATGGACCGCCCCCTGGGGGAGGGAAGGATGGAGCGCCCCCTGGGGGAGGGAAGGATGGAGCGCCCCCTGGGGGAGGGAAGGATGGAGCGCCCCTGGAAGGATGGAGCGCCCCTGGTGAGGGAAGGATGGAGCACACCTGGTGGAAGGAAGGATGGAGCACTCCTGGTGGAAGGAAGGATGGAGCACTCCTGGTGGAGGGAAGGATGGAGCACTCCTGGTGGAAGGAAGGATGGAGCACTCCTGGTGGAGGGAAGGATGGAGCGCCCCTGGTGGGGGAAGGATGGAGCGCCCCTGGTGGGGGAAGGATGGAGCGCCCCTGGTGGGGGAAGGATGGAGCGCCCCTGGTGGGGAAGGATAGAGCGCCCCTGGTGGGGGGAAGGATGGAGCGTCCCTGGTGGGGGAAGGATGGAGCGTCCCTGGTGGAGGGAAGGATGGAGCGCCCCTGGTGGAGGAAGGATGGAGCACCCCTGGTGGGGGGAAGGATGGAGCGCCCCTGGTGGAGGAAGGATGGAGCGCCCCTGGTGGGGGAAGGATGGAGCGCCCCTGGTGGGGCAAGGATGAAGCGTCCCTGGTGCGGCAAGGATGAAGCGTCCCTAGTGCGGCAAGGATGGAGCGCCCCTGGCGTGGCAAGGATGGAGCGTCCCTGGCGCGGCAAGGATGGAGCGTCCCTGGCGCGGCAAGGATGGAGCGTCCCTGGCGTGGCAAGGATGGAGCGCCCCCTGGCGCGGCAAGGATGGAGCGTCCCTGGAGGAGGGAAGGATGGAGCGCCCCCTGGAGGAGGGAAGGATGGAGCGCCCCCTGGAGGAGGGAAGGATGGAGCGCCCCCTGGAGGAAGGAAGGATGGAGCGCCCCCTGGGGGAGGGAAGGATGGAGCGCCCCCTGGTGCGGCAAGGATGGAGCATCCCTGTTGGGGGAAGAATGGAGCGCCCCTGGTGCGGCAAGAATGGAGCGTCCCTGGTGCGGCAAGGATGGAGCGCCCCTGGTGTGGCAAGGATGGAGCGCCCCTGGTGCGGCAAGGATGGAGCGCCCCTGGTGCGGCAAGGATGGAGCGTCCCTGGTGCGGCAAGGATGGAGCGTCCCTGGTGCGGCAAGGATGGAGCGTCCCTGGTGGGGGGAAGGATCGAGCGCCCCGTGGGGGAGGGAAGGATGGAGCGCCCCCGGGTGCGGCAAGGCTGGAGCGTCCCTGGTGGGGGAAGGATGGAGCGCCCCTGGTGGGGGGATGTTAGAAAGGCGACCCGGGTGAGGCAGAAGAGGTCTGACTGACCACCCCTAGGTCACCCCTCGGTCGAGAAGTAGCCGAGCGTTGCCGAGAGGCCTCCTGAATGAGGGCCCCTCCTAGGATCGTACAGCAGAGTAATCACAACACTACAAATGGACACCACACAGGAGGTCAAGTTCTCAAGCTTTTATAAGTAGTAACGGTTGAGGGCTCTTGGCAGTATATACAGCGGGATCGAGGGATCCGTAAAGTCTCGGACAAGGGGGGTAAGGTAGCGGGACAGTCTTACTCTGGGTGGAGGAAGGGATACCCTACGCACAGCTCTCAATCCTCGAGCTGGGGGGTTCCGAGAGGTTCGAGCCGCGGCGGCGCCAGCAGGCTAACAGGATGGTTCAGCAAGGTAGGCCGCGGCAGCGCCAGCAGGCTCTCAGATGGTTTAGCAAGGTGGGCCGTGGCAGCGCCAGCAGGCTCTCAGGTGGTTCAGCAAGGTAGGCCGCGGCAGCGCCAGCAGGCTCTCAGATGGTTCAGCAAGTAGGCCGCGGCAGCGCCAGCAGGCTCTCAGGTGGTTCAGGTTATAGGAAGGATGAGTTCGTCTGGTGTCGGCCGTGACAGCGTCAGCAGGGCTTCCAGTCCAGGATACAACTGGCGTCCTACTCCGGGACTGGCCCAGATATAGGACGGAGGTCCTTTGATGTCCGGACCCTCGCGCCTGGGGGCCAGAGGGGCCGGGATGATGGTGTCCAGACACCCAGCAGGGGGGTGGAGCCAGCGCCCAGGGAGGCCGGAGGGCGATCGATACCAGGCGTCCGGGGACGGCTGGAGGGCCATCGAAACTCTTCTCCCTCCGGGATCTGTCGAGTGGCCACTCGACCACCTGGGTGGACCTTGGTGCCTCGATGTCTGGCTGCACTGGGGCCGAGGCTTGGGCCGAGGCCACGTACGTGGTCGTGACGTGGTGGGCCCAAGATGGAGTCGGGCACGGCCTCGTGCTTCGGTCGTGATGGGCCTACGCTGGGGTCAGGCCGATGATGGGGATCCGGGATGGTAGCCGGATCTGTGGTGTTGGGGCGTGCCGGGTCGGGCCGAAGGGGCCGCCCGAGGTCCGGAGGAGGGCTGATGTTGTCCTGGGCCCGCCATGCGGGAGGGGTAGGACCACGCCATGAGGCCGGGTCCAACAGGGGAAGGATGGAGCGCCCCTGGTGGGGGGAAGGTCGGAGCGTCCCTGGTGCTGCAAGGACGGAGCGTCCCTGGTGCTGCAAGGACGGAGCGTCCCTGGTGCGGCAAGGATGGAGAGTCCCTGGTGGGGGGGAAAGGATGGAGCGCCCCGTGGGGGAGGGAAGGATGGAGCGCCCCGTGGGGGAGGGAAGGATGGAGCGCCCCGTGGGGGAGGGAAGGATGGAGCGCCCCGTGGGGGAGGGAAGGATGGAGCGCCCCGTGGGGAGGGAAGGATGGAGCGCCCCGTGGGGGAGGGAAGGATGGAGCGCCCCTGGGGGAGGGAAGGATGGAGCGCCCCTGGGGTAGGGAAGGATGGAGCGCCCCTGGGGGAGGGAAGGATGGAGCGCCCCCGGTGGTAAGGATGGAGCGCCCCTGGTGGGGGGGGGGGGATGGCGCGCCCTTGGTGGGGAAGGATGGAGCATCCCTGGGGGGGGGTGGCGGGGGGGGGGAGGATGAGCACACCTGGTTGGGGGGGGGGAGGATGGAGCACAGCTTTTGGGGAGGGGAAGATGGAGCGCCCCTGGTGGGGGGGGGAGGGTGGAGCGCCCCCTGGTGGGGGGAAGGCTGGAGCGCCCCCTGGGGGAGGAAGGATGGAGCGCACCTGGGCGAGGGAAGGATGGACCGCCCCCTGGGGGAGGGAAGGATGGAGCGCCCCCTGGGGGAGGGAAGGATGGAGCGCCCCCTGGGGGAGGGAAGGATGGAGCGCCCCTGGAAGGATGGAGCGCCCCCTGGTGAGGGAAGGATGGAGCACACCTGGTGGAAGGAAGGATGGAGCACTCCTGGTGGAAGGAAGGATGGAGCACTCCTGGTGGAGGGAAGGATGGAGCACTCCTGGTGGAAGGAAGGATGGAGCACTCCTGGTGGAGGGAAGGATGGAGCGCCCCTGGTGGAGGGAGGATGGAGCGCCCCTGGTGGAGGGAAGGATGGAGCACTCCTGGTGGAGGGAAGGATGGAGCGCCCTGGTGGAGGGAAGGATGGAGCGCCCCTGGTGGAGGGAAGGATGGAGCACACCTGGTGGAGGGAAGGATGGAGCACACCTGTGGAGGAAGGATGGAGCACACCTGGTGGAGGGAAGGATGGAGCGCCCCTGGTGGAGGGAAGGATGGAGCGCCCCTGGTGGGGGGGGAAGGATGGAGCGCCCCTGGTGGGGGGGAAGGATGGAGCGCCCCGTGGGGGAGGGAAGGATGGAGCGCCCCGTGGGGGAGGGAAGGATGGAGCGCCCCGTGGGGGAGGGAAGGATGGAGCGCCCCTGGTGGAGGGAAGGATGGAGCGCCCCTGGTGGAGGAAGGAACGAGCGCCCCTGGTGGAGGGAAGGATGGAGCGCCCCTGTTGGAGGGAAGGATGGAGCGCCCCTGGTGGAGGGAAGGATGGAGCGCCCCTGGGGGAGGGAAGGATGGAGCGTCCCTGGCGCGGGAAGGTGGAGCGTCCCTGGTGAGGGAGGATGAGCACACCTGGTGGAGGGAAGGATGGAGCACACCTGGTGGAGGAAGGATGGAGCGCCCCTGGTGGAGGGAAGGATGGAGCGCCCCGTGGGGGAGGGAAGGATGGAGCGCCCCGTGGGGAGGGAAGGATGGAGCGCCCGTGGGGGAGGGAAGGATGAAGCGCCCCTGGTGGGGAAGGATGGAGCGCCCCTGGTGGAGGGAAGGATGGAGCGCCCCTGGTGGAGGAAGAAGATGGAGCGCCCTGGTGGAGGGAAGGATGGAGCGCCCCTGGTGGAGGAAGGATGGAGCGCCCCTGGTGGAGGAAGGATGGAGCGCCCCTGGTGGAGGGAAGGATGGAGCGCCCCTGGGGGAGGGAAGGATGGAGCGCCCCTGGGGGAGGGAAGGATGGAGCGTCCCTGGCGCGGGAATGATGGAGCACACCTGGTGGAGGGAAGGATGGAGCGCCCCTGGTGGAGGAAGGATGGAGCGCCCCTGGGGGAGGGAAGGATGGAGCGCCCCTGGGGGAGGGAAGGATGGAGCGTCCCTGGCGCGGGAATGATGGAGCACACCTGGTGGAGGGAAGGATGGAGCGCCCCTGGTGTGAGGAAGGAGGATGGAGCGCCCTGGTGGTAGGGACGGATGGAGCACCCCTGGTGGGAGGAAAGGAAAGGAGCCCCCTGGTGGAGGGAACGGATGGAGCACACCTGGGGTAGGAAGGAGCCTTAAAGACAAGCAAGCAGTCAAGATGCCTTATTAGGCGAATACCAGTAAATAAGCCCCTTGATCTCCTTAACTACTTATACCCACAGCGCCGCCTTGCTCTCTGTCTCTGTGGTGTCGCAACTCCTGTGGCTTGGCTTTCAAACTTGTGTAGGAGGCACTTGGACTAGAGAAAGCTTGGCACCTGCAAGACTCAGAAACACAGGCGCCTTTCACAATTTTTAAATGTCTAAAAAGAATGCTTGAGCAGTCTTCTGAAGAGAACTCAACATATTCCTGCTGTGCAGTTGCCGTTCATCCTTCGTGAGTGGTTTGCCTTGCTGCGCAGTGTTGTAATGCGTGTGAAAGGAGTCTGTGACACGCCTCTGGTCCCATTGCCAATGAAACGTGCTGCTCGTCGCAACATGCCACTCTACAAAGCTTTGAGTTATCCTCATTAGCAAAGTCTGCTACAGAGACCGGGGTACCATGATTGGCTCACACTGTTGCATTCTTTCCTCCTATTCAGGACATCACACATCTGACTGAAGCATTTCCTGGCTGCAACACACTGAGGTAGACAAGGGATGGGGCAGAAACTAAACACCTCTTGGCCTACACCCCACTGGCACTAGGTGCCACCTTCTTATCCCTTTCTTTCCATTTGTTCCCTGGAGGAGACAGTCAACTCTGCTTTATTTAAGCAACTTTTCGGATTAGAGTGTGGTTTATGAAACAAGTTGTTATGGTTCGAGTGCCTTACAGAAGGTGAAATGATTTGTATCCGTCGAATCCAATGTAAACATGTCCATCTTTCTCTCTCTCAGCCTCTCACAGAAGGAATCTTTCGGAGATCTGCAAATACAACGATTGTTAAAGAAGTGCAGCACAAGTACAACCTGGGTGAGTAGAAGTGCATTTTACAGTATGTATCCCATCTGGCCCTGCGGTAAGCACTGCATTAGAAAGATTCTCCTTCCACCTGTGCAGCCGGTTCGGCAAACTAGGTCTATTTGCTGCTCCAGGACTTGCAGCAAAATCGGACAGAATAAACCCTTTCTGCTCCTGCAGCCCTTTGAGGTGAATTTCTATCCAACTCCAGCCCACAGTCCAGGTTCTTCTGTGATATCTATTGGTGGAGCCCCTGTACCTTCAGCAGATTACACCCCATGTTCAGTGGCATTACTCAGACCTTGCAGCGCCTCCCCATGCGCCCCTGTAACGCCTATGCCACCTACCCCTGCAACACCTGCGGAGTAAATGCCCAATCACTGCCTACCCTGCCATATACACCCAAACCTCAACCTATGCATTCTTTTCACCTCACTCTACCCATTTCCTTAGCAGTCAACAAATGCTTAAGGGTCTCCATCCTGCATTCCGTAATTCTTCATAAATATACCCACGCCCCTGCCCTGGCCGGGCCAGGAGCATAGGGGCAGCTCTAGCAGGGTCATGTAAGCGAACCCAGACAGACTTAAGGTCGTGATTGGCAGGGCATGGCCTGTGGAACACTCCTTAGCATCTGACGCCCGCACCTTACAAGGTGTCAGACAACCTTCGGACCTGCAGCAGAGTTTGCTTTGAACTGCATCTGTTACTCCCACCATCCGCCTCTTGCAGCAAGGCTCAGAAGATAAGTCTAGAACAGGAACGTTCTTACTGTCTGACTTGTTTGTCGGAAGCGGCTGTGTGGATGAAGGACATCTGCCTAAATCTTAATGCTGACAACATGGATGTAGAAGTTCTGGTTAGCCATCCCGCCCCCCTCCCCTGTACAAGGTGAGCAGCCTTGTGGCCGCACCTCAAATCTTTACGTGGCCTCCTGTTCCATTCTTCTCCGAATATTGTACCCTCTGCCTTCGCACGTCTGCTCCTTCCTTGTATATCAGGGTTTCCTCTTCCGTTGTTCACTTGAAAAATCTGACTTTATTAGATTTCAGTCTACACTATCTTGCTTTTTTGCTAGTGACATGATGCCCCAGGGCGTTTACACACACTGTTAAAACCCTGCATTTCATTTTTACTCCATTGACAGTCAGTTTCCACCACCAGACACACATTTATGCACCCGTGTACTCATGCGCACGCCGATTCAGGTTTTCTCCACACTGCCCCAGCATACTTGTTGTATTACCATACAGTTCCTGATACCATAGCATGCCTTCTACCTCTGTGGGCAACACATTGAGTACTCCTATGACTCCAAGGTCAAAGTATGCCCCCAATGGTTGCTGCCTAATTCATTAAATTTCATGTGCGTAAAACAGGATATTACTCCAACCCCACCCACC
The DNA here is from genome assembly GCF_964261635.1 of Lissotriton helveticus. Classification (NCBI taxonomy): domain Eukaryota; kingdom Metazoa; phylum Chordata; class Amphibia; order Caudata; family Salamandridae; genus Lissotriton; species Lissotriton helveticus. The sequence continues at coordinate 484,141,255 of NC_136062.1, read as the reverse complement.
AGATGAATGTTGATGTAGAATTGCTACAAGCTTCAAAACTTCCACATACCTCTGTGCAGTACATGCCACGTTTTCATGCAATACCTGCAGTACACACTCCATCGAGTACTGCCGCAAGCAAACTGTCTGCAGCAGCCGCTCTCTCTGACCTCAGAGCAGGTATTCCCCCATTTGTCTCCGTAGTAAAGGAGTGGTTCTCGCCACCTATGTCAACTGCAGCTACAGTAACTCTGCTAACTGTACCGTTCTTTCAGAACCGCCTTCCTTCCCTCCAGAGATCTTCATTTGTGGCCAAAGGCACTTCATAGTCTCACCAACCACAGCATTGCTGGGCTCATGTTCCCCTCCCCCACCCCAAGAGAATTAGGCCATAGCCCTAAAAGCATGAAAAACTGTCTCTGCACTTTTAAGCAAACATATGTAAGCAGCATTTAACAAAAAACAACACAGTAAAAACATTTACTTTGCAAAACTCTTATGTCAAGAAGTCCCTAGAGGGAAATGATTTGGAGGATTCAAGGAGTGGTGAGGAAATGAGAGCGGAGAAAACTACTGAAAATGAAAGATCTCTAATCCCACACTTTTTAGGTACATTACCAACCCACCAACCCCGCCCCAAAAAACATCACCAGAAACATATAACAAAAGTTAGCTACTGGTATTGAATTGCCTCTGAAATGCACATTAGGAATACAGCCCAGTGCAAGTAATAATTGGAAGTATATTTGCACTCTGAGCCATTTGAAGATTCACGCAATACTTTAATCAGGAGAAAGGTTTTATCTATTAAGTGCGGATTTGAATAATCGCTGTTATAAAGTTAGTCGGAGGGTGCCTGAGGAAGGGCGTGCAGAAGCACCAGTGGGACGACTCGTCTCAATCAAAAGGAGAGAGCACAGACCGTAGAAAAGAAAGGTCTTTCCAAGGCTACTGGAGCACAGTGTGAAGTGTTAGAAGATGCCCATCCGCTATGTCCTCTGAGGTTAACCTACAGAATAGAAGCCATCCATGGAGCCATTTATCACACAGCGGGTCAAGAACATGGACAGGCTTTCTGCTACTGATCATGCCTAATATTATCCTGCATGTCCTGACTTTCTGCCGTTACCTGTATGCAAATATGTACCTACCCGAGCCAGAGGACTGATCAGTGCTTTACAAACTCCTAAATAAATAAATACCGTTAATCTAATTCTACATGAGAGAACCCACATGCACAAAGCGAAGGAAGTAACTTTACAAGAGACATACATGCATTGGGACAGCTCAGTGAACATTTATGGATTACTTTGGCTGCTTGCAAAGGTGATACAATGTGAACTCCAGAAAGAAGCCATCATTAGCTCCTTACAAGTGTTGAGAACATTAGCTTCATGTATCAAGACGCTTGATATAGGCAGCTGAGTGGAAAGCTTCAAAGTGCGCATGTCACTTTGGCTGGCATAAGACAGCTGACCTAAGTGATGTGTGTACTTTGGAGCATCCAGCCAGGCTCTGCTCCTGTCCTCTGCTGTCTCTAGACTCGGGATAGGCTGGCTGCTGTAGTGCGTACGTTGGAAAAATAAAATGGAATCTTTCCATTGCCATTTTATTTTTTGACCTGCACGGATCACAGCAGGCAGGGGCGATTTACCCCCCACCTCCCTCCCCCATCCTTGTGAAGAAACAGCCCCTGCTTGTAAGTATGTTTTCATTATATTAAATAGCTTTTTTAACCCGTTGCGTGCTGCCGTTGGCCAACGGCAGCACTACCTCGCTAGTGCTGCCGTCAGCCAACGGCCGACGCGGCCCCGCCCACCTTTTAGAACGCCCGCACTGCGCCGAAAGAACAGCCGCAGTTAAGGCATTAAAGAAATGTTATAGAAATATATATTTCCAGAACGTGGTCTGGGATCTTGTGGGCATGATAATTTGCAGTGCTCATGACTTCAATGAACATTCCCGTGATGGAGGACTAGGGTACTGGTAAGCAATTATACGTCCTTTACATGCCCTTATCACAGTCTCCTCCATTGTAGAATAACAGGAATATGTTCGAGGCATGTGAGCTGTAGATCACATGCTATGCATACTCCTGCCATCTAGTGTTGGGTCCGGATGTTTGCAAGTTGTTTTTCTTCGAAGAAGTCTTTTCCAGTTTAGAGGTAGGTTACTCCTCCTTTTGGTGATAGTGCGCATGGGCATCGACTCCATTGTTAGATAGTTTTTTTCTGCCATCTGGTTTGGATGTGGATTGCTGCACTCCGGTTCGAAGTGAAGTGAAGTGAAGGGGTTTTGTAGAGCGCGACTGCTGCCCGAGGGTGTCCAAGCGCTAAATAGAGAAAATGAAACACTGAGGGACAGGGGAGAAAGACCAGGGGGAGAGCTAATTTCTGAAGAGGAATGTTTTCAGCTCTTTGCGGAAGGACGAGAGAGTAGGGTTGGACCTTAATGCGAAGGGGAGAGAGTTCCATAGTCTAGTAGCATTGAGCGTGAAGGACCTGCCTCCTGCTCTGGACCTTTTGATTCTGGGGACTGCAGCAAGAAATGCATTTGTGGAACGAAGAGATTTACCGGGGCAGTAAGGGGAGAGAAGTGAATGGTTAATCTCAGGACTAGCTCTATGGAAGGCTTGGTACGATATGCACAGGGTTTTGAACTTAATTCTGTCCCTGACGGGGAGCCAGTGAACCCGTCTCTGGTTTCCCTTGGTGCACAAGACACTCACCCTCGCTAGTATTGTTTTGATCGCGTTATCCCATTCTCTGCGTATCATATTAAGTGAAAAAACCTTCTTTCGATCGGGTAGCTCGTGTAAGGCTGTCGGGCCTACCCATGTCGGTCCGCCTCGCAGTAGATGGAACGGACTCCATTTAAATTCTGCCTTCGGTGCCACACGGAGTTTCAGCGCACCGACTCACAGGAAGTGTGCAACTTGTACTTGTCTCCGGAGCACAGTGAACAGGACTGCAACACGTGTAAGGCTTTCCGACCATGGGGCTCGACGCTGCGACATGCAAAGCCAACACACAAGTTCCATTCCGGACCTCTTCGGAGAAGATATAGAACAAGAGGCCGAAGATGCCATGGGATCCGAAGAGGAACAAGATCCAATCTTCATTTACTGTTCCGAGGGGGACAAAGACATCGCGCAAGGGCAGCGTACCATGAGTACAGATCCTCCCTTGCTCCAAAGTCCACCTCAGCCCAAGAAGAAGGCTGCGGTCCAACCCCCCTCCTCCAGTCGGCACTGAGAACATATTTCTGATGCCCCACCCTCCTGCTCACCACCGAATCATACCCAAAGCCTTCCGGCTTCGAACAGAGCTGTTCGTAAACGGGTACCGAGCCAAAACTTTCGGGATCAAAGTCAAAGAAAGTCTCCGCCCCACCCCCTTCGATGCCTTCAAATGTCTTCGGATCCAAAATCTTCAGCATCCAAAGCCCCAGCACTGAAACCTTCAGCACCGAAACAAACCGATGTGCTGATTCCATCCAAAGAGCAACATTTCAATGATCCGCCCTCCAAACTGCATCCGAAACAGCTGGAGCTATATATTCACCCAACGACATATTTCCACAAAAGTGACAATAAAACGCAGACCTGAGACATAAGAGGTATACCACATTCCTTTAAAAAAGTAAAAATGTTGGTACTAATCCTTCTCCTCCCCTTCCATCACCTCCTTCTCCTCAATTTCAACTCTTGCTAATTTCACCTGAACACTCGCCACCACATACACTAGTAATCAGGATGATGGGGATAAGGCTGGGGACAATGAGCTAATACCTACAGACCCCTGGACAGATTACTACACCAATTCCGCTACAGGGATATGATCCTGAACTGTACCCTACAAAGCCTTCGCCACCGGACGACAGTGCAGGATACATAGAACTGTTGGGTAGAGCTGCTAACTACCATGAGGTTCAGCTGTATAAGGAATCCCTGGGAGAGGATTTCCTTTTCAAGACTCTTAGTGATACGCAAAAGTCTTTGCACACACTCCCAATGCTCGGGGGTATGATCAGACATGTGGATGACATTTTTAATGATCCCGTCAGGGCACGCATTCTCACCCCCAGGGTAGACAAGAAACATAAGCTGGCACCATCAGATCCAGCATACATAAGGGGGCAGTTTCCATTGTATTCCTTGGTAGTTTCCAACGCACGTAAAAGGGCCAATTCCCAAACAACAGGAGGCGCTGCACCAGCAGACAAAGAATCTAAGCTCATAGACGCCTCGGGGAGAAGAGTAGCCTCCCAGGCTGCGATCTTTTGGCGCATCTCCAATACACCAGCTCTGTTAGCATTGGGATGAAATGGAGCAGTTGCTCCAATTTCTACCTGATGAGCACAAGTCCAAGGCGCAAGGCCTAGTGCAGGAGGGCCAGCTCATTTCCAATAATTCAATCTTGAGCGCCCTAGATGCTGCAGACACTGCAGGAAAGGGGGTGAATACCAGCGTCCTTTTAAGAAGGCATACCTGGTTACGTATTTCAGGATTCAAACCAGGGGTTCAAACTTCTATCCTGAACACACCTTTTGACAAGGAACACCTCTTTGGCGCTGCAGTAGGTTCCTCACTAGAAAAAAATAAGAAGGACACAGGAGTGGCCAAATCTATGAGAGCCCTTCAATTAACCCCAGGAGGCGGTTCCTTTTGGTGCTCCTTCTACAGCGGAGGGTCCAAGAATACCTCCTCAGATACTACCCCACCACCTATAAAAGCAACAATCAACCCTCTGCCTCAAAGGGTTATTTCAGAGGGGGTTACAGAGGCAACAATGGCAAAGGAAGAGGCTCCAAAACACGGGCCTCTTCTCCAATACCAAACAGTCTCTTGCCTACACTCCCCCCGACCATTTAGCACATGTCGGGGTCGTCTTTCACATTTCCTACCCGTCTGGCAGTCCATAACTACAGACAAATGGGTATTGGATATTATCTGTTCTTGGTATTGCCTGGAGTTCACCACCAATCCTCCAAACATTCCTCCACGTTCACACATATTGTCACCGGATCACTTACACCCCCTCAAACAAGAGCTTCAGTCTCTCCTTTTAAAAGGGGCTATAGAGCCCGTACCACAACAATACCACGGGTTGGGCATATACTCCTTTTACTTTCTCATACCCAAAAAGGACGGTTCTCTCAGACCAATCTTGGACCTCAGAGAAGTAAATCTTTACATAAGTCAGAACATTTTCACATGGTAACTCAACAAGTTACCATGTTACCACTTCTGCAACAGGGGGACGTTCTGTCTACTATAGACTTAAAGGACTCCTATTTTCATATTCCAATACATCCCGATTACCGCAAATTTCTCAGATGTGTGGTAGCCAGCCAACGTTATCAGTTCAAGGTACTCCTGTTCTGAGTCACCACTGTTCCCAGAGTCTTCACAAAGTGTCTGGCAGTAGTCGCTGCTCACCTGAAAAGACAACACATTCATGTCTTCCCCTACTTGGACGACTGACTTATCAAAGCCAACACGTATCCGAAGTGTCTACAACACACTCACAGGACACTACTGTTACTACACCAACTAGGGGTTCACAGTCAATGTGTTGACATCGCATCTCCAACCTGTCAACACTCAAAACTACCTAGGGGTCCCTTTAGATGCTCAAAAGGCTCTGGCCTTTCCCAAAGCAGCCAGGATTCGCAACATTCAGGCTCTAGTTCTCCAGTTTCTGTCCAATCACTCGCTTCCAGCTCGAATGTATATGCAACTACTGGGAATTATGGCATCTTGCATCATAATCGTTCCCCATGCAAGGCTTCAAATGCGTCCTCTACAAGAATGCTTAGCGAGTTAGTGGAACCAATCGTGGGGTCTGTTAACCGATCTAGTGTTAGTAAGCGGCCGTACTCATCACTCTCTGCAGTGGTGGAAAACACAAAATTTCTCAAAAGAACGGCCCTTCATAGACCCAGTTCCACAGACAATACTAAGAGCGAATACGTCCCTCTCTGGCTGGGGGGGCTCATCTTCAACAACACACCGTGCAAGGCCTGTAGAGTCAACAGCAAATAACTCTTCACATAAACCATCCAGAGCTGCTAGCCGTGTTTCAAGCACTCAAAGAATTCACCTGGTTGGCAAAGCTGTCCTAGTTTTTACCAACAACATGACAGCTATGTATTACATACAAAAACAGGGTGGGGGGGTGACACTCTCCAACTGTCGCACTTGGCCCAAGACATTTGGAGGTGGGCTATTCACCACAAAATCTATCTCCTAGCGGAACACCTCCCAAGAGTGAACAATCAGATTGCCGATCTTCTCAGCAGACAGTGACAGCAAATACACAAATGGGAACTTCACACTCAAGCTCTCCTCCCATACTTTCAATGTTGGGGAGTTCCTCAAATGGAAATGTTTGCCACACACCAAAATGCAAAATGCCCAAAGTTCGCCTCCAGGTACCCACACCTTCTCTACAAAGGCAATGCACACTGGATGAACTGGTCAGGGATATTTTCCTACTCTTTTCCGCCTCTCCCACTCATTCTATTAGTGGTTCAGAAACTCAGGCAAACATCCCTCACACTGAGCCTAGTAGCTCCTACAAGGGCCCGTCAACCGTGGTTCACAACCCTGTTGGAGCTCTCACTAGTTCCACATCAAAAGCTACACCTCACATCCAGTCTCCTCACACAGAGCCATGTTGAAATCAGACACCAACTGAACCTCTCGATCTGGCTCCTGAAATCATAGTTTGTTATCTAAATCTCCCATCACACTGTATGAAGATCATCAGAGAGGCCAGAAGGCCTACTACAAGAGCCTGTGATGCAGCTCAATGGAAACATTTTGTTATCTATTGCAATAATATCAATCTTCTGGATGCAACAATACAAAATATCATCTTTTATCTGTTACACTTGCAGCAGTCGGGATTAGCGTATACTTCTTTCCGACTACATCTTGCGGCAAAAGCTGCGTATTTACAGATTAAGTATCATTTATCGCTTTGCAAAGGGAGTGGGGTTGGCCTAACGGCTAAGGCGCTCGACCTCGGACCTGGGGAACTTGGTTCGAGTCTCGGTAACGACGCCAAAAAAACCCCTGTGGTTCTGGGCAAATCACTTAATCTCCCCGTGCCTAAAAAATGAAAGTAACTGGTGCTATGTAAAGCGCTCTGATAACTGATTCGGTTCGGTTCAAGTTCGCGCTATATAAAACTCTTTAAAAAAAAAAAAAAAAAAAAGTGCCAGTAATCACAGCTTTCATGAAAGAACTTTGAGTTATACCAAATAGACTTCCACCTGCCACGCTGAGGAATTTTAACATACTCCTCTCAAGATTAATGGGCCCACCTTTTGAACCCAGGCATTAAAATGTGAGCCAAAGTTTCTCTCCTGAAAGACTGCTTTCCTCATTGCAATCACGTCACTGAGAAGAGTGGGTGAACTACAGGCACTAACCATAGAAGAACCTGTTTTCCAACTCCACGGTGACAAAGTGGTTCTTCCTACTAATCCCAAGTTTCTACCTAAGAAAGTTTCTGCCTTTCATATCAACCAATCCGTTCAGTTAAGTGTATTCTTTCCTCAACCTGATTCAGTGGCAGAACGAGCTCTACATTCCTTAGATGTCAGAAGAGCTCTTTTATATTACATTGAAAGGATTTATTTATTTATTTATTCAAAGTTTTATATAGCGCAAACAAGATCCTTACAGATATCAGAGCGCTTCACAGAGACAGGGGTAGGGGGCAGCAGGAATGAACAGAGATAATGGGAGCAATATAATAGTCACTAACATAGTAGGATAATAATAACGTACAGAAAACATATCAATATACAATCAGGTAAACAAGTAATATAAGACGGCACAAGTCATTGATCCCACTACAGAAGGGTTCAGGTAAACCTTGGATGTGTGGATGGCTTATACCAATTTCTTAGGATAGAGAGAACACTGGGTGGGGGCATCGGGAGGGTGATTCAATAAACCAAAGTGTATCATATATTGGTAGGTAGTAAGAGAGTAGCATAGTAGTATCACCATCAAGTAGGAGTATAGTGCCAAAGGACAGGTGAACAGTGATACAAAGCGATGCAGAGTCTCTGATCCAGCATCTATAAAGTTCAGGAGATCTTGGCCAGAAGGATGGTTTTCACCTCTTTCTTGAAGAATGCAGTGGAGGAGACAAGCCTGGTTTCAGGAGGGAGCGCATTCCAGATCCTGGCGCCATTCCTGAGAAGGAGCGCCTGTATGTCCTCTCTTTCCGGAATCTACGGGGTTTCAGGAGTAGATTTTTTTGTACTTCTATTTGCAAAGCCCAACAACTTTTTGTTGCTTTTGCACCACCACACAAGGGCAATTCCATATTCAAGTCGGGTATTGCCAGATGGATTATTAAATGCATTCAAACTTGTTATGCAAAAGCAAAAATAACTTTAACTATATCCCCTAGAGCGCATTTAACTCGCAAAATGGGGACTACTTTGGCTTTCTTAGAAAACATCCCCATAGTTGATATGTGTAAAGCTGCAACATGGTCTACACCACACACATTCACCAAGCCATATTGTGTAGATGTGTTAGCAAGACAACAAGCTAATGTGGGCCAGGCAGTACTCAAAACACTGTTTCAGACAACTCCACCAGCTACAGGTTAGCCACCGATTTTGGGAGAATACTGCTGTATAGTATATGCAAAGCATGTGATCTTCAGCTCACATGCCTCAAACGGAACATTTTACTTACCTAGAAAGCATTTGTTCTTGGCATGTAGAGCTGTGGATTCACATGCATCCACCTGCCTCCCCGGGTAACTGTAACTGTTGCAATTCTCTATCTTATTCAACATACATATGCATGGACCTCTCTATTCTTTACTTAATAACTCCATTCTCACCCTCTGTGGGAAAACAATGGAGTTGATGCCCATGCTCTCTATCAAGGAACGGTGTTATCACCTACCTCATGACTGGAAAATACTTCTTCGATGAAAAACAACTTGCACACATCTGGACCCAACACTAGGTGGCAGGAGTATGCAAAGCATGTGAATCTACAGCTGTACATTCGAAGAACAGATGTTCACTAGGTTAGTAACATTATCCTTATTTAGCATCAACTGAATGGCGTACTTCAGTTATGTGCCTAGTTACTTCATCCTTTCACTCTCCTTTCCTCGCCTGTGTCCTCGCTACTCTCCATCCTCGCTACTCTAGCCGCAGTGTTTTTAGCCTATTTTGTTATCTCAGTTGCTGCTCTCCTCGCTGGCTCTCCTGTTCACACTCCTCCCATGCTGCTTTCAGCCCCTTTCTCTTCTCCTCACTCTCTTCGTGCTCTCCTCGTCCTCTCCCAGGCCTTTTTCTTCTCTCCCTTACCTGGCTTTTCTAATCACGCTTGCACCTCAGTTCTTCGCCATCACTCCCTTATTCCCTTTTCTCTTTGTTGTCTCCTTGTCTCCAGGGGTTCCAGTGAATTTCGAACAATACGAGGACGTTCATCTCCCCGCGGTCATCTTGAAGACATTCCTGCGGGAACTACCTGAGCCCTTGCTCACCTTCAAGCTCTTTGATGACGTGGTCTCGTTTTACAGTAAGTGAGCCATGTGAATGTGTGCCCAGCCATGTGAGTGGGAATGTCCTGCCCTTGCAGGGCCAATCTTTCATGGTAAGAGAGCAACAAGTACTCACTCCCTTGCAGAAAGGCACATTTGGGTTGTCTTACACTAGGAGCTCCCCTCAGGAGCTCTTACTTAATAATAGAGATGCTTTCGCGGAAGAGGGAAAGATTCACAGAGCGCACTAGGGGTGAATCAACCACTTCTCAGGATTATGCTGAGCTAAATGTTGCTGTTTATTCACTGCTCCTAATAGTATCAATGCCTTCATGGTACAATGTGGAGTTCTCTGTTGCTTCAAAGTGAGGCCCTAGAGGGCTGAGCGATTTCTGGTGGACGGGTGCCCTGCAGAAGAGGGAGCCTGGTTCATTTCAGCAGCCAGGGGGTTTGAGTGCGGAGTAGCTCTGTTGACGGCAGGAGGGTCTCATGTGCCAAACCGGAGGTCTGAGGGGACGTACACACCACAATGTGCTAGACACTTATTCAGGGCTGGCAGCAGGTCATGAGGAAGGGCAGGGTGCAAATGGGCCGAAGCAGAGGAGTCATAACAGCAGTGAAGGTCATTTTTAGTTTCAATCATTTTTATTATGTTATGTTTGAAACATTTATAGAGCACGCGTATACCCATAGGTGTCTTGGCCCTTGCTGACCCGAGCATCCGGAATTAGAACCGTTTAGTTGCTAAAGAGCCACGTTTTCAGCTCCTTCCTAAATGTAATAAGGGGTAAACATAGCTCTAAGATATGAAGGGAGACCATTCCAGAGCCTGGCCTTGACTCCCCAGTTCACTTTCTTGAATCGGGGGGTGGTAAGTGTTCTAGCAGTAGACGAACGTAGGGGTCTATTGGAGATGTACCACCTAAAGTGTTCCCATAAACATTCAGGGCCTGCATGATGCAGGACTTTGTGGGCCACTCAGAGGGCTTTGAAAGTACCCGCTTATGAACCGGGAGTGCAGCTTTTGTATTCCCGGGTAATCAAGTGAAATTTTAGGATGTTGAAAATCATTCTGGCTTCTGCATTTTAGACCAATTGGAGCCTTCTAATCAGGTTTTCTTGTAGGTTCATGTACAGTCCATTGCAATAGTCCAATTTTGAGAGGACTAGTGCTGTAATCAAGTTTTTTCTGGTCTTACAAGTAACATAAGGCAGAATTTTCCTAATCATAAGGGTTGCCTTTGGTCACCGGTAATGGTGATGGGCCGAGAGCATCGGGCCACCAGGCTAGAGACTAAGCAGGTGAGGGATTTCCAAGCAGAAATACTTCGGTTTTACTCAGGTTGAGTTTTAAGCAATGTTTACTCATCCATAGACGGATGGCTCCTATGCAGACGTGCAGCCTTGAAGGGCCTGAGGAATCTTTGTCAGCGGCTGACACTACTAATTGGGTGTCATCCGCATAGGAGGTGGAAATCAAGTTTAAACTTTTAATAAGGAAAGCCAATTCTGAGACCTAAATATTAAAAAGGGTTGGGCTCAATGATGGTCCCTGTGGAAGCCTGCATGGTAAAGTAAAAGATGCGGAGTCAAAATGGCCCAAGCTCAGTGATTGGGTCCTCTCTGAGAGGAAGGACGTAAGGAGGAGGAGGACCTTGTCTTTAACCCCTATGGTGTTTAAACGGTGGATCAAAGTCTTATGGTCCATGTATCGAAGGCTGCCGGTAAATCCAGAAGAAAGAGGGCAGCTGATCCCTCCCCCCAACCCCCACTATCTAAGGAAGTTCGTATTTCTTCTGTGGTTTTGTTGAGGGCGGTTTCTGTGCTGTGACCTGCTCTGAAGCCAGACTGGGTGGGGTCCAACTGATGGTTGTCGAGAATAAATTTCGATAGTTTAAGGTTCATGATACTTTCTGCATTTTTTGCAGGAAGGGGAAGCCTAGAGATGGGGCTATAGTTGTTCGGATCCTTAATGACAAGATTGGACTTTATTAGTGAGAGAATGGAAGCTTGTTTCCAACTGGTGGGGAGAACACCCCTTGAGAGAACATTTGGTTAAAAATGAAAGATAAATTGGTGGAAATGAGTTCTGGAACCAATTTCAAAACCCTTGGGGGGCATGGGTCATCAGTTGACCCTGATTTTGCTTCTAGCAAGAGAGTGGCCACTAGATTAGGGGAGGTGGGTGAGAATTCCAGGAAGGGTGGTGGGCCAGGTCTTTCTGCTGTCTTAGCTCATTGTTGTCCTCTGACACCCAAGTTATCAAATCTTTTAAAGATCTGATCGGCCTTCTTTTTGAAGGTGAAGGCCAGGGTATCGCAGAATTGTTGCTGTGTGTGGTCGAGTTATTATTTGGGACAGAAGTAAGCTTAGTGACCACCTGGAACAATTCCTTATTGGAATTGGACACATTATCAATTATTTGTGTGTAATAGTGACTCTTTTATTTAATAAGAAGGTTTTTGTATTTGGCTAGGGTTAATTTGTATTACTGTTTATCTTGGGCATCATAAAGCTTACGCCTGTGTCTTTCTTGCTTTCTACAGGCCTGTTTCTCCAGTCTCAAGGCTTCAGAGGGGCTGAAGGTGCCTTTCGTTCTGTTATCATGTGAGGGAGTAGGTGGAGCTAATTTCCCATAGGTGGAATTAAGCCGTTTGGTATAGGTGGTGAATGCCATGTTTGCGTCGGGCGGGAGGTCTGGTTGGTTCTGCGCTTGACATTAAGTTATTAGGACTGAGTCTATTTTGTGCCAGGCTCTTCGAGTGGCGGAGTTAACTGGCTTAGAAAAGGCATGTGCTTTAAACGGCAACATTTGCACAAAAAGTATGACTTGGTGGTCAGACCAGCAGAGTGGAGGCATGTTTTTGACTGAAATAGCAGGATTCTTTGAGAAAAGCCCATCAAGTGTGTGACCAGCCGAGTGGGTGGGGTCCCTAATAAGTTGACTACATCCATCCCTACGAGGGCTATGGTGTCTATGGTTGATGGCTTCCAAATGGAAATTAAAGTCACCAAAAATAGTGAAATTATCAGATTGACGGCCAAACTCCAGTAATGACTGAAAGTTGTGCAAAAAGTAGCTTTTTGCCCGTGGAGGGCGATATAAAAGAATGCCATTGAACGTCATCTGCTCATGGCTGCCTAATTTGAGGAAAAATACCTCTGTCGATAGAGGGAACCGCTGTGCAGTGGGCCGCAATCCAACTGCGATATATCGGAGCGAGGCCACCCCTTCTTTTTATGGATCTATCAAGTTTGAACTGGTATCCAGTTGGAACTGCTACCACAAAATCAGGGTTGGCTGCCTCGTCAACCCATGATTTGGTGATGAATAGCACATCTAGATTTGCAGTGTCTGAGTTCAGCGACTTCATATTTGTGTTTGGGCAGGGATCGTGCGTTGATAAGGGCAAGATTTAAAATGGAGTTACTGTTAGTGAAGGGGGAAGCCATTCATTAATGGTGGGTAAGTCGGGAGGAGGTCTCAGAATGGTTACATTACAGTTTGGGCATGAAAGACTAACTGTAGGGGCTAACGAGTCTAAGCAGAGTTTGGTGCAGCCAAGGAAGCAAGGGGAGCATGAGGTAAGGAGATTCCTTCCTGAGTATTTAATACAGGCATCCCCCTTCGGAGAAAATGATCAGGGTTCCTGGCCTAGGCCCGGTCCCGGCACAGGTAGTTTTGCCTTTGGTGCTCCCGCTGCACAGAAGCGATGTGCCCATGAATAAGAACCCTCTAGAGGAGGGGAGCATGTCCAGCCTCAGCGCTGCCAGCGTGAAAGATAAAAAGTATGTATGTATGTATTTTGGTATTTGTTAAGCGCATATATTACCCGGAGGGACCAGAAGAATAGGAGGGGGGAGACCGTCTGAGGGGGAAGTGCTAAAATAGCCAGGTTTTGAGGGATCTGCGGAATTTCTTGTGATCGATTTCCAAGCGGAGATGTAGAGGCAATATGTTCCATATCACAGGAGCAGTTCTGAAAAAGCAACTGCCACCGTTCTTGGCTGTGTGGATCTTGGGTACAGTTAGAAGTTGTTTACTGGTGGAGCAAAGGGTTCTTACTGCACCCTAGTACAGCGCCTCAGCAACGTCTGAATCCAGGAGAAGGCACTGGAGTGGATCACCTCCTTCCTCACCGGAAGGACACAGAGAGTCCGCCTCCCCCCGTTCAGATCGGAGGCCATCGAAGTCATCTGCGGCGTCCCTCAAGGCTTCTCACTCAGCCCAACTCTCTTCAACGTCTACATGAGCCCCCTCGCAGCCATCGCACGCCAGCACAACCTGAACATCATCTCCTACGCCGACGACACCCAGCTGATCCTCTCCCTCACCAACGACCCCGCCACCGCCAGAGCCAACCTGCACGAAGGGATGACAGAAGTAGCCAAATGGATGTCGAACAGCCGCCTGAAACTGAACTCAGACAAGACGGAAGTCCTCATCCTAGGATCCTCACCCTCCGCCTGGGATGACTCCTGGTGGCCCCCCGCCCTGGGCAGCGCACCCAAACCAACTGACCACGCACGCAACCTGGGCTTCATCCTGGACTCCTCCCTCTCCATGACCAGACAAGTCAACGCCGTCTCCTCGTCGTGCTTCCACATCCTGCGAATGCTACGCAAGATCTTCCGATGGATCCCCACCGAGACCAGGAAGACGGTCACCCAGGCCCTCGTCACCAGCCGTCTGGACTACGGCAACTCCCTCTATGCCGGAACCACCGCCAAACTCCAGAAGAGACTCCAGCGGATCCAGAACACCTCAGCACGACTCATCCTGGACATCCCCCGCCGCAGCCACATCTCCGGACACCTGAGAGACCTGCACTGGCTCCCGGTCAACAAGAGAATCACCTTCCGTCTCCTCACCCACGCACACAAAGCCTTACACAACCAAGGACCAGGATACCTCAACAGCCGCCTCAACTTCTACGCTCCCACGCGCCAGCTTCGATCGACCAGCCACGCCCTCGCCGCCGTCCCCCGCATCCGAAGAGCCACCGCAGGAGGAAGGTCCTTCTCCTACCTGGCCGCCAAGACTTGGAACTCCCTTCCGACCCACCTCCGCCTGACCCAGGACCACCTCGCCTTCAGGAAGCAGCTCAAGACCTGGCTATTCGAGCAGTAGCGGACCCCCCCCCCCCCCCCAGCGCCTTGAGACCCTCCGGGTGAGTAGTGCGCTATACAAATGTTCTGAGTGATTGATTGATTGATTGATTGACTGGCTGATGTTTTATCAGTTTCTTGGCTAGAAATCTCGGTCCTTTACTGTTGAGGGTAAAGTGTACCAGACAGCATAGTTTAAAGTTTATCCCCTTTCTGATGGGAAGCACAGTGGAGGGTCGATAGACTGGGAGACGAGGGTGATCGAGGGGTAGGGGTGGGGGGGGGGGGGGTTATTGGTTTAGGACCAGCCTGGCTGCAGTGTTCTGCTGGACCTGAAGCTTTGTTAGATGTTCTTCATTTATGGATGCTAGTAATGCGTTGCTGTAGTCCAGTGGCTTATAATTAGTCCCTGTACTAGGGGCATGCGAGAGGATAGAGGGACCCATTGAAAGATTTTTCTGAGGCTGCGCATTAGACCATAGCAGGTGCGAACCACATTATTAACGTGATCCGACATGGAGAGTTTGTTGTCTATTATTACTCCAAGATTGCGTGCTGCGCCCACTTCACCTTCCGGAAACCCGTCTCACATCACCGCACCACACAGACTCCTAGACGTCGCTGGGGAAAAATCACCAAGGAGCTACTACAAACACACCTCGCACTCAACCCCCCGACCAACCCCACCGACCCCGAGGAGGGAGCCCGCACCCTCAGACTCTAGATGGACGATTACGCCAACACCCTAGTCCCAACGAGACAACACACCCACAGAGATACCAGTCAGAGAGCCGTGTAGTTCAGCCCGGAGCTCCTAGCCTCCAAACGCACCTGTCGGAGACTGGAAAACACCTGGCACGACGAGAAAACGCCTTACAGCCATGCAGCCCTCAAAGACGCCATCCGCAACCACGTCATCAGGACCACCAAGAAGGCCTCCTTCAAGGACCGCCTCGACAATAACGCACAAAATAGCAAGGAGCTCTTCAACATCGTGAAGGAACTCTCAAACCCCAGCTCCTGCACCAACGACATACCGCCGTCACAAGCCCTGTGCAACTCCCTCGCTGCCTTCTTCCACCGCAAGATCACCGACATCAATGACAGCTTCAATCCTCGGACGAAGCCCGCCAACCCCACCATACCGGACCCACGATACCCGCCGACCACGACCACCTCACCGCATGGACCAGCGTAACCACCGAGGACACCATCAAAACCATGAACACTATCCACTCAGGCGCCCCTTCCGACCCTCTTCCCCACCACATCGTCAACAAGGTCGACAGCTCCATCGCACCCCACCTGTGTAACATCATCAACCTCTCATTCAAGACCGCGACTTTCCCTGAGAGCTGGAAACACGCCGAGATGAACGCCCTACTGAAGAAACCCAAGGCGGACCCGAGCGACCCCAAGAACTTCCGGCCCATCTCTCTACTTCCGTTCCCGGCTAAGGTCATCGAAAAGATAGTCAACACCCAGCTCACCCGCTACCTGGAAGACAACAACATCCTCAACCCCTCTCAGTCAGGCTTCCGCAAGAACCACAGCACCGAGACCGCCCTCCTCGCGGCCACAGATGACATCAGAATCCTACTCGACAACGGCGAGACAGCAGCCCTCCTCCTGGACCTCTCCGCCGCCTTCGACACAGTCTGCCATCACACACTACGCACACGCCTCTACGACGCAGGGATCCGCGACAAGGCCCTGGACTGGATCACGTCCTTCCTCTCCGACAGAACCCAAAGAGTCCGCCTCCCCCCGTTCCACTCCGGAATCACCAAGACCATCTGCGGTGTCCCGCAAGGATCATACCTCAGCCCGACGCTCTTCAACATCTACATGGCTCCACTCGCACGCATCGCCAGACTTCACAACCTCAACATAATCTCTTATGCTGACGACACCCAGCTGATCCTCTCCCTCACCAGCGACCCCCTCACCGCCAAAGCCAACCTCCACCGCGGTATGAAGGCAGTTGCCGACTGGATGGAAGAAAGCCAGCTCAAACCTAACACGGACAAGACGGAGATCCTCATCCTTGGACCCAACCCCTCAGCCTGGGACGACTCCTCGTGTCCCACATCCCTGGGGACCGCCCCTACACCAACCAACCACGCACGCAACCTGGGAGTCATCCTCGACTCGAAACTCACCATGACCAACCAAATCAACGCAGTCTCTTCAACCTGCTGCTACACCCTCCGCATGCTCCGCAAGATCTACAGATGGATCCCTTCAGACACACGAAAAGCAGTCACCCACGCCTTCATCAGCAGCAGACTCGACTACGGCAACGCCCTCTACGCCGGAGCCCCGTCCAAGCTCATCAGCAGACTTCAAAGAATCCAGAACGCCTCTGCATGCCAGATCCTCAACGTCCCCCTCCGAGACCACATCACCCCCCACCTGAAAGACCTACACTGGCTCCCCGACGACAGAAGAATCACCTTCAAACTCCTGACCCACGCACACAAGGCACTCCACAACACCGGCCCAGAATACCTCAACAACCAACTATCATTCTACGTACCCAACAGGAGACTCCGCTCCGCCGACCTCTCACTGGCTGCCGTCTCACGCATCCACAGGACCACCTCCGGGGGTAGGTCCTTCTCCCACCGCGCCGCCAAGACATGGAACTCCCTCCCTCTCTTCCTACGACAGACAGGAGACCCTCAGACCTTCAGGAGACTACTCAAGACCTGGCTCTTCGACCACTAGCTACAGCCGCCCTCCCCCCCCCCCCCCCTTCCGCCCCCCAGCGCCTTGAGACCCTCGCGGGTGTGTAGTGCGCTTTATAAATTGACTGATTGATTGATTGATTTATTATCACTCCAAGATTGCGGGCTGCCTTCTTGGGTGAGGGGCGGGGTCCTAGGGAGGGCAGCCACCAGTTATTGGTCCATAGTTTTTGGGCATCACCAAAGAGCATTATTTCTGTTTTACTTGCGTTAAATAGAAGATGATTGTTAGTCATTCAGTCATTAACGGCCATCATGCATTGCTTGAATCTGTGTTTAGTGTCGGTAGGATCGGGTCCAAGGGTAATTAGCAATTGTGTGTCATCCGCGTATGACACTGTTTCAAAGCCGTAGGCTTTGATTATCTTGGCTAAGGAAGAAACATAAAGAACACCCTTGTCAATGGGCTGGCTGCTGGAGGTGAAGGCTCCTATGTGGACCTTGAATGATCGGTCTGTCAGGTAGCTCTTGAGCCAGCTCAGTGTCGGGCGCTCGACGCCAAGCTGCAGCAGGCGCTCCAAAATTATGCCATTGGCGATGGTGTTGAAAGTCGCCGACAGGTCAAGTAAGACCAGGATGGCGGATTGTCTGGCGTCAAGAGAGAGCCGGATGTTTTCGACCATCTCTAGTAAGGCTGTTTCGGTGCTGTGAAAAGCCCGAAACCCTGATTGAGAGGGGTCCAGCAGGTTATTGCTTTCTAGGTGTTTGGATAGTTGGCTATTGACCAGTGATTCCATGACTTTACCAAACGGGGGTAGGAGAGAGATTGGTCCGAAGTAGGAGAGCTGTTTAGGGTCGGCGGTAGGCTTTTTTAGGATGGTCTGACTATGGCCTCTTTCCAGAGTGAAGGTATGGTGGATTGAGATAACGAAAGATTGAAGATTTTGGGCAGATTGGGGAGAAAGGCAGGTCCAATTTTGGATAGAATCTGAGAGGAGGCAGAGTCTGTAGGTGAGTAAGTGGGCAAATTAAATGGGGCTTTCCAACTGGAGCCCAGCAACCCTTGCAGCACCCACAGGCTCCCCTGTAGGGTGTTGCTACTGGTAAACAAAATACTAAAATAAATTAAACTGTGAAAGAACACATACAATTAGTAAAAGCAGGTTGGCGGTACACCAACAATGGCGCCCGCCCTCTCGGGTGCCAGGCACCTCCCAAACCAGAAATACAACGAAATAATTTCAGTTGCGTCCGTGCTCTAGCATGCTCAGGGGGAGCTGCGTGGACGAGATATGGCCATGAATAAGTACCCTTTAGAGGACGAGGGGGTGTGCAGCCTCGGCGCCGGAGCGCGGAATATAAAAAGTAACTGGGCAAATTAAATGGGACTTTCCATCTAGGGCTGTTAGTGTTTTACACATTGATATAATTTGTATAACAGCAATAACCGTATTCCCCTCCACTCCCTGAAGGACCTACAGCAAGCATTTTAAGTTTATGTAGACCAAGTGTTTCGCTTCAGACATTTCAACAATATTGTCAGAGTTTGCCTTCCTTGCGCTCTTAGTCTCTCTTTAGTATCTGATCTCAGTGGTCCACATTGAAATTAATCGTCACATTTGTTTTCATTGGTTTCGAATTGATATCATATGTTTTCTTTTGTCTCCCTCAATATTTTATAAATCATAAATATGGCTCAAGTCGATATGTGTGGGTTTTAAACAATTTCTGAAATGGTGTTAGTAGTCTGGAGCTACCTTTCCTAGTTTTGGACTACGAAACCCAGTGTCTCACTTCCTTGTTCTGATCTTTCTCCCTCTTGAAGCCCATACTCTCCTCTGAGTTGCCTAAATTCTTGATTTGATGCTTCCAGAATAGATCTCCACACTGTATCTAACAAGCGGGTTCTTGCAGCGATGATGCAGATGCTTTCTAAAAGATAGATGTTGAAACACGTGCTCTCGGCCTCCACCTACACTTACAACAGCTGGGAGCGCAAGGTGGGAGCGGGAGTTGGGTCGATTCCTTTCCCATAGAGTGGACCGGAATTTATTATAGGGCTCGACACTCAGCGTACCATACAGGCCTCACAGAAACAATGACCAAGGTGGCCACCTATTGGTATTATATGCCAGGGAGTGTCCATTGTGTCGACCCTCACATTAGCGACCGATGCTGGAGGGGGTGTGGGGAGTTGGGCACCCTGAAGCACCTCTTGTGGAGTTGTGATATTACAAGTTGTTTACCTTTGAAGAAGCTTCAAGTCACGTGATAGTGTGAAACTCCTGCTTTAGTCCACACTGCGCGTGGGCACCGACTAAACCCTTCGATTGTTTTTTCCACCAAAGGGTTCAGACGTCGTCAGTAACGGCTCCAAGATTGACACATTCTGCATAACCTTTCTTGCATTTTTGTCAAAAGTGCAGCGTCAAGTACCCTTGGGCTGATACCACAGCATCTGCAGCCTTTGTCTATCCCCCTCAACACAACAAGGCTTCCTGTTCTGTATTGCTTTACTCTGCAAACAGGCTTGAAAGTACAGAAGAGAAAGATGCTGTGTGTACTTAAGGAAGAAGCAATAGTCATCCGCCAAGACTGCATATACTTCAGGCAAACAAGACCCCCAATGTCAAGACATCACACCAGCTGACACCCAGCCCACAGACCTTATTTTCAAGGACTCCAGGTTATTTTCAAGTCCTTCAGTGCTGAGATCTGTGGGACCAAATACAAACACCGATGGTCACCGTAGGTACCACCTCGGTGCCGAGTACTACTTAACCACATGAGCGCTAGCGAAATTCTGCCCCTGTGCTTATTTTTAAAAAAAAACATTATTCATGACGAGCTGGGCTCGTCATGAGCGTGCGAGGAGGCTACCTCATGACGAGCCCAGCTCGTCATGAGCGTCGAAGGGGTTAAAATCTCACCCTCGTATTTGCCCTTGTGCTGAGGCAGAGCACAGCTCCAAAGGGAGTTGGGCATCAAACAAAGCCTCTGCATATGGTGCACTGCCACCTTCGGGCTCCGGTCAACCCCAAGACAAGACTTTAGAGTCAAGCAGGCTCGGAAGGAAAGGAGTCGAACACCACCACACCTTGACACCTTCCCCATGAAGGCCGCCAATGCTCCATCGTAAGAGCCTAAGTCAGTGTCGAAGCAGTACGCAAGACCCACTACTAGACCCTCTTCATAGATATCGGAGGGAACTGAGGCACCCGCTTTTGAAAGGCCAGCAGAAGAACCGGAGGCCAGACACAAGTGGCTTTTTTTATCCACCCTGGGACTGGAAAGGTTTCCGAGAAGTCACCCTAGGGAAAGCTGTGAGTAATTTCCCTTCATAAATTAAGAAACGGCGGCTCGCCTTCGAGGAAGAACTAGCCTTTAGGAAACCTCAGCACTTAGTTCCTAAGAATCACAAGGACAAGGCTACAAACCCTCCTCCACTGCCTTGTGCATGCAGGCACTCACCCTTGCCTCCACCATGCCCTTACTCACCATCCCCTCCACCAGGGTATCCAGAGGAGGGAGTCCATTCCTACTCTGACACAGGGGGTCATTATGGGGAGCGACACATATGATCAACCTGGTGGAGCAATAAATGGAGCACTTAAGCTGCCTGTGGATTTCTGCAACCGGAGTCTTAAGCGGAAAGAGCATGACCCACTGTAGAAGCGAAACTGGTGTTAGTGTACTATATGATGGGACTAAACCTTCCTGAAAGACCAATCAGCTTTGGCCTTTGCTAAACCCACTTAAGGTCTGTCTGATATAAAGCAGGCATTGCAAGTTGGATTGTTAAATGCATCTAGACTTTCTCTGCAAAGTCCAAACCTGTACGTCCCACACTTTCTTGGGCATGTCCCACAGGTAGGAAAGGAACCGGCATGGCTTTCTTGGGTAACATCCCCGTAGCATATATTTGCAAAGTTAGGACTTGGTCAGCACTACTCACTATAACGAAACGAAAGAGCACGGCCAGAGAATATCTTTGCTCATATCGATTTATGCAGCACCAGTATTATCACTTGAGAGTGGGGTTAGAGAATTTCCCTGCCTTTGCAGTTTATACAGCATCAGTATTATTTCAAGCACAAGCGTGGGATAAGAGAATTTGTTTACGCAGATTTGTACAGTACTACTAGTACCTTTAGATGGTTAGTCAGGTCAGAGAATCTTTCTGTTTATGTTGATCTATACAGCACCAGCATTATCTGTGGAGCTCACAGGTGGGTCACAGAATCTCTCCACTTTTGTAGATTCCTACAGCACCAGTATTATCAATGGAAAACAAGAATAAGGTCAGAGAATTACTCTGCTTTTGTGCAAATGTGTACAAGTTCCAGCAGTACATCAGGAGCTGAAAGCTGAGTGCAGAGTATTTCTCGCCTATGTAGATTCATGTTTCACCTGCATTATTTCAGGAAAGATAAGGTCAGAGAGCTTTCCTGCTTCTAGAGGCTGTTGTGTGTGCTACACAAATGTGTTATTCAGCAAAGAGACACTAAGCTATACGTGTGTGAATGTTTGAGGCATGTGGGCTGCTGAATTCATATCTATAGCATAGATCGCCGCCTAGTGTTGGGTCCGAATGATTGCACATTGTTGTCCTGGAAGAGTCTTCGAAGTATCACGAGATAGGTGGCTCCTCCCCTGGACTACAGTGCGCATGGGCATCGACTCCATCCTCAGATTGTTTTTTTCCGCCATTGGGTTCGGATGTAATTTCGTTATCTCCAGTTCGTAATCGATTTAAACTTTTCAAGGCCCGAAGGCCTTTTTCTATTCGTCGGTATTGTTTGCGTTCGGGACCCCGGTTCTATTCCGACTCTGTTCCCGAGTTGGATTTCCAGGGAGTCGTGTGACTCTTCGGTGATTGAGGCCCAGTCGACGCAGCAAGACCCTAAACAGCACGACATGGAACGGAGCCCGTTCAAGAAGTGTCCCGTGTGTGGATCGAAGTACCCACACATCGACGTCCACCCGGTGTGCAACAAGTGCCTGTCGCCGGACCACGATGAGACAAGCTGTATGGCTTGCTCGAAGTTTCGCTCAACGAAGACTCTTCCGCTTTGGCGCGCATGGTGGCCCGGCAGTCGGCCCCAGCACCGGTGGACATCTTCGAAGCCGAAGAAGCGGACGACCAAGAAGTTCACCTCCAGATTTCACCTCCTACGGTGGACATCGAATGCGAATACGACGCGGATGTCGGAGGCCTCGATGTAGACGAGGTAGGAGACGACGAGGCCTATGGGGCCATGGAAGATAGCTCCGAGGAAGAGCTATGCCCCGTTCGGACATTTACAAAGGCTCAGGTCGAGGGATCGCCACGCGGCCTTACCCAAGACCTTATACCAGCATCCACGGCCCCGCCTTCTGGCCCGGCTACGGACACTTCGGCGGAGCCGCCATTGCCGAAAACGAAACTGAAACCATCGGTGTCGGCTAAGGCAAAAATGGCCGAGGCGCCATCGAAACCGAAGACGTCTGCTCCCCTATCGACGCAGTCATCTTCCAAGGTGTCCAGGCGGTCGACGCCACAGAAAGCCGTCGACCCGGTCACGGGGCCAAAAGTGGTCAGGGTCGTCGAGCCGAAGCCAAAGAAGGCCACTGACTCGGAGTCAAGTAAGACCGTCGAGCCGAAGTCCACGAAGGCCATAAAGCCACCGTCGGGCAAGGGCGTCGAGCCGAAGACCGGGACACCGACGCCGGTAGTTCTGGCCGCCGATCCAAAACCAATGCCGTCCGCGTCTGCGGCCAAAGACAAGGATCGTGGCGCACCTAAGGAGGGTGCTCCTACACCACGCTCGGAAAAGCCGGAGTCATCGACTCTCTGGTCTTCACCGGGGAGCGGTCAGAGGTCGACTGTCGGGTCGACGAAACCGTCCGCTTCCTTTACGAAGCAAGTCTCGGACTCCCTCAAGCGAATTAGGGACAAAGCGTTGAACCCGAAAACACCTTCCACCCCGACGCCAGCGGCACCAACGCAAAAGACTTCGGCGCCGCTACTCTTCACGTTGCCGCCGAAGGCCTTCGCACCTCGGTCGGTGCCCAAGGACTCTGTGGTGTCGGAGCCAACTCACCCGGCTGGGAGTTTGACGCATCGACCACCCTTGATGGAGGAGCAGTCGGAGCATTTCATCGATGCCGACACCGGAAAACTCCTGCTTTACAAGAGGAAAATCACAGCTTCACAGCCTTTGGACTCATATACTATTCCTTTAAAGCGCAAAAGGCCTGCTCCTGAAACTCAAGTCTTGGTCGAACCCATACTTCCTACAGGGCGTGCTACACCCTCACCCACTTACTCTGATGGAGGAGATGCGGGGGAACAGGACGAGGAGTACAATTTTCCAACTAACACAGAGCCTGATGAACAACAGGACTCCTGGATAGGGGCAGGTGACCAAGGGGATCAGCACACCGTCCATGACCCTCAGGTGTACAATGTTAAGACCTCTCCCATCGAGGATTCTGCGGCATTTAATGCCTTAATTGAAAGGGCAGCCAAGAACCACGACGTGGAACTACATGCTGACCCTGTGGAAGTGGACTTCCTTTTTGACACTTTCTCAACTGCTGAAAAGACTGTCAAGACTCTTCCTATGCTAAAGGGGGTCCTCAAGCATGTGGACATTTTTAAGGAACCCACACGGTCAAGGGTAGTCAACCCTAGAATCGAGAAGAAGTACAGAGCGGCACCTGGCGATCCTACCTACATCAAGGGCCAGTTGCCATTGGACTCTTTGGTAGTTTCTAATGCCCGCAAAAGGGCGAATTCGCAGACCACCGGTGAAGCTCCTCCCCCAGACAAAGAATCGAAAGTGCTTGAGGTGTCAGGAAAGAGAGTAGCAGCTCAGGCGGCCAATATCTGGCATATCTCTAACACGCAGGCGCTATTGGCAAGATACGACAGGGCACACTACGACACCCTAGAGACCCTGTTATAGCATCTGCCCGACCAATATAAGGAAGCAGGGGAAATGCTTATCCAGGAAGGGAAGCTCATCTCTAACGCTTCCATTAAGTGCGCACTAGACGTTGCGGACACTGCGGCCAGACCTATTAATACAAGTGTAATGCTCAGACGGCAAGCATGGCTCCGAATCTCAGGTTTTAAACCAGAAATCCAGACAACCATCCTCAACCAGCCAGTGAACCCTGACAGGTTATTTCGTCCAGAGGTGGATACCACCCTGGAAAAAATAAAGAAAGATACAGAAACTGCCAAGTCCATGGGTGCTCTCCAGTCCCAACAGTTTCGAGGGAACACTATTCGCCGCTCAGGCAATCGAGGTGTTAACAGAGGCCAAATGTCACAGCAGACACAGTTCAATAAAGGTGGGGCGCAATCCTCGTACACCAAGCAGAGTAGAGGAGGACACCGGGGCAACAGCGCCAAGGGCAGAGGCAGAGGCAACAACAACTCCCGTTCCTCTGCCACCAACAAACAGTGACTCCCTGTCACTGCCCCCCCGACCATCCAACACCTGTCGGGGGGAGACTCCAGCAGTTGCTGCCAGTCTGGAAGTCCATCACCACAGACAGGTGGGTCAGGAAACGTATCCATTTCGGCTACTGTTTGGAGCTAACCTCCACTCCACCCAACATACCACCAAAGCACCGTCCTATGTCAGCAGAGCATTTGCACTTATTGCAGCAGGAGGTTCTTGCCATGCTGCAAAAAGGCGCAATAGAACTCGTGCCAGTGGAGGAGGAAGGCACGGGGGTGTATTCCCTGTACTTCTTAATCCCAAACAAGGACGGGTCCCTCAGACCTATTCTGGATCTAAGGCCCCTAAACCAATATATTCTCTCGGAACACTTCCACATGCTAACCCTGCAGCAGGTTCTTCCCTTACTCAATCAGGGAGACTTCCTTGCAACCTTGGATCTCAAGGATGCCTACTTCCACATCCCACTCCACCCATCCCACAGAAAATACCTCAGGTTCACAATCTGCATTACCAATTCAAGGTCCTTCCATTCGGGGTGACCACAGCCCCCAGAGTGTTCACGAAATGTCTGGCGACAGTGGCGGCGCACCTCAGGAGACAAAACGTCCATGTCTATCCTTATCTGGACGACTGGCTGGTTCAGGCGAAGTCGGACCATCAGTGCGCCACCGACATGTCCCGCACCATTCATCTCCTTCACGGTTTGGGCTTCTCACTGAACTATCCTAAGTCGCACCTTCAGCCGGCATGTGTGCGGCAGTATCTGGGCGCGACGATAGATACTCTGGCAGCCGCGGCTCAGCCGAATTCAGTGAGAATTGACAACATACAGTCGCTCATTCAAAGGTTCAGACCGCAACACTCACTTCCAGCGAGAGTGTTCATGCAGTTGATAGGCATGATGGCCTCCTGCATCTTCATAGTCCCGCATGCGAGGTTGTATATGCGTCCGCTCCAAGAATGCTTGGCACATCAGTGGAATCAGGCTCACGGACAGTTGAAAGACCTAGTGTTGGTGACCGGTCAGACGTACAACTCTCTGCATTGGTGGAATCCACACAACCTTTGCAAGGGCCGACCGTTCCAAGAGCCTGTGCCACAGATTATCCTGACAACGGACGCATCTCTCCAGGGATGGGGAGCTCATGTACTCCACTACATGGTGCAGGGACTATGGTCGACGCAGCAAAGGAAGACGCACATCAACTACTTAGAACTGATGGCAATCTTCATGGCACTGAAGTCCTTCAAAGTACATCTGTGCGACAAGGTCGTGTTGTTCCGGACGGACAACATGACAGCAATGTACTATATCCAGAAACAGGGAGGTACACACTCTCCACAGCTGTCTCACCTGGCTCAGAGCATGTGGAAGTGGGCCATTCAGAGGGAAATCTTCCTCATGGCGCAACACCTCCCGGGCAAGGACAATCAGATGGCGGATCTGCTCAGCAGGTACAGCCACCAGATGCACGAGTGGGAGTTACACCCATCGGTGCTCCACCCGTACTTCCAGCAGTGGGGTCATCCAGAGATAGACCTGTTTGCCACAAGGGAAAACGCAAAATGCAAAGCTTTGCCGCCAGGTTCCCTCATCCACAGTCGCAGGGCAATGCGGTATGGATGAACTGGTCAGGCAGATTTGCGTACGCTTTTCCCCCAGCACCTCTCATACCGCTGGTGGCAAGAAAGCTAAAGCAACACTCGATGACTCTCATCCTGGTTGCTCCAACGTGGGCACGCCAACCATGGTACACCACGTTTCTAGAACTCTCCGTGGTACCGCATCAAAGGCTGCGCCTCACACCCAGGCTCTTGACCCAGAACCATGGCGACATTAAGCACCCAGATGCGCAACAGCTCAACCTGGCGATCTGGCTCCTGAGGTCTTAGAATTTGGCTACCTTGACTTGCCTCCTGAATGCATGGGCATCATCCGGGAGGCGAGGAGGCCTACTACCAGAGCTTGCTATGCAGCCAAATGGAAGCGGTTTGTCATTTACTGTACAGAACACAACATCAACCCGCTAGATGCATCCATTCCTAATATCATCTGCTATTTGTTACATCTTTACAAATGCAATCTAGCATATGCTTCCATTAGGATACACTTATCCGCCATAGCGGCTTATCTCCAAAACAGGCAGCATCTCTCTGTTTTCAGGGTGCCTGCCATTAAAGCCTTCCTGGAAGGGCTGAAGCTCCCATGTGGAACCTCAACGTGGTCCTCACCAGATTGATGGGCCCACCTTTTGAGCCTCTCCATTCCTGTGAGATTAAATTCTTAACATGGAAAGTGGCTTTTCTCATTGCCATTACCTCTCTACGGCGTGTTAGTGAGCTACAGGCGCTCACTGTCCAGGAGCCATTTATTCAAATTCATTCCAACAGGGTAGTGCTGCGCACTAACCCTAAATTCCTTCCTAAGGTAGTTTCGCAGTTTCATGTAAATCAAGCCATCGAACTGCCCGCATTCTTTCAGAACCCTGAAACTGTAGCAGAAAGGATGCTCCACACTCTTAATGTCAAAAGAGCGTTAATGTACTACATTGATAGGACAAAGGACTTTCGAAAGACACAACAGCTCTTAGTTGCCTTTTCGGCCCAGCACAAAGGCAACCCCATTTCCAAAGCAGGTATAACCAGATGGATCGTTAAGTGTATTCAAATTTGCTATCACAAGGCTAAGCGCACCTTAACGGTCCCTCCCAGAGCCCACTCCACCCGCAAGTTGGGGGCCTCTATGGCTTTCCTTGGTAATATCCCTTTGGAAGATATTTGTAAAGCAGCCACATGGTCTACACCACATACCTTTACTAAACATTACTGTGTAGATGTGCACTCCAAGCAGCAGGCAGCTGTTGGACAGGCTGTTCTTAAAACACTATTTCAGACTTCTGCAGCTGGCACAGGCGGCCGCCGTTAATGGGGGGACTGCTATGTATTCTATGCTATAGATATGAATTCAGCAGCCCACATGCCTCGAACTGAATATGCTACTTACAAGTATGCATCTGTTCTTGGCATGTAGGGCTGCTGACATTCATATCGCCCGCCCTCCTCCCCGGCGCCTGTGGCGGCTGCAGACTTTTCTTGTATTTACTCTTAGGCATGGCCATCGCTTACACTATTACACTCCATCTTTGCCACAATGGCTAAAAACAATCTGGGGATGAAGTCGATGCCCATGCGCACTGTAGTCCAGGGGAGGAGCCACCTATCTCGTGATACTTCGAAGACTCTTCCAGGACAACAATGTGCAATCATCCGGACCCAACACTAGGCGGCGATCTATGCTATAGATATGAATGTCAGCAGCCCTACATGCCAAGAACAGATGCATACTGGTAAGTAGCATATTCAATAAGAAGTTCGCTCAAAATATGAAGTGGGAAAGATGGGTGAAGTTGGAAAAAGATAAGGTGTGTGAACAATGTCACAAACACAATTTATTAACTGACCCTTTGTCATCAACTAGGCAATTAACCCATCCTGAAATAATGTAGTGGCTGATTGCCAGTTATCTGTTACTGTGTGATGTTATCCTGTGTAAATCTAGATCATCTTGGACAGCGCACCCAACACGTTTCTATAAGGCACAAAATCACAACAGAGGTTTTCACGCCTTGCTCCATGCCCTCTTTAAAGAATATTGATTTTTATTAGCTCCCTGGATAATAACAGGGTCATTAATGACTTCAGGAGATGAATCTTGCATCGATATCCTTTTCAAAACCTTTTTTTTTGGGATGTGCATCTTGATTTATCCACCACCGCCTTCAGATTAGATGAGAAAGATCGTTTTTCTCCAAATGTAAACCTCTTCGAAGAGATGTCTCTTCAAAGTCAACGGGTGACTCACGACACACCACTCGTTACATTCGTGACCTGGTCCTTCACATAATGCTCTACAGATGTAATCATCTGTTGCAACAAGCAATCCAGTTTCAGTCTCTGGCTGTGTGGACAAGACGCAGAACTTGAGCTATCAAACCCAAAAGCAGCACCATCAGACTCACCGTTGAATCACTCGCCGTTCCATGCTCGAATCCTCGGCTACGTGAAATGACTTGTCTTCGGTGAACCATTTTAATGGCATTTTAGTATATTTCTACAAGTCATCGCCTTGCAGTGTTTTGGGTGCTTTGATTTAGCACTATTGGTAACAAAAGGGCCAACCTAGAGCATACAACTGAGCTATCCGCCTCCAGCAGCTCCCGGCTGGTGGACGCTTCCTCTGAACCTGCCAAGTCCTTGCATTGAGTTGGGCAGAGACCTGCATATTTTTCCACCCGTGGAGTGTCTTCTGCTGGACTCTCTCTGCCTGGGAGTGCATTTCTTTCATTATGGCATACGCCTTCCAGGTCCTTTGAAAGTCAACAAAACCAGCACATTGTTTCCTGTTCAGGATCCTGGGAGCTCTATATGTGGGTGGCTGTCTTATGATTTGCCCATGTGTGATCTTGTTGTCCCTATTGCACCTATTTTGATTATTGGGTTGAAGCCTGGCAGATGTGTAATATACCCCTGTAATCCTGGTTTAGAAATGTGTCCTGAGCGAGGAGCTACATTACGCGCTTCTCCCATCGAGTGTGCTGTTCTTCATCCCTGCTCTTCTTTCCACAGACATTGAAGAGAACAGCCGCCTGGAGTCCCTGCGGAAGACCCTGCAGACGCTGCCAGAGGAGAACTATGAAGTGCTGCGCTTCCTCACGGCCTTCCTAGTACAGGTCAGCAGGGGGCGCCAGACTCGAATGTGGTGGGCCGCAGGTCTTAGCGGTGGTGGACCATGAGGGCAGCGGTGGGATGCTGCAGAAATCAGTGCCGCTGTGGAAGATTTGAGGGAGCCACTCTCTGGACAGTGTACACTCACAAGCAGCCGCCAGGGAGCCGCTCTCTGCACAGTGTACACTCACAAGCAGCCGCTCTCTGCACAGTGTGCACTCACAGGGAGCCGCTCTTTGTACAGTGTGCACTCACAGGGAGCCGCCAGGGAGCCGCTCTCTGCACAGTGTGCACTCACAGGGAGCCGCTCTCTGCACAGTGTACACTCACAGCGAGCCGCTCTCTGCACAGAGTGCACTCACAGGGAGCCGCTCTCTGTACAGTGTACACTCACAGCGATCCACTCTCTGCACAGTGTACACTCACAGGGAGCCGCTCTCTGCACAGTGTGCACTCACAGGGAGCCGCTCTCTGCACAGTGTACACTCACAGGGAGCCACTCTCTGGACAGTGTGCACTCACAGGGAGCCGCTCTCTGGACAGTGTACACTCACAGGGAGCCACGCTCTGCACAGTGTACACTCACAGAGAGCAACTCGCTAGACAGTGTACACTCACAGGGAGCCACTCTCTGGTCGGTGTACACTCACAGGGAGCCACTCCCTGCACAGTGTGCACTCACAGGTAGCCGCTCTCTGCACAGTGTACACTCCAAGGGAGCCGCTCTCTGGACAGTGTACACTCCAAGGGAGCCGCTCTCTGGACAGTGTACACTCCAAGGGAGCCGCTCTCTGGACAGTGTACACTCCAAGGGAGCCGCTCTCTGGACAGTGTACACTCCAAGGGAGCCGCTCTCTGGACAGTGTACACTCCAAGGGAGCCGCTCTCTGGACAGTGTACACTCCAAGGGAGCCGCTCTCTGCACAGTGTACACTCGCGGGGAGCCGCTCTCTGCACATTGTACACTCCCAGGGAGTCACTCTCTGGACAGTGTACACTCCAAGGGAGCCGCTCTCTGCCCAGTGTACACTCGCGGGGAGCCGCTCTCTGCACATTGTACACTCCCAGGGAGTCACTCTCTGGACAGTGTACACTCCAAGGGAGCCGCTCTCTGGACAGCGTACACTCACAGGGAGCCGCTCTATGCACCGTGTACACTCCCAGGGAGCCGCTCTCTAACCAGTGTACACTCCCAGGGAGCCACTCTCTAGACAGTGTACACTCCCAGGGAGCCACTCTCTGGACAGTGTACACTCCAAGGGAGCCGCTCTCTGCACATTGTACACTCCCAGGGAGTCACTCTCTGGACAGTGTACACTCACAGGGAGCCACTCTCTGGACAGTGTACACTCACAGGGAGCCACTCTCTGGACAGTGTACACTCCAAGGGAGCCGCTCTCTGGACAGCGTACACTCACAGGGAGCCGCTCTATGCACCGTGTACACTCCCAGGGAGCCACTCTCTAGACAGTGTACACTCCCAGGGAGCCACTCTCTGGACAGTGTACACTCCCAGGGAGCAACTCTCTAGACAGTGTACACTCCCAGGGAGCCGCTCTCTGCACAGTGTACACTCCCAGGGAGCAACTCTCTAGACAGTGTACACTCCCAGGGAGCCAGTCTATGGACAAGGTCTACTCAGAGGGAGATGTTCTCTGAACAATGTTTAATCATAGCATATAGAAATATTCCCTCACGACCTGCACAATTCTAGAATTGACAACTTCTAAGTTTTGACAAGTATTATTTAACACAGGGTGACAACATCTAGTTTTTTTTATATTGGTAATTTTTATTATTTTTTTATGTACAAAATCTCATTCATCTTTTTCTTCTTTTTACTTACAAATTGTCACAATTCATTTAGTAAAACATACACTATTTCATTAGAATAATAAAAAACATAACCATACCATGCAGAAAAAACCAACAAACCTAAACAAATCTTACAATTTCCTGAAGCAAACTATTTCATTCACACTACATTCACTCCTTATTCTGCGTCTGAGGGATCGCAGATTGTGATGCGAATTTATTACGCAAGGTCGACGCGTTTCGGTGGGTTAAGACCACCTTCCTCAGGACCTTTGAGCAGAATAATCATATATTCATAGACAAATTATAGCCACTGCATGGATGGGTATCTGTAATGATAAATGACATACGTTTGTATCATCTCCTTAGTCTATCTCACAATTTAATTGTACATCACATAACCACTATAACTTAAATTGCCCTGTGAAAACATCAATGAATTCTAAATCACATTTCTTATTCCGATACTTTATTTCTTACAGTAGTGATCCAAAAACTAGCAGAGCAGCACATATTACTCACTCTCAGAATTGGAATTATAGCTATAACATAAATTTAAACAAAGAATAAGAAAAGCAAGAGGAGAAAAAATCACAAAAGTTTTTAAAATTTTAAATTACACGGACTGACTCTCATCTAACTTACTCTTGGAAACAAATGTGTTAGAGAGTATTCCATAAATGATAACCATACATGACGGTTATTGCCACTTTGATTATTACGATTAACATAGGTGTTCTTACCCTGATATTTTCAATAGGGTAGACCACCTCTTCAGTTATAGATTCATGTCAATAGTATGTGTCACTTTGAAATATTCCTGCATTGGATAAAATACAAGATATGTATTCAAAACACTGACTATAGAGGTGTGTTGAAAACATAGGTTTAGATGATACTATCGCTATTTTCATTTCTTACCATGAACATGATGTTCGAGGCATGTGGGCTGCTAAATTCATATCTTAGCATTAGATCGCCGCCTAGTGTTGGGCTCGGATGATTGCACATTGTTGTCCTGGAAGAGTCTTCGAAGTATCCTGAGATAGGTGGCTCCTCCCCTGGACTACAGTGCGCATGGGCATCGGCTCCATCCCCAGATTGTTTTTTTCCGCCATTGGGTTCGGATGTGGTCTCGACGTCTTACTGTCGGAACCAAGTAAAACTAACTTTTAGCGGCCAAAAGGCCTCGATTTTCTTGCGTCGGTATTGTCTGCGCACGGTCTCGAGTCTTCCGTCTCTTGGAGCCGGAATAAGCGGAGTTTTCTTCGCTCTCGGAACTTTGAGGCCTTCTCATCGCGACACGACTGCAAGCCTTTTCGGACATGGAGCGGAGCCCGTTTAAGTACTGCCCGCTCTGTGGGTCCAAGTACCCACACATCGATCTACACCCCGTGTGTAACAAATGCCTTTCGCCTGACCACGACGACGGAAAGTGCAAGGCCTGTGCACAGTTCCGGTCGAAGAAGACTCTCAAGCTTCGGCGCGCGGTGCGCATGGAAGCTAAACAAGCGGCACCGGATCCGGAGAACATCTTCGGCGACCAAGACGAAGAGGACCAGGGTCATCATCTCCAAATCTCCCCACCCGGGACGGAGGTCGAGGCGGATCCGGGAGACGACGACGGAGTCGCGGGTCCAGGCCTTGAATACGTCGACGAGGTAGGAGACGACGATGAGATTTATGGGGCCGCGGCGGATAGCTCAGCGGACGAGCTCTGCCCCGAAGGTTACGAGGATACCGACCGGGACACGGGATCGCCTGTCGGCCTTACCCAAGACCCGTTGCCGCAAGCCACAGCCCCGCCTTCGGGCCCGGCCACGGACTTACTTGCTGGGCAGACTGTTTCGAAACCGAAACCATCGGGATCGACAACACCTAAAATGGCCGACCCGAAATCGAAACTGAAAGTTAAGGACTCGAGTGTCCCTAAGATGGCTGCCGTGCCGGTGAAACCGTCGGCGCCTGCTACCCCATCGACTCCGTCGACCTCCGGTCCGCAGAAGTCGAGGAAGTCCGTCGATTCCGATGCTGCGAAATCGAAACCGACGCCAGAGGAGGGGTCCTCCAAGGAAGATGGTCGGCACGGGACAGCGGCTCCGACGCCGTCAAAACCCACCAAAGTCGGCTCCAAGGAGGCTACGCAGGCACACGGAAAGAAGTCTGTGCCCCGAACGCAGGAATCGGAGGCGATACAGACGGGATCCGCGCCCAAGACGCACAAGGCCCACAAGGACGTCGGATCCGAGGGGAAAATCAGACCATCCTCGTCGGCGCCGACACAAACTGTGAGTGTGCCGTCCCCCATTGCCGACTCACTGAAAAGGATCAGGGAAAAGGCCTTTGCCCCGTCGGCTCCGATACCATCAACGCAGCCGCGGAAAGACACTCCAGAGAAGCCGTCTGGGAAACTTCTCTTTATTTTGCCGCCGAAGGAGGCGCCCAAGGCATTTTCAACCAAATCGGCACCGAAACAGGTGGTTTCTTCACCGACTGGCCCACTTCCACGTCAGGTGCTCGAATCCGAGGACGATTCGGCGCATTTCATCGACGCTGACACAGGCAAACTGATCCTCTATAAGAGGAAAATAACTTCGGAGCCAGTGGACCCCTATGTCATTCCACTAAAGAAGAAAAGGGTGCCCCTTGACGCCTCAGGCCTCACGGAACCAATCCAGCCTCCTCCGAGACGGAGCCCTACTCCCTCCCCAGACCACTCTGAGGGTGAGGGGTATGATGAGGACGACCAGTACAATTTCCCAATCAATGAACCTGATGTGCAACCGGATTCATTTGATGACACTGGTGACCAGAACACCCAAGGTGCGGGGCAGGACCCGCAGCCTTTTAATGCACGGGCATCCCCGACTGAGGATTCAGCAGGTTTTCATGCCCTACTCGAAAGGGCGGCAGCCAATCACGATGTGGACATGCATGCCGACCCTGTGGAGGAAGACTTCCTTTTCGACACTTTTTCGGTCTCTGAAAGGACAGTAAAGACACTGCCTATGCTTAAAGGAGTCCTCAAGCATGCTGGGGACATATTTAAGGAGCCTACGAGAGCGAGAGTGGTCAACCCTCGCATTGAAAAAAAGTACAGACCTGCACCTGCGGACCCCGCATACATTCGGGGACAATTGCCATTGGACTCTCTTGTGGTCGCCAATGCCAGGAAACGTGCCAACTCCCAGACTACGGGTGAAGCTCCTCCCCCGGATAAGGAATCCAAAGTGCTAGAGGCAGGGGGCAAAAGAGTAGCTGCACAGGCATCAAACTTCTGGCGCATTGCCAATACACAGGCGCTCTTGGCGCGTTATGATAGGGCGCACTATGACACCCTAGAACAGATCGTACAACACCTGCCTCCACAGTTCCAAGAGGGCACGAAAATGCTTATCGAGGAAGGGAAGCTAATCTCAAACGCAGCCATCAAGTGTGCACTTGATGCTGCGGACACAGCTGCTAGGGCTATCAACACTAGCGTTATGCTGAGACGACAAGCGTGGCTCCGCATCTCAGGGTTTAAACCGGATATTCAGACGACAATTCTTAATCAGCCAGTCAATCCTGATAGTCTGTTTGGTCCGGATGTTGACACCACCCTAGAGAAAATAAAGAAAGACACGGACACTGCTAAGTCTATGGGGGCCCTACAGTCACAGCAGTTTCGTGGCGGCAATTTTCGTCGCTCAGGTGCACGTGGAGTCACCAGAGGACAATTGGGTCAACAATCCCAGTTCACAAAAGGTGGGGCACAAACCTCGTTCACTAAACAGAACAAGGGAGGTTACAGGAATAACAGCAACAGAGGTCGCGGCAGAGGAAACAACAGCTCCCGCACCTCTACTCCCAACAAACAGTGACTCTCTGTCACTGCCCCCCGACCACCTAACACCTGTCGGGGGGAGACTGCAGCGGTTCCTGCCCGTCTGGAGAAACATCACCACAGACAGGTGGGTGCGACAACTAATCCAGTATGGTTATTGCCTAGAGTTAAAGTCCACTCCACCCAACATCCCGCCAAGGCAACGGCCTATGTCCGCAGAGCACTTGCTCTTATTGCAGCAGGAGGTAGTGGTGATGCTGCAAAAGGGAGCAATCGAGCTCGTGCCGGTGGGGGAGGAAGGCACAGGGGTATATTCCCTGTACTTCCTTATTCCAAAGAAGGACGGTTCTCTCAGGCCCATTCTCGATCTACGTCCCCTCAACCTGTACATACTATCGGAACATTTCCACATGCTTACACTGCAACAGATTCTTCCCTTGCTAAACCAGGGAGACTTCTTAGCAACCTTAGACCTCAAGGATGCTTATTTCCACATTCCACTACACCCGTCGCACAGGAAATACCTCAGGTTCACTATTCAGGGCAGGCACTACCAGTTCAAAGTCCTACCCTTCGGAGTCACAACAGCCCCGAGGGTGTTCACAAAGTGTCTGGCGACAGTAGCGGCGCACCTCAGGAGGCAGAACATCCATGTCTACCCCTACCTAGACGACTGGCTCGTGCAAGCCAAGTCAGAGCAACAGTGCGCCGCAGACATGTCGACTACAATTCACCTTCTTCACGATCTGGGTTTCTCCCTGAACTACCCAAAATCGCATCTTCAGCCGGCGCATGTACGGCAGTTTCTAGGCGCGACGATCAATACCCTGACGGCCATGGCTCAGCCAAACCAGGTCAGGATAGACAGCATGCAGGCTCTGATCCAAAGGTTCAGGCCGCAACACTCGCTTCCAGCGAGAGTGTTCATGCAGTTGATAGGCATGATGGCCTCCTGCATCTTCATAGTCCCTCACGCACGGCTACATATGCGCCCGCTCCAGGAGTGCTTAGCGAATCAGTGGACACAGGCTCGTGGGCAATTGACAGACCTAGTGTTGGTTACCAGTCGGGCATACGACTCTCTGCATTGGTGGACTCCACACAACCTTTGCAAGGGCCGACTGTTCCAAGAGCCTGTGCCGCAGATTATCCTGACAACGGACGCGTCTCTCCAGGGTTGGGGAGCTCATGTGCTCACTTACACAGTGCAGGGACTATGGACGACGCAGCAACAGAAGATGCACATCAACTATCTGGAACTGATGGCAATCTTCATGGCGCTCAAGTCCTTCATTGTACATCTGTGCAACAAAGTCGTGCTAGTCCGGACGGACAACATGACCGCGATGTACTACATTCAAAAGCAGGGAGGCACCCACTCGCCACAGCTGTCTCATCTGGCTCAGAGCATGTGGAAGTGGGCCATTCAGAGGAACATTTTCCTCATGGCAGAACACCTCCCAGGAAAGGACAATCAGATGGCGGATCTGCTCAGCAGATACAGCCATCAAATGCACGAGTGGGAGATACACCCGTCTGTTCTCCACCCGTACTTCCAGCAGTGGGGTCATCCGGAGATAGACCTGTTTGCCACAGCAGAGAACGCAAAATGCCAACTCTTTGCCGCCAGGTTCCCTCACCCACTGTCGCAGGGGAATGCGATATGGATGAACTGGTCAGGCAAATTTGCGTACGCTTTTCCGCCAGCCCCTCTAATACCGCTGGTCGCAAGAAAGCTAAGGCAGCACGAGATGACTCTCATCCTGGTTGCTCCAACGTGGGCGCGCCAAGCTTGGTACACCACGTTCCTCGAACTCTCAGTGGTGCCGCATCAAAGGCTGCGCCTCACGCCCAGTCTTTTGACGCAGAACCATGGAGACATTCAGCATCCAGATCCACAACAGCTCAACCTGGCGATCTGGCTCCTGAAGTCCTAGAGTTTGGATACCTTAACCTACCTCCGGAGTGCATGCACATCATCAAGGAGGCAAGGAAACCAACTACTAGAGCATGCTATGCTGCAAAGTGGAAGCGTTTTGTCATTTACTGTACGGCCAATGACATCGACCCGCTAGATGCATCTATCCCCAACATCATCTGCTATCTGTTGCATCTTTACAAGTGCAATCTAGCGTATACTTCCATTCGGATACATCTATCCGCCATAGCGGCTTATCTCCAGAACAGGCAGCACCTCTCTGTCTTCAGGGTGCCTGCCATTAAAGCCTTCCTTGAAGGTCTGAAACGAGTCATTCCCCCAAGGACACCGCCAGCTCCGGTGTGGAACCTCAATGTCGTTCTCACCAGACTGATGGGACCGCCATTTGAGCCCCTGCACTCGTGTGAACTCCAGTTCCTTACGTGGAAAGTAGCTTTCCTTGTGGCTATTACGTCTCTGAGGCGTGTCAGTGAGCTGCAGGCGCTCACAATCCAAGAGCCATTCATTCAAATCCATTCAAATAGGGTAGTGCTACGCACTAACCCCAAATTCCTGCCGAAGGTGGTGTCACAGTTTCATCTAAACCAAACTATTGACTTACCAGCATTCTTTCAAAACCCGCAAACGGTGGCGGAAAGAATGCTCCATACCTTAGATGTACGGAGGGCGTTGATGTACTACATAGACAGAACACAACCCTTTAGAAAGACAAAACAACTCTTTGTTGCCTTCGCACCCCAACACAAAGGCAACCCAATTTCCAAAGCAGGGATAGCCAGGTGGATTGTTAAGTGCATCCAGATATGTTATCAAAAAGCCAAGCGCACTTTAACAATACCCCCCAGAGCGCACTCCACACGCAAACTGGGGGCATCCATGGCTTTCCTAGGGAACATTCCTTTAGAGGATATTTGCAGAGCAGCCACGTGGGTCACACCACATACCTTCACAAAACACTACTGTGTTGATGTGCATTCCAAGCAGCAAGCAGCTGTAGGACAGGCTGTTCTCAAGACACTTTTTCAGGTTTCTGCAGCTGGCACGGGCAACCGCCGCTGATGGAGGGACTGCTATGTATTCTATGCTAAGATATGAATTTAGCAGCCCACATGCCTCGAACTGAATATGCTACTTACCAGTATGCATCTGTTCTTGGCATGTAGGGCTGCTAACATTCATATCGCCCGCCCTCCTCCCCGGTGCCTGTCGCAGCTGCAGATATACTATTGTATTTATTCATTAGCATGGACATCTTTTACACTTTTCACTCCATCTTCTGCCACAATGGCGAAAAACAATCTGGGGATGGAGCCGATGCCCATGCGCACTGTAGTCCAGGGGAGGAGCCACCTATCTCAGGATACTTCGAAGACTCTTCCAGGACAACAATGTGCAATCATCCGAGCCCAACACTAGGCGGCGATCTAATGCTAAGATATGAATGTTAGCAGCCCTACATGCCAAGAACAGATGCATACTGGTAAGTAGCATATTCACTACCTTTTCATCAAACGGTCATAAATACGAGGATTATCTGGAGCTGTGAACCCTCAGCCGGGGAATATTGATTTCCTAAAAAAAACGATGACAGTCCTTAGTCCAGAGAGTGAGAATTCTATGATATCTAAGTGTTTGTTAGACATAAAACACTACTACTAACCTTTTTGACTCACTGAAAGTATTCAAAAATCTTCTTTCATCTGTGTTTACATTAGTTTTCACGCTTCAGATTATTCAGGTTGGGTCTTTTGTCTGATGGCCATTAGCTATAACAAAAAGACATGTTTAATCATAAGAAGCCGCTCTGTGGACGGCGTGCACTCACATCGGTCTGCTCTCTGGATAATGTACACTCACCGAAAGCCACTCTCTGTACAGTGTACACTCCAAGGGAGCCCCTCTCTGCACAGTGTACACTCACGGAGAGCCGCTCTCTATACAGTGTGCACTCACAGGGAGCCGCTCTCTGCACAGTGTACACTCACAGGGAGCCGCTCTCTGCACAGTGTACACTCCCAGGGAGCCACTCTCTGGATAATGTACACTCACCGAAAGCCACTCTCTGTACAGTGTACACTCACAGGGAGCCGCTCTCTGGATAATGTACACTCACCGAAAGCCACTCTCTGTACAGTGTACACTCACAGGGAGCCGCTCTCTGGATAATGTACACTCACCGAAAGCCACTCTCTGTACAGTGTACACTCACAGGGAGCCGCTCTCTGTACAGTGTACACTCACAGGGAGATGCTCTCTGTACAGTGTACACTCACAGGGAGATGCTCTCTGTACAGTGTACACTCACAGGGAGACGCTCTCTGTACAGTGTACACTCACAGGGAGACGCTCTCTGTACAGTGTACACTCACAGGGAGACGCTCTCTGTACAGTGTACACTCACAGGGAGACGCTCTCTGCTCGGTGTACACTGACAGGGAGCCACTCTGCTCAGTGTACACTCACAGGGAGCCACTCTCTGCTCAGTGTACACTCACAGGGAGCCACTCTCTGGCCAGTGTACACTCACAAGAAGCCGCTCTCTTAACAGTGTACTTTCACAGGGAGCCGCTCTCTGTATAGTGTACTTACACAGGGAGCTAGTGTACACTCACAGGGAGCCACTCTGGCCAGTGTGCACTCAGAGATCGGCTCTCTTTATAATGTACACTCATGGGGAACCACTCTCTATACAGTATACACTCCAATGAAGCCGCTCTCCGGACAGTGCACACTCAGCGGGAGCTACACTCTGCACAATGTACACTCCAAGGGAGCCGCTCTCTGGACAGTGTACACTCACAGGGAGCCACTCTCTGGACGGTGTACACTCACAGGGAGACACTCTCTGGCCGGTGTACACTCTCTGGTCTGTGTACACTCACAGGGAGCCACTCCCTGGACAGTATACACACAGGGAGCCGCGCTCTGCACAGTGTACACTCACAGGGAGTCACTCTTTGTACAGTGTACACTCGCAGGGAGTCACTCTTTGTACAGTGTACACTCACAGGGAGCCACTTTCTGGCCGGTGTACACTCACAGGGAGACACTCTCTGGCCGGTGTACACTCTCTGGTCTGTGTACACTCACAGGGAGCCATTCCCTGGACAGTATACACACAGAGAGCCGCGCTCTGCACAGTGTACACCTCAAGGGAGCCGCTCTCTGCACAGTGTACACTCACAGGGAGCCACTCTTTGTACAGAGTACACTCGCAGGGAGTCACTCTTTGTACAGAGTACACTCGCAGGGAGTCACTCTTTGTACAGTGTACACTCACCGGGAGCCACTCTCTGCACAGTGTACACTCACCGGGAGCCACTCTCTGGACAGTGTACACTCCAAGGGAGCTCCTCTCTGGACGGTATACACTCCAAGGGTGCCGATCTCTGGAAAGTGTACATTCACAGGGAGCCGTGCTCTGCACAGTGTACACTCCCAGGGAGCTGCTCTCTAGACAGTGTACACTCACAGGGAGCCACTCCCTGGACAGCGTACACTCCCAGGGAGCCGCTCCCTGGACAGTGTACACTCACAGGGAGCCGCTCTCTGCACAGATTACACTCCCAGGGAGCCACTCTCTGCACAGTGTACACTCCCAGGGAGCTGCTCTCTAGACAGTGTACACTCACAGGGAGCCACTCCCTGGACAGTGTACACTCACAGGGAGACACTCTCTGGAC
Source organism: Lissotriton helveticus (assembly GCF_964261635.1). Lineage (NCBI taxonomy): Eukaryota > Metazoa > Chordata > Amphibia > Caudata > Salamandridae > Lissotriton > Lissotriton helveticus. The sequence continues at coordinate 484,100,499 of NC_136062.1, read as the reverse complement.
AGTATACACACAGGGAGCCGCGCTCTGCACAGTGTACACTTCAAGGGAGCCGCTCTCTGCACAGTGTACACTCACAGGGAGCCGCTCTCTGTACAGTGTACACTCGCAGGGAGTCACTCTTTGTACAGTGTACACTCGCAGGGAGTCACTCTTTGTACAGTGTACACTTGCAGTGAGTCACTCTTTGTACAGTGTACACTCGCAGGGAGTCACTCTTTTTACAGTGTACACTCGCAGGGAGTCACTCTTTTTACAGTGTACACTCGCAGGGAGTCACTCTTTGTACAGTGTACACTCACAGGGAGCCACTCTCTGGCCAGTGTAAACTCTCATGGAGACGCTCTCTGGATACTCTGCCCTCAAAGGAACTCCGGGTGTCCTCGGGCACCACACACTTATCTGGCAGGCTGGATATCTTCATAGGACAGCCTGCCCTCAATGGGACCCCGGGTGTCCGCAGGGTGTGGGCAGGCTGGACGTCCTCATACGACAGCCTGCCTTTGATGGGACTCGGGTGTCCACGGGCTGTGGGTACTTCGCACTTATCCGGTAGGTTGGATGTCCTCATAGAGCAGCACGCCCTTGACTGAACCCCGGGTGTCAGCGAGCACCACACACTTATCAGGCAGGTTGGACGTCCTCTTAGGACTCCCTGTCGTTGATGGAGCACTCAGGTGTTTGCGGGCTGTGGGCACCACGCAATTATCATACAGGCTCATCGTTCTCATGAGCCAGTCTACCCTCAATGGAACCTGTCTCCGTTTAACATAGCACCATCGCAGGACACTCCTGTCTCCATGAGTGCCCCCTTGACATGCTTGTCAAAAGTCCTTTTGGCAATATATGTACTTGAGGTTTCCCTTGAGAAGCTTTGTGAGATGTCTTTGTGTGAAGTCCCTGCACTTTCAGGTGTCTTTCCCACCTTTACCTGCTCCTGACACTCTTGTTTTTACCACTCTCCCAGGTGTCTGAAAACCAAGAGCACAACAAAATGACCAACGTCAACCTGGCTGTTTGTTTTGGCCCAAACCTCTTGTGGGTGAAGGATGCTGCCACCAACCTGAAGGTCATCAACCCCATCAACTCCTTCACCAAGTTCCTTTTGGACCACCAGGAGGAGCTGTTCCTGCCATCTGAAGCCTTGGCCCCTGAGGCTTGAGTGCACCGCCAGCGGGGGGTTCTTCCTGGCACTGGAGTCGCTAGCGCCCAGGGCCTGCGCAATCACCAGGAGGCGCTCTTCCCAGCACCCGAGGCTTTGGCATCCTAGGTCTGAGCTCCCCAGTAACTCTTCACCGATGACTGAGCTGCATCTTCTTCCTTACTGTGCCACTAGCAACACTATTGGGTTACTGGGCCTGTCCCTCTGGAGCCAGTAAGGCCGGAACCGTTCTCCAAGGAGTCTGATCCAAAGTGTCCGATGAGTGGCTGTGCGTGTGTGTGTGACCCCTTGATCTGAGTGTATTGTTGTACGTGAATGACCCTGTGCTTGGACCGTACCTAGTGTGAGGCTGACCCTGTGCTTGGAATATATACCTGTACGCGAGTGCGCCTATGCGTGGACCGCGACTCCCTGTGTCTGACTCCATGATCTGAATGTGATCGCCTATGTGAGTGTGCCAGTGCTTGTACGGTGACCCTGTGTGTGGCTGACCCATAGCCGGACTGTACCATGTTTGTGAGTCACGCCATGCTTGGGCTGCACACCCATGTGTCATTGACTGCGACTCTTCCCCGTGCTCAGGATGCAGCGCGTTGTGCCTGTGACACTGTGCCTCGATCGCTACCTTGTGTGCCAGTTCTTAGTACCGAGACTGCAGTCCTGTCCTTGTTTCGTCGCTGGCTCCATGCTCAGACTTTTGTGCTTGACATAATCATGGTTTTGTATGTGGAGTCCAGACACCTGTCTGGAGAAGGCCTCAGGCCTCAGTCCCTGTGCTGGTATTGTCGTTTCTTCTGCTATTTTCAATGCCACCGTTAATGTGAGTACGCTGCGGTACTGGTATGTGTGTGGGTATGCATATTATGGGTTCCCTGCATTTGTTAATATACACTGATGTATGCCTGTCGCTATATATGTCATATCATGGTTGAGGGCGCGCACTAAGGTCTGCCTTCCTCTCTAGCGCCTTCTCTGGGGATTCATAGCTGTGCCATCTTGGAATGAAGGCGCCTTAACCATAAATCAAAAGCAGTTGATCTGAGCACTCCATCTCATTCCTACTCACCTCACATTTTTATAAAAATTAACAGTCCTGTTCATGGGTTCATTTCTAAATTGCACCCAAGTTGCACCCTGCTGGGTACGAGTGTGAACAGACATACACCAGTAGTGCACCCATGTAGGACTCTGCTGGTCATGAGTGTGGACAGACATACACCAGTAGTGCACCCATGTAGGACTCTGCTGGTCATGAGTGTGGACAGACTTACACCAGTAGTGCACCCATGTTGTCTTGGGCTGGTGTAAGTTTGAAAGCCACTACTAAAGGGCTGGTGTCTGGTGTTGCTGGGAGTCTAGGCGCAATTATTTCTAAGTTACTGCTCTGGTATGAATTTGGGTTTTATTACTCAAGGTTGGTATCCCCTGATGATGTGGGCAGATGGACACTAAATCCTGTGCTGGCGTTGGCCTGGGCACCATTGCTCAAGTGCTGTTCTCTTACGCAGTTGTGAGAACAGCATGGTTACCTGATGGTGGGGCCTTTGACTCCTGTAGATGCTCTTACTTGTGGACTGTCATCAGTGTGAATTTGAGTATGGGTGTTGTTTATTTATTCCATTTTACTCCCACATGCCACTCTTCAGGTTACATTATGTTTGTACCCTGCCTAAAACTACCAAACCAAATATATCGCTTCTTACTCACACGTGTTTTTCAGGGGACATTAGCCTATTCCATTCTCAATTAACCTCCAAAACCTGCTTCCCGCCATACATTATCCAAACCGATCTCATCCAATCTACCCGAACATGACAATCTGAAGACCACGATTAGTCCTTTCACAATTAGTATCGCTTTCCATCTTTGCACACCGCTTGGTCGACCAACATTATCCTATTCCACCCCTTGCAATTCTATGTACATGGTTGTTCTTTGTACCCCATTCTTCCCCATTCCATCAACATACCACTTCATCTTATTCCGCGAAGGCCATGCCCCTTTCTCAGACTGTTGTACCATTCCATTGGCAAACATGCATTTAGACAGAGCATTTTTTCATTCCACCGTTGCACCAGCAATACCACCGCCCAGTCTCTCACCACACCAGCATAATTCTGTTTCACGATTTCACACTCCACTGACAAACATTATTTGAATCCACCCTTAAGCAATCCTCTGCAAATATTGCATTCTAACCCTACATGCTCATCGGAAACCATTATGCCTTATGCTTCCAATCCAACGCCACCAGCCCCTCTACAGTCACTATCATATGTCCTTCTTCAGGCATTGTTGCATACCATGCCCACACATTCCCCTCTTCAACTATTCAATTTCAACCGTTAGGTCACACATCTTTCACATGCCCCTTTAAAGACCAATGTTGCTTGCCCCTGGCTGGGCAACATTATCCCGTCATCCCCACATTTTCAAATAGAACCATTACCTACTTTCATCTTCATGCCCTCCTTTAGAGGCCACCATCAATTGCACTTCTAGAAACCACCGTCACATGACCCCTAGGGACCACCGTCACGCGAATCTTGCGAAGCCACCATTGCTTTCCCCTCTAGTGACTGCATCACGTGCTCCTTGTAAGACCACCATTGCTTGCCCCTTAAGATACCAACATCACATTCCCCTAAAGACTCTCATTATCCTCAATACTCCTCACGCTCCTAAACATGTTTTTTTTTTCACGCGTGTTCCACTCTGTATTCGATATTACCCCTGGGAACCCTCATACACTTCTCTTGCATTCTTCTTTCTTTGCTTGGTCAGGCCCAGGGCTATTTCTGCTAGATAGTCAATATATTCACCAACCCTCTGTGTCCTCCATGCAACTCTTCAGACCAGGGTGCTCCTTCCATCAAGCAAACAGGCGGACATTTTAGAGGTGTTTGAACCCACTTATGCTACCAGCACAAGCATTTGAGCTGGTAGAGTGACTACAGTCGATGTGGGTGTCAGGGGATCTGTTTGGCTAGGCTCTGGCCTTTTTTTTTTTTTTTTACTTGTTTCAGATGTTGCATTGTGATAAGAATTCAATAGAATGAATGAGTGCTTGTTGTGGGGGCCCTGGTGCTTTTTGAATAATGCTGTGGTTAGTTTACTATTGCCAAATGCCTGTGAGGCGTATCTGCTCTGTTGGGTCCAGCTATTTCCCTACTTGGAATGGGCTTTGAAAGGTGTCTGCTGCTGGTAGATGCATCTACACCGCCCCTTCCTCTAAGTCCACAACTGCAAATGAGACCCCCACATAGGTTCTTCATCAAAGAATGCCCTTCATCTAGTCAGTGTAGCCCAACAGCCTCACCCAGGCCTCGCCATGTCAGTGCATGTCTGTATGGATTCAGCCAGTTTCTGTGAAGGCCAAATGCTCCCTCGCATCCTTTCCAGGTGGTCGCATCCTCCTTCCCTGTTAATAATTATATATTTTTAAAGGTGAAAAGTATGTTTTTGTAATCCGCTCTTCACATCTGTATCACCCTTCATTGTATGTGTAAGAATTCGCTTTTTACTCTGCTTTTGTTTCACCGTTTGCACTTTTTGTACTCTTAATATTGATATTAAAGACTGAGTCTGAAAGTTTTTGTAATTTTACTGATGATGCAGATTCTTCAGATCTTCCGTCCATTGTGTTATCTGCTTTTAAGGACTGACATCCTCAAATGGGCGCACTCTGGGGACAGCAGTATGATTTTGGGGAGTGTTTTAAGTCCATGATTTTGATAAATAGAAAAAATTCCCCCAGTGAAGATTCCTATATTCTCTCTCTATGGCAGGAACGATTTGATAGAATCCATGTTTAATAGAACTGGAACAAGCCTGACTCTTGCAGGAAATTAACAAGCAGCATGAACTATCAGGGTTATTTCAGAGAGTTGGTTTTTTCTACTCTTTTTATTTTATTTTGTTTTTATTTATTACACCAAGCAATATGAATCAAATTTTATATAGGAAGGGCAAAGCATCTCATGACATTCAGTAACAGACTAGTAGATGGAGTGTAGAAGATCAGTGAGGATTTAACAGCTTCCCAGAGCATGATCAAATCAAATAGGACTTTTAAAGCGCTACTTACATGCCTGAGGGTACCCAGGAGCTTGGGAGGGTTGGGTGGGAGTGGGGTGTTGCTGCTGTGCTGAATTAGTTGAAGACCCAGGTCTTTCTTGAACTCTTGCAGGGTGGGTGATGTGCAAAGAGCAGTCCGCAAATTCAGACTTTCATAACACCAAACTCTTTTCTACGTTTCTCGAAGGAAAAGAGAGGAGTTGGCCTAACGGCTAGGGCGGTCAACCTCTAATCCCGGGAACCGGGTTCGAGTCTCGGCAATGACGCTGAACATCCTGTGATTCTGGGCAAATCACCTAATCTCCCTGTGCCTAACAAAAATGAATGTGTCATGTAAAAATTGTTTCTCATAACACGTTTGCTTATTATTATCACCATTTTCTCTCTATGAAACTGTCTTACTTCGTATTTACTCCCAACTCCACCAATTAAAATTCTCTCCGTACCCAGGACATCAAACAAGGTCTTTAGTCCACATTACCTTAAATCAGTACTTGGGACAAACAGATCAGCTATTGGTTTACTAAGTATGATATACACTGTGTACTTCACTGACTAGTGAAACCATTACAAATTGTTGTTTCTGCAATTATTTAGTTTGTACCACTCCAACGTTGGTGCACTTCTAACATAGAAGGCAAATGCACATTATACGAAGATTGTGTTCGAGGCATGTGGGCTGCTGAATTCATATCTATAGCATAGCATAGATCGCCGCCTAGTGTTGCGTCCGGATGATTGCACCTTGTTGTCCTGGAAGAGTCTTCGAAGTATCACGAGATAGGTGGCTCCTCCCCTGGACTACAGTGCGCATGGGCATCGACTCCATCCCCAGATTGTTTTTTTCTGCCATTGGGTTCGGATGTATATTCGTTATCTCCAGTTCGGAATCGATATAGACTTTTCTTAAGGCCTGAAGGCCTTTTTTCCTATACCGTCGGTATTGTTTTGCGCTCGGTGCCCAGCTATGTTCCGGCTCAGTTCCCGAGTCGAACATCCCGAGGAGTCGCGTGGCTCTTCGGTGCTCGAGGCCCAGTCGACGCAACAAGACTTTTGACGACACATCATGGAACGGAGCCCGTTCAAGAAATGTCCCGTGTGTGGATCGAAGTATCCCCACATCGACGTCCACCCGGTGTGCAACAAGTGCCTGTCGCCGGACCACGATGAAGCCAACTGTATGGCTTGTTCCCGGTTTCGATCGAAGAAGACGATTCGACTTCGGCGCGCCAGGAGTCCCAGCAGTCGGCCCCAGCACCGGTGGACCTCTTCGAGAGAGAAGAAGCAGACGAACAAGAAGTTTATTTGCAGATTTCACCTCCAGCGGAGGAGATCGACTACGACGCGGACGTCGAAGCGCTCGATGCAGAAGAAGTAGTCGACGAGGTAGGAGACGACAATGAGGCCTATGGGGCCATGGAAGATAGCTCAGGCGAAGAGCTATGCCCCGTTCGAACAATCACTAAGGCTCAGGTCGAGGGATCGCCACACGGCCTTACCCGAGACCTTACACCCAGATCCACGGCCTCGCCTACGGGCCCGGCTACGGACACTTCTGCGGAGCCGACGTCGGACAAAACGAAACCGAAAGTGAAACCTTCGGTGTCGACGAAAACGAAAGTGATGGAGATGCCGTCGAAACAGAAGACGTCTGTCCCTCTGGCCGCCTCCTCGTCTTCCGAGATGTCGGGGCAGCCGAAGCCGAAGACGGCTATCGACCCGGTGAAGCAGAACAAAGGCGTCGAGCCAAAGTCGGTCAAGGGCGTCGATCCAAAATCGATCAAGGGCGTCGAGCCGAAGACGGTGGCCCCAAACCCAGTTGTCAAGGCCGCCAACCCAAAGACGTCGGCGCCGAAGGCCGTCGACGCGGAAAGAGGGCACGGCGCACCTAAGAGGGCTGATCCTGTACCTCGGCCAGAGAAGACCAAGACATCGACGCTCCAGTCTTCACACGCTGGTGGACCGAGGACGTCTTTCGGGTTGACGAAACCGTCCGCTTCCTTTACGAAGCAGGTGTCGGACTCACTGCATCGCATCAGGAACAAGGCTTCAGCGGTCGATCCGAAGGATGCTTCCACCCCGAAGCAGGCTGCCAAAACGCCAAAGTCTTCAACGCCACTCCTGTTTACGTTGCCGCCGAAGGTGGCACCGAAGGCCTTGGCACCAAAGTCGGTCACCGAAGCGCCCGTGCAAGGGTCTGCAGGGTCGAAGCCTTCTCAGCCGCTTGGGAGCTTGAAGCATCGACAACCCTTGATGGAGGAGCAGTTGGAACACTTTATCGACGCCGACACCAGTAAACTTACCCTCTACAAGAGAAAGATCACGGCGACACAGCCTTTGGAGTCCTACACGATTCCTTTGAAGCGCAAGAAGCCTTCTACGGATTCCCCGGTTCTGGTTGAGCCACTTGCTCCACGGACTCCAAGAGTTGCTACACCCTCACCCACTTATTCAGATGTGGAGGCTGGGGAAGGTGATGACGAGGAGTATAACTTTCCTGCCAACACTGATCCTGAGGATCACCAGGACTCTTGGGCAGATGCAGGGGACCCAGGGGATCCGCAAACTGCCCCGGATACTCAGGTGTACAATGTCAAACCCTCTCCTACTGAGGATTCTGCAGCATTTAATGCTCTAATTGAGAGGGTGGCTAAAAACCATGACGTCCAGCTGCACGCTGACCCTAATGAAGTGGACTTCCTCTTTGATACCTTTTCCACGGCAGAAAAGACTGTCAAGACTCTCCCAATGCTGAAAGGGGTTCTTAAACATGCTGCAGACATTTTTAAAGAACCCACACGTGCCAGGGTGATCAACCCTAGAATTGAAAAGAAATATAAGCCGGCACCTGGCGACCCTACCTACATCAAGGGCCAGTTGCCATTGGACTCTCTGGTCGTGTCTAATGCCCGGAAGAGGGTGAATTCGCAAACCACTGGTGATGCTCCTCCCCCTGACAAGGAATCTAAAGTGCTCGAAGCATCAGGGAAGAGGGTGGCGGCTCAAGCGGCCAATATCTGGCGTATCTCGAACACTCAGGGCGCACTATGACACACTAGAGACCCTGTTACAACATCTACCTGATCAGTATAAAGAGGCAGCGGAGATGCTCATTCAGGAAGGGAAGCTCATCTCCAACGCTTCTATTGAGTGCGCACTGGACGTGGCGGACACCGCGGCCAGGGCCATTAACACCAGTGTGATGTTGAGACGTCAGGCATGGCTCAGAATCTCCGGTTTCAAGCCAGAGATACAAACCACCATCCTCAATCAGCCGGTAAACCCTGATAGGTTATTTGGTCCTGAGGTGGATACCACCCTGGAAAAAATAAAGAAGGATACCGAGACTGCAAAGTCCATGCGAGCTCTCCAGTCCCAACAGTTTAGGGGCAGTACTTTTCGTCGCTCAGGCAATAGGGGTGTTTCCAGAGGCCAGATGTCCCAGCAAACGCAATACACTAAAGGTGGGGCGCAGTCCTCTTACACCAAGCAAAGTAGAGGCGGCTATCGGGGCAACAGTGCCAAGGGCTGAGGCCGTGGAAATAACAACTCCCGTTCCTCCGCCACCAACAAACAGTGACGCCCTGCCGCTGCCACCCGACCATACCACACCTGTCGGGGGGAGACTCCAGCAGTTCCTGCCAGTCTGGAAATCCATCACCACAGACAGGTGGGTCAGGAAACTTATCCAGTTCGGTTATTGTCTGGAGTTAACATCCACTCCACCCAACATGCCACCAAAACACCGTCCTATGTCCACAGAGCATTTGCACTTATTGCAGCAGGAGGTACTTGTCATGCTGCAAAAAGGGTCAATCGAGCTCGTGCCAGTGGAGGAAGAATGATTCAGTAAAGGGGGTGGTGATGGACAGAGCATCTGAATTAAACAGAACACTCATACCCAGTCAAAAGATCAGGGCTTGATCCATCACCGTTTTTTAGCTCACTACACCATCCTAGCTCAGAACCTGGCTATATGCAAATTAGTCTGTCCCTGGCCCAGTGCATCATGGGAACAGGGCAGACCAAACTACCAAGCCAATTCTTTACTGGAAAGGAAACAAGCTTCCGGGGACCGGTTTCTGGCATTGCAGCCGTCTTCGGCCCGGCTTGCTTGAATCCTGATGGTGCAGTGAGCAAGGGACTCATGTCTGAGCATACCCTGCCACTCCTATAGTGGCCAAAACGATTCAGTAAAGGGGGTGGTGATGGACAGAGCATCTGAATTAAACAGAACACTCATACCCAGTCAAAAGATCAGGGCTTGATCCATCACCGTTTTTAGGCTCACTACACCATCCCAGCTCAGAACCTGGCTATATGCAAATTAGTCTGTCCCTGGCCCAGTGCATCATGGGAACAGGGCAGACCAAACTACCTAGCCAATTCTTTACTGGAAAGGAAACAGGCTTCCGGGGACCGGTTTCTGGCATTGCAGCCGTCTTCGGCCCGGCTTGCTTGAATCCTGATGGTGCAGTGAGCAAGGGACTCATGTCTGAGCATACCCTACCACTCCTATAGTGGCCAAAACGATTCAGTAAAGGGGGTGGTGATGCACAGAGCATCTGAATTAAACAGAACACTCATACCCAGTCAAAAGATCAGGGCTTGATCCATCACCGTTTTTTAGCTCACTACACCATCCCAGCTCAGAACCTGGCTATATGCAAATTAGTCTGTCCCTGGCCCAGTGCATCATGGGAATAGGGCAGACCAAACTACTAAGCCAATTCTTTACTGGAAAGGAAACCAGCTTCCGGGGACCGGTTTCTGGCATTGCAGCCGTCTTCGGCCCGGCTTGCTTGAATCCTGATGGTGCAGTGAGCAAGGGACTCATGTCTGAGCATACCCTGCCACTCCTATAGTGGCCAAAACGATTCAGTAAAGGGGGTGGTGATGGACAGAACATCTGAATTAAACAGAACACTCATACCCAGTCAAAAGATCCGAAGACGGCTGCAATGCAAAAATGAAGCTTGTTTCCTTTCCAGTAAAGAATTGGCTTGGTAGTTTGGTCTGCCCTGTTCCCATGATGCACTGGGCCAGGGACAGACTAATTTGCATATAGCCAGGTTTTGAGCTGGGATGGTGCAGTGAGCTAAAAAACGGTGATGGATAAAGCCCTGTTCTTTTGACTCGGTACGAGTGTTCTGTTTAATTCAGATACTCTGTCCCTCACCACCCCCACTTTTTGAAGTGGAGGAAGAAGGCACAGGAGTGTATTCCCTGTACTTCTTAATCCCGAAGGAGGACGGGTCCCTCAGACCCATACTGGACCTCAGACCCCTAAACCATTATATTCTCTCGGAACACTTTCACATGCTGACGCTGCAGCAAGTTCTTCCGTTGCTCAACCAGGGAGACTTCCTCGCAACCTTGGATCTCAAGGATGCATATTTTCACATTCCACTACATCCATCACACCGAAAATACCTCAGATTCACCATTCAGGGTCGGCATTATCAGTTCAAGGTCCTACCTTTCGGGGTGACCACAGCGCCCAGGGTGTTCACGAAATGCCTGGCGACAGTGGCTGCGCACCTCAGGAGGCAGAACGTTCACGTTTACCCTTATCTGGACGACTGGCTTGTCCAAGCAAAGTCGGCCCAGCAGTGCGCCGTCAACATGTCCCACACCATTCACCTTCTTCACAATCTGGGATTCTCACTAAATTATCCCAAGTCGCACCTTCAGCCAGCCCATGTGCGGCAGTATCTGGGCGCGACAATAAATACTCTGGCAGCCACGGCTCAGCCGAATTCTGTGAGGATCGACAGCATTCAGTCGCTGATCCAGAAGTTCAGACCGCATCACTCGCTTCCAGCAAGAGTGTTCATGCAGTTGATAGGCATGATGGCCTCCTGCATCTTCATAGTCCCGCACGCGAGGCTACATATGCGTCCGCTTCAAGAGTGCTTGGCACGTCAGTGGAATCAGTCTCAAGGACAGTTAAAAGACCTAGTGTTGGTGACCGGTCGGGCATACAACTCTCTGCATTGGTGGAATCCACAAAACCTTTGCAAGGGCCGACCGTTCCAAGAACCTGTGCCACAAATTATCCTGACGACGGACGCATCTCTCCAGGATTGGGGAGTTCATGTACTCCACTACACAGTGCAGGGACTATGGACAACGCAGCAAAAGAAGATGCACATCACCTACCTAGAACTGATGGCAATCTTCATGGCAATGAAAGCATTCAAAGTACATCCGTGCAACAAAGTCGTGTTGATCCGGACGGACAACATGACAGCCATGTACTACATTCAAAAGCAGGGAGGTACACACTCTCCACAGTTGTCTCATCTGGCTCAGAGCATGTGGAAGTGGGCCATTCAGAGGAACATCTTCCTCATGGCGGAACACCTCCCGGGCAAGGACAATCAGATGGCGGATCTGCTCAGCAGGTACAGCCACCAAATGTACGAGTGGGAGATACATCCATCAGTACTCCACCCGTACTTCCAGCATTGGGGTCATCCACAGATAGACCTGTTTGCCACAAGGGAAAACGCAAAATGCCAACACTTTGCCGCCAGGTTCCCTCACCCACAGTCGCAGGGCAATGCAATATGGATGAACTGGTCAGGCAGATTTGCGTACGCTTTTCCCCCAGCACCTCTCATACCGCTGGTGGCACGAAAGCTAAAGCAACACTCGATGACGCTCATCCTGGTTGCTCCAACGTGGGCCCGCCAACCATGGTACACCACGTTTCTAGAACTTTCCGTGGTACCGCATCAAAGGCTGCGCCTCACTCCCCGGCTTTTGACGCAGAGCCATGGCGACATTCAGCACCCAGACCCGCACCAGCTCAACCTGGCGATCTGGCTCCTGAAGTCTTACAATTTGGCTACCTTAACTTGCCTCCCGACTGCATGGATATCATACGGGAGGCAAGAAAGCCCACCACCAGAGCTTGCTATGCAGTACAATGGAAGCGGTTTGTCGTTTACTGTACAGAACACAACATCAACCCGCTAGATGCATCCACTCACAACATCATCTGTTATTTGTTACAGCTTTACAAATGCAATCTAGCATATGCTTCCATTCGGATACACTTATCCGCCATAGCGGCTTATCTCCAAAACAGGCAGCATCTCTCCGTTTTCAGAGTGCCTGCCATTAAAGCCTTCCTAGAAGGACTAAAACAGGTCATCCCTCCCAGGACCTCGCCAGCTCCTGTATGGAACCTTAATGTGGTCCTCACCAGGCTGATGGGCCCACCTTTTGAGCCTCTGCATTCATGCGAGGTTCAGTTTTTAACATGGAAAGTGGCTTTTCTAATAGCCATTACGTCTCTGCGACGTGTTAGTGAGCTCCAGGCGCTCACTGTACAAGAGCCATTCATACAAATTCACTCGAACAGGGTGGTGCTGCGCACTAACCCTAAATTTCTTCCTAAGGTGGTTTCACAGTTCCATGTCAATCAGACCATTGAACTGCCCGCGTTCTTTCAAAACCCAGAGACAGTAGCCGAAAGAATGCTCCACACACTAGACGTTAAACGAGCTTTGATGTACTACATCGATAGGACCAAGGATTTTAGGAAGACACAACAACTCTTTGTTGCCTTTTCGGCCCAGCACAAAGGCAACCCCATTTCCAAAGCAGGTATAGCCAGGTGGATCGTTAAGTGTATTCAAATTTGCTATCACAAGACTAAGCGCACTTTAACGGTCCCCCCCAGAGCCCACTCCACCCGCAAGTTGGGGGCCTCCATGGCTTTCCTTGGTAATATCCCTTTGGAAGACATTTGTAGAGCAGCCACATGGTCTACACCACACACATTTACTAAACACTACTGTGTAGATGTGCACTCCAAGCAGCAAGCAGCTGTAGGGCAGGCTGTTCTTAAGACATTTTTCAAACGTCTGCAGCTGGCACAGGCGGCCACCGTTAATGGAGGGACTGCTGTATATTATATTCTATGCTATAGATATGAATTCAGCAGCCCACATGCCTCAAACTGAATATGCTACTTACCAGTATGCATCTGTTCTTGGCATGTAGGGCTGCTGACATTGATATCGCCCGCCCTCCTCCCCGGCGCCTGTAGCGGCTGCAGAATTTACACTTACTGTTAGCATGGTCATCGCTCACACTGTTACACTCCATCTTCGCCACAATGGCTAAAAACAATCTGGGGATGGAGTCGATGCCCATGCGCACTGTAGTCCAGGGGAGGAGCCACCTATCTCGTGATACTTCGAAGACTCTTCCAGGACAACAAGGTGCAATCATCCGGACCCAACACTAGGCGGCGATCTATGCTATGCTATAGATATGAATGTCAGCAGCCCTACATGCCAAGAACAGATGCATACTGGTAAGTAGCATATTCAATACACCTCGGCTTACACAGTTTCACGATATTCTTTCCCAAGGGATCGGCCCTGCTACAATGGTAAACAACAACCACTCGTTCCCGCTGGGCTGCGGATTTAAATTATCACACTGTATTGACGCAGATGTAGGACAGGTGGGTTAAGACATCTGTTCCTATAAGGTGAGCCTCTATTCTAAAGTATTTATCAATACAGTTATTTCTGGTGATATTCACAATTACATTATATTCTCGTATAAAGCATACTGATTCCATAATGCTTAAAGTGTTTATGCAATCATAGAGATGTATATATATTTATTAATATTATTTTATATTGATAATCCTTGTTTTAGTAACGTTTCTTTTATGATATCTATAAGTTTGCTTTAAGTCAATTCCGACTACTACAATATACTGTTTTATTTACCCGCCATCTTCTAAGGGTACTTGTGTTATGTACAACACTGCTTGCTATTCTGATTCAAGCATGTGAATCTATGAAACATCCAACACTGGGTAAGAAAATAAGTTACTTGTAACTGCAGGTTCGAGGCATGTGTGCTGTAAATGCACATGCTTTGCATACTCCTGACATCTAGTGTTGGGTCGGATGTTTGCAAGTTGTTTTTCTTCAAAGAATTCTTTCCAGTCACAAAGTAAGGTGACTCCTCCTTTCGGTGATAGTGCACATGGGCACCGACTCCATTGTTATATTGTTTTTTCTGCCATCTGGTTCGGACGTGTATTGCTGCTCTCTGGTACGAAACCGTTCTTCTGGTTCTCCTCGGTGCGCAGTCCACTCGACCCTTGACAGTTTTGTTTCTGTATGTGTTTCCCTGTTCTCCGCGTATCAGATCAATCGACAAACTCTCCATTTTTGATCGATAACCCCGTGGGCGGCCGTCGGGCGAGCCTTCTGCTGATGGAACGGACTGCATTCCAATTCTGTCCTGGGTGCCATGCCAAGTACCCTCGCACTGACCTACACCGTGTTTGTAACTTGTGCCTCTCTGCGGAGCACAAGGAGGAAGACTGCGTACCTTGGAAGTCGTTTCGGTCCAAGCGATTGTCGGGCTCGACGACGAGAGATGCAGTGCCAAAGCCCCAACAGACTCTGGATATCGTCAGGGAAGAATCCGAACAAGAAGAGATCGAAGCGTCCGCCCGAGAAGAAGAGGCCCTCTTTGTTCCAGAGTCCGATTCCCAGCTTGAGATCGATCTGGAGTCGGAAGATTTGCCTCCGGGATAGGGTGGTGTGAGTACCAAAGACCCTTTGCCCCCTAAATCCCAAACAAAAGACAATTTATGTTATTCCTGATACTGGGCATATTTTGGCAAAAAATCCAGCAAAATGCAAGGTTGCAGAGGACACTTCTGATAAGATTCCCTTAAATAAAAAGAAGGACATGGCTGCTGGCCCTGTTTATCCTGCACCACAACCCTCTCCACCATCTTCTCCACAGTTAATAATTGAAGGTTCGAGGCATGTGGGCTGCTGAATTCATATCTATTGCATAGATTGCCGCCTAGTGTTGGGTCCGGATGATTGCACATTGTTGTCCTGGAAGAGTCTTCGAAGTATCACGAGATAGGTGGCTCCTCCCCTGGACTACAGTGCGCATGGGCATCGACTCCATCTCCAGATTGTTTTTTTCCGCCATTGGATTCGGATGCATATTTGATCACTCAAGTTCGGAATCAATAGAAACTTTCTTTTAGCCCAAAGGCCTTTACTATATCGTCGGTATTGTCTTGCGATCGGTGTCCTGTTCTTTCCAGCGTAGTTCCCGAGTCGAACATCCCGAGGAGTCGCGTGGCTCTTCGGCGCTCAAGGCCCGGTCGACACTAGAGGCCTTATTCGACGACACATCATGGAACGGAGCCCGTTCAAGAGGTGCCCCGTGTGCAACTCGAAGTATCCTCACATCGACGTCCACCCGGTGTGCAACAAGTGCCTGTCGCCGAATCACGATGAGGCGAGCTGTATGGCTTGTTCTCGTTTCCGCTCCAAGAAGACGATTCGACTTCGGCGCGCCAGGAGGCCCAGCAGACGGCCCCTGACCCGGTGAACATTTTCGATACAGAGGGAGAGGAGGCAGACGAGCAGGAAGATCAAGAGCCGATGTCCAATCCAGCAGCGGAGATCGACTCCAACTACGACGCAGATGTAGAAATGCTCGATGCTGAAGAAGTCGTCGACGAGGTAGGAGACGACTATGGGGCCATGGAAGATAGCTCAAGCGAGGAGCTATGCCCCGTTGAAACACTTCATACGGCTCAGGTCGAGGGATCGCCGCATGGCCTTACCCAAGATCTTACACTGGGTTCTACAGTCTCGCCTCCGGGCCTGGCTACGGACACTTCTAACGAGCCACAAATGGTGAAATCGAAACCGAAAGTGAAAGCATCGGTGTCTTCACAACCAAAAGCACTAGAGGCGCCATTGAAACCGAAAGTGCGTGTTGCCTTGGTCGGCTTGAAGTCTTCTAACCTATCAGCGCCGACGAAGTCAAAGAAGGTTATCGACCCGGTGAAGTCGCTCAAGGGTGTCGAGCCGAAAACTGGGACACCGAAAGCACTTGTCAAGGTCGTCGACCCGAAGAAATCGGCACCGAGGGCTGTCGACACAGACAAAGGACTCGGAGCTACAAAAGTTGTTGATCCGGCGCCTCGACCAGACACGGCCAAAAGCAATACAACCCTCGAGTCCGCACCTGGTGGTGGCTCAAAGGGACCTGTCGAGTCGACGCATCCGCCTCCTCCTTCGCAAAGCAAGTGTTGGAGTCATTAAAACGCATTAAGGACAAAGCTGTCGGACCGAAGGATACTTCCACGCCGAAGTCTGCCTCCAAACCTCAAAAGTCACCGGCGCCTATTCAGTTTACGCTGCCGCCGAAAGTGGTGCCAAAGGCCTTCGCACCGAAACCGGTCGTCGAGGCGTCCATGAAGGTGTCCGCGGGGCTGAAGCCTACACCTAAGGTTGTGAGAACAGAACATCGACAACCCCTGCTTGAGGAGCAGTCGGAACAATTCATCGACGCACACACGGGGAAACTTTCGATTTACAAGCGAAAGATTGCCCCAGCACAGCCTATGGAGTCCTACACAATTCCATTAAAATAGGATTCCACGGATTCACCCGTTCTTGTAGAACTAATAGCTCCCGTGGACAGAACACTGCTCCTATCTCGCCCACTTATTCAGATGCGGAGGCTGGAGAAGGTGACTATGATGAGTACGACTACCCTGCCGACACTGATCCTGAGGATCAACATGACACATGGGCTGATGCTGCTGACCCAGGGTATCCACAAACTGCCCCAGACACTCAAATGTATAATGTGAAAACATCACCTACTGAGGACTCAGCGGCATTTAATTCGCTTATTGAAAGGGCAGCCAAAAATCATGATGTCCAGCTCCATGCTGACCCTATTGAGGTGGATTTTTTGTTTGACACCTTTTCCACCTCTGAGAGAACCGTAAAGACTGCCAATGCTGAAGGGTGTCTTAAAACATGCTCCAGACATTTTTAAAGAACCCACACGTGCCAGGGTTATAAACCCCAGAATTGAGAAGAAGTACAAGCCGGCGCCTGGGGACCCTACCTACATCAAGGGCCAGTTGCCGTTGGACTCTCTAGTTGTTTCCAATGCCCGGAAGAGGGCAAACTCACAAACTACTGGTGATGCTCCTCCCCCTGACAAGGAATCTAAAGTGCTAGAAGCATCGGGGAAGAGGGTGGCGGCTCAAGCGGCCAATATCTGGCGCATTTCAAACACTCAGGCACTCTTAGCCAGATATGACAGGGCACATTACGATACACTTGAGACCCTGTTACAACACTTGCCAGATGAATATAAAGAGGCAGCTGAGATGCTCATTCAGGAAGGGAAACTCATCTCAAATGCTTCTATTAAGTGTGCACTGGATGCAGCAGACACCGCGGCCAGGGCCATTAACACCAGTGTGATGTTGCGGCGGCAGGCCTGGCTCAGAATTTCCGGGTTCAAGCCGGAGCTACAAACCACCATCCTAACAATCAGCCTTTAAACCCTGATCACTTATTTGGACCCGAGGTGGACACCACCCTGGAAAAAATCAAAAAGGACACTGAGACTGCAAAGTCTATGGGGGCTCTCCAGTCGCAGCAGTTATGGGGTGGTTCTTTTCGTCACTCAGGCAATAGAGGTGTTTCCAGAGGCCAGCTGTCCCAGCAAACACAGTACAATAAAGGAGGCGCGCAGACCACGTACAACAAACAAAATAGAGGTGGCTATCGCGGAAACAGCGCCAAAGGCGGAGGTCGTGGAAACAACAGCTCCCGATCCTCTGCCGCCAACAAACAGTGACGCCTTGTCACTGCCGACCGACCATACAACACCGGTCGGGGGGAGACTCCAACAGTTCCTGCTGGTCTGGAAATCCATCACCACAGACAGGTGGGTCAGAAAGCTTATCCAGTATGGTTATTGTCTGGAGTTAACGTCCACTCCACCCAACATACCACCAAAACACCGTCCTATGTCCACAGAGCATTTGCACTTATTACAGCAGGAGGTACTCATCATGCTGCAAAAGGGGGCAATCAAGCTCGTGCCGGTGGAAGAAAGAGGCACAGGAGTGTACTCCCTGTACTTCTTAATCCCGGAAAAGGACGGGTCCCTCAGACCCATACTGGACCTCAGACCCCTAAACCAGTACATTCTATCAGAACACTTTCACATGCTAACACTGCAGCAGGTACTTCCGTTGCTCAGTCAGGGAGATTTCCTCGCCACATTAGATCTAAAGGATGCATATTTTCACATTCCGCTACATCCGTCTCACAGAAAATACCTCAGATTCACCATTCAGAATCAGCATTACCAATTCAAGGTCCTCCCTTTCGTAGTGACTACAGCGCCCAGGGTGTTCACAAAGTGCCTGGCGACAGTGGCCGCACACCTCAGGAGACAAAACATTCATGTCTACCCTTATCTGGACGACTGGCTTGTCCAAGCAAAGTCAGCCCAGCAGTGCGCCGCCAACATGTCCCACACCATTCACCTTCTTCACGATCTAGGATTCTCACTGAATTACCCAAAATCACACCTTCAGCCCGCCCATATATGGCAGTATCTGGGCGCGACGATAAACACTCTGGCAGCCACAGCACAGCCAAATCCAGTGAGGATCAACAGCATTCAATTGCTGATACAGAAATTCAGACCGCAACACTCGCTTCCAGCACGAGTGTTCATGCAGTTGATAGGCATAATGGCCTCCTGCATCTTCATAGTCCCGCATGCGAGACTACATATGCGTCCGCTTCAGGAGTGCTTAGCACATCAGTGGACTCAGGCTCACGGACAGTTGAAAGACCTAGTGTTGGTAACCGGTCGTGCATACAACTCTCTGCATTGGTGGAATCCACACAACCTTTGCAAGGGACGCCCGTTCCAGGAGCCTGTGCCACATATCATCCTAACAACGGACGCATCTCTCCAGGGATGGGGAGCTCATGTACTCCACTACACGGTGCAGGGACTATGGACAACGCAGCAAAAGAAGATGCACATCAACCTCCTAGAACTGATGGCAATCTTCATGGCGATGAAGGCATTCATGGTACCTCTGTGCAACAAAGTCGTGTTGATCCGGACGGACAACATGACGGCATTGTACTACATTCAGAAGCAGGGAGGTACTCTCCACAGTTGTCTCATCTGGCTCAGAGCATGTGGAAGTGGGCCATTCAGAGGAACATCTTCCTCATGGCGGAGCACCTCCCAGGCAAGTACAACCAGATGGCAGACATGCTCAGCAGGTACAGCCACCAAATGCACGAGTGGGAGATACATCCGTCAGTACTCCACCCGTACTTCCAGCAGTGGGGTCATCCAGAGATAGACCTGTTCGCCACAAGGGAAAACGCCAAATGCCAAAGCTTTGCCGCCAGGTTCCCGCACCCACAGTCGCAGGGCAATGCGATATGGATGAACTGGTCCGGCAAATTTGCGTGCGCTTTTCCCCCAGCACCTCTACCGCTGGTGGCACGCAAACTGAAGCAACACTCGATGACGCTCATCCTGGTTGCTCCAACGTGGGCACGCCAACCATGATACACAACGTTTCTAGAACTTTCCGTGGTACCGCATCAAAGGCTGCGCCTCACTCCCCGGCTTTTGACGCAGAGCCATGGCGACATTCAGCACCCAGATCCGCAACAGCTCAACCTGGCGATCTGGCTCCTGAGGTCTTAGAATTTGGCTACCTTAACTTGCCTCCCGACTGCATGGATATCATACGGGAGGCACGAAAGCCCACCACCAGAGCATGCTATGCAGCAAAATGGAAGCGGTTTGTCATTTACTGTACCGAACACAACATCAACCCGCTGGATGCATCTACTCACAACATCATTTGTTATCTGTTACATCTTTACAAATGCAATCTAGCATATGCTTCCATTCGGATACATTTATCCGCCATAGCGGCTTATCTCCAAAACAGGCAGCATCTCTCACTTTTCAGAGTGCCTGCCATTAAAGCCTTTCTAGAAGGACTCAAACGAGTCATTCCTCCCAGGACCCCACCAGCTCCTGAATAGAACCTTAATGTGGTCCTCACCAGACTGATGGGTCCACCTTTTAAGCCTCTACATTCATGCGAGATTCAATTCTTAACATGGAAAGTGGCTTTCTTGATAGCGATTACGTCACTACGACGAGTTAGTGAACTCCAGGCACTAACTGTCCAAGAGCCATTCATACAAATTCACTCCAACCGGGTGGTGCTACGCACTAACCCTAAATTTCTTCCAAAGGTGGTTTCACAGTTCCATATCAATCAAACTATTGAACTGCCTGTGTTCTTCCAAAATCCTGAGTCGGTAGCAGAGAGGATGCTCCACACTCTTGATGTCAAAAGAGCTTTAATGTATTACATTGATAGGACCAAAGATTTTAGGAAGACGAAACAACTCTTTGTTGCCTTTTCAGCACAACACAAAGGCAACCCCATTTCCAAGGCAGGTATAGCCAGGTGGATCGTTAAGTGTATTCAAATTTGCTATCAGAAAGCAAAGCGCACTTTAACAATCCCCCCAAGGGCGCACTCCACCCGCAAGTTGGGGGCCTCCATGGCTTTCCTTGGGAATATTCCTTTAGAAGACATTTGTAGAGCAGCCACATGGTCTACACCACACACATTTACAAAACACTACTTTGTAGATGTGCACTTCAAACAGCAGGCAGCTGCAGGGCAGGCTGTTCTAAAGACACTTTTTCAAACTGCTGCAGCTGGCACAGGCGGCCGCCGCTAATGGAGGGACTGCTATGTATTCTATGCAATAGATATGAATTCAGCAGCCCACATGCCTCAAACCGAATATGCTACTTACCAGTATGCATCTGTTCTTGGCATGTAGGGCTGCTGACATTCATATCGCCCGCCCTCCTCCCCGGCGCCTGTAGCGGCTGCCGCACTTACTATTACTCTTTGCATGGTCATCACTCACAGTGTTACACTCCATCTTTGCCACAATGGCTAAAAACAATCTGGGGATGGAGTCGATGCCCATGCGCACTGTAGTCCAGGGGAGGAGCCACCTATCTCTTGATACTTCGAAGACTCTTCCAGGACAACAATGTGCAATCATCCGGACCCAACACTAGGCGGCAATCTATGCAATAGATATGAATGTCAGCAGCCCTACATGCCAAGAACAGATGCATACTGGTAAGTAGCATATTCGATCCCTTACACAACACATGCAGATCCAGATGTGGATCAGGTTGATGATGATACTCATTTGCCTGCAGACCCATGGAATGATTACACCGTTGACTTCCAGTAGACAATGAGCCAGACCTTTACCCAGCAAAACCATCACCACCAGATGATGTGGCTTATCAACAGCTCATTGCCAGAGCAGCAGAGTATCGTGGGGTGCCATTACATCAAGAAAAATTAGAAGAGGAGTTTCTATTTGAAACTCTTGAGTCCACACTCGGGTCGAGTCACACACTCCCTGCTTAAAGGCATGATGAGACATGTAGACGATATCTTTAAAGACCCTGTCAGAACATGTTTTTTAACTCCAAGGGTAGATAAAAAAATATAAACCTTCACCATCAGATGCTGTGTTTATTAAGGTACAATTACCTCTTGACTCCCTGGTAGTGTCCAATGCTCGCAAAAGAGATAACTTGCAAACCTCTGGGGATTCATCTCCCCCAGACAAGGAATCCACACTTATAGATGCCTCGGGGAAAACGAGAAGCTGTTCAATTTGCTAACCACTGGCGCATCGCGAACACACTATCTACTAGCTAGGTACGACAGGGCCCACTGGGATGAGATGGAGCAACTGCTCCAATATCTCCCAGAAGATCACAAAACTAAGGCACAGCAGTTAATTGAAGAAGGGAAAACTCATGTCTAACGCCTCAATAAGACGTGCTTTAGACGCAGCTGATACTGCAGCTAGGGAGATCAATACCATCATTCTCCTCAGAAGGCGTGCATGGCTTAGGATCTCGGGGTTTAAGCCTGAGGTTCAACAGTACGTTTTAAACATGCCCTTTGATAACGAACACCTGTTTGGTCCTGTAGTCGACCAATCCTTAGAAAAGATGAAAAAGGACTCTGAATTGGCAAAATCTATGGGAGCGCTCCTGTCCCCATCCAATAGAGGCCCTTTTCGCCGCTCATTTTACAGAGCAAGGTCCATAACAACATCCTTTGACCCAAATGCTTCCTCTTACAAAGGCAACAATCAATCCTTTCCCTCTAGAGGTTTCTACGGAGGAGGATATAGAGGGACCAATTCCAAAGGCTGGGGTAAAGGCACCACAGCAGTCAACACCTGTCCGGGGAAGACTTCAACAGTTTTTACC
Organism: Lissotriton helveticus; assembly: GCF_964261635.1. NCBI lineage: Eukaryota > Metazoa > Chordata > Amphibia > Caudata > Salamandridae > Lissotriton > Lissotriton helveticus. Next base: position 484,078,049 of record NC_136062.1, on the reverse strand, counting down.
ATTTGGTAATCTATAACAACCGACAACTGAGCGCTTTACCTTTTCCAACATGGTTATTGCCTGGAGCTCACCTCCAATCCACCAAACATTACATATCGCATTCACAAATTGTTGTCTGACCATTTGCAGTTACTCAAACAAGAGGTGCAATCTCTTACAAAAGGAAGCCATAGAACCAATTCAATTTCAGTACCCAGGTTCTGGGGTTTACTCTCTTTTTTTTCTAATTCCCAAAAAGGACGGTTCCTTAAGACCTATTTTGGATCTCGGAGAGTTAAACCACTACATACTGTCAGAACATTTCCATATGGTAACGCTTCAACAGGTTCTTCTTCTCCCACAGCAGGGTGATTTTTTGTTTACACTGGACTTAACTCATATTTTCCCATTTCCAATCATCCAGTTCATCTCAAACATCTCCGATTTGTGATAGCAGGCAAACACTAGGAGTTCAAAGTACTTCCATTCGGAGTAACTACAGCGCTCTGGGTATTTACAAAATGCCTAGCAGTGGTAGCAGCTCATTTCAGAAGACAACAAATTCATGTCTTCCCCTAACTAGACGACTGGCTCATCAAAGCCAACACACCAAAACTGTCTGCAAAACACTCAGACCACGCTACTACTCCACTAACTGGGTTTCACTGTCAACATACAAAAGTCTCACCTACAGTCTTCACAGATACAATCTTATCTGGCAGCCACTCATCACTAGCAAGGCTTTAGCCATCCCCAATGCAGCCAGAATTTCCAGTATCCAAACTCTACTTCTGCAGTTCCAAACCTTGCCAGCCAGTACTTTCATGCGCCTGCTGGGAATGATGGCGTCATGCATTGCACTAATACCTCATGCAAGACTTCACATGCGTCCATTACAAGAATGCTTAGTGCGTCAGTGGAATCAGTTGCAGGTTAAATTAACAGATCTTGTGTTGGTAGACAGCCGTACTCATCGTTCTCTGCAGTGGTGGAACCCACAAAACGTATCAAAAGGGTGGACTTTCATCGACCCTGTTCCACAAGTCATGTAAACAGCAGACCCATCTCTCACTGGTTAGGTTGTACAAATCCATCATTACACAATCCAAGGTCTCTGGGACAACAAACAAAGATGTCTCCACATCCACTATCTAGAGCTTCTGGCAGTGTTTCTAGCATTGAAAGCTTTACGGTCTCATCTCACATGCAAAGTTGTCCTAGTCAGCATGGACATGACAGCAATGTACTATGTACAAAATCGAGGGGGAACACACTTTCTCCAACTGTCACGCCTCTCTCAGACAATTTGGAAATGGGCACTCAATCACAAGATTCACCTTCTGTCAGAACATCTCCTGGGAGTGAACAATCAAATTGCTGACCTCCTCAGCAGAAGGAGACAGCAAATGCACGAGTGGGAACTTCAGCCCGAAGTTCTCCCTCTATCTTTTCAACAATGGGGATACCGTCAAATAGATCTGTTTTGCCACAGTAGACCACGCACAATGCCCAAATTTCGCCTCCTGGTTCCCGTACCCTCTCTCCAAAGGCAATGCCCTGTGGATGAATTGGTCAGGAATATTTGCCTATGTTTTTCCGCCTCTCCCACCACTCCTTTTTCTGGTTCCGAAACTCAGGCATCACTCACAGTGGTCTTAATAGCTCCCGTCAAGCATGGTACATCACCCTGTTAGAGCTCTCAGTAATTCCACATCAAAAGCTGCATCTCACTTCCAGCTCAACTTAACGATTTGGTTCCTGAAGACATAGTTTGGATATTTACATTTACCACCAGACTGTATGACTATTCTGAAAAAAGCAAGAAAACCCACTACCAGAGCTTGCTGCAATAACAACAAAATGATACCTCTTGATTCTTCAATTCAGAACGTCCTGTTACCTTTTACACTTACAGCAATGTGGTCTAGCTTACACATCTATTAGATTGCACCTTGCAGCAGTAGCGGCGTATTTGCAAAACAGACATTTGTGTTTGTTCAAAGTTCCTGTCATCAAAGCATTTATGGAGGGCTTAAAAAAGAGTTATTCCACCAAGAATTCCACCGTCACCAGTGTGGAATCCTAAAGTTGTACTTGCAAGACTTATGGGTCCACCTTTTGTACCACCACACAAGTGTCCTTTACGTTTTCTCTCTTGTAAGGTTGCATTCCTTATTGCAATCACTTTATTAAGGAGAGTTGGTGAGCTACAGGCATTGACTTTAGAAGAATCCTTCTTTCAGCTCCATAAAGATAGGATAGTTCCTTGCACAAATCCCAGATTCCTTCCCAAAGTGGTTTCTGCTTTCCACATTAACCAATCAGTTGAGTTCTTTTCTCAACCTGATTCAGTAGCAGAACGAGCTCTTCATACACTTGATGTCAAAAGAGCTTTATTGTATTATATCAAAATAGCAAAAGATTTTCGTAAAACAAAACAAATGTTTGTTTTATTTACACCATCTCACATAAGCAATCCTATTTCCGCGTGTTCCGTATCCCTCTCTCCCTCGGCCGCCAGTGGGTCAGTCTCGGCATAGGAGCTCCGCAGTGGTATCCGCTGGTCTTCACCCGGGCCCCCTCCTGGGACCCGGGACTGCAGCTGCCGTACTTCGCTTTGGCGCCGGGGCTCCCTCTCCAAAATAGCGCACATGCGCGGGCAGCCCCCGCCCTCTGAGTCTCAGCCCGGGCTGCTTTCGGTTTCGCTGTCTTCCGTGTTCGCTGGAAGGACATTTTATTACTTCGCTTTCCACCCAGATCACACGTTTGTGGTAAGGAGAAAGAAAGAGTGTGCCTCATTTGAGTTGAGAAAAGGAGGTAATTGTTGTCTCTTACCTAATGCTTTTTTAATTTATTAGTAACTCTTCTTGGTCTCCATATTGGTGTCCATACTGCGGGTGTGCGTAGAGGCCCCAGAAACGGTGGGCTTGCCTTGGGGTGCTGGTCGTGAAGGTTGTATCTTGCAGCTGGCTTTGAACTCCACTGGCTCCCCTTGCTGGCCCACCCGATCTTACGTTGTGATAATTTCTTCAACTACTGTGATGCGCTGCAGTGGGTAGGATCTGGCAGTGTGCTGCTGCAGTGGGTAGGATCTGGCAGTGTGCTGCTGCAGTGGGTAGGATGTGGCAGTGTGCCGCTGCAGTGGGTAGGATCTGGCAGTGTGCTGCTGCAGTGGGTAGGATCTGGCAGTGTGCCGCTGCAGTGGGTAGGATCTGGCAGTGTGCCGCTGCAGTGGGTAGGATCTGGCAGTGTGCCGCTGCAGTGGGTAGGATCTGGCAGTGTCTGCTGCTGCAGTGGGTAGGATCTGGCAGTGTGCCGCTGCAGTGGGTAGGATCTGGCAGTGTCTGCTGCTGCAGTGGGTAGGATCTGGCAGTGTGCCGCTGCAGTGGGTAGGATCTGGCAGTGTGCCGCTGCAGTGGGTAGGATCTGGCAGTGTCTGCTGCAGTGGGTAGGATCTGGCAGTGTGCCGCTGCAGTGGGTAGGATCTGGCAGTGTGCCGCTGCAGTGGGTAGGATCTGGCAGTGTCTGCTGCAGTGGGTAGGATCTGGCAGTGTGCCGCTGCAGTGGGTAGGATCTGGCAGTGTGCTGCTGCAGTGGGTAGGATCTGGCAGTGTGCCGCTGCAGTGGGTAGGATCTGGCAGTGTGCCGCTGCAGTGGGTAGGATCTGGCAGTGTCTGCTGCTGCAGTGGGTAGGATCTGGCAGTGTGCCGCTGCAGTGGGTAGGATCTGGCAGTGTGCCGCTGCAGTGGGTAGGATCTGGCAGTGTGCCGCTGCAGTGGGTAGGATCTGGCAGTGTGCCGCTGCAGTGGGTAGGATCTGGCAGTGTGCCGCTGCAGTGGGTAGGATCTGGCAGTGTGCCGCTGCAGTGGGTAGGATCTGGCAGTGTGCCGCTGCAGTGGGTAGGATCTGGCAGTGTCCGCTGCAGTGGGTAGGATCTGGCAGTGTCCGCTGCAGTGGGTAGGATCTGGCAGTGTGCCGCTGCAGTGGGTAGGATCTGGCAGTGTGCCGCTGCAGTGGGTAGGATCTGGCAGTGTGCCGCTGCAGTGGGTAGGATCTGGCAGTGTGCCGCTGCAGTGGGTAGGATCTGGCAGTGTGCTGCTGCAGTGGGTAGGATCTGGCAGTGTGCCGCTGCAGTGGGTAGGATCTGGCAGTGTGCCGCTGCAGTGGGTAGGATCTGGCAGTGTGCTGCTGCAGTGGGTAGGATCTGGCAGTGTGCCGCTGCAGTGGGTAGGATCTGGCAGTGTGCCGCTGCAGTGGGTAGGATCTGGCAGTGTGCTGCTGCAGTGGGTAGGATCTGGCAGTGTGCTGCAGTGGGTAGGATCTGGCAGTGTCTGCTGCAGTGGGTAGGATCTGGCAGTGTCTGCTGCAGTGGGTAGGATCTGGCAGTGTGCCGCTGCAGTGGGTAGGATCTGGCAGTGTGCTGCTGCAGTGGGTAGGATCTGGCAGTGTGCCGCTGCAGTGGGTAGGATCTGGCAGTGTGCCGCTGCAGTGGGTAGGATCTGGCAGTGTCTGCTGCTGCAGTGGGTAGGATCTGGCAGTGTGCCGCTGCAGTGGGTAGGATCTGGCAGTGTGCCGCTGCAGTGGGTAGGATCTGGCAGTGTGCCGCTGCAGTGGGTAGGATCTGGCAGTGTGCCGCTGCAGTGGGTAGGATCTGGCAGTGTCTGCTGCAGTGGGTAGGATCTGGCAGTGTCTGCTGCTGCAGTGGGTAGGATCTGGCAGTGTGCCGCTGCAGTGGGTAGGATCTGGCAGTGTGCCGCTGCAGTGGGTAGGATCTGGCAGTGTGCCGCTGCAGTGGGTAGGATCTGGCAGTGTGCCGCTGCAGTGGGTAGGATCTGGCAGTGTCCGCTGCAGTGGGTAGGATCTGGCAGTGTCCGCTGCAGTGGGTAGGATCTGGCAGTGTGCCGCTGCAGTGGGTAGGATCTGGCAGTGTGCCGCTGCAGTGGGTAGGATCTGGCAGTGTGCCGCTGCAGTGGGTAGGATCTGGCAGTGTGCTGCTGCAGGTAGGATCTGGCAGTGTGCTGCAGTGGGTAGGATCTGGCAGTGTGCCGCTGCAGTGGGTAGGATCTGGCAGTGTGCCGCTGCAGTGGGTAGGATCTGGTAGTGTGCCGCTGCAGTGGGTAGGATCTGGTAGTGTGCCGCTGCAGTGGGTAGGATCTGGCAGTGTCTGCTGCAGTGGGTAGGATCTGGCAGTGTCTGCTGCAGTGGGTAGGATCTGGCAGTGTGCCGCTGCAGTGGGTAGGATCTGGCAGTGTGCCGCTGCAGTGGGTAGGATCTATCATTAGCAGCTTCACAATAGCTGCTGTCTTGGTATAGACTGGTTTGAGCCTGGGCATGGCTGCTCCATTAACCAAACTGAATTTGTTTCGGGAGGGAGAGGGGACTTGCCTGCCTGCCATGCCACAGCTCCGCCTGACGTGTTACCCAAGACCTGGTGTCCTCTGGGAATTGTGAGGAGGTCAGCAGTGATGGTGAGGAGTGTGCTATAGTCTAGTTTAGTGGCCTCCTCCTAGGATACGGTCTGCATATGTTTCCACTTTTCTCGTTTTGACTTGAAATCCGCGTTTCTAGTTTACAATCTTAAAACTGCTTAGATTTGATACTCCTCCGATGATGATGCCTTGGTGCCAGGAAGAATATTGTATAATGGCTGCTTTCTTTTGGACGAGGCCACAAGTGGTTAGTCAGGATGACTTCACGAACAGTCCCTTCTGTGACCTCTTCATGCCACCTGAGGCTGTTGCGCCACTGGACACTGAAAGGCCGGAAAGCACTAATCCAGATAGGAATGCTGTGGTGCCCAGTTGTATTGTGATTCCATAATTATACAGCGTTTCTCACACATGGATGATTGTTTGCTTGCTTGGAAGTGCCCTCACTTTGGCTTCGCGCCAGCGCTCGGATGTGGTGCTGAAGCGCCAGGATTGTGTTCTGAATTTGTGGGCGCTGGTCCTTTGTTTGTAGTGAAAGGAAAGGAGTACGGAGAGAAGGAGACTTAAAGATGCCGTGGTATCGATCGAGAGTAGATGTATTTGTAATTGAAAGTGTTCAGGCGCAGGGCTTTACGGCAGAGGCTGCTCTCGTTGGTTGTAAGTTACAGCATAGTGAAATATCCCCCCTCAACCCCCACATCAAAATTTGCTTTAAAAACTAGTTCCGTACATTATATTCAACTAGAATTACTGCACGATCTTTTCCACCCTTTGTGGTTTGCGCCTTCTTTAGAGCGTGTTTTGTGGGGCCGGTCATTCCTGCGTATGTGGAAGTTTTACATAATGCAATTGACTAATTTAAAACTATAATTGGCACCTACATACCCATTTCCCTCGGGGCATTGTAAAATTTAGTATTGCTATCCTCAACCTTTTGCTTTATTATTTCATTGTCAAGGGTGTTGAGAGTATTGCACTGTTCTTGGTTATATAAAAAAAGCAGAATGAACCTCCCAATTACGTATCTTAACAAGCATTTGCAATGCAACAGGTCTCGCATTTGCGAAAGTGAAAGCTATTGGCATTGTTAATGACGATGCCTTTTTTATCTGTTTTGAAAACCAACACATAAATAAAAGGCATTGCCATTTACAATGCCAATAGCTCAAACGCTCGCAAATGCGAGACCTATTGCATTGCAAATGCTTGTCTTTACCTTACTAGCCTATGATAGTAATATATCCTGCTTTATTATGGTACTGTGGGACTCCCACTTCAACTGGGAATGATTCCAGCATGTGTATCTACGAAAGATACCAGTATTGGATAACTGCAGTTACAGGTAAGTAACTTATTTTCTTCTCCAGTGTCTGGTAGATGTGACCGGCTTTGCTATGAGAATGCTTTGAAGGATGACCAGAGACCACGTCACCTTCTGTAGCCGGCGTTCTTTATGAAGTTCTCTTTGAGCCCTCATGAACTGCGATGCAGTAAAAATATGAAGATAGTAATTTTAAAGGCAGAAATATGACAGTTCAATTTAACATCGCATGTAATAAAATGCATGTTAACTAATGATTTGTATTTTCCACATTTAGTTGCACAAGAATGACTTTAATACACATATTCTAACTGGAGTTAGAGAAACAGAGGTTATAGCTAAGTGTCTTGTCTAACAGCCTGCCACATCTCACTTTGAGCATAGCACTACTTGAGTCTAGGTGTGTAAGAACCTTCTATTTCATATTTAGGCACTAATGGTATTTATCAGTAACACTGTTAAATCTAGGATTTTAAATCTTTCAAACCGAACCAGGAGTCCTGCTTTTTGCTCTTAAGCTCATGATGCAGAATTTATTTGCAATATGATTGCAGGAGTCTTAGCTGCAAGATCACTTTTTTTTAATTTCACATACATTGTCCTGTGATTATACTTCATGCCTGAATTATAAAAATGTCAAATGTGAAAGCTTAGTAGCAATGGCTGAATACTTGAGTGAACGTCACATGCAGTGAGGCAGCTGCTTAGCATTTTCTCAATACAGAGGCCCATGCGCCTCCATTCAATGCCCCAAATCAAACACTTGACAGCCGAAGATGCATTTCCTTAAGGGTAGATTCCATCCACTTCACGACAAGGAGGCTGCCTGATTAGTTTAGCGGCCATCTTGGGGGAGGCAGGCTCTCCGATGGGCGGACTAGCTTTTCAGGCGCGCGTTGTGACGCTATATGTCTAGCGTTCTGAGCTGCTCGCGCTAAGACCTTGCACTTTTGCACATCTCCTGAGGCGGAAGCCGGGAGACGCTTGTATTTGCACTTGCTCTAAATTAAAAAATTGTAACCTTTATGAACTTTGCTTTCCTTTTTAATACTCGCGCCGCATCTTGCCGCCTCTGCCCCCACTCAGCCGATTAGGAGCTGGGTTGCACTTCACGACAAGGAGGCTGCCTGATTAGTTTAGCGGCCATCTTGGGGGAGGCAGGCTCTCCGGTGGACGGACTAGCTTTTCAGGTGATTCCTGTGACGCTATAAATTTAGACGGTAATGGCTCCGCGCAGCGGATGTGCCGAAGGAGCGCCTAAGGAAAGCCCGTCCGTGCCGTGGCCGGGCCGAGGGCCGGACACGCTGCTCAGCCAATCCTAATACAACAGACTAGAGATTTCATATTGTCCCTCCATAAACAGCCCAATTTATGCCATCAGTCCCTTAACGTGGATTCCGGGGTAGGCCCAATTAGTTGCTATCGGTGCAAAGAGGTCTTAGAGCCTCAACATATAATAAAGGGAAAAGGTGTTCCTAAGATTATAAATGGGGGACTCATAAATGCCAGATCTATGTGTAAAAATGCATTACACATCTTCGATCTAATAGCTGAGGGGGAACTTGACTGTCTCTTCGTCACTGAGACACGGTTAAAGGATTGAGTATAACCCTGACATTGTGCATGCACTCCCCCCAGGCTATTTAATCCAAAGGATGGATAGATCGGAATAACGCGGTGGAGGTCTTGCGATTATTTATCGGGATACCATGATATGCACTGTCACTGCTTTAGCGGATATTAAAGGGGCAAAAAGTATTGGTTTCTGCCTACAGACCCATGATTCTTTTACTTTTGCGGGAGCGTTAGTCTACCGCCGGCCTGGTCAGCAAAATCAGTTCTTGGAAAGCATTGGGGAAGTGCTTAGTAATCTGATGCTTAGGTTCTCAAACTTTACGCTCCTAGGGGATCTGAATCTCCACTTGGAAGACACTACTGATCCAGGTGTAATTTGTTTCAGAGATATTCTGAATGTCCTCGGGCTAACTCTTCTCACTCGGGATTCCACCCACAAAGCTGGCCACATATTGGACTGTATTGGTTCCAATTTAGACACGATCAAAGTAAAGCCCCCTCTGACGCAAACTTGGTCAGACCACAAATTTATTGCCTTCGAGTTTTTAGTGGAAAGCAGTGCCGTAGGAAAGAGCGCTGGGAAAACCAGTCTGGTGAAGAAACCCTGCGGGAAAAAGATTATAGAGCACCCTGACTTTCTAAAATGGGCTAAGGAGAGTAAACCCACTATGATGGGAAATACCTCAATAGATCATCAACGATTTGGGGAATGGATCGGTGATATCAGTAAACGGATGGACCCCTTATACCCAGACAGCAGACCTCGCGGTAAGAAACGGTCTGCACCATGGTTTTCACGGGCCTTAAAAGAAAAACAGGGTGAAGTCAGAGTGCTCGAACGAAGATGGTGCAGAAACTATGATAGCAGGGAACTTAGCCTATATAAAACGACTAGGAGACACTACCATGCCCTGATTAAATGTGCGAAGGCTTGTGGTAAATAAATAATTAATTACCGGGTCTATTTTTGACTGGATACAATATAAACAGATAGCTCAATAAATAAGAGTCAAGATTCGAGGTAGCTGGAGTTTTACAGGCTTTAATCAGGCATAAAGGACAGGAACAGGACAGCCTGTACGGGAATGGGATGGCAGGGCCCGGCAGCTGCCGGGGGCAGGATCTGGAATGGCTAGAGCATAAGGGGGTAACTTTTAATAACAGTGCACAATATTTATAGTTAAACAAAATACATTACATGCAATACAGTAGGCGTAGCAGTAGGCGGGGTTTGTAGCAGTCGCGAAAGATAAGGCATAAAGTGGGTGTAACAAGAGGTGTGTACAGGGCGTATACATAGACATGTGATGTAAACGTAACAGAATATGTCATAAATGGGGCGGAAACATGGAGGGGGCTACCTAAGGAGCCGGGACCTCTGACCTAGTAGTGCGCGCAAACTGGCAATGACGTGTTACCAGGAGAAACTGGGGGCTATGACTTCTGCACTAGAAGAGGAGACTAAAGTCTGCGGAGTCAGAGCGACATGTACCTAAAACCTATCTGGTATCTGATGTTTAGAGAACATGTTGATAGAATCCAAAAGTTATCAGGGCAAAAGCTAACAGACTCTAAGACTGGTGCATGCATTATTCTACATGTAGTGCGTGTCGAGGAATATTCGATGAATATTAATACAGTATTTCTCTTACATGGAGACATAAAGGCTAGACTATGACTGAAACTATTGATGCGATTCAGTAGCTTAGGAATGCAGAGAAGGAGGGCTGGACTGATAACTAGAATCATAACATACTCTTGGCAGACTGGCAGGCAGAGCCAGGCCGAGCCGGGCACTGTGAGGCAGGAAGTAAGTGAAGGGTCAGGGATGCAGGTGGGGGCTGTATCGCTCCTCGGAGAGGGTTCAGGAGACAGGAGCTGAATCTGAGTCCGGGCCCTTTTGAGGCCTAGAAACGGGGACTTTTCAATGAATTAACGTGCACACTGTGAAACGTGGCAACATAGGTTTACATAGGCCTAATACTCGTAGCTTTCACGAGAACTGGAAACTGGCATACTAGAGATGGACACAACTATAATTGCGTCCTTAATCGATCATAAGGGAATACATATGCATATTAATCATGCACATATAACATAGGATGGGGAACACGTAGGGACACAGAACATGGCAAAATTTACTTTTCCACATTCCCTCCTTGTCACTACGTTTCCATCAGGAAACATCAATATTCATGATACCATCTATCATTTCATACAGTATCATTTGCTCGTCTCGAATTGTCTTGGAACGGGGCTTAGGACTAGGAATACAGGATGTAGCACAAATGCCGCAAATCGCAGGGCCACATTGCAAACAGAGGCAGCAACTGAATATGATCATTACTGCTATACCTAGGAATGACAATACTTTCCATCCCCAGGCAGATATTATACTCCAGAGCCAACCGGACCATGTCCAGGTGCCTGGATTCTGGTGTAACTGATAGGCAATTTTATGAAGTCTGGTTATAGCTGAATAAACAGACGGCGCGTTATTAGGAATGAAAATGCAGCAACTAGATCCGATGACTCTACATGCTCCTCCTCTATCGGCCAGTATGACGTCAAGAACGAGACGATTTTGGAGCACGACAAATCTCATAGCAGATTGCTCTTCGGTTAAGTTACCTAGAGCAGAAGTAGTCTCATTCACTACTGCTTCAAGGGTTCTGGTTAACCTACGTATTAACTTACTATTCTGGATAGGTCCTATAAAGAAGAAGAAACCTCTATTGAAGTCTGTATACTGTTCTAGAGCAGTTTCAGTTTGATCGACAATTGGGGACTCGATCTCTCTTTTATGTCTGACGTGTACTAGATGTGTGTTTCTATGATAATCAGATGGGGCTAGAAAAACTGGTGGCAGTAGGAAGGCAATATAACATGTTCCATCCCAATCGAGGGGCAGACGAACATATGCGGTCTGACCACAAACAAAATAAGAATGACGTGAGGCTTTGAAAAGAGATTTCCCACTGTCACTATACTTGACAATAGTAGTACAATCACTATGTCCTACATGTGCGGAACCATTCTTTCGGACACATAATTCGCCTTTGACTGGCAGTACTGAAATAGCAGGCAAATCTGGAGTAGTATCAGACTGAACATTCAGGACCATAAAATTCGAAGAATAATTACCTAAATCATATACTTCATTTTCTAGATCTAACCCTGTTCTATGGGAAAGACCTTGCTTGTCTGGAAAACATGTACTATTCAGAAGGGACATATCAGTCGTGGATGACGTTAACGTGGACCATGCTCCACACGAACCATTATGTGAAAACGGATAAGGAAAAAGTGGCAGAACTCCCTTCGGTGTCTGGAAAGGGGGGAGTCGACCACACACCCAACAATTAGTGGCATTGCTGGTCTGGTGTGAATAGTGCAACATTCTTATAAATGTATTATTTCTCATAGCAAGACGATAGGATAGCTCGTGAGGAGGCAGATCACTAAATGTGTGCTCTACTGTAGCATTAGAAAACTTATTTACATGAGAAATTGGAAAACATAAATGTAATGCATAGCTTGTGCAGGTAACCATTAAACTCAAAAACATAAGAAAACATAGAACGATGATACATTTGATAGAGTTTTGACTAACTCTCTCACTATGGGGGTCTATCTCATACATGTCAGAAACCTGTCTAACCGTTTCACCCGAGGGGGACTTAGACAATTAAACTGGCTGACTTATTTTACTAGACCGGAGCTTCTTTTTATACTCCTGCTGCGGAGTTTCCTCTAACAGGGGAATTTTCGATTCAGAATTTAGATTAATGTCTTGTTTTAGGCAGTCTTTAGAAATGGAACAGTCTTTGGAATTGTCATTAAAAGTCTTTTTCCGGATTCCATGAAATTTCTTGATATGCGACAGGTGGACCCAACCCTTGCGGCCTTCCAACTTCACGGCCGTACGGGTGGTCAAAAGGACTAGTTGCGGCTGCTTCCAACGAGGCTCCAGCGGACTTGAACGATCAAAGTTCCTGACGAGTACTAGATCTCCTGGAATGACCTCGTGCGGTTTCACTTCGGTATTGTCTGGAAATGCGGCGGCAACCTGTGAACGACAAGAGTGTAGGGCAGACATCAAGGAAGCTAGGTAATCTGTCAGCATATTACTGGAAACATCTGTAATACTTCGGGGTCTAGGTGTACCCCACATGTTCGGGGGGCGGCCGAATACGACCTCGTACGGGGACAGACCTGATCTGGAATGTGCAACCATGCGCATATAAAATAAAGCGACTGGCAGAGCTACTAGCCAGTCTACACCTTTCTCTTTACAGACTTTGGCAATGCGGATTTTCAGAGTCTGGTTATGTCTCTCTACGAGACCGGCTGCTTCAGGATGGCGCACACAATGGAACTTCCACTGGTACCCTAACAGAAGGGACACATGCTTCATGAGTTCAGATGAGAATGGCTGGCCGTTATCAGAATACACGACCCTAGGGAGTCCATAACGAGGAAAGAATTCACGAACCAACTGCTTGGCAGTGGTCGCGGCTGTGTAATCTGGGACTGGATATGCTTCTGTTGGAGTTCTGGACTTTTTGGTTCCGTCCAGAGGTGTCAGGGACAACACCCGAAGACCCCGGAGTTCAACCTGTCTCGGTGCACAAACAAACAGAAACACGGGCTTCTCGATGGTGGCGTCAAAGACCAAAGGTTTATTACTGCAGGGACACAGAAGTCACAGAAACTACACATGGGCAGTATCTAGGAGCCTGTTCGATTTGTACAAAGAGGGTTGCTCCTTATATACTAAATATTGGGCTTCAGGCAAATTCTTTACATGTTACCACAGTTCTAAACATTCGTGTCTTAAACAATAAATATTTGGCGTTGCACAGGAATCGTCAACAGTATCTGATGTCAAAACATTACGAATGAGGGGTTCCCACTGTTCCATCATAATCCCATGTCAATTCTTCATACAAGACCCGGACCGCCTCATCGTAAATTTCGTTACCTCCCCCTAATAAAGGCCCAGAAGGAAAGGAGCAGAGCCAGGTGCAGAAGATAGAAAGACAGGATAAGAAATGTTTGTGGGTCGTAAATGGGCACGGTTACCAGCTTCGGCCGCCTAATCATGATCAAGCCAACGAACACAAGAACCAGTATAGCAGGACTGGCCTCAGGCTGGGGAGGCAGCTCTTGCCGAGTCATGCTGCCACAGCGTTGCTGGCCTAAGGTGCACGTGTCACTAGCAAGGTGAATCGCCGGTTAAGGCCTACGTGTCCTTAAATAAAAAGAGGTCATTGCGTGTCCATTGACTATGTGAGGGCAAGGAATACAAAATGGCTTCCGTGTTCTAAGATGGATGCCATGGGTAAATCACAAATGTGTTGGTAACAGGAGTGCTCTTGCTCGTAGCATAGCGAAAACACCAGGATATACTAAATGGATCATTTGCGGTTCACTGATACCGAAATTATGTATTTACGACAATGTTTACAAACACGAGTAAAATCGTCACGGAACCTCAGACCCTCCTTTTGCCCTTACATAGGCAATTACTCAATCTATATCAGAGTCAGAGTCTAATTCTATGCTCATTAGGTCAGTGACATGTTGTTGTATCATCATCCTGTCTCGTGCCTTTTCTCCTAATGCAGGTGGTTTTCTGAAACAGGTTGCAGCACAGAGACTACACAGAGCGGGACCACATTGGATAATAAGACAGCACGAGAACAGAAATACTAGGATGACACCAATGACCATCAGAACCTTCCATCCCCACGCTGATACCAGAGTCCAAAACCACTCCATGAAGGACCAGTTTCCCTTATCTACGTGTATAGAGTCGGAAATCTTGTGTAGTTTAGAGATCGCTTCATAGACTGTTGGAGCATTATTTGGAATAAAGACACAGCAGCTCGATTGGATCATTCTGCATACCCCACCTCGATCTGCAAGTATTACATCTAGAACCATTCGGTTCTGCAACGTCATGAGACGATCCGCCTGAAGCTCAGCTGTTAAGTTACTAAGGGCACCTGCAGTTTCCGTAATAGTAGATTCAACTACCCGTGTTAGTTGACGTAGATTTCTACTATTGGCCATAGGCCCCCAAAACGGAAGGAAACCTTTGAAGAAGTCTCCAGCTTCCTGACCAGCGGTATCTTCCTTGCTGAAGACACCTCTTGCTACTCTGGTCTTGTGATAATCTGAAGAAGCAGTGTATGTCGGGGGTAACAATCGAGCAATATAACATGAACCTGAAAAGTCAGCAGGCAGCCATGTATATGCTCTGTCCTGACAGATGAAGTAGGTACCCCTAGCAGTCAGAAAGGCAGGGGAGGAGTTAGACGGAAATACGTAAGTCTCAACGCACTCACTCCTCCCTAGCTGAGCTCTCGGATTTCTCCCATTTCCTTGCAAACAGACCTGACCTCGGTGAGGCACGACCCAAACTGAAGTGGAGCTTTTACGCTTGCTTTCTCCCAAACTAAGGCGATACTCTGTAGAGTTCCAACTCAAATACACCCGTAATTCATCTCTAGGGTAAGATGGAGTATTATTGACGTCTTTAATCATGTCAATAATTCCCTGGACTAAAGCTTTGTTGGCTGAGTTGTATTTAGTGGACCGTGGTGGACGCGGAGGATAGGTCTCAAGGGCATATGAAAAAATGGTCTGAAAGGCCTGAAATGATCCATTGTAGCTAAAAGGCAAGACTAGATAGGGAATGCCTTTATCCATAGTGTGAGGTATCAAGCCACACACCCAGCAGTCTGTAGTATTAACTACCAGTTGGTGTTGATGCAAGAGCTGTACAAATGTATTGTTAATAAATTCTGAGCGTCGAGCTTGTTCGTGTTCAGGAAATGAGTGAAAAGAATGCATAGAAGAAACCGTAGAAGTAGTAGGATCAAGGGAAGGTACTGTAGTTACTGGCATAAAAATCAAATGTACACCAAAGACGATTCCACCCACCAACGTTATCAAAACAATTAAAAATGTAACTGCACATTGCATTAGAAAGCATTTGCTGTGAAGTATTCTGTACAGTCTATTTCTACGAACATAAATTACATTTTCTCGTTGCAGCTCAGGAAGCTCCATCTTCTACGACCGTTCGCGACCACTGATGATGTGTACGTAGATGAAAATGCCTCTATCAGCCCTGGGAGTTCCCAGAACTAACAGAAAGATCGACCTTGTGTCTGACCCCCGCAGATTCAACTAGGCACACAGCCACGACCCTACGGCTACCCAGACGGCAAGGCAATTTTAAAACAAAAAGAAACAATACAAAGTATTAGCAAACTTCCTGGCTGGAGGCAATGTATAGAAAATTCAAATCTGAAAAAAAAAGGCAGTTTCCTGCTTTATTTGTCCATATTGCGAGAACGTAAGTTGTATCTCAGTTTTGCAGGAGCTGTCTGATCTGGAAACAATGTATTTTCAGCTGACGTTGCAATGTTCACGTTTTCAGATGGCAAATGTTCTTTTGGTGCAGATGACAAATGTTCAGGGTTCAAAAGAGCAGTTTCAGGAGGAGAGTCAGAATTTGGTGAATCAGTGATTAGTTTTGCATCGCTGAAAGGTATGAACCTGGGGACTTGTTCCGTTTCAGAGGCACCGATTCCTTTCTTTACCCAGTTGTCGTAAGGAAGTGGCAGAGGCACACGTTTAGCATGTGTCGCATGGATCCAGTTTTTCCTTCCGGCCACACGAATAGCAGTTCTCGTTGCTAGCAGGACTTGGAAAGGGCCAATGAATCTGGGCTGAAGATTTTTTGTTCTTGCAAAATTTCTGATGACCACCTGATCACCCGGTTTCAGCTGATGGCCTGGACTCTCCGGTGGCTTTGGCAATGCATCGAAAACCTGTTGGTGAATAAGACTCAATTTAGCAGTCAAGTCGAACAGGTAATCAATTAACATTGGGTATTCCAGCTGCTTAAATTCTTTTGGTCTAGGTACCCCCCAAACATTTGCAGGACGGCCAAAAACTATTTCATAAGGACTAAGCCCTACTCTAGAATGTACAGTTGCTCTTGTTGATAGCAAAGCCAAAGGAAATGCGTCTGGCCAGGACAAACCCGTGGACGCTTGTATCTTAGCAAGTTTCAGCTTAAGGGTGCCATTGTAACCCTCGACTAAACCCGCGGACTGGGGATGATTCGCACTATGAAACTTCTGTCTAATCCCTAGGCCGGCACACACACTCTGCATAACTTTCCCTACGAACTCACTTCCGTTATCTGACCATACAATCCGTGGCATTCCGTATCTGGGGAAGTATTCTTTGAGAAGAATTTTGGCAGTGGATAAGGCAGTATTGTCCTTTAGCGGGTATGCTTCGATCCATCTGGAGAAAGCACAAACTACCACTAGGACGTATTTCAGGTTATTGCAACGATCCATGTGAATGAAGTCTAGCTGGATCACTTCAAAGGGGCAGGAAGGAGGAGCGAAGTGGCCTGCAGGTGTGGGGATTCCCTTGCCAGGATTATGCATCAAGCATACCATACAATTTCTCACCACTCTCTCTGCACACTTACTAATCCCATCATTCTTCCAGACTGGAGCCAACATCTTACAAATCCCTTTTGAACTGATGTGCGCTGTTCCATGTGCCATCGTTACTACTGCAAGCACATACGCATCAGGCAACATCCAACGCTGTTGTTCCGACAAATCAATCCAACACCCACTCGAGTCCAATTTACCCGTGCTCTCTTTCCATGCAAGCTTTTCCTCCTCAGTCGCCTCTTTCTGAATTTCTTTCACGCTTTCCACTGTGTCTTCACACATTCCAGACTCAGAAATCCATCTTGCAGACGTTGCAACATACATTCTACTCACCATATTTCTAGCTGTCTGTTTTGCAGTCTCATCGGCAAAAGCATTCCCACGACCAACATCATCCGTGATTGTTTTATGAGCACTGCATTTCACAATCGCAACTTCAGTCGGCAAGGTTAGAGATTCCAACAAGTCATTAACTAGCGGACCATGTTGAATCTTAGTCCCATGGGACGTAATGAAACCTCTCTCTTTCCACAAACGGCCAAAACTATGGGCCACGCCGAACGCGTACTGACTATCTGTGAACACATTCACTCTCTTTCCCTTAGCTAAAACGCACGCTCTTGTTAGCGCGATCAATTCTGCAGCCTGGGCAGAATTCTGACTCACTCTTGCAGTCTCCACAATCGTACTCAAAGTCGTTACTGCATAAGCAGCAGTCACATCACCATTCTTCAATTTGAAGCAAGACCCATCAACATACAACGTGCCATCTGGATCTGATAACGGAGTGTCTTTTAGATCGATTCGTCCTTTTGTTTCTTCCTCAGTTTTGAAACAACAGTCGTGTGGTTCGGAATCACTCGACTCTTGGCTAGTCGGCAACAATGTTGCTGGATTCAATACATTGCATCTTTTGATCTGAATATGACTAGCTAATAGTGTCAGTTCATAACCTGATAATCTAGCACTGGTAAGGTGTTGCGTCTTGGTTCGGTTCATGAGTGTATCCACAGCATGAGGAACCATAACCACTAGCATATTGTTCATTACTAAACCAGCAGATTGTCGAATGGAAGCTGCAGCTGCGGCTGTAGCTCTCAAGCAACTAGGCAACGCTCTGGCTACCGGATCTAACGTTGATGAGAAATACGCACAAGGGCGTTGTTTATCACCAAATTTCTGTGTCAAAACACTCAATGCACAACCTTCTCTCTCGTGGACATAGAGCGTGAACGGCTTACTGTAGTCGGGTGTACCCAATACAGGTGCTGAACACAGTGCATTTCGTAACTCAGAAAAACTCTGCTGACATTCTGCAGACCATGGTACCGGACTCGGAACATTTTTCCCAGTCAAAGCTACCAATGGTTTTGCTAAAAGAGAAAAATTTGGGATCCATTGCCTACAATATGAGGTAATACCTAAAAAGGCACGTACTTCTCTCTGCGTGCTAGGAACATTCATCTGTGTAATTGCTTTTATTCTTTCTGGGGTCAACTTCCTTCCCTCCTTTGACAAGAGATGACCTAGGTAGGTCACTTCTTGGCAGCAGTATTGCATTTTTGAAGGTGACACCTTGTGATTCAAATCTGACAAGTGATGCAATAAAGAAATCGTAGCTGTTTTGCAAGTTTCCTTGTCATCGGCAGCCACTAGAAGATCATCGACATACTGTACTAAAGCAGAACCACGAGGAAGTACGAAGGAATCTAACTGGCTTTTTAATGCTTGACTGTAAATGGATGGGCTTTCACAATAGCCTTGTGGAGCGCGTTTAAACCTAAAGCTACGTCCTCCTAGAGAGAAACCGAAGATATCTCTGCTTTCCTCGGCTATCGGAATGCTGAAAAAGGCATTTTTCAAGTCGACAACTGAAAACCATGCTGCTGTAGCAGGAATCAACGTTAACAATGCAGTAATGTCTGGTACCACAGGAAACTGTGGGATCACAATTTTATTAACCTCTCTGAGATCAATTACAAACCTATATACTGGAGGTTTTGTAGGGTCAGTTCGTTTCAAAATAGGCAGTACAGGACTATTACAGACATTTCCTCTAGTCTCTTCTACAACATCTTTCTTGATCAGGTCTTGTACTATCAGTAGGAGCGCACGCTCACCTTCACTAGAGATTCTATATTGTGGAATTCGTGGAAGTTTGACATTTGCTTTCAAAGTTACTACATAGGGTGGAATTTCCAAGAGACCTACATCATTAGGACCAGTCGCCCAAAGAGTATCAGGGAGTGAACGCAGCTCTGGTGGGAGCGCATCCATCGACAAGTACATCGGAGAGATTATTCTTTTACCCAACGTAAGCTGTACTCCTGCTGGAGAACAGTATAATGTCGCGTACAGGCGTTTTAACAAGTCTAAACCAAGCAGATTCTCGTTACAACCTGTCGTCAAAATCAGGGGTGCTTTCAATTGACAGGACCCAACAGAAATAGACAAAGGACCAGAAACAGGGTTGTGAACAGGGGCGCCCGAAAAACCTACTGAAACGTTTGTTGAGCCAGACAAAGGTGCGCCAGGGAGTTTCGCATGTATGATAGAACTTTTTGCTGCACCAGTATCCAACAGAAACGGTTCGACTATACCTGATGTTGCTACTGCGACATAAGGCCCACTCTGATCTACTGGTACTGATACTACTCCCTCTCTTTGTCCATGGCTGTCCTAGTACTCACTTTGCTGACCTTCCTCACTAGCTTCATAATAGTCTTCCACATGATATTGTGGAGACCTATTCTGTTGGGCAGATTGTCCATTTCGCTGGTCGAAATAATTGGAAGGGCGGTCACTCGTTGCGCTGCGAGGCCCTAGGGCAGTTATGCGCTATACAAATGCAATTTTTCATTTCATTTCATTTCATTTCATTTCATTTCATTTCATTTCGTCTGCGGAGGCATAGCACCTCGTCCTCGACCTCTAGAGTTTTGCATAGAACTACCACGACCTCTCTGAGCTGCCGCAGCATTATTTTGTGCCCGAACTGGACACTCATTTTTGTAATGACCTTCCACTTTGCAATAAGCACATTGATTCCATTGGTATTGTGGTCTTTGAAAATTATATTCTGTTCTTTGATATGACCCTTGCTGCATATTCGTCTGATTCGTGCGAGGCGGATAAGCTTGCTGTAAAAGTACTTTAGTTTTTAAATCTTTCGTCTTTTTATCTGATTTTTCCTTCTCTTCTTTATCCCTATTTTCATAGTACTGGGCAGTCGCAAGTATTTGCGCAGTCGTAGAGACAGCCCACGCACTTTCAGAATTCTTTAATTTACTACTAAGTTCTGGCAACAGATTGTGCACGAATTTATCAACAAATAATCTCTGGCCTCCTTCTGTGCTCATATCCTGACCACTATGATCCACAAAAGTCTCTTCGAATCTTGTGAAAAAGTCGGAGACGCTTTCGTCTTTCTTTTGTTTGCACGCGGACAATTTGTCCCAGTTAACGCGCAATGCTGGCATCAAGGTTTTCATTAAATCGATTATTCTACCAGGCAAATTAGCAATTAAAGGTTCAGGTTTGGAACCACCTATTTGTTGACCATCCGCTGCAATTATAGCTGCCCAGTCACCACCTAGGGCAACTGGATGATTCTCTTTACGAATTTTAGCCCAAATTGGTTGCGGTACTACATTACCAAATAGCAGATCTATGTCAGCAAGATTCAATACACAAGCGTCAACCGTTTGAGCCAACTCTTTGTAGTACCCTGCAGGATTTTTACGCGGATCTGGCAAGGCCTGTTTCACTGCTAACACTTCAGCTCGTTTCCATGGAATATGTATCCATACTCTCTGGAATTGTGCCGGAGCGGCTGCAATACCAAGGTTTACATTAGCTTGCACAGCTTCACGCCAAATTGGTGGAACCTCTCTCATTGGGTATTGACGATTTTGTTTCGTACTGCGTTTCTCTAACTCTCTCGGTGAACGAAGGGATGAGTCGGTCCTATAACTTAGAACCAGTTCCATCGCTTCTTTTATATTTTGTCCAACTATCATACCTGCAGCAAACTCTTTCTGAACATTAATTAATTCTTCTAGATTTGATTCAGGGTCATCCTCTTCCAATTCCTCACGTAGAAGGAAACACATTTCATCGAACACATATCGTTGTGTCGGTTCATTCCATTGCATAAATGTATCTAATATATCTTGTACATTATATCTTCCAACTTTCGAAACCCATCTAAGAGCAGTGGAATCTAGTATTCCTCTTTCTTCAGTACTGGGAAGCTGACTACGCCTCTGTACAGAGTCAGAGGTAGGAGTCTTAATCAGAGTTTTATAGAAGGGAGATAGAATATTAGAGACAGAATCAGTGATTCTTCGACGAACAGAAAGCGGAGTCATAATATTAGCAGAGGCAGTAAATAGAGTAGCAGTGGGAACAGATAGATTAGGAACAGTAGGAGTAGCAGGAAAAATAGCTTGTGAAGTAGCAGGTGTGAGCGACACAGGCATAGGTAAAGAAGCCGGCAACCCTGGAAGAGGGGTTGTCGAAGGAACATTAATATTGACCACAGGAGGTACAGGAACTTGATTCAGGGGAGCGGGAACAGGGACACCAGGTTGTCCAGCAACCGGTAATTGAACATTCGGTATAGGTGGAGCCGTAGCACCCTGTGCATACGGTGGGGGTGATCGTAACAAGTAAGACAACAGGGGATCCTTTTCAGGGTCCTCTACTATCTTAGCCGTACTCGATGGCAAAGCAGGATAGCACTTGTCTATCGCTAAATTACGCTCTCTATTGGCCACCTCCATCGCTTTCTCAGACTCGTTGAGTTGCAGCTGCCTAGCAGACTGTTCTAAAGTCAACTCTTGCTCTTTCTGTTCTTTCTTCAACTTTTTAATTTCTCTCTGTTTAGATTCTTTTCGCCAATAACGGAAAGAATCAAACATTGCCGGCCGGGCTTTCTTCTTAAACAACCTTCTTTCTAGATTATCGAGAACTTCAGGTTCAAAACTACCATGTAGTGGCCAACTAAGGACACCATCTTTCTCTGTGTAGTGGATCCATATCTCGTTATAAGAGATAGGGCCCACACCAAATTTGCAATATAGATCATAAAGGGGAGTTCCAATCGGAGGAACCAAACACGAGTCCTCCAACTGGGAATCACTGTTGCAACTAAAACAAGACAACATACAATTTTTCCGACTTACCATTTTATAATCCGGAACACAAAACAAACAAGACACAAACAGAAAAGATGCGCACTCGAACCAAGAACTTAGGCCTACCAGAACTGACAAATGTATCGATACCTGAACTGAACAGAATGATTATCGTAACCAGAATAACCAGTGATAATCTTACAGAACTGAACTGAACTGAGAACTAAAAGGATTATCCAAACAGGAGCAACCCTCACAAAATACTTAACTGAGGTACTGAAGACGTCACCAAGGAGAAACCCGTCACGTCTCGCCGTACTGAGGACTGCACCTCGGGTCCAAGACAGGGCGACGGTCAAGGCAACGGACCACTGCAGCCGTCTGAACGGGAACCCTCGTGGAAGAGGACGTCGGGGCCACTTTTGCGATATGCCGGGATCGATGAAGTGGGGCGCCTCCCTCTGAAATCTTCACACGAAGCTCCTCGAACTCTTCAGGCTTTTGGACCGGTACCGAATGACGTCGCCCCACGTTGGGCGCCAATTGGAGTTCTGGACTTTTTGGTTCCGTCCAGAGGTGTCAGGGACAACACCCGAAGACCCCGGAGTTCAACCTGTCTCGGTGCACAAACAAACAGAAACACGGGCTTCTCGATGGTGGCGTCAAAGACCAAAGGTTTATTACTGCAGGGACACAGAAGTCACAGAAACTACACATGGGCAGTATCTAGGAGCCTGTTCGATTTGTACAAAGAGGGTTGCTCCTTATATACTAAATATTGGGCTTCAGGCAAATTCTTTACATGTTACCACAGTTCTAAACATTCGTGTCTTAAACAATAAATATTTGGCGTTGCACAGGAATCGTCAACAGTATCTGATGTCAAAACATTACGAATGAGGGGTTCCCACTGTTCCATCATAATCCCATGTCAATTCTTCATACAAGACCCGGACCGCCTCATCGTAAATTTCGTTACCTCCCCCTAATAAAGGCCCAGAAGGAAAGGAGCAGAGCCAGGTGCAGAAGATAGAAAGACAGGATAAGAAATGTTTGTGGGTCGTAAATGGGCACGGTTACCAGCTTCGGCCGCCTAATCATGATCAAGCCAACGAACACAAGAACCAGTATAGCAGGACTGGCCTCAGGCTGGGGAGGCAGCTCTTGCCGAGTCATGCTGCCACAGCGTTGCTGGCCTAAGGTGCACGTGTCACTAGCAAGGTGAATCGCCGGTTAAGGCCTACGTGTCCTTAAATAAAAAGAGGTCATTGCGTGTCCATTGACTATGTGAGGGCAAGGAATACAAAATGGCTTCCGTGTTCTAAGATGGATGCCATGGGTAAATCACAAATGTGTTGGTAACAGGAGTGCTCTTGCTCGTAGCATAGCGAAAACACCAGGATATACTAAATGGATCATTTGCGGTTCACTGATACCGAAATTATGTATTTACGACAATGTTTACAAACACGAGTAAAATCGTCACGGAACCTCACTGTCCACCTGGACAAAGCGCATACAACTACGAGGACATACTTGAAACCTCGACATCGCTCCATCTGAATATAATCCATCTGGAGGACTTCAAAAGGGTGGTCAGGAGGCTGGAATCCCCCTTGTTCCACCGGGACACTTTTACCTGGATTGAACTGGCAACATATCATACAGGTACGGACTTTCTGCTTGGCTGCAGCTCGTAAATGCTTGTTGAACCAAATGTTCTGAATACTGTCTAACATAGCTTTTTCTCCTAGATGTGCTGGACTATGTGCGGTATTGATAATGACTTGAACCATTGAGTCGGGGAGAAACCATGTGGCTTTTCCCTTCGTCAACCATCCCTGATCTGTCTGGACCCCTCCTTGTTCGGACCATTTCTTGATTTCATCGGGAGTAGCATGTAACTGTATGTCTATGACATCTTGTGTAGGGTCCTTAACTGTCATACAAGTAGTCGGATCTGGAGTGTGTATCAGTGTCGTGTTAACTGGAATGTCTGGTGTCTGAGCTGTAAGCTTGGCTGTTCGATCTGCTAGATCATTACCTTGGGAAATAATGTCAGTGACTTTCGTATGTGCTTTGCACTTCATAATAGCGATAGCTGACGGTAAATGGATTGCATCTAACAGAGCTTGAATAAGAAGACCATGCTGAATCTTGGTTCCATGAGAAGTCATAAAACCTCTTTCTTGCCAGAGCACTCCGAAGTCGTGTACGACTCCGAATGCATAACGTGAATCTGTGTATATATTTACTTTCAGGTTCTTGGCACGCATGCAGGCTTGGGTCAGAGCGACTAGCTCTGCGGCTTGAGCAGACAGGGTATCAATACGGTGTGTCTCTATAACTTCAGTTTCAGTAGTCACTGCATACGCGGCTACTAGTTCTCCTGTACTTGTTCTCATACATGAACCATCCACATAAAGTGTCAGGTCGGGATCAGGTAATGGAATATCTGTCAAGTCTTGTCTTGGCTTAGTCATAGTGTTAACTACTTCCACACAGTCATGTGTGGCAGGATTTGAAGTAACTGACGGTAACAGTGTAGCAGGATTTAGAACGTTGCAGCGTCTGATTTCTATGTGTGGCTGGAACAGTGTCAGTTCATAACCTGTTAAACGTGCAATTGTCAAGTGCTGAGTCTGGGTTCGGTTTAAAAGAACTTCCACGGAGTGTGGAACTTGTACTGTCAGGGAGTGTCCTAACACTATGGAATCACTTTGTCTGATAGCTAGTGCTGTGGCTGCAACTGACTTGAGGCACGCAGGCAAAGCCTGGGCTACTGGATCTAATGTGCTAGAAAAATAAGCACAAGGCTTGTATTGTCCTGCTTGATCTTGTGTGAGAACAGATAATGCAGTACCATTACGTTCTGTGACAAAAAGTGTAAAAGGCTTACTGTAGTTCGGTGTAGCTAGAACAGGTGCTTGGCATAAGGCTTTCTTTAATTCATTAAAAGCAAGTGTATGTTCCTGGGTCCAAGAGAGGGCAGTCGATACGGCTGCCTCCTGTGTCGTTAACTGTATCAGTGGCTTAGCTAGAAATGCATACTGAGGAATCCATTGTCTGCAATAGGAAGTGAGGCCGATAAAAGCTCGTACCTCTTTCTGGGTCTTGGGCTGAGGAAGACTCGCTATTAACTGGATACGGTCAGGTGTCAACTGCCTACCCCTCTTGGACAGTAAGTGTCCTAAGTAGACCACTTGCTGGACACAGAATTGAAGCTTCGAAGGGGACACCTTATGCCCCATCTCGGCTAGGAAATACAGAACTGTAAGTGACGCTCGCTCGCAGTCACGTTCAGAACGGGCTGTGATCAATAGATCATCGACATACTGGAGCAGGGCAGTGTCAGTTGGCATGTGAATATTGTCTAGTTGTCTCTTAAGTGCTTGACTGTAAATACTAGGACTTTCTGTGAAACCTTGAGGAGCTCGTGTGAATTTATAGCTCCTTCCATTTAAACAGAATCCGAAAAGGAACTGGCTGTCTGGATGAATGGGAACACTGAAAAATGCATTTTTGAGGTCTATGACAGTGAAAAACGTGGCTTCAGAATCAATGGCTGTCAATAGGGATGAGATATCTGGGACAACTGGATACTGGGGAATGATACATTTATTAAGTTCTCGAAGGTCAATCACTAATCGATATACTGGAGGTGCATTTGGATCAGTACGTTTCATGACTGGAATGATAGGAGAATTACATACATTGGAGTCAGTTTCTACAACCACTCCTTGAACCATAAGCTCATCAATAATTTTGGATAAGGCTGCTACAGCCTCAGGTGGCAATCTGTACTGTCTGATTCGTGGCAAGACTATACCTGGTTTCAGAGTCACACGATGGGGTGTGATTTTCATACATCCAACATCAGTTGGACCTTGCGCCCATAGATGCTGGGGGACATTCAATAATCTTGGATCAAAATCACGTAATACATAGTGACCCTTAAAGTCACGCAAAAACAGACGTATTCCTTCTGGGGAGCAGCATATAACTGCACCTAATTCTTTCAGTGTCTTAATGCCTAACAAATTTTCTGGACATGATTTCGTAAGTAACAAATCAGTAGTTCGGGACAATGGACCAACTTCTAGAGTAACTGGTTTGGAAATCTCGTTAACTATTGGCTTTCCTGAAAATCCAAGGGAAACATTTCTAGAGCCTGAGAGCGGAGCCCCTGGAACCTCGTCATGACTGATAGTAGTCCTACTTGCCCCTATATCAATCAGAAACTTTCTGTCTTTCCCTAATACTTGACTGTGAACATAGGGACCCTCTTGATCTACAGGTATCTCGATGAGAGGCAAGCCTACCTCCCTCTCTAGGCTGTTTCATGAATACTGCTGATACTCTGGATACTCGGACTGTGCATACTGGTACATCTGCTGTGTAATATGCTGTGTTGCAGCTATAGGCTGCGGTGCTGTAACTGTCTGTTGTGCATTCTGTGGTAACTGAGAAGTTTGTGAAACTTGTTCTTGTCTAGGCGGACGTGGTCTTTCTTTAGTCTTACCAGTAGCTATGTTGTGTTTCAGAACTGCACACTCGTTTATAAAATGACCTGGCTGTTTACAATAATTGCAGGTCCCTTTAACAGGAACTGCAGGATGACTGGCTTGATTTGTACCCCTCTTCTGACTGTCTTGTGGAACAGATTGTGCAACTAATACTTTCATTTTCGTGTCCTTCATACGTTTCCTTTCATGATCTTGCTCTTCCCTGATTCTATTCTGGTGGTACTGGAGCATTTGAAGCATTTGGGACGAAGTATTAGCTTGCCAGGTACTTTCGACTTTCAGTACTCGGTTTTTAACTTGTGGACTTGAATTCTCGACTAGTTTAGTAACAAAAAGATGAGGGTATGACTCGCTACCTGTCTTCAAACCACTGTTGATAATAAAACATTTTTCAAATCTAGAATAAAAATCACTAGTGTCTTCGTCTGGTTTCTGTTTACAGGCTGAGATGGCATCCCAGTCTTCCTTTTTCGTGGCTAGTAATCTTGGCAAGACCTGTATTAACAGTTCAGGTAATTCTTTACATTTGTCTCCTAGACCGGTACCTGGTACACGTGTATTATCTTCAGCTTCTAGAGCTGTCCAATCTATCTTTTTCTCTCCCACCTCCCATTCTTTTTCCTTGAGTTTTTCATATATGCCCGCAGGCAACAGGACCTTTAACATTTTAATGATATCTGGATATGTGTATTCTCCCATACGGAGCATGTCTTTTAATTCACGGTGGAACCCTGCTGGATCTTTGTCGTGACAGGGAATTAACTTTTTCATCTCTAAGAGTTCCATCTTGGTAATCGGGGTGTAAACAAATACTCGTTCTAGATCACCACCCGTTGTCCTAACTGGGTGCACTTCTCGTAACGGATGCTGTCTGTCTATGTAGAATGGTTTACTTTCTGGGGGTGAGGCATGAACAAAATGCGGATTCAAGAACGTTCGGTATTTGTGGCGCTGTTCTAGAATGATACTAATTAAATCGGTACCTAGACCTTTCCATCTATACTGGAGTAACTCGTTCAGAACATCATGTAATGGACCTGGATCCGAATGCTGACCCTCATACAGAGTGATGAGGTGCTGGATCATATACATACCCACCAGACGCTGCTCGGCTGGGGGCAGTTTCAGAAACATTTGTGCCACTATTTCGTCTGGAAAAGTGGTAGAATCAGTAGCCCATCGGACTGCTGATCGGGCTAGTTCTTGTTCATGCATAGTACTAAGTTCACTATAACCGATTCGTGATTTCAGAATGTGATCGGTAGCTTGAAATACTTGTTCTAGAGAACACTGTTCTGGTACTGGAGAAGGAACAGTTTTCTTGTAGTCTAGACGTGAATGTCGGTCGGGAAGTCTAGTTCTACCTACATACGCTATTCTGGAAGGATTCTCGTCGTCTACCTCTTCAGTAGAAGAGTCATTTTCTTTCTCGCTTACTTGTGCTGCTTTACGTTTCTCGTGTAACCTTATTATTTCCTTACGAATTTTCTTGTACTTACTCTCTATACTACTGAGTGTCTTGTGTCTTCCCTCGGCTATATGATCACTCCATTTTGTCAGAACTCTCATTTCGGTCGGATCTTTAGTCTGATAATCTTGTTCCCTTATTAAACAATTAATTAGAAACTTTAATAGCATGAGCTGGATCTCAGCTTTCCTTAGAGACATAACTTCGCCAATACTTTCTGGGTCTGTTCCTGTACGAATGAAACGATATATTCTGTCTAGATCTTCTTTCCAGACCATCCACAGACCATCCACAGACCAATCAAAAATCTTAGATCAGCGGGCACGATGCTGTTTAAAATCCCTCGCATCACCAAAGCGAAGATGGGAGGAAAATCCTTCCGCTTTTTGGCCACCAAGCTTTGGAATGCCCTGCCAATTCAGCTACGTATGGAACCTTCTGAAACAAGATTCAGAGCCAGACTCAAAACTCACCTATTTCCCAAAAACTAATCCCCGTCTGCCTGTTCTCTTCCTTTGGGTGGTTTTTGCATTTGCAGTCAGCGCGGGGACACACAGTTTTGTGCAGCCAGGCGCTTAATAAATGCTTATTATTATTATTATTTATTATCTTTCATATTCGGTAGGGTGTCCAAATACTCGGTCACCCGTCTTACGCGCAATGAATATATAACCATACTGTCATCGCCTGGGACTGGATCATAACGGCATTCGGTAAGAGCTCGCCTGATATCTGCAACGGACTGATGTTTGGGCGTACGCTGTAACGCACGTTCATGTAACTCGACTAACATTACACGTTTCTGTGGCGGCGGGGTACCAGGAGGACCTCCCCCCGCGGCCCCTAAACTGGAATCGTCGACTGATACTCTTCGTGCTGGCAGAGTGACCGATGTAGCAGGTACTTGTACTGTAGACTGGACCGGGGGTACCGTAACAGGTGCTGCAACGGGTGCCCCGGTGGCTGGAGGTACAGGAATTACATTATTTACGGGAGCTGGCGGAACAGGATTAGCATATTCGGGGACTGTGTCGTCCAAGTAGGACGAGAGAAAAATATCAGCTGCGGTCGGTTTGTGACGTAGCTTGGTCGGAACTAATGGTGGCGGAAAATTACTGGATGCCTCCGGGGTTGCTTTTGGCAAGCCCTCGGCAAGAAGAGGGTACATACCCTTAATGAGGGCATTCCTCTGTCTGTCTGACTGTTCGGATTTAACTCGTTCCCCTATTTCGATTAATTCCCTTTCTTGGGCTCTTTCTGTGGATTCTCTACTCAATTCTGCTTTTCTGATTTCTTTTTCGGTTCTTTTACGAGATTCTTTGCGCCATAACTCAATGGCATCTTTCTGTGACTGTCTGGCTTTCTTTTTCCATAATGCTTCTTCTACTCGCATGATGCACTCGGCATCCCATGTGCCTGATACAGGCCATCTATATTTCTCTTCGAGATGTCTGGTATAATCAGACCATAAATCTAGATATATTATGGCACTTAAGCCATGCTTATGATACATAAAATGACCTGGACTGTCCCTAGGCGGGACAGGGACTGCTTCCTCGAGCAGACCTTTTCTAGTTCTTAACTGACGTAACTTAGAGAACAGAGGCATGATTTAGACTAGAATACTGAACACAATACAATATACGATAAACACAATAATGACTGAGAAAACAAATCATTCATACCACGACATTGAAAACACATTGAAATAACATTTAAAATAACAGTTCGGACAGAAACATTACCTGGAATACTTGAGAACAGAACACATGAATTTCTCGAGAACAGAACTTACTAGAATTACTAGATGCACTGCTGAAACAGTACGAAACATACCGGTCCCATAAAGAGACACGTCAGGACCCGCATCCACCTAGGTGGACACTTCGTGTTGGATTTGCGTACCCAAACCCACGGACCAGAGACAAATTAATTGACCCTGTCTAGATACTACCCCAGCAACGGTACTCACCGGGCAGCAAGAACGGAAGGCCTCGGACTGGACTGGACTGCTACGACGACGGACGGACGAACTTCGGACTTCAGTTACGGGTGGGCCTCCGGATACCTCGGACCTTGGACTCTCGGCTTGGGCTCTGGTCGGGACTCGCCGCGTTCCTCCACCGCCTCGTCTGGATGCTGGACCGCAACCTCCGTCTCCTCCGTGGGCCTGAGGGATACTTGAAGCAGAAATATCTGCACGTGCACGGTATGGTTCCGTCACGGCTGCAGAGGGTCAGGGGGCTTGCGTGGCTTCTCCGGCACGTGGGGAAAGGGCAAGTTCCTGTTCGGGCGCCATTATGTGGTAAATAAATAATTAATTACCGGGTCTATTTTTGACTGGATACAATATAAACAGATAGCTCAATAAATAAGAGTCAAGATTCGAGGTAGCTGGAGTTTTACAGGCTTTAATCAGGCATAAAGGACAGGAACAGGACAGCCTGTACGGGAATGGGATGGCAGGGCCCGGCAGCTGCCGGGGGCAGGATCTGGAATGGCTAGAGCATAAGGGGGTAACTTTTAATAACAGTGCACAATATTTATAGTTAAACAAAATACATTACATGCAATACAGTAGGCGTAGCAGTAGGCGGGGTTTGTAGCAGTCGCGAAAGATAAGGCATAAAGTGGGTGTAACAAGAGGTGTGTACAGGGCGTATACATAGACATGTGATGTAAACGTAACAGAATATGTCATAAATGGGGCGGAAACATGGAGGGGGCTACCTAAGGAGCCGGGACCTCTGACCTAGTAGTGCGCGCAAACTGGCAATGACGTGTTACCAGGAGAAACTGGGGGCTATGACTTCTGCACTAGAAGAGGAGACTAAAGTCTGCGGAGTCAGAGCGACATGTACCTAAAACCTATCTGGTATCTGATGTTTAGAGAACATGTTGATAGAATCCAAAAGTTATCAGGGCAAAAGCTAACAGACTCTAAGACTGGTGCATGCATTATTCTACATGTAGTGCGTGTCGAGGAATATTCGATGAATATTAATACAGTATTTCTCTTACATGGAGACATAAAGGCTAGACTATGACTGAAACTATTGATGCGATTCAGTAGCTTAGGAATGCAGAGAAGGAGGGCTGGACTGATAACTAGAATCATAACATACTCTTGGCAGACTGGCAGGCAGAGCCAGGCCGAGCCGGGCACTGTGAGGCAGGAAGTAAGTGAAGGGTCAGGGATGCAGGTGGGGGCTGTATCGCTCCTCGGAGAGAGTTCAGGAGACAGGAGCTGAATCTGAGTCCGGGCCCTTTTGAGGCCTAGAAACGGGGACTTTTCAATGAATTAACGTGCACACTGTGAAACGTGGCAACATAGGTTTACATAGGCCTAATACTCGTAGCTTTCACGAGAACTGGAAACTGGCATACTAGAGATGGACACAACTATAATTGCGTCTTTAATCGATCATAAGGGAATACATATGCATATTAATCATGCACATATAACATAGGATGGGGAACACGTAGGGACACAGAACATGGCAAAATTTACTTTTCCACAGGCTGACTTTTATACAGCAGCCATTGAAGCCACTAAAAACAAGCAGAAGGAGATCTTTAGAATTGTAAACATCTTTAGGAATCCTAAAATATTGACACAGGAAATTCCGCCATCTCAGACGCTGTGTAACTCTATAGCCAACTTTTTTGAACATAAGGTACAGGATATTACTAAAGACTTTCCTCCCATCGAACCACATATCTTTGATGAGGCTACTATGGCCGACACAAATATTGCCAGTATGCGGACTTTTCGTCCGATCAGTCTGGAGGAATCCCACCAGGCCATATTATCTATCAAATCAGGTACCCCTTTTGATCCTTGTCACCCTGTGCTGTTGCAAGCATGGTTGACATGGCAAACCCTATCATAAACAGTATTATCAATTCCTCACTTTCCTCTGCTGAGGTTCCATCTGAATGGAAACTCGCAGCGGTAAAACCCCTTCAGAAGAAACAACTACCAGACCCAACTACCCTGTCTTATTTACGGCCCATATCACTCCTCCCAGTACTCTGTGAGCTAGCAGAAACATTCGTGAATAGGCAGCTGACTGCGTTCCTTGAAGACAATAATATATTACATCCTAATCAGGCGGGCTTTAGAGCCCAACATTCCGCCCTTTTGTTCACGGTTGAAACTCTATGGGCTGCTATGGATCAGGGCAAGAAGGCTGTCCTGATCCTTTTAGATTTATCTGCGGCCTTTGATACGGTTTCACATGCTATTCTTAAAGTTCGCCTGGTAACATCTGGCATTGCAGGAATCGTATTGGAGTGGCTCAAGAACTTCCTGACTCATAGACGTCAAGTAACCCCTCTAGGACAGTTTTGCTCAGGGGAAAAAGCGTTGACGACCGGGGTACCGCAGGGCTCCAGCCTGAGCCCAATGCTTTTTAATCTTTATATGGTCCCCCGATCAAATTAATTTCGTCTTTTGAGATCAGTACAATTGCATATGCGGATGATACGCAGCTGATCTTAGTCCTTGACAAGGACATGTTAAACGCAGAACAAAACCTCAAAAATTGCCTCTCAGCTACCTTTGAGTGGATGAGAAATAATCACCTGAAATGCAACTCAGGCAAAACAGAAATTCTGCCATTTGGACTTCATAATTTATTTGTTTCCAAGCAATGGTGGCCGGAGGATGCGGAAGCACCCCCAAACACAATTAGTGCGGCTCGCAACCTAGGGATCAAGTACGATGATACCCTATCTTTTAAGCAACAAGCGCTGGCGGTGGCAGGCACCTGTTTTAACATCATAAAGGGCCTGAGGAAATTGTTTGATCTTCTCCCTCTGGCAGCAAGACGAACGGTGGTGGTGGCATTAATAACATCAAGACTGGACTATTGTAACAGCCTGTATGTAGGATCGAATAAAACGGTCCTTCACAGGCTACAGATGGTCCAGCACGCTGCCGCCCGCCTGGTGCTCAGATGGCCCAGGAAGTCGTCTGCCTCGGCTGCGCTTGATGCTCTCCACTGGCTCCCTATGCATAAACGTATCTTGTTTAAAGTGTTGGTCATCACCTTCAGGGCCTTTCATTCTCAAGGCCCTAAATATCTTTTGAAAGGTTTCACTCGTTATTGCCCATCGCGAAACCTAAGATCCTCTACTGCTAATCTGCTTATCATCCCTAAATTTAGGCTCGTTACCAAGGGAGGGAAATCCCTGGCAGTGATTGGCTCCAGGGCCTGGAACAAATTCCCTTCTCATCTTCGTCAGATCTCCTCTGAAACAGGTTTCAGGAAATCTCTTAAGACCTGGATATACAGTCTCACGGACACAAAGTGCAAAGTGCTGGTATGATCGTTGACGCTCATGGACAGTGCAGTGGCGGATCATTATTCCATCGTTTTCTGATCCTCAGCGCCAAGATGCTCCCTGGAGTGATAGTCCGCTATAGAAATGTCTTGGTACATTACATTACATCCAGTAATGTGGTGCAGGACATTTGAAGGTCAGGCACAGATGTTTAAAATGAATGCAGTGCTCCAGGGGCAGCTTGTGTGAAATTGTGTTGTATTTTATAAGTCAAAGGATGAGGTGGACAACGGCATTCAACATTTATTGCATTTATTTCAGCAGATAGGATGGGGGAATCGATGTGCATGGCATTTCCGTACTCAAACTCGGCATTTAGGAAGAAGAGACCGCAGTTTGACATGATTCTGCAGGGATAGATCCGTAGGCCTAGCGAAGTTGATAAGCTTGAATATCAATAAACATAAGAGGAGTATCACCTGGAAAAGCTCGAGGAGCGATCTGGGTGGGACGATGGGATGAGAAGCAAGTCCTTCCTGGATTATAATAAACCCCTCACTCACCCACCTGGTTGGTGACATGCTTCATTATCGGGGTCCACCCTGAAAGCCGAATGCCGTCAGGGTGTGCTACGACACCTGAATTACAGTGGAGCAGGTTATTGTGTGTGAAAGGTGCAAAAAAAGAGAGTTAAAAATTGTCCTGGTATGACTATAGTGAATAAAGTTTATTTCTAGACTACTGGACAATATTAAAAATGTGTGAGCGATACAGTTATAGTTTGTTATGACCATGTGTATCTATGTGTTGAAGGTCTACATGTTTCAACCCGCTAACGGAAGTTGCCGGGTTTACTTCAGGACCAAGGAAAATGGGTGGTCAGAGTACACTAACGCTCTGCCAGTCCTAAATTCCTTTTGAACTACTGGCAAAGTATGCAGTAGAACAGTCTCTCAAAAAATGGGTGAGAGAAAATAAAAAGACTCTTGTTATTAGGGTCTCTAGGCTTCACGGGGTGGGGTGGGAGTGGGCCTCTGGTAGGGACATATTAGTATGCCAGGAAAGAACGAAGCTGATTACCTACATGCCTCTCATGTAGCCGCCCCGCCGGTAATCAGCTACGTTCTTTCCTGGCATACTAATATGTCCCTACCAGAGGCCCACTCCCACCCCACCCCGTGAAGCCTAGAGACCCTAATAACAAGAGTCTTTTTATTTTATTTTCTCTCACCCATTTTTTTGAGAGACTGTTCTACTGCATACTTTGCCAGTAGTTCAAAAGGAATTTAGGACTGGCAGAGCGTTAGTGTACTCTGACCACCCATTTTCCTTGGTCCTGAAGAAAACCCGGCAACTTCCGTTAGCGGGTTGAAACATGTAGACCTTCAACACATAGATACACATGGTCATAACAAACTATAACTATCGCTCACACATTTTTAATATTGTCCACTAGTCTAGAAATAAACTTTATTCACTATAGTCATACCAGGACAATTTTTAACTCTCTTTTTTTGCACCTTTCACACACAATAACCTGCTCCACTGTAATTCAGGTGTCGTAGCACACCCTGACGGCATTCGGCTTTCAGGGTGGACCCCGATGATGAAGCATGTCTCCAACCAGGTTGGTGAGTGAGGGGTTTATTATAATCCAGGAAGGACTTGCTTCTCATCCCATCGTCCCACCCAGATCGCTCCTCGAGCTTTTCCAGGTGATACTCCTCTTATGTTTATTGATAGTTAGTTTTGGGGACTAGGAGTACTCCCCGTTCACACTTGCTGTGAACAGACTCCCTTACTCTCTTTTGTGTTTATTTGTGATAAGCTTGAATATACATGGTTGAACCACAGTAGCAAGAGTCTTATCCCAGAAGAACAACATCTTTTTAACTTTGCTGAAATTGAGTTTCTGGTTGCCAAAGATACTGCTGATGGGATTGGGTTGTGTAGATGAATGTTTCAGTGTGTAGACTATATCAGCCTAATCAATACACACAAAGGAGGCCGGAGGAGGTTTACCATCGGGGGGCGACTCCCCTCTTATCAAATAAGGCGACACAAAAAAGCACCCCTTAGTCTAGAGTGAGAAAAGCGGAGTGTGGGGGAATCCCTTTTGGGGAGGCAAAGGAATAAGGCTGGCTCACTGAAAAAGAAGCTTGTTTTTTCGTCAATGCGGAACCAGTTATTCCGTACTTCTATACTCGTCTAAAGATTCACAAGCCACAAAGACCACCAACTGGACAACCCATCTTCTCAGGAATTGGTACCCTGTTGGAACACTCTCCCAGTTTGTTGACTTCTTTCTAAGACCGCTTGTCAAGAAAATGCCGACCTATCTACAGGATGCTAAGGATGTCCCAGAAGGATTGGAGTTTAAGGACGACACTGATTTCTTGGTCTCATTCAACGTAGACTCCTTATACACATGCATACCACAGGACCAAACATTATGCACAGTGGAAGCGTTACTGAACAGCACAGAACTGGACACTATCACACCTCTAAGATTCATCATGAGATGTGCTGTTATGTTCCATATAGGTACCCTAATATAGGCTCAAGTAGTCACCTAACCTTTCACCTATATTCTCCCAACCATTACACTGCATAACGGTTCTTAGTACTGACCTTTTACCTAGTTACGGTAATGTCCAAAGCTGACCAGGGGTTTTCTTTGAAGAGCTTAAGCCTTATTCATTATGCATGAGTATTCTTGGAATCACAACAGGACAGCAGGCCTACCATCTCCTGCATAATAACTATGTATAAGGGTCATTGCTTCCGTCATCCCAGTCCGACATGACACAGCAAGGTATATCCCTTGGGGGAACCACTTTGGGTTTATAAACATCATCTCTTGCTGAGATAAGGAGAGGAGAAAAGGACTTCCATGCCGACACACTGACACGAGAAGCTGTTTCTGCACGCACATACTCCAGCTCGCCGTGGTCTGACATCCCTTGCGGGGTGTCCATCTCGAGACCAAGACGGGGTTCCACAGTCTCTCACTTCAGGTAATGAGGTTGACTTTATCGTAGAGGGATTCTTGGCTTTTACACCCACACACATGCGAGGTACACTTAGGTACATCTAGTTAGTTGCATCGTAGGAGTACGCATTTATTACTGTCATGTATTTTATATACTTGCCTTATTTATTCTTTTAGAAATGTACCATCCTTTTACTCTTAGTGCTTATAATCGGTTCGGTTCAAAAACTTTATTCGATTCAAACAAAGAATCATAAAAGTATACATTTTAAATTACAAAACATGATTACAATTTTAAAATGAACCATCTATAATATTCACATTAAGAAAATGAAAACATAAGTTGATACATTCCACAGATCATTTGTCAGGATAAAGACATACAGACAATAGGACCCATACTAATCACCCTAAGTCAGCGAGTATTATTATTACACACAATAGTTATAATTGAGTGGCCGTCATACAGCAACAAGTAAATACAGGTTCCCACAACACTGTATAAGTCTAAGGCCAAGTTAACCATTCCGTTTCCTAATCTGGAGTGACACTCGTATAAAATTTAACATGGCGGAACATACTCCAGAAGATGATAGCGATAGCAAGTAGTCATAACCTTCTTTATAATTACATGGTTGCCGCCCCTTCAAGATGGGCTTGATAAATCTGGTCCTTGGTTCCTGATATAAAGAACAAAAGAGGACAACATGTATGGTCCTCTGACTAACTGTGTTATTGCAGGGGCAAGGGGGCAGCCTCTCACACCAACCCCCTTGTTTTGAAAAGGCAATAGGAAAATGAAGAATATTTAGCCTAAACCTTGTGAGATAAAACCGCCATTGCACATGGGTTGTAAAAGTTAAATAAAACTGGTGCTGTAGTTTATCCACACAACCTGTTGGCCTAACCGAACATAGTGTGTTTAAGGATTTCCGGTAACTTATTTTAATTTGGGCTTTAATGTCTCCCTGGATATTTTCAGGATTGTCATAAACATGACCCAAACCTATTTTATGAAACATATCATTGACATATGACAACCAAGGGATCTGCTTTGCATTATCAAGACTCTTACAGTCTAGGAGAATATCTCTGGAAAGCTGGAGGTCCTCAGATAGCCATATTTTACCCCATAGTAATAAGGGCGAGAGACGAATGATATCAGTCACATAACTCATTCCCATTTCATCATGGCAGAAACTATTTGATGAACCCGATGGAATTGATAATACGCGCTTTAAAAATTTGTTTTCCATGACCTGTATCGTGGCAGGGCTTTCAGTCCCCCATACCCCTGCCCCATAAGTGGACACAGATAGGCATTTAGATCTATACAGGGTTTTTAGGTGTGCGACCGGTTTTTGACCC
Organism: Lissotriton helveticus; assembly: GCF_964261635.1. Lineage (NCBI taxonomy): Eukaryota > Metazoa > Chordata > Amphibia > Caudata > Salamandridae > Lissotriton > Lissotriton helveticus. The sequence continues at coordinate 484,040,469 of NC_136062.1, read as the reverse complement.
AGCTTACCACAAAAACGGAACAGGCCCTCTATGGATCGACTGGCACTCCGAACTCGAGCCTTCATTAATGGGGCCCAGCTCAATTTGTTATTAAAAAGATTTCCCAGGTAATTAAAGTTGTCTACCTTTTCATTGGTGAAGTTATTTACCATGAACTTCCTGGGTTTTGACCCTTTTGGACCACAGACCATCGCGAAAGATTTTGCAAAATTTACCTTCAGATCCAGGTCCAGCATGAAGGTATTAAAAGCATCAAGACAAATCTGCATACTATTTCCTGTAAGGGTCATTAGTACTGTGTCGTCGGCATAAGAAAGCATGGGAATACTCCTACTATTTACCTTTGGAAAGTCACAGCAGTGATCCAACAAGTACTTCTCCAGGCCGTTTGTATATACTAGGAACAAAAAAAGGCGCTAAAATGCAACCTTGTCGCACACCCTCGGTTGAGGGAATAGATTTTGTTTTTTCCCCCCCTGGTCCGAACCTTATAGCCACAGTTGTTGCTGCGTGCAATCTGCAGAGCAATGTAACTAAGGGTTCCTCAAAGCCCATGTCATCCATCATTTGCCACAGCTTGCTTCTACAAACAGTGTCAAAAGCACTTGACAAGTCCATGAAGGCAAGGTGGATGGAGGAATTCTTTGCCTTCATGTACTTGCCTATAATTAGTGCCAAATTCAGACACTGTTCGACCGTCCCTTTTCCTCTTCTAAATCCATATTGGGAGTTCACAATAAGGCCCACAGAGTCTGCCCATGTTTCCAGTCTGGCCAGAATAACCCTTCCCAACAATTTGCATGATGCATCGATTAATGATATAGGGCGATAGCATCGGGGATCACACCTATCACCCTTCTTAAAAATCGGCACCACCACTGCCTCCTTCCATAATGCAGGGATACGGCCTATAACAGTGCTTATAATCATTTATATCTGTTACTGTCTAATGGTTGTTTCAGCACACGTAATTTACACTAGAATGGCGCTGGTTCAATAAATGCTTATTGAAAAACTTACCCACCGTTTATTCTGTGTATCTCTCTGAGACAAAGTGAGCACGAGTGAGTGAGTGAAAAGTATCACACTGTTTCCACAATCCCTGATGGGACAGAGTTGTCATATTCTCTCCTTGGTAAGCGGGGTTTCTTGACGATGGCGCTGAAGGAACATTTTTTCCAGATCCGAGGAGGCTGTGTATCTGCAGACATCTGGCACTTTGATGGGCAGCACATTTGTCTCTAGCCTGGCGAATCTATATGTCCACTCAATTGAAGCTAAAACTATCCTTACCCCCAACAACCCCTTCCACTCCACTATTCATCTATGGAAAAGGTATAGAGACGATATCCTGGTGATATGGTGAGGTACTGTTGAAGACATTAAGCTTTTCCATCAATAGCTTAACTCTTGAAATTAGTTCTTGAAATTTACATGTGAATATAGCAAGGAGAAACTTTCCTTCCTTGACCTCATTTATATCACTGAGGGGACCCTCCGCACATAACTGTACAAAAAACCTGTGTCAAAAAACTTGCTTTTCTCATACTCCAGCTATCATCCTAAAACTTTCAGGGAATTTGCCTTTTAGACAATTCTTGAGGATTTGGTGGAACTGCACTTGTATAGCTAAATACAAAATGCATGCTTCAACGCTAGCCGGACAACTCCTAGATCGACAGTATCCTCTCTCTGCTCAATGAGGTGAGCAAGGAACAACCATCGCAAAGCTCTTCTTGAGACACACCCCATCAGAGAAAGCACAGACAGGATGATCTGGGTGAGCACATTTAGCAGCAAGTCTAGCCTGCTGCAGAAATGTGTCAACAAAAATTGAAACATCCTGAAAAAAGGCAGTCGCAAGCTACCCAAACCTATGTTTGCCTTCAAACTCCGCGCCAACCTCAGGGACCAGTTAGTCTACACTATACCACAGGGTAAATTATTGCCCCAAAAAAACACACTCTGGGGTCTCCCACTAATTAAGGATCACTTTCCATATGGGAGTTGCAGTGTCTGGGCACAAACCTCACACAGCACTACCATAGACATATGTACGGATCGCCCTTGGGAATTGAGACAATACACCAACTGTAACTCAGAGTGTCTTATCTACCTTATTACTTGTCCTTGTGGACTGAGGTATGTGGGAATAACGCTGCAAGAAACTGATCAATAAAGTCACCACATATTTCTTGGAAGAAGGGCATGATGCCAATGACTTTAGATCTATTGTTTTAGGCAATGTCCTAGTTTCTTTTCGGAAAAGAAGTGTGGCTCACCGATTAGAGCGGCAGACCCTGATGCGGAGGTCTGGCCCGGGACCAGGGTTCAATTCCCGACGCGGCAGGGTCTTGGGCTCAATGTCCATGGACTCGATAATTCCCGCCTAGGTGCCTACTCTAATCATGGGTCCCACTCTGCAACTCTGGGCAATAGCTTGCTTAATCTCCACAATAGCCCCGAAAGCGCTGGGATGCCTGGCCTCACCTTGGAGGTGCCCAGTAAGGGGGCATCTCACAGGGAAAGCCAGGAAGGGTTCCACAGCGGTATACAGCGCCAAGATACCTTTCAGGTGATAGTGTGCTTTACAAGTATACACACATTTACATTTACATTTACATTTACAAAAGAGCAGCATTGGGTCTCGAGGTTGCGCACTGACACCCGGGGCTTAAACAATGATATTCCCTGATTTAGTTTAATCCGCTCATAATGTGCGTTACGAGCATATTGGGCAGAATTTCCCTATGGCTACTAATACCACATTACTGCATGCACCTCAAGCGGGGGCTAACTGACGACCCCTGTAGGGTGACTTCTATGTCAGCCGGGTCCATGAAACATGGCATTTTTGTCTCTGTTCCATGTAGTTGTCATCTCAATAAAGTTTGGTGATTCAAATTCTCTACTATCTCGCCCTCTTTAGTAAGCCAGACCTCATGCCAGCACAATCTCTGGTTCTTGGCCTCTGTGTTCCCGTCATGCAGTTGCCTTTTGTTATCCTTACAAGCTCGTAAGCTCTGCTGATTTGTTATCTCTATAAAACTTTCCAATACAAGTAGGGTTGAGATTATCCCTCTTTGGATAGTACAGATGTTGTGGACTTACCCCTTTACCTCCCCATGTCTCCATCAATCTTTACAAGAATTCTCAGTCATCTCAATAAAGTTCATTGAGGTTGACACTCACGGACTGCGTTTCCGCTGCTCTAACCCTATCTTTACTTCGCTAGTTTTTACTTCTTGGTGTGCATGGGCAGGGCTCAGGCTCAGACATACGCCATATACCTGGCGTGCCGGTCTGAGCTCATTCCCCTTCCCGGTTGCACGGACCGGCAGCGAGGAGTCCTTCTGCAAGGTTGGCACTGTTGGCTGCCCGCGGTCCACGAAGGAGACCCTCCTATGAGGGCGGTCTCCTTAGTGCCACATGAGGGCATACAAGACAGCCCAGTGTTGGGGGGCCCCCTAGGGGCCGCGCGCCCGCGTCATATCCTGGCTGGAGTGGGCGGGGTGAGGTATAAGTACCTCTGCCGCCTACCTGGCGTCCTCTTTCCCACTACCCTTGACGCCGTTTCCCTCCCTACCGCTTACCTGGCGTACTTGCAGGGTGTGGGGTCGGAGAGGTTTTCTAACTTGTTATTTTGTGTTGCAGGCGGAGTTACAGGGCGATCCAGAGGCTGAAAGGAATATGGGGTACCTTCTTCAGGAGCACAACAAGGGTGCAAAGGTCAAATATCCCCAGGGAGGTCCTCGCGTTGGACCCTGGAGAAGCGACGGCGCCCCGTTAGTCCTACGGGCGGTTGTGGATCTGAGCAACCGGGGGTTGCCTGGAATGCTCTGCCCCCTTCGGTGTACTGGTGGTCCACCGGTGGGAGGGGTTACCCCTCCCCCAAAATTGGTTAGCACTGATTGGCTAAGGCCACGGTGTAATTTGGCTCATCAGGCGGGCAGGCGGCAGAGGGACTACCTGCCCTTGGATCGCTCGTAAGATAACCCACCATGTTGGCATATTTGGTATGCAAATAGACCTGCAGCAATTTTCTCCACGAAGAAAGATGTCTTGTCTGTTTATTTCTTCAGGAGATTGCTGTATGGGGGTTGGGGAGTGTTGCTGATATTGGCACTAAGACCTCCGTTGCCAGGAGCTCTCTTCCTCCCCTGCGTTTCCCTCTCGATAGTGCTGCTCACTTTTTAGTCCTCAGGATTCTTACCTTTTGGCTGAGCTGCACCAGCCCGGGACTACTGGTCTGAGTCTTCCCGACCTTGGGTATTGCTTCAACAGGGTCATTATGTACAGCTCTGTGTGTTTAGAATCACTGCACATAGGGTCGGCACTGATCAGCCGAGCAACCTCCGACCCTGAGTACCAAGCCTCGCCACGTCCCCCCACAGGGGCAAAACGGTTGCAGGCTATCTTAAACCATCTCGGCCCATTAGGACCCGCTCTTTGGATTCTCTCCTCATACCAGTTTCTCACTCCATTCCTTGGTGGCAGTCTGTGCGCACGAGCGTCCCGGAGGACACCCACGCGGTTTGCTCGCATCCAGGCTGCACCTTCTGCTCCCAGGAGTTTCATCATTATATATTTTTTCCTGCTCAGAGTTTTGCGGCTACCAGCAACCTGGACTGCTACAATGAGGCCACTTGTTTGCCTGCTAACATGGTGCTACTCATGGGCGCTCATGAAGAGCCATCACCATGCGGGCCATTGTCCATCTGGCACTCCTTCGGGTCGTCTCTCACTGCAGGACTTTGCCCCCAGAGGGATTGATCAACTTTCTGCTCAATCCCTCCAAGCTAGAGTTTTTAGGATTAGACCCTTCCACGGGTTCCTTTGAGTTCCTCTGAGCCGTGGGACAGTCTTTTGGCCTCCACATTGTGAGGCGCATGCCCCATACCTCATGGTAAAAAAGGGGGTGGTGATGGACGGAGCATCTGAACCAATCAAACACTCACACCCAGTCAACAGATCTGGGTTTAATCCATCACCGTTCTTTAGCCCACTCTGCCACCCCAGTTCAGAGATTGCCATATGCAAATCAGTCTGACCCTGTGCCTCATGGGAACAGTCCAGCCCAAACTGCCCAGCCATGCCTTCCCTGGCTTGGAAACAAGCTTCCTAGGACCGGTTTCGGGCTTTCAGCCCTCATCAGCCAGGATAGCTTGACTCCAGTGGCAAAGTGAGCAAGGGACTCCCGTCCGAGCATACCCTGCCACACTTATGGCGAACCTCACCTTCTGTTCTGTTTCCTGCCATCCTTTTACAAGGGGTTCAAGAATAGGGTCACTGCGGGGTTATGAGCACTTAGCACCGTTCCATCCCCAGCTGTCTTCCATGTGAGACATGCTATGTCCAGCCTATCTGCAACTGACCCTATTTCTGCCCTGCAGCAGCCACCCCAAGTAGGGCTGCGTAGAGCCAGGACTTCGAGTGCGCGGCATGATCTGCTTTCCACCTGATACACGCTCCACTCAACATACACATTCAACACCTAACCAGCTGTGTATCTGTGTATATGAATGACTGCATGCTACGGTCAACCTTGTTGTCTCCCCTCCTACCATAGGATTTGGATTGTACCTCGAGTGCGTACGCTGAGGGTAAGGTGCTCCGAGCTCACCCAACTAAGCGGGGAAGGATCACCACTGATTTTCCATACATTATGTATAACCACATTTCCATTGACAATCTATGAATGTGGCACTTAATTCAAGGAGTGCATGTGGAATGTATTAACCATTATTCCTGTAACACTTGTCTCTTTTCAGGGGCGACGTTGACCAGCTGACCTCTTGATTGATTCATGAACCCACTAGCTGGTCGTATCCTTTTTAACCATTAACTAGATTTGGTGTGTGTGGTTAACTCACCCTTTCTTTTACACTTTCATGTGGACCTGAAGAAAGCCTCATCACCTCTACGGAGGGCCTTACGGCTGAAACATGTTGACCAGTTACAGACTATGACTGGTTTAGTCCTCCTGTCATATCCCACACTTTTTTATTCCTGACTCCTTGGGTGCCCCATTAAAGCTTGTTCTGACATACCAGGTAGATGCTTGTAACCTCACTTGCACTTTCCCATCCACACTCCCTCCACGCCCGCCTTTTCTGAAGGTTTTAGAGTACTTCTTTACAACATCGATAAACATCCCTGAGCTCCTCCCTTACAGTGCGGGGGTTGTAGCCCTCACCTGAGCTCCGCCCTCCCAGTGAGTTGGTTGTAACCTTCACCTGAGGTCCGCCCTCACAGTGAGGGGGTTGTAGCCCTCACCTCAGCTCCACCCTCACAGTGAGGGAGTTGTAGCCCCCACCTGAGCTCCTCCCTCACAGTGAGGGGGTTGTAGCCCTCACCTGAGCTCCTCCCTCACAGTGATGGGGTTTTAGCCCTCACCTGAGGCCCGCCCTCACAGTGAGGGGGTTGTAGCCCTCACCTGAGCTCTTCCCTCACAGTGAGGGGGTTTTAGCCCCCACCTGAGCTCCTCCCTCACAGCGAGGGGGTTGTAGCCCTCACCTGAGCTCCTCCCTCACAGTGAGGGGGTTGTAGCACTCACCTGAGCTCCTCCCTCACAGTGAGGGGGTTGTAGCCCTCACCTGAGCTCCTCCCTCACAGTGAGGGGGTTGTAGCCCTCACCGCTCACAGTGAGGGGGTTGTACCCCTCACCTGCGCTCCTCCCTCACAGTGAGGGGGTTGTAGCCCTCACCTGAGCTCCTCTCTCACAGTAAGGGGATTTTAGCCTTCACTGAGCTCCTCTCTCACAGTGAGGGGGTTGTAGCCCTCACCTGAGCTCCTCTCTCACAGTGAGGGGGTTGTAGTCCGCGGCTGAGCTCCTCCCTCACAGTGAGGGGGTTGTAGCCCTCGCCTGTGGTCCGCCCTCACAGTGAGGGGGTTGTAGCCCTCACCTGAGCTCTTCCCTCACAGTGAGGGGGTTGTAGCCGCCACCTGAGCTCCTCCCTCACAGTGAGTTGGTTATAACCTTCACCTGAGCTCCTCCCTCACAGTGAGGGGGTTGTAGCCCTCACCTGAGCTCCCTCACAGTGAGGGGGTTGTAGCCCTCACCTGAGCTCCTCTCTCACAGTAAGGGGATTTTAGCCTTCACTGAGCTCCTCTCTCACAGTGAGGGGGTTGTAGCCCTCACCTGAGCTCCTCCCTCACAGTGAGTTGGTTATAACCTTCACCTGAGCTCCTCCCTCACAGTGAGGGGGTTGTAGCCCTCACCTGAGCTCCCTCACAGTGAGGGGGTTGTAGCCCTCACCGGAGCTCTTCCCTCACAGTCAGGGAGTTGTAGCCCTCACTGGAGCTCCTCCCTCACAGTGAGGGGGTTGTAGCCCTCACCGGAGCTCTTCCCTCACAGTGAGGAGGTTGTAGCCCTCACCTGAGCTCCTCCCTCACAGTGAGGGGGTTGTAGCCCTCACCTGAGCTCCTCCCTCACAGTGAGGGGGTTGTAACCCTCACCTGAGCTCCTCCCTCACAGTGCGGGGGTTGTAGCCCTCACCTGAGCTCCTCCCTCACAGTGAGGGGGTTGTAGCCCTCACCGCTCACAGTGAGGGGGTTGTAGCGCTCACCTGCGCTCCTCCCTCACAGTGAGTGGGTTGTAGCCCTCACCTGAGCTCCTCTCTCACAGTGAGGGGATTTTAGCCTTCATCTGAGCTCCTCTCTCACAGTGAGGGGGTTGTAGCCCTCACCTGAGCTCCTCTCTCACAGTGAGGGGGTTGTAGTCCGCGGCTGAGCTCCTCCCTCGCAGTGAGGGGGTTGTAGCCCTCACCTGTGGTCCGCCCTCACAGTGAGGGGGTTGTAGCCCTCACCTGAGCTCTTCCCTCACAGTTAGGGGGTTGTAGCCCCCACCTGAGATGCTCCCTCACAGTGAGGGGGTTGTAGCCTTCACCTGAGCTCCTCCCTCACAGTGAGGGGGTTGTAGCCCTCACCGGAGCTCTTCCCTCAGTCAGGAGGTTGTAGCCTTCACCGGAGCTTCTCCCTCACAGTGAGGGGGTTGTAGCCCTCACCAGAGCTCTTCCCTCACAGTGAGGGGGTTGTAGCCCTCACCGGAGCTCCTCTCTCACAGTGAGGGGGTTGTAGCCCTCACCTGAGGTCCGCCCTCACAGTGAGGGGGTTGTAGCCCTCACCTGAGCTCTGCCCTCACAGTGAGGGGGTTGTAGCCCTCACCTGAGCTCTTCCCTCACAGTGAGGGGGTTGTAGCCCCCACCTGACCTCCTCCCTCACAGTGAGGGGGTTGTAGCCTTCACCTGAGCTCCTCCCTCACAGTGAGGGGGTTGCAGCCCTCACCTGAGCTCCTCCCTCACAGTGAGTTGGTTGTAATCTTCACCTGAGCTCCTCCCTCACAGTGAGGGGGTTGTAGCCCTCACCTGAGCTCGCCCTCATAGTGAGGGGGTTGTAGCCCTCACCTGAGCTCTGCCCTCACAGAGAGGGGGTTGTAGCCCTCACCTGAGCTCTTCCCTCACAGTGAGGGGGTTGTAGCCCCCACCTGAGCTCCTCCCTCACAGTGAGGGGGTTGTAGCCTTCACCTGAGCTCCTCCCTCACAGTGAGGGGGTTGCAGCCCTCACCTGAGCTCCTCCCTCACAGTGAATTGGTTGTAACCTTCACCTGAGCTCCTCCCTCACAGTGAGGGGGTTGTAGCCCTCACCTGAGCTCCGCCCTCACAGTGAGGGGGTTGTAGCCCTCACCTGAGCTGCTCCCTCACAGTGAGGGGGTTGTAGCCCTCACCTGAGGTCCGCCCTCACAGTGAGGGGGTTGTAGCTCTCACCTGAGGTCTGCCCTCACAGTGAGGGGGTTGTAGCCCTCACCTGAGCTCTTCCCTCACAGTGAGGGGGTTGTAGCCCTCACCTGAGCTCCTCCCTCACAGTAAGGGGGTTGTATCCCGCAGTGCATCGAGGCTCGCAATGCGAGGAGGTTCCCCAATGATGAAGCATGCCACCCATGTGTGGGTGAAGGATTCAGTCCTTTAAAAGGGATTCCCCTGCACTCCTTTTTTCTCACTCTAGACCCAGGGGTGCTTTTTGTGTTGCTATATCAGCCTAATGTGATGCCCTCAGTTGCCCTAGCCTGTCGCTCATTACTACCGGGATACGTGGCGGCACTATTCGGAAACAATCCTGTTGCAACTCAATATTGACACAGGAGGACATTGTTCACAGCACTGAATACTGCCAACGTATTCAGCCGGCTGAGTAAAGCAGAGCTTCCACCTCCCTGCCTGAGTGAGGATGCCTCAGTAATCACCAAGAAAGTTTGAGTTTTGTGGCTGCAACCTACCAGCCCCTACTCCACCAGGAGATTCTGCAGTTCATAAGCCACCACCTTCTCAAAGGCCCTGGATCAGAGCCCTATCAACTGAAAGTTGTTCCAGAGAGCAGAAATGGACAGATTTCTGAGTTAACAAAGTCCAATCTAGTAAAAGTTTAATAATGTTGGTAACTAACTGGCCTTGTCATCCACATGTCGTTGGGGTGTTAGGGATGGTGGCTCATCTTTGTACAAATGCAAGGGCCTTCTGCAGTTGTCCGACCTCCATATTAGGGCCTGAGTTGGAGATTATTTTATTAATTTGACAGCTAGGATTTTGGCAAGACTTTGATCTTGACACAGCTGGACGAACAGGGACCGGTTTTGAGATCTGCAGATCTGGCTTCATGGAGATGCAACAGTGGAATGGCTGGCAGCACTCTTGTGATGAGACCAATTCAGAGATCCGACTTGAAAGAGGCAGGAAAGGCGGAATCGCCTGAGACAGTCCCTGGGTTTAATAATGGAGATGACATTCAGGGCCCAAGAAAATTATTTGCAGCGTTGAACATGGCTTTCCAGTATTTCCTTCTTGCATCTTCTAGTCATTTGTATTACTGATGACTGTTTCTAGATTCTCTCATTACCCTTTTGGCCTCTACCTCTTAAGAACTAAACCTTGATATGAAGGGTCTTGCTGCTGTGCAGGGTAATGAGGTTAAGTGTGACAGAATATTCAGGCTTTTACGACACTTTTAGTCATCATTTTCTGAACATAGACGGGGAGGTAGTGTCCCATAGGTTTGGAGTCATGTATGAAAAATCTCTCCCACCCAGTCCCCTCTGGAAAATACACGGAGCTGCTAACAAGGATTGGCTGATCACTGGGCCACGGTTAAGGTAGGCTCTGTGAGCATTATGTAAAGTCTTAAAACTTAAACATAACGGGGCATTTTAGCAAGAACCTCGTTAAAATTATTGCCGTTTAGCGGCAGGACGGCGATAATGGGCTTGCTAATATGCGTTATAGAATTCCAATAGAAGCCCAGGTTAGATGTCCTGCACATCTAACCTGGGCTTCTATTGGAATTCTATAACGCATATTATCGCCGTTTTAGCGGCAGTTTCCTGCCGCTAAAACGGCGATAATTTTAACGAGGTTCTTGCTAATATGCTTGCGGGTCTGCCGCCTCTAACCAGTGAGCCACACTTCTCAATGAATGGGCCGGCTCCAAGCCCTTTATTACAAACAATACACGCACACGCCAGAGTGCCTGCAGCGTCTATGGGGTGGATTTTCATCCCTGGTGAAGTGCTTTTTATTTTTTGTCTCTAAACTTTAGAGACAGGAGGTGTGTGCGTCCTACCTTCGGGTGGTGAAGCCCGCTCCCCTTGTTTTTTGCACTTCACAGACTTTTTAACTTTCAAGTCCTCTGGTTGGGTGGGCCTTAGAGTGCCCATACCGCCGAGGTTTACACTCTAGGTCCTGACGAATGCCAGGTTAATTATACCACACCGGCTGAAACATGTTCATGTTGACCATTCACGTTGTCACTTAATGTTAGTGGGAGTAGACCATTCAATTAGTTGGCCCTACTCACCATCACATTTTTTAACTTTGTCCTTGATGATCTTTGATTAAATTAATTTTTTGATACATACAAGGCAATTTTAGGTCACCACTTCACACTATTCACGTAATTTTTCACATAGCCCTCCCACCCTCACAAGACCAGCTCCGCAGTAATTCTGGCGTCGCAGCACACCGGGGTGACATTCGGTCACACCCGGTGGGGCCCGATGATGAAGCAAGTCACCGACCAGGTCGGTGAGTGAGGGCTTTCCTAACAAACTAAATGGGCTTTGTTGGTTCCTTGTGCTCTGTGCTTTTTTCCACCTCAAACAGAACAGGAACACTCTTTTGTTGTTGATGTCTAATATAGTTTGGGGACTAAGAGTGTCCATGACTCTCCCTATCTCTCTTGTTGTTTATGAGTATTTTAAACAATGCACAGGAACGAGACCCGGTCCCGAGGGCTGAATAGGTGTACCTGCAGGAGACGGGCGTCGTGGGCGATGTGCCAAATGCGCCGTCCCCTCCCTCCCGCGGTCTATGGGGTGGATTTTCATCCCTGGTGAAGTGCTTTTTATTTTTTGTCTCTAAACTTTAGAGACAGGAGGTGTGTGCGTCCTACCTTCGGGTGGTGAAGCCCGCCCCCCTTGTTTTTTGCACTTCACAGACTTTTTAACTTTCAAGTCCTCTGGTTGGGTGGGCCTTAGAGTGCCCATACCGCCGAGGTTTACACTCTAGGTCCTGACGAATGCCAGGTTAATTATACCACACCGGCTGAAACATGTTCATGTTGACCATTCACGTTGTCACTTAATGTTAGTGGGAGTAGACCATTCAATTAGTTGGCCCTACTCACCATCACATTTTTTAACTTTGTCCTTGATGATCTTTGATTAAATTAATTTTTTGATACATACAAGGCAATTTTAAGTCACCACTTCACACTATTCACGTAATTTTTCACATAGCCCTCCCACCCTCACAAGACCAGCTCCGCAGTAATTCTGGCGTCGCAGCACACCGGGGTGACATTCGGTCACACCCGGTGGGGCCCGATGATGAAGCAAGTCACCGACCAGGTCGGTGAGTGAGGGCTTTCCTAACAAACTAAATGGGCTTTGTTGGTTCCTTGTGCTCTGTGCTTTTTTCCACCTCAAACAGAACAGGAACATTGTTTAAAATAGTCATTTGGGGGAAGCTCAAAGAATACCTGCTAGCCGCCCTGCACGATTGGACCGATCCAGTCTGGGAATCTGGTCAACAAGAGGGACTGTAATAGTGATATTGGACAGAAGAGTCTCAAAGCCACACAAATGAAATGTGTCTGGCGGGAAAAGAGCGAACTCAGGTTAAAGAATGGAGGAGCCTTTACTTAATGGCCGAGTCCTGGTGCGTCAGAGGTTTTCGAAATCCCCATAATTGGGGAGGTTGCTTCACACCGACCTGCTAAACATTCGACATGGTTGCTAAGTGCAAAAGGTTCTGCGTAGGAATATTGCACTCAATGGGGATGTGGAGTGGCATATAGTAGAGAAGCGTAGAGTATAGTAGCATGAAGTGTAGAGTGGTGTGGCATAGATGCAAAAATGCATTTGGAAACTCAATTGCGGGTTTATATAGCGCTAGGAATCGACTCCCGGAGGAGTATCTCCACGCTTCGACTGCTGGGGAACCCGTCCTGGCTCACCCTGAGAGATGGTCCCTGATGGGTATCTCTAAGGTGCGACCAAGCATCCCCGGCGGTCTGGGGGGCCGTTGTGAAGATGAGGCAAGCTGATGCCCAGAGTTGCCGAGTGTGGTTTCTGACTAGAGTAGGCACCGAGGCGAGAATTATCGAGTCCGCTGACCCTGGTCCACGACCCTGCCGCGTCGGGAATCGAACCCTGGTCCCGGGCCGTTCTCTGCTTGCGGGTCTGCCGCCTCTAACCAGTGAGCCACACTTCTCAATGAATGGGCCGGCTCCAAGCCCTTTATTACAAACAATACACGCACACGCCAGAGTGCCTGCAGCGTAGGCCGTGTCGCAAGCGATATCGCATGGTCATTCACTGAAATGCAGAAACTAATTTACCAGAGCGTTTGATCCAATTGGTTTAAACAAATCATGGAATGTTGTGGTGTGGATTGCAATAGAGTGGTGTGGAGGAGAGTAGAGTGATGTATGGTGTGTAGAATGGAGTGGCATAGAGTGGAGTGGTGTAGAAGGAAGTAGAGCGGAGTATGTAAAATGTAAAGTAATGTACCCAGGTGATGTTGTGTAAGTAAGCCAAAAGATGCAGGCGTGGATAAACTGTGTCCAAAAATGCAAAAGCAAAATATGAACATCACAGTAAAACCGCAATCTATCACCAGCTGAAGAGCGCAGTCTCTTTAACCCGTTGCGTGCCTCTGTCAGCCAATGGCCGTCGCACGCACTACCTCCATAGTGCTGCGCACGTCCGTTGGCCGACGCGACCCCGCCCCCTCATCAAAGCTGCCGCACCTCAGTGGAATTGCCACCGCGGTAAAAGGGTTAAGTAGCACCTGGCAGGGCTTGACAGAACCAGAGTGAAACATATCTAGAGTGCTGCACCGCACTACCCTCAAGATGGCGGAGGTGCGCGGGCGATCCAGGTGGATTTCAGTCTGGCGGCTTCTTTCAACAACTGACAAAAATAAATACAAGCATTTAAACCAGGCTCCATATCGGTGGAGCGGGGGACACACCACTTTGCTCTGCTTTACCTGCTGACGCTTCGACTCTCTTTGCACCGCGTCTACAGCTTGCCCGAGGGAGGACTGGTGCTGGTGTTCCGCTCTCCCCTCGCCGCTGCACTACACCAGCAGCCGCCGACTAGGGGAGAGCGAGAGGGCTCACGAACTACCCTTCCCAGCAGCCCTTGCCCCAAGACCGGAAGTCACATCCCGCAGCAGCGCGCCAGGCGGCGCATTTAAACCAGGCTCCATATCGGTGGAGCGGGGGACACACCACTTTGCTCTGCTTTACCTGCTGACGCTTCGACTCTCTTTGCACCGCGTCTACAGCTTGCCCGAGGGAGGACTGGTGCTGGTGTTCCGCTCTCCCCTCGCCGCTGCACTACACCAGCAGCCGCCGAGTAGGGGAGAGCGAGAGGGCTCACGAACTACCCTTCCCAGCAGCCCTTGCCCCAAGACCGGAAGTCACATCCCGCAGCAGCGCGCCAGGCGGCGCATTTAAACCAGGCTCCATATCGGTGGAGCAGGGGACACACCACTTTGCTCTGCTTTACCTGCTGACGCTTCGACTCTCTTTGCACCGCGTCTACAGCTTGCCCGAGGGAGGACTGGTGCTGGTGTTCCGCTCTCCCCTCGCCGCTGCACTACACCAGCAGCCGCCGAGTAGGGGAGAGCGAGAGGGCTCACGAACTACCCTTCCCAGCAGCCCTTGCCCCAAGACCGGAAGTCACATCCTGCAGCAGCGCGCCAGGCGGCGCATTTAAACCAGGCTCCATATCGGTGGAGCGGGGGACACACCACTTTGCTCTGCTTTACCTGCTGACGCTTCGAGACTCTTTGCACCGCGTCTACAGCTTGCCCGAGGGAAGACTGGTGCTGGTGTTCCGCTCTCCCCTCGCCGCTGCACTACACCAGCAGCCGCCGAGTAGGGGAGAGCGAGAGGGCTCACGAACTACCCTTCCCAGCAGCCCTTGCCCCAAGACTGGAAGTCATATCCCGCAGCAGCGAGCCAGGCGGCGCATTTAAACCAGGCTCCATATCGGTGGAGCGGGGGACACACCACTTTGCTCTGCTTTACCTGCTGACGCTTTGACTCTCTTTGCACCGCGTCTACAGCTTGCCCGAGGGAGGACTGGTGCTGGTGTTCCGCTCTCCCCTCGCCGCTGCACTACACCAGCAGCCGCCGAGTAGGGGAGAGCGAGAGGGCTCACGAACTACCCTTCCCAGCAGCCCTTGCCTCAAGACCGGAGGCACATCCCGCAGCAGCGCGCCAGGCGGCGCATTTAAACCAGGCTCCATATCGGTGGAGCGGGGGACACACCACTTTGCTCTGCTTTACCTGCTGACGCTTCGACTCTCTTTGCACCGCGTCTACAGCTTGCCCGAGGGAGGACTGGTGCTGGTGTTCCGCTCTCCCCTCGCCGCTGCACTACACCAGCAGCCGCTGAGTAGGGGAGAGCGAGAGGGCTCACGAACTACCCTTCCCAGCAGCCCTTGCCCCAAGACCGGAAGTCACATCCCGCAGCAGCGCGCCAGGCGGCGCATTTAAACCAGGCTCCATACCCGCGTCGTGGGAGCGCCGGGCGAAGCCCGGGCAAAGGGCGGGCCCTCTACGGCCCTCCGAGGCCAGAAGAGGCTGGGCTGGGCCACCCCCCTAACTCCGCTCCTGCACAGTATAAAGTATTTATACAACCCCACACACATCTTGTACTTCAAGCCTCCCATGCTGACATTGAGTGGTACATTTCCAGTATTATCGAGGAAAAGATATTTGTAAAGCACCAACAACACAAGAAATCCCGCAAAGTACTGATCTGAGTAGTATGAGGAAGGTAGCTAAAACCACCAGGATGCCCACCCTAAGATCCAATACTAAACAGAAGGCGGATACCTCCCAATCAGTACCCACACTTACAGCGATAGACATAATGTTAAAACAGACTATAGGTACAGTATCCACTGCAATAGCGAACACAGAAAGGAGAATGTCCTTACCACCGATGATAATTACCCAAGATGCACAAGATGTAGTAGAGGATCTCTCAGTAGTCACTCTAGATGCAACAGATGATCCAGACATAAGCCTTGGTGTTACCTCCTCCTTCACCGAGCTCCCGTGTGCTCAGGCCCCTACAGAGTCCATTAGGGACACAGAGAATATTCAGACTAACCTAAGCACTGTGCGTGTTACAGAAAAAGCGACCCCAAGCGACACAGAGGCAAAAAGAGCCAGAGAAGCTCGTGTACACAAGTAAAAAAAAGGGGCAAAATAACACAACAAACCATAATTTAGTGGCACCAATAACTAATTCTACACCAGGAATACCCTGCTGGGTGGCAAATATGGTAGCCGATCTTAAGACAGATCTAGAAGATCCGATCATTGCCCATATCAAACCCCTCATTCAAAAATTGACAGAATAACATCTCTAATAAATAACAAAGGGGCGGGATCCACTAGGCAAGTGGGACATGATGGAACATTAACTAAAGTGGGGCAAAAAGGGGGAATTGTTCACAATATACCTAAAGATAAGCCAGTACCAGTTAATGAATCCAATGCAAACAGACCAAAGAAAGCCATGCAAACTAACACCCCAACTGTAAAGAAAGTCCCTATACCCCCGAACCCCAGCACTTCCAGTACCACCCCACAGGTCCAATCGAAGCAAGGAAATGGAACCCCTCTAGTCTTAAACGATAAAACGGGCCAAAATTTAAAAGAAAGTACAATCACAAATACCCCTCTACCAAAAAATGTACCTGAAAAAGCAAGATCGGCTCGCTTCCAGACAATTAACCTCCCTCCGGAAGCTTTGCCTTTCGTGGTTGTATTGACAGGAGTTCCACCCCTGAAAGAGGGAAAAAAGGAAACACATTTCGAGCTAAAAAACAAATGTGTGCAATGGCTAAAGGTAAATAGACCCTTACCCCCAAATATTTTTGGCGAACTACTCACGGTCAGAAGAGGGGAGTGGATAGGGAGAGGAATAAAAATAATAGCAGGGGACATCATAACAATTAATTTCAGAGACACCGCTGCAGTGAATTATATATGTAATGCACCTCCCAGTAGAATTAACACACAAATCCACCCATTACATCTATCATATTTCTACCCGATTACACCCCAAAGACCAATGTAGACAAATAGGACATCTATGAGTAGGGTTCACCAGTTAGAACCCCAGTACAGATTCCACCAACGGCAAACGCCATGGCAAGGCACGCCGGACTATGATCCTTTTCTATCCCAGTACGCGCACTGGAACCGGTTTTGTGCACTGGATGAGGTGGATTGACTTGTACCTGAGGAAATCAGCACCTCACAATCCGACACAAGATCAGAGGAGGAAGGGCTTCCAGGGTCAGGAATTAGCACACCGATTGCCCCAGATGATAACGGTGGCAGGAGGGCCAGTATAAGGAATCCCAAAACACAAAAAGAGGGAACAAAAACTCCAGACAAATAGATCACATGACAATAGTTGATCAAATTAGGCGGAATACCGAAATTAAACTTGTTTCTCACACTAAGACAATAACAGAAGGGGAAGACAAGGAAACGTATACACTAAGGGAACGGAAAGGGCACATTATGGGGGACAACCAGGATAGCCTCCGAATTATATCTTGGAACATTGCAGGTCTGGCAGCCAAATATGATTCTCAGGAATGGCGGAAGTATATAAACAATTTTCAAATAATATGCCTGCAAGAGACCTGGGCGGTCGATCCCAATCAATATAGCATAGAGGGGTACAAATGTTTTTCTGTCCCGGCCATAAGTTCAAGTTAAACATTTGTATAGCGCGCTACTCACCCGGAGGGTCTCAAGGCGCTTAAGGGAGATGAGTTCACTATTGATCGAACAGCCAGGTTTTGAGTTGCTTTCTGAAGGAGAGGTGGTTCTGTGTGAGACGGAGGTGGGTGGGGAGGGAGTTCCAGGTCGCCGCATATGACTTCGGTGGCCTCTGATCTGAAAGGGGGGAGGCGGACTCGCTGTGTTCTTCCGGCGAGGAACGAGATGATCCAAGCTAATGCCTTATCCTGTATCCCGACGTCCCTGAGGCGTTGTACAAGGGTGCGGTGGCAGACCGTGTTGAACGCTGCGGAGAGGTCCAGGAGGATGAGGGCCGCTGTTTCTCCGTTGTCGAGCAGGGTCCGGATGTCGTCTGTGGCTGCGATGAGGGCGGTCTCCGTGCTGGGGTTGGCTCGAAAGCCGGATTGTGAGGGGTCGAGGGAATTGTTTGATTCAAGGAAGGCGGCGAGCTGACTGTTAACGGTCTCCTCTATGACGTTGGCGGGGAACGGGAGGAGTGAGATGGGGCGGTAGTTTTTAAGTTTGGTGGGGTCTGCTGTAGGTTTCTTCAGGAGGGCGCTGAGTTCGGCATGTTTCCAGCTTTCCGGGAAGGTAGCTGTGTCGAATGAGCAGTTGATGATGTCCCGAAGTTGGGGTGCAATGACGGAGTCGGCCTTGTTGAAGATGTAATGGGGACATGGGTCGGTTGGAGATCCGGAGTGGATGGAGTTCATCATGCGGATGGTGTCTTCAGTGCTGATCGGGGTCCAGGCGTGGAGGATGTTGGTGGGGGGCTTCGGTTCGGTGGTGGGGGGAGTGGACTGGTCGCCGAAGCTGTTGTGTATGTCTGTTATCTTGCTGTGGACGAACGAGGCTAGAGAGTCGCAGAGGTCTTGAGAGGGAGTGATGTCGTTGTTGCCGGCATTGGGATTGGTGAGCTCTTTGACAATGCTAAGGAGTTCCTTGCTGTTATGAGCGTTGTTGTCTAGTCGATCCTTGAACGCTGATTTCTTGGTGGTGCGGATTAGCTGGTGGTGTTTGCGAGTGGCGTTCTTGAGGGCGGTCATGTTGTCTGTGGTGGGGTTACTTCGCCAGGTTTTCTCAAGGGTGCGGCAGTTCTTTTTGGAGTTCTTGAGGTCGTTGTTGAACCAGGAGGCTTTTTTGCTTCCTGTCTTGTTGGGATGGTTTTTCAAGGGTGCTAGTTCGTCAGCGCAGTGGGTGATCCACTTTGCGAGATTGATGGCTGCTTGATTTGGGTCCGTTGATGTAGCAAGGGGTTTTTGGTTCAGAGATGTGGTGAGCTGGTCGGTGGTAGTTTTGTTCCAGTTTCGGCGGGGAATTCCTTGCGGGTGGTGGTGGGTCGTAGTCTTTCTGAAGCTAAAGTGGACGCAGCTGTGGTCTGTCCAGTGGAGTCCCGTGACGTAATTAAAGGTGATGTGCTTGCTGGAGGAGAAGATTGGGTCAAGCGTGTGACCGGCGTAGTGGGTGGGGGTGTTCACCAGTTGTCTGAGTCCAAGATTGGCGAGGTTGTCCAGCAGGGTGGTGGTGTTGTTGTCATTGTTATTTTCCAGGTGGAAGTTTAGGTCTCCAAGGAGGATGTAGTCCTCGGAGGGGAGGGCGTGTGGGCTGACAAAGTCAGCAAAGTCTTCGCTGAATTGTGTGCGGGGTCCTGGGGGTCTGTATATAAGGGTGCCTCTGAGTGTGGTCTTGGGGTCGGTTTGGATTTGGAAGTGGAGGTGTTCGGTGGCTAAGGGGGTGTCGTCGGAGTTGGTCGAGATGCGGATGGTGTTCTTGTGGATAATGGCGATGCCTCCTCCTGTTTTGTTGATGCGGCCATAAAATCATCATCATCGGGGAGAGCGATCGGAGGACTAATAATATACGTAGACCTCCTTATTCAAGGGAGTTGGTTTAATTATAATTGGGATTCACGAAACATACAAGCGATAGGGTACCGCTTTAAAAGGTTCAATCTTCTTTTAGTAAACTGGTATAATGCGGTAGGCACGATGGGAATAGGGAACGTTACAAAAGAACTGGATTTCCGTCTAGATAGGCAGATTTTATCAAATAAGACACCAAACTCCCCCAGTATAATACTTATGGGGGATTTTAACTGTCACCTCTGTGAGAACCTAAGACCATTGAATAAGGACTGGTCGCGATGCACTGTATTAAAAGGCCCACATTTTGCACACACTATGGAGGGATGGGATTTAGAGAAGCTAACAAAAAGGCACAACCTGGCCCACACTATGGACCTGATTGAGTTAGGTAGCAATGGAGACCCTAACCCAACATTTAAGGGCAGAGGTTGCCACTCGTACATCGACTTCATTATGGTTTCACCTATAATAAAAAGAAGCACCAGCAGTATGGCCATTGACATAAGTATATTCAGTGATCACAACCCGCTGGTCTTGGCATTAAAAGGCATTAACTTCAAGAAACCATCACATAGAACAGACATTATAGAAAAGCCGGTGGACCAGGGGAGAAGGATCAAGTGGGCCAGGACAGATGGAGACAAATTTTATAGAAGACTAATAACAGAAGGGCAAAACGCTATAAATACATGCCTCGATCCCAGCATGGGGGGAGCATCGGTGGTCAGTGCATTTGAAGAAATCGCACGTCACGTAGATGACTTATTAAAGACCACCAAAGGCAGTAAAATGGCCCTCACACCGCGCTGGTTTGACCAAGACTGTATCAAGGCGCACAAAAACCTTAAACTTAGCCTCAAGTCGTGCCCTAGGGACAACTTTAAAATAGTACATTACAGATCAGAATATAAAAAGGCCCTGAAATCCCGTAAAAAAAGCTTACAAATACAAGCGTGGGAAGACCTAAGGGAGGCGGCAGAAAGGGGAGACATGTCCGGATTCTGGAAAGTCATTAACACACCATGTTTCCAGGATCCAGGTGCGCCCAAAATAATAAACACCATCTTACCAGAGCAATGGCATACCCATTTCCAGACCTCTATAATCACACAGGTCAATTAACTCAGGATGAAGGATTAAGGGTAGCTCCAACTACTAGACTAGACTTCTCCCTGGTAGAAGTGGAACTGGCAATAGCAGGACTAAGCAAAAACAAAGCACCCGGCGCGGACGGCATACCCCCTGACCTCTACCTGAGTAATACAGAGTTGTGGGCTCCACTACTTACGAGGGTCCTGAACGAGGCAGCGGTGGCAGGGCTACCTCGTTCCTGGTCAAGGGCAACTATTGTCCCAATCTATAAAAACGGGACCCGCGATGACCCACAATGTTACCGACCTATATCCCTTATAGATGTGACTGCTAAGGTGCTGGGCCGTGTCATCCTAAATCGTTTACAGGAATGGGCGGACGAGAACCAGGTCCTTACAGTGATTCAATATGGGTTCAGGGAGGGCAGATCTACCACCGACCAATGCTTGAATCTTTACCTCTTGATAGCCAAATACACCATCGCTGGCAAATGGGCTATATACATGGGGTTCATGGGCCTCTCCGCTACCTTTGACCGTGTAAACAGAGAAAAACTATGGGCCCTATTGTTACATCTAGGAGTGGAACAAAAACTAGTAGACCTCCTAAAAGCCCTACATTGGAACACCTCAGCAACAGTTCGATACAACCAAGAGGGAAGCAGGACTGAGCCATTTTTATGTACGAGCGGAGTGAGGCAGGGTTGTATTTTAGCGCCTTTTTTGTTTTCTATATATATCAATCACCTGGATAAAGAATTAATGAAACTGTGTGTGGACTCGCCCCAAATAGGACACCGAGTGGTGCCCGTATTACTTTACGCGGGCGATGCGGTGTTGCTAGCTAGAACACCGCTGGGGCTCCAGAAGCTGATTGATGGATTTGTCAATTTTATGGCTAAACTTGATCTATCTGCCAACCTGGAAAAATCTTTCGTTATGACAGCGGGAGGCAGAGAAAAAAGGAATTTTACCTATAAAATTGGGCCACACAAGATAAGCCAGGTCAAGTCTTTCTCGTATTTAGGTGTACTGTTTGATGAACACTTAAATTTCAAACCTTAGATGGATAAACACGCAGCGAAACTGGTGGCGTCATCAGGGGCTATAATGGGCTACGGGAGAAGACTTGGCAGATGGTCCTCTGAACAAATTCTAAACTTGTACAGATCAGTTTGTTGTGCTAAAGTAGTTTACGGAGCAGAAGTATGGGGCTTCACTAATAAACAATTGCAGCAGATCCAGGTGGAAGAAAACAAGTTCTTCAAAAGAATTTTGAAATTGCCGCAGAGTACCCCAGCCTATATCATCCATGAGGAACTAGGGGAACCCTACATTGAGGATCGAATCAAAATCAGACCACTTCTAGCCTGGATTAAAATCTGGACTAATCCAGAAGCGGACTTTACCAGACAAATCCTTAAAGACTGTTTGAAACGTGATGGAGGGGGCCACATTCGATGGTTGAAATATGTAAAGGACTCTCTGGAGGCAATCGGTTGCAAAATTTTTTACACTGCACCTGAATCTTTAAACAGTCGGAATAAAACAATGGTAAAAAAACTTTTTGCAGAATGGACACATACGAATAGGGCCGACGTGGAAAGGCGCAAACCCATTGTTTCATCCTACTGTTTACTGACAAAGAAACAAAGAATGGAACCATACCTCACTGTGATGCATAATGCCCAGGATCGATTCTACATGACTCGGTTTAGACTTAACAT
This sequence comes from Lissotriton helveticus, assembly GCF_964261635.1. NCBI lineage: Eukaryota > Metazoa > Chordata > Amphibia > Caudata > Salamandridae > Lissotriton > Lissotriton helveticus. The sequence continues at coordinate 484,018,452 of NC_136062.1, read as the reverse complement.
GTTACACCATTTACTCTCGGTCCCCTCTGGATTCACTCTAACACTAGAGGCGAAGGGTACCTGCGGCTGCGACGGTAGGTCTCCGCAGGATACCCTTCACTTTGTTTTGCTATGTCCCTTTTATTCTGTCCCCAGACGCAAATTTTTAGTAGGGATCCTGAAAGAAACTAAATTTAGACAAGCAAAAGCGGCCCTAAAGTTTCTGCAGGAAGCCTCAGATGCACATACTTTGTTTTGCACAGTAAGTTTTATTAGGGTGGCAATGAGGCTAAGGAATACAAGAGAAATAACTGACTGTAATGCCCCTTAAATAGAGACCTCCATGGAAATTCCCACTTCTTCTTTGCACATGTAATGGATTTTAGCCTGTTTTTTAACTTATTTTTATTCCTGTTTTAATCCTTTTTTATATAAAACTGTAATTGCCTATGTACTTTTATGGTGTCTTTTTAAGTGCCGAATAAAGATTTGAAATTGAAATTAAATACAATCATGATCCATCCCCAGTATGCACAAAGAAACCAATTGAACAGAGCACCATGTGGAATTGTTATGTCATACTTATTTATAAGTCGCACATTCGACAACTGGTATTGTCGCCTGGAGCCAACAGGATTCAGTGCCCTCTCGATCGGGTTCTAGCTCCTCATCTGGCGGTTTTCAGGGGTTATAGTTGGTAGCAAGCGGTGTGAGAATATTAGATGTTTAGTTGATGCTGTAATTTTAATAGGTATGTAATTTAATAATAATGTATGTGATAGCCTTGCTTACGGAACTGAGCCAGGCTGATCTTTTGAGCATGAAGTAAAACACAATTTCAGCAAGCTACGTATCTGGCCGCGGGTGTGTAAAGAATTGGGAATGCGCATTATAGGAAAAAGAAATCCATATATCAGGGGATTGTTCAATGACAGCCCCCAAGCTTCACTTTAGTATTAGTTGAAGACAGTGGACCTTATTTTGGGGGGACATCCGAGATGAGATCTGATTGGCAGTAATCACTTTTACAGCATTGTGATGTGTTGACACAGTTAGAAGTCGGCCCCCAAATATAGTCTGAAGGAAGAGAGGATCTGATACCGCCAGGCTACGGTCATTATATGTTCTTCCTTCCAGCAAGACTTACACAAAGTATTCCATGAGCTGGACCCCCTAGACTTTCCCGTCCTGAGCCCGCTTGACCAGCACCAATCGTGAATGAAGAACAGATTGGTCAAAGGGCCCTAGGTAGTGGCCAGACCACAGATGAAGGACCTTCACTAATTCAGTCCCAAGGCACAGACCGGGACACAGATGCTTTATGGAATCTCACTTTCTAGTAGACCTAGTGCCAATCTATGCAGAGATGTCCACACGCCAGCTCCAAAGAGGAGCTCTCGCTGGTTCCTAATTTAGAAGAGTTAGTACTAGAGTTTCAGGGAAGCAGAGACTGGATTTAGAAAGGCCTTCCGTCTTCTTGCAGAGGATCAGCACTCTGATGTTCTGATCAAGAGACATTACTTACGACAAGCTTGACAGAGGTTCCATACTTCTTTAACCTTAGATTCCTCACTATTAGAAAGTTCCCAGGTGCCTGACTAGATGTGGACACATGTTTTTCCCATAGTCGTTGGGTGCCGTGTAGCGGTGTTGGGTCGAGCATGCTCTACTCTGGAAGTGACAGCTGGAGATGCATTTAAGGGCCACCCAAACCCATTGACATTCGTTCCTTGCTTTCCGCGCCTTCGTATGCGGATCCGGCGTGAACTCGTAGCTTTTCTCACCAATTGATGAGTTTTTCCTGCAAAATTCTTTTTCAGAGAGCAAGGGAATGTATGCCCGCCTAAAACTACAGGGGTTAAGCCTCGTAGGGACTCCCACCTGTGACAAATCCTTGCGAGATATGTTCCTGGTGTTTGAGTTTGGGCCACGACTCCTACTTATGCAAGAAGTGTGCCCTTATGCAACCGAAGGCGATTCAAGATCGCAAAGCCAAGCTGTATATCACCTGCCCGCCTCTGTAGGAAGTCCCTATCCTGCTCTTAGTTAAGAGCTCAGGGCCTTTCCCAGGGTCACTCCTGCGACAGCTCTTCATCACGGTGCCACTCTTTGAGTAAGTCGAAGTCCCCCAAAAAATAGGGGGGCAGATCTACAAGAAAGTGACGCAGCACTGCACCGCAAGCCCTCTGGCTGCACCACGCAGGTAAGGCAGATTAGCTTTTAGAAGTGCGAAAACAGAATGCCCCCAGCAGTCAAATTTAAAAAAAAACTTCCCCCTCTTTTTCAGATATGTGGTCCTGATGAGAACACCCCCGAATAAGGGTGTTTGAAACGCATAGACCGGCCCTGCAAACAGCCTTAGGAACTTCCATAAAGTGTTGAATTTTTAATTTGAAAAAAAAGTTATCCCAAGGCTGCCTTTAATTTTCAATTACATTTTTCTGTACAAATGAATGTAATAATGTATATGGTGTAAATAGTAATTGTGGTGGACTCTAAGGAGTCGGTATGAATGTTGGTATGGAAGGTGTGAGAGGATAGAATAAATGTAATTGTTCGTTTTAGCTTGTGGTAAAAAGCAAACACTAAGAAATGTATATAAATGTGATGGTATAAAATAACCAAAAAAATGTTGCTTTGATAAATAAAAATAAAAATATAAAGATTCAAATCAGACAGAAAAAGAAGTCTGGGGAATATGGTGTTATGTTTCACGATGGATTTTGGAAAAGGTGATGGACAGAGGTTCTGAATGATGCAGAATACTCTTACCAAGTCAATAGATCATGGTTTTAACCCATCACTGTTTTTTAGCTCACTGCACCATCCCAGCTCAGAACCTGGCTATATGCAAATTAGTCTGTACCTGTCCCAGTGCATGATGGGAACAGGGCAAACCAAACTACCGAGCCAATTCTTATACTGGGAAGGAAACAAGCTTCCGGGGACCGGTTTCTGGCATTACAGCCTTCTTCGGCCCGGCTTGCTTGAATCCTGATGGTGCAATGAGCAAGGGACTCATGTCTGAGTATACCCTCCCACACATAGTGTGGATAATATCGATTTTGGAAAAGGTGATGGACAGAGGTTCTGAATGATGCAGAATACTCTTACCAAGTCAATAGATCATGGTTTTAACCCATCACTGTTTTTTAGCTCACTGCACCATCCCAGCTCAGAACCTGGCTATATGCAAATTAGTCTGTTCCTGTCCCAGTGCATGATGGGAACAGGGCAAACCAAACTACCGAGCCAAATCTTATACTGGGAAGGAAACAAGCTTCCGGGGACCGGTTTCTGGCATTACAGCCTTCTTCGGCCCGGCTTGCTTGAATCCTGATGGTGCAATGAGCAAGGGACTCACGTCTGAGTATACCCTACCACACATAGTGTGGATAATATCGATTTTGGAAAAGGTGATGGACAGAGGTTCTGAATGATGCAGAATACTCTTACCAAGTCAATAGATCATGGTTTTAACCCATCACTGTTTTTTAGCTCACTGCACCATCCCAGCTCAGAACCTGGCTATATGCAAATTAGTCTGTTCCTGTCCCAGTGCATGATGGGAACAGGGCAAACCAAACTACCAAGCCAATTCTTATACTGGGAAGGAAACAAGCTTCCGGGGACCGGTTTCTGGCATTACAGCCGTCTTCGGCCCGGCTTGCTTGAATCCTGATGGTGCAATGAGCAAGGGACTCACGTCTGAGTATACCCTCCCACACATAGTGTGGATAATGTTATGTTTCACGATGTCCTTCTACTTGGTCTAAAGGAAAAATTGCAGTACTGGTATTTCATTTTGTCATATATGCGCCACGCTGCGGCACTTTCAGAGCACAGGAATGCGCCATATCTACAATGATATGTCGCATTCCTGTACTCTCCCCTGCGCTGGCGTCAAACAGCTGCCGTGCACCGGCGCAGTCACCCTTGCACCATGGTGCAAGGGTGCCTGCGCCATTGGGAGATTGCTTTTGTGAAGGCAGGGTCCCCTTCCTGCACAAAAGCAATCACTGCAGGCATTTTCCTCTTTCAATGCGTGCTGTAGAATGCAGCACGCGTTGAAAGAGGGAAAAACGAGGAGAAATGAAAAAATTTCTCCTCGTTTCGCTTGGCTACCCCACCCCTAGGGTGGCGTAGCAAACTGACGCATTTCCAGGTTTACGATTTCTCGTAAATCTGGAAATGCATCAGTTGATCATGATGCACCCCAAATTTCCAGCGACATCTGCAACACAAACAGATTAAGGCATTCAGAGATAGCATGGTGTGGATCTTTGGCACCCTGACACATCCCTCTTGTGGGCCGTCAGCCCTTGTGGATCCACTGAGGCCTCAATGTGGGGTAACACCGGTGGTTCCTTCCGCTTCGGGTTCAGCTTCGACTCTGGAGCCTCCACATCTGGCGGGCGCTGTGATCCACACTGGTTTCTGCTTCGTCTAAGCCGGCTCCAAACCGCAGATGCCAGAGCAGGAGGTCGACCCTATCGTCCTGACCCAGTCTAAGCCAACCCAATTTCGACCTGGACTGATGTCGCGTCCTGGAACAGCGCCAATGCAACCGGCCTCGGTTTATTGTGACTCCGACAAAACAGCGCCCTTGCCCAGGAGTCGCCCTCCAGAGCATCAACAACTTTCATGTATTGATCAGTTTGGAAGCCACTCTCTCAGACATCCTAGATTATGCCCTGTCAATCACGGATGAAGAAAACACCTACCTCCTGATGTAACTCTCAGCTGCCTCCCACCATCCCACCCTCATAACACCCCAGAATCTCTAACGGGATTTGCTGACCATGTCCTGCACTCCCTCTCCTGATACATTTCCAACCAAAGCCAGTTTGTTCACATGGGCACCTCCAGGTCCCAAACGATCCCCATCACCTCTGGGGCCCCTCCGGCTTCCATATTGTTCACTGTCCTCTTCAGCCTCCAGGTTAAGCCACTTGGTGCTCTACTCAAAGGTAATAGCATCTGGAGTCATCATTGTTTTTATCCTGGGTGGTTAGGAGTGCCTCACGGGGCCTGTACCATGCTCTCTTCTGGGCTTTCTTAAGTAGTCGTCTGGGGTAGCCCCTGTCAAGGAGTCTACCTTGTAGATCCTCAGATTCCTTAAAAAAGTCTTCCTTTTTGGTGCAGTTCCTGCGGATTCGGAAGAATTGTCCCACAGGCAGGTTATCCCGCAAGCCCCGAGGATGGTGGCTGTTGTACGATGAAAGTACTCAACGGATGATCTGTGTCACTACCTTCTGTACACAAAGTAATGCCATCCGCAAAATTGTGAACAAACACTGGGGTCTAATCGCTGCGGAAATTGGACAGCATTCCCCCCCCCCCCCCCCATGCACTCCTTTAAAAAGGCCAAAAACATCAGGGATCATGTGGTTACATCCTATCTGGAAAGTCCTCCTCAACCTACTTTACAATCTCTGTGGAACTTACCTGTGAGAGTAGGACATTTCAGGTGCGGGAGCTGTAAAGCTTGTGAATTAACCTCCCAAACTAAACAATTTACCCACAAACAACACACTGTGGAGCTAAAAACTTTCACTAATTGCAACACAAGTAATGTAATTGATTGCATCACATGCCCCTGTGGGCTCATTTATGTTGGACAAACCCAGCAAGAAGTAAAAGTGAGGATCTTGCAACATTGCAGCAGACGGAGATGTGAGGTACAAGGGGCCCCACCGGTGGAGCATTTTAAGGAAGCTAACCACACACCTAGAGACCTGAAGTGGGCGGTACTTGAGAGGGTTGTTGTAGGCCCTCGGGGTGGCAACATCAGCTCCATCTTAAATATCAGGGAAAGCAAATGGATGAATCGACTCGACTCGATAACCGATGGGCTGAATGAACATTTATTTATTTATTTATTTATTTAATGGTTTTGTAAAGCGCGTAGTAACTCGAGGAGCATCCCAGCGCTGACCTGTTCTCCAAGGGGGTCCAGCCGTCTGATGAGGTTATATCTGCGGGAAAAGGAGGGTCTTTAGGGTTTTTCTGAATTGGAGGTAGTTTGGTTCTAACCTGAGTTTTCGTGGCAGGTGGTTCCACTGTTTTGCTGTGTGAACCGAGAAGCGACGGCCACCGGTCTTGCTTTTCTGACTCTCGGGACTGCAATAAAATTTTCTGCACCGGACCGGAGGTCTCTCTCCGCTTTGTATGGGACTAGGAGTTCTTTGAGAAGGGGGGGGGCGTTATTGTTGAGAGTTTTATGGGCCAGGCAAAGGGCCTTGAAAGCGACCCTTTCTCTGACTGGGAGCCAGTGGAGAGATCTAAGAGCCGGCCTGGCGGAGGATCTTCCTGGTGTGCCCGTGAGTAGGCGGGCGGCGGCATTTTGAACTTTTTGCAGTGAGTTCAGGGTGGCTTCAGGGGCTCCCAGGTAGAGGGCGTTACAGTAGTCTAATCTTGCCATGATTAGACCCTGAATGAGGAGCCTCCTTGCGGTCTCAGGGAGTAAGGGGAAGATCTTCCTACAGGCTCTGAGTAGCCTAAAACATGTCCCTGCCGTTCTTTTTGCCTGGGTTTTAAAGCTCATGTCCCTCTCAATCCACACACCCAGGCTCTTGACCTCTTCCTTGGGAGTGGGAGGGTCACCTAGGCAACTGGGCCAAAGGTGAGATGGTAAAGAGATCCCCTTGTGGCCCATCAAGAGGATCTCAGTCTTGGACCCATTCAGCTTAAGTGAGGAGAGGTTCATCCATCGGTGGACTTCCGAGAGGCAGCCGTGGAGATCCGATGGGGCGTGGTGGGGATGTGAGAGGGTTACGACCAGCTGAGTGTCGTCGGCGTAGTTGATGATTGACACGCCGAACGAACTGACCCTCTTCTCCAGTGGGGCCATATACACGTTGAACAACGTGGGGCTCAGGGATGAGCCCTGTGGCACTCCACACCGGAGGGGGAAGATGGATGAGCAGCTGTCATTTTCCCGTACCTGAAATGAGCGTCCTGATAAGAAGGACTCTAACCATTTCAGGGCCATACCCTTTAGTCCGATCTCTCCCAGACGATGGATTAGGGTTAGGTGGTCTACAGTGTCGAAGGCCGCACTGAGATCCAGGAGGATCACTGCCACTGATCCTCCTGTGTCCAGAATGCTTCTGGCCTTCTCTACTGCTGCCAGGAGGGCAATGTCCGTGCCCTGGCCTGGACGGAACCCTGTCTGGCAGACCGCTAAGAGGTTGTTGCTTTCTAGGTAAAACGATAATTGTTTGTTTACCAGCTTCTCTGCGATCTTGCTGTTTCCAGGAAGAAGGGATATGGGCCTGTAGTTGGTGAGGTCCTGTGGGTCTGAGGAGGGTTTTTTTAGTAGACCTTTGACAGCAGCCGCTTTCCAGCTGGGGGGGACTATGCCCTCCGCGAAAGAGGAGTTGATCAGGGCCGTGAGGGGAGGGATGATGGTGCTCGACACTTTTTTTAGGAAACGGAGGGGTGCGGGGTCAAGGGGGGAGCCACTTTTAATTGAGGCAAGCGTTGCTCCTACTTCTTCCGTTGTTACGGGTCCGAAGGCATCCAGGGAGGGTTGGGGGTGAGCTAGTGACGGAGGGGGAAGGGTGGAGGTGGGAGTGAGAGTGAGATCCTGCTCTGTGTCGGCCTGATCGGGAAGAGGTATGGTGAGAAGAATTTTTTGAATCTTCTCGTCAAAGAAGGTGGCTAAGTTGTTGCATTTAGTTTCAGCTTCTTTGGGGTCTAGGGGTTTGAGAGGGGGGTCAGGGGCGTGGAGGAGTTCTTTAAGAACTGTATAGGTTTCATGGGCCGAGCAGGCAGCGTTTTTAATTTTGTTCTCGTAGAAGCTAGTTTTGGTGTTACGGAGCTCTTTTTTGTAAGTTTTGACCGAGATACGAAATGACTCTTTTTGTTCCGTGGTTTTTTCCTTCCTCCAGATACGTTTGTTCCTTTTGCAAATCTTGCGAAGAAGGTTGAGTTCCGGGGTGTACCAGGGTGAGGGATTAACTCTCTTGATGTGTTTCAGAGAGTGGGTTTTTGGCAGAATAGCGTCGAGCGATTGGGAAATCCAGGTACTGAGTTCTTTGTCCCCTGCTAGGGTGTCGTGGGGGGGGCGGGGCGTTTTCCCTGAGTTTGGCAGCCCACATGTCTGGGTCCAATTTCTGCCAACGTCTGCTATACGTTCTGGTTTTGGAGGATGGAGGGGGCGGAGTAATGATATCCCATACTAGGGAGACCAAGAAGTGGTCCGTCCAGGGAAGGGGAATATGGTCGATTGTTCTTAGATTGGTGATGTTAGAGAGGATAGGGTCAAGCAGTTGTCCTCTTTCATGGGTGTCCCGTGGGTTTTTGAGGTCAAGGCCCATTGAGGTGAAATCCTGGAGTAGTACACTGGCCTGCTTGTCCTCTGGGTCCAAGAAATGCACATTCAGGTCTCCTAGTAGTAGGTAATTAGTGGAGGAGGTACATTTGATGGACGTCTGATCTATAATTTTGTTTGAAAAATCTCCTAGATTGCCTGGTGGACGCTAACTATGCGCAGTTAGCCTGTCTATAATTGATCTCTGCATACTGGGAATGACAATTTTGCTGTCTATGCAATGTATCTTGTCTACACTTTAGGTATAAAGCATCAAGACAACTACCTGTATTTGTGGATAATGCTATTTTTGATTTACACGATGTACAGGCCCGGACTGGCCGTTGCGGGCACTGGGCAATCCCCCGGTGCGCCGCAGGGTGGGGGCCGGTTTTGGGCCTGGGGGCCGTTTTTGTAACAGGGCCGTTTTTGCAGCATAGCTGCAAAAGCGGCCCTTAAACAAAATCAGCCAAATACCGGCCTCGGCAAAGAACTCGGTCGCTCCCCTAGGGGGCCGGCCGAGAACTTTGCCAGGGCCGGTTTTGGTTCTCAGTCCGGCCCTGACGATGTATGCTTTCTCTGTAGGGTACGGTTCGCTATTACTAAGAAAATTCATATATGGAGATTGAGAGTAACTGTTTGTTTGCATTTCAGTAACAGTTAATGTACCGTGTGACCATTTGGCTGACATAACTAATTCCTCTATGTTAAACTAGAAATGAAAATGATGACTGATATGATCACGCAATCCCAATAACCTATACTGCACATGTTACAAATCTGGATGTATGACGTTACAACGCACACTATTACAACGCATACCTTTACAACGCATTTTTTACACCGCAAAATCCATTACAACGCACACCATTACAACGCATACCATTACAACAAATTCTTAGAAACTACCTTTACAACGCATTCCACTACAACGCATACTACATTTACAACGCATACCATTACAACGCAATACATTACATTGCATATAAGGTAAGTGTTTGATAGTGTAGGGGTTAAAATTACTATTCTAACTCCAGGGGGTGCAACAGTAGGGAAAGTGTTGGATAGTGTAGGGGTTAAAATTACTATTCTAACTCCAGGGGGTGCAACAGTAGGGTAAGTGTTGGATGGTAAGTTTTGCGTTGTAATGGTATGCGTTGTAATGACTGCGTTGTAATGGTATGCGTTGTAGTAGTGTGCGTTGTAGTGTCGTGCGTTGTAATGACTGCATTGTAAATGCATGCGTTGTAATAGATTTTGAGTTGTAAAAGTTTCGTTGTAATGGTAGTGCGTTGTAAAAGTTGCGTTGTAAAGGTTGTTTCCCTACAAATCTACATGTATTGTCTGTTAACAATCCAAGAGCTTGTAATGTATCGTGTGACCAATTGGGAACATAATGAACTTCGATATAATCATGTAATTTCACCCTAATACCGTGTTCTTCATTGGCTTAAAAAAATCGCACAGTATTAATGTACCGATAGGTCACTCTGTGAAAAATTCCATGCCGTCCATTTCATTATTAGGGTAATCATCCAATGTCCAATGAACCACCCGTAGGCATAATCTACCGTCAAAACTACATAAGGCAACTTTATTGATCTATGATACTTTTTCGGAGATCACGGCTACATATCACTAAAGTAAATATACAATGCCCATGTAGAAAGAGATAAGACTTCAGCCATTTGGCAATCCTAAGTATTTTTACTGTGTCCATTCCAAAACCGCTCCGGTTTTTGTGCCTGCATCTAGTGTCTGCGGCCGCCGACGCGAAACGTGCACGCACCTTTCAGTAATGCAACGTGACCGGCAGCAATCCGCTTTTGGATTCATTCCGGCCAGACCAACGCCACCCGTGTTTAATTGTGATTTACCACTTCTGTCTTGAGCCCGCATGGCCTAGCTATTAGTTTCAATATGTCAATCTATTCTTCCTAGATTCTACCTTCAAATAGTGGTGACAGAACTACAAAAAAACAGAGGTCTTTTCTTAGTGGTGCGTTATGAGATTCGTGGTGTGTCGATAGTTAGGTGTTTTATTACAGCGTTACCCAGACGTCTGTGAGATTGTTTTTCGTATTGCTTCAGATTTGACAATGAGGCCACTACCTGGTGAAATTTGGTACCGTCAGGTTGATTATATGTGTGATGTCAAATACGTGATGTTATCCACACCTAGGTTTGATCTAAGCAACTTAGTGGAGTATTGAATAATTCTATTATAATTCAGAGGTTTGGACCTCGATGCGGGTGGCGATCAGTGGTAGTCTTTCAGGTGCGATCGCGCTCTCCGTTCACATTAGGAGCCTACAGGCCCACCAGTTCGTGTTGATTCAACGCCACTGTATTTAAGTGACTTTTTGGTAAATATTGGCACATCCGTACACCTATGTGACATTAGGAGAATTTTATTTTTAGCTTAATTAGTTTTTCTTTAACCCTAGGTGCCCTTTTTAAACTCCCATCACCAACACCAGTCCTGAGGAAGACCCCGTAGTAAGGTGTCAACTAAACCTACATCCTAGAGGGGTCGAAACATCAACTTTATCACCTGTACCTATCCAATAACAACAGATTATTTTCACTGTGTTCCAATATATGACCTAAGATCTGTATCATCCTCCAATGTGGTTCTTGCCAATAAATGCATATGTGATGTCAAATGATAAAACTCTATGACCTCACTGTATCTTCAAGAAACCTTTCCTAAATAACCCCCAACCCTCACAATCACTTTACCCACCCCCTTCCCCTTTTCCTCTGGGCACATTGTATATATTGTAAGATGATTTGGGTAACATTGCCTGTAAGAGTTTTATCCAGTTTAGTGGTTTGGTATAGGCTAACTGGCGCCACTTAGACAGTCTCACAGTTTTATCCAGATGCAAATGTTTATCTTTCACGGTGCTACAAGGTAGAAGGAACCACCTAATCCTTCCAATAACGAGCTTACGCTTCAAACAGAAACAGACTCCTTAGCACACGTATATCACAATATAGTTCTATATTGGTGTTGCCACCTCAATTGACACAATTACAATATGTAGTCCTTGGTAATACAGGTATTCAATATTATTCTTGAATGTTGCACGTTCTCCACACAGCCGACACGTGTTTCGTCGTGACCGGGAGTATAACCCAACGACTTTTTCAAGGCTGTAGAAGTTCAAAATAAACAAATATGTAGCCATTTCAAGTACACTTCCTTTAACATACGTTATACTATTATACAAAAATTGCACAACTCATGTGGCCCTTGTCATGCAAATTTCTGCTCTCAAGTGTCCAGTTTGGTACCTTACAAGCCGTACTATACACATTTTTTCTCCTCAGTGAATAATTGTGATCCACATCTTGATAAGGTGTCACATTGACAATGTCCATATATCCACATCTCTTTGGTATAAAATCATTTTTTGGTTGAGTATCATTTGAGTAATAGTTAACACATAAAGTACCTCATTATCTTTATAGAGGTCTATGATCCCGTATGATCTGGAGAGATCTAATATCTATAAACCTTATTAAGGCGTGGGTTTCATATCTAAATTTGTGTCGTGACCGTCATGCTCTTGATGTGTATTTAGAAACACCCCGGACCTACACCATGTGTCAGGTATTCTCTTCTAAAGTACTGTGAGGTGATTCGTGCCTATGGTTGTCTTAAGTTTACACAACATGTAGTGGTATGTGATTGATATTCCAACCATAAATACCTATTTTCAAATCCGTTTTCTTTTACTGTAAAATAAAGTCATTATTTTGAATTATATATATCAATTTTATAGATGAGTAGCATATTACCATTAATTTTACATTTATTCGCAGTGATTAACTTACTTAGTATGCGGTGATAATTCCAACCCGCATAGGGGTTCTACGGGGGTCTTCTGTTATAATGTCCACTCTATTATGTCCAATGGACTCCACTTCACACTTTGGTTAAGTTTGGCTGAAAGGAAGTTCAGTATCCTGTATTAGTATATATTAAGATGCCATTAATATTAAGTAAACTCTTTTATTTCCTTGTACTATTTAAATGGAAAAGATTCCACCCGTTCCCGGAAGGATCCCCTCCTTGATATTCCATCTCATGCCAGGTTATCGATATTTACCCGAATAACATAGCATTCGCTAAAACCCATATATAGTTATCTGTAACAATAACTATTTTTACAGTGTTTCCCTATTATACTTCGGCCTTATGAGAAATGTCCACTGGAGTGTTAACACGCACTTGTCCTTATTTAACAGTATTGGTGCCACTAGTTTATTTCCACCCGCTAAGGAGTATCCATTTTATATATTTAAACACCCAAGTCACTGCGGTGTATAAGCGCATTCTTCCCTTAGTACTCGCTCCGTTCCGCTTACCTTTCGCCTCGATAATTTTTTTCTCCGGTGCCCCCGTTCAGGGTTAGCGTGTTCGCTCAATCATTATTCTTTTCGAATGCCCCGCGTCTTTATTTAGAAACACTTCCGTGTTTCAAGCAGAGGTACCCGATTGGTTGTTACGGGTCATATGATCCCCGTTTCACACATCTCGATCAATTGGTCCAGAGCAGTCTCGTGGGTCTATCTAAACATAACTTTCCGTGGTGAATTAAGGCGCCATCTTATAATATTCTTTTTGAATAGAATTTTGATTGTAGACATGTAGTTAATAGAATATATCAGTAGTTATGAGGTTTTTCGAGACATACCTCATAGTTTCTATTAGATATTCTCAATTATCCTATCCATCAGAATTATTTAAATGGTTTGATCGTTTAAAACGAGTTTTAGTTTATACTTATTCGTTTTCTTATTGTACCTAATCTATATGTAGCACCACTCATTTTTATGAAAGACATTTTGGCGACTAATTTAATTAAACTAAACAAATTTATTTAGGTTGTTCTTTTAAGTTCAGTCAGAAAATGTATTTATTCTTTTGGTTCATGCGGGCCTAATTAGAGCTATTAATTATTTTGTACATTGGATCAGTTTTCGTGTTCTATAGAAACATTGAGTTATCATATTCTTCGGGTTTCACAGAAGCACGCAATCGTGTCCCGTGCAGTAAAACATATTATGAGAGGCCACGTCCCGGTTGATAAATGAGATGAATTACGGACCGCTTATTTTTATGTCATGCATATTACCCACGTCGCCCCTATAATTAATGTGCTATTGTGAGTGTTTTGTTTGGGTGATGCTACTTCCATTCAATACTTACCAGTATTCTCAAACGTGTATAATTAAAACAAGTCGTAAAATGTGCCCATATGTGTTCATAAGTGTTTCTTAGTGAACTATTGATCTCTCCAACATGTAGGGTCAGTACATGGTCATGGTACTCACATTACCGGATAGTTATTTTGTCACATCTCATATACATACATCATCAGGAATACATTTTTTATATACATTGGAAACATAAGTGACATTAGCAGGAATCATCTTCTATTTTATACTGTCCCCATGTATCTATTATGTCCCTAGAAAGTAGTGTAGCTCATGGTCAATATTTAAACCATGTCCCACACTGCGCATTTTCATGATCCAGAGAGCCTCTCTCTGTCTCAGTGTTAGCTCCCTATTTCCGCCTCTAGGGTGTCTAGGTGTATGTTCTATTCCAAAGAATTCAAACATTCGATGTGTTTTTTGTGCGGGCAGATTGACATATGGGCAGCCACAGGGTATCGCATATCCCCCTGTTTAACCGCCCTGATGTGTTCATTGATTCTTTCCCTTAACATCCGTATAGTACTGCCAATGTATTTTTTACCACATTTGCAGAGAAGGATGTATGTCACGAATTTTGTCATACAGTTGATATTGGTGTGAATGAGGTATTTTCTCCCAAAAGGACCCTCAAATTCTGTCACTTTTTTGCAGGCCCATTTACACGCACTGCAGTTGTTACAACCATAAAATCCTTTTGAATGTTTATCCAACCAACTGTCTTGGGTTTTTACATTTGGATAACTTGGGCTTAGTAAGTTTCTGATTGTTCTCCCTTTTCTATAAGTCAGTGTTGGTCTTTCAGATATGTAATCCTTGACGACAGTATCCGTTCTAAGCAGATGCCAGTGTTTGGTCAAGCTTTTCATTAGTATTCCAGACCAGTTGTTGTAGCCTGTTACTAGTCTTATCTTGTCATCTTTCTTTTTGTTCCTTGACTGTTCTTTTAAAGTATCTGCTCTTTTGATTCTATTTATCCTTAGTTCGGCTTTTTTTAAAAAATTTCATATTATAGCCACGGTTCTTGAATCTGTTCAGAACTCCCTTTTTATTGTGTTCAAATTCCTCATCTTTACTGCAGTTGCGTCTGGTTCGTATAAGCTCACCATACGGAATAGCTCTTATTTGGTGTGCAGGATGAGCACTAGACGCATGCAGGAGTGAGTTGCACGCTGTCGGTTTTCGAAATAGTCTGCTGTGGATTTTGTCATTGTCAGCAAAGAGTTCTATATCTAAAAAGGTATTTTAGTGTTACTTGATTCCATTGTGAACTTGATGTTAAACTCATTGCTGTTTAGATACACATGAAATTCAAGTAGTTTGTCTGGAGTTCCCGTCCAGATCATGATACAGTCGTCCATGTACCTGCCCCAGTAAAGAATTGAGTCCATCCATTCTGTGCCCAATGGGCCCCAGATCATCAACTCCTCGAACCAACCCATTACTAGGTTCGCATACGAGGGTGAAAACCTGGAGCCCATTGCTACACCTTGTTTTTGTCTGTACCACTTATCTTTGTATAGGAACACATTATTGTCCAGTATAAGTTCTATCATTTCTACAAGCATCTCGGTATGTAACCAAGAGCTGGCAGATCTTTTGCTTAACATTTTCTTAACTGCCGTTAAGCCTATTTCTCTTTTGATGCATGTATATAATGATACCACATCTAAGGTAACTAATGACATGGTATCTTCCCAGGCTAAGTCGGCCATTATACCTAAAATATGTTTTGTATCCCTGATGTGGGATGGGAGATTCCCTACCAGTGGTTTTAAAAAACATATCTACATATTCAGATAACCTTTCCGTGGGTCCACCAATACCTGATATGATCGGTCTACCTGGGGGAAATTTGTCTGTTTTATGTACTTTGGGGAGGGTATATATACACGGGCATCTTGGACGATCAACTCTAAGGTACATGTGTTCATTATCGTCCAGGAGACCTGAACCATGCCATTTTTTTAGATGTAAGTTGATGTAGTCAGTGAGTTTCCACATAGGGTTATGTGATAATTCTTCATAGCATTCAGGGTTAGCTAGTTGTGATAATATTTCTGTTTCGTAGTCACTAGTACTCATGACCACCATGTTGCCCCCTTTGTCCGCTTCCCTGATTGTTAGAGTTTCGTTCTCACTCAGTTCCTTTAATGCTATTCTTTCCCTATGTGTTAAGTTGTCTCTTTGTATGTGTGATGCTGTTTCTTCGACTTCATGTTTATCCAAATCTGCAGATACGAGCTTGTGAAATACATCAATGCTATTTCCCGCAGTTAGAATCGGTGTCCACTTGGACTTATCTTTAAGATTGCTTGATATATTGTAATCCATATGTATGTCTAAATCTCTCATTACCATTTCCATTGTGTTAACCTCATCCTCACAATTAGTAATGGATAACAATAATCTAGTGTTTTGAATATCCTCAATTGATTGATCATTACATATCAATACACCAAGATTTGGTTGCAGATCTTTATTTGTAGTCTTATTCAAATCAAAATGTTTCTTTAGTTTAAGACGTCGGCTACATTTAAACAAATCTATTTTAGTGGTACACAGATCCCCAATACTATTAGGACAAAAGCTCATACCCTTCTGCAATACAGAGATCATATCCTCAGTCAAAACAGCATCACTTAGATTCATTACAGTAACATTGTCTATTTCTTCTGATTCGCATTCCATGACCTGGTTCTCATTCCTGGTCGACCTGTATTTGTTTCCCCCTCTCCTGCCTCTCCTTGTCTTCCTGGGGTAGCCTGTCTGCGGTTTTCTCTGTTCCCTGATTTTATTCTGCGTATCTCCAATAAAAAATTATTGGTTTCATTGTTGGTGTTACTAGCACCACCTGCATCTTCTTGTTCACTTCCACTAGTATGTACAGTGTTTAAAGATGAAGTACTAGAGCTGGCAGATCTATTTGCTCCTACATTTTGGGTGGTAGTTTTGCTGACTAAATGATCATACTTTTTTGCGAAGGTAAATATTCGACCACTGGTATAGTCTTTCTCATCCCTTCTTAATTTCCTGCTCTTACGTTCCTTAATGTCAGCAACATGACGCTGTAAAATATCTTTTAAGATTGCATAGTTTTTTTCAGTTGCGTCAGGTAAGTTTAAATCTTTAATCTCTGACTCCAGTTTCTCTATATCCTTCTGTAAAAGAGTGACTTTTCTCTCACAGTTAGTAATCAGTATATTCATTAATCTGTTAGAATTGTCCGTGAGTTCCTTTTCCCAATCTAGAAGGAGGTCAGGCTCCAAATCTTCGTATGTGGGGATAATTTGAGATCTTAGCCCTCTAGGGATGCGTTTAACTTTAAAGTATTGTTTCAAGGTAGCCGCATCCCACCACCTTGACAACTCGTTCATTCTGAGTCTCTCTAATCTGATGAATTTTTGTTTTAGACCTTCATTTCTTGTAGATTGTCCTCCCTGTGCTGATGTACTCGGGCCACGTTGGTCCATATTATTAAACAGATCCTCCGCTTCCTTGTCTCTCTGGTTCTTATCATTGCTGAAGCTATTCATCGTGATTCTAGGGCTGACACCTATTGATACTCAGTTTTATCCAGTTTAGTGGTTTGGTATAGGCTAACTGGCGCCACTTAGACAGTCTCACAGTTTTATCCAGATGCAAATGTTTATCTTTCACGGTGCTACAAGGTAGAAGGAACCACCTAATCCTTCCAATAACGAGCTTACGCTTCAAACAGAAACAGACTCCTTAGCACACGTATATCACAATATAGTTCTATATTGGTGTTGCCACCTCAATTGACACAATTACAATATGTAGTCCTTGGTAATACAGGTATTCAATTTTATTCTTGAATGTTGCACGTTCTCCACACAGCCGACACGTGTTTCGTCGTGACCGGGAGTATAACCCAACGACTTTTTCAAGGCTGTAGAAGTTCAAAATAAACAAATATGTAGCCATTTCAAGTACACTTCCTTTAACATACGTTATACTATTATACAAAAATTGCACAACTCATGTGGCCCTTGTCATGCAAATTTCTGCTCTCAAGTGTCCAGTTTGGTACCTTACAAGCCGTACTATACACATTTTTTCTCCTCAGTGAATAATTGTGATCCACATCTTGATAAGGTGTCACATTGACAATGTCCATATATCCACATCTCTTTGGTATAAAATCATTTTTTGGTTGAGTATCATTTGAGTAATAGTTAACACATAAAGTACCTCATTATCTTTATAGAGGTCTATGATCCCGTATGATCTGGAGAGATCTAATATCTATAAACCTTATTAAGGCGTGGGTTTCATATCTAAATTTGTGTCGTGACCGTCATGCTCTTGATGTGTATTTAGAAACACCCCGGACCTACACCATGTGTCAGGTATTCTCTTCTAAAGTACCGTGAGGTGATTCGTGCCTATGGTTGTCTTAAGTTTACACAACATGTAGTGGTATGTGATTGATATTCCAACCATAAATGCCTATTTTCAAATCCGTTTTCTTTTACTGTAAAATAAAGTCATTATTTTGAATTATATATATCAATTTTATAGATGAGTAGCATATTACCATTAATTTTACATTTATTCGCAGTGATTAACTTACTTAGTATGCGGTGATAATTCCAACCCGCATAGGGGTTCTACGGGGGTCTTCTGTTATAATGTCCACTCTATTATGTCCAATGGACTCCACTTCACACTTTGGTTAAGTTTGGCTGAAAGGAAGTTCAGTATCCTGTATTAGTATATATTAAGATGCCATTAATATTAAGTAAACTCTTTTATTTCCTTGTACTATTTAAATGGAAAAGATTCCACCCGTTCCCGGAAGGATCCCCTCCTTGATATTCCATCTCATGACAGGTTATCGATATTTACCCGAATAACATAGCATTCGCTAAAACCCATATATAGTTATCTGTAACAATAACTATTTTTACAGTGTTTCCCTATTATACTTCGGCCTTATGAGAAATGTCCACTGGAGTGTTAACACGCACTTGTCCTTATTTAACAGTATTGGTGCCACTAGTTTATTTCCACCCGCTAAGGAGTATCCATTTTATATATTTAAACACCCAAGTCACTGCGGTGTATAAGCGCATTCTTCCCTTAGTACTCGCTCCGTTCCGCTTACCTTTCGCCTCGATAATTTTTTTCTCCGGTGCCCCCGTTCAGGGTTAGCGTGTTCGCTCAATCATTATTCTTTTCGAATGCCCCGCGTCTTTATTTAGAAACACTTCCGTGTTTCAAGCAGAGGTACCCGATTGGTTGTTACGGGTCATATGATCCCCGTTTCACACATCTCTATCAATTGGTCCAGAGCTGTCTCGTGGGTCTATCTAAACATAACTTTCCGTGGTGAATTAAGGCGCCATCTTATAATATTCTTTTTGAATAGAATTTTGATTGTAGACATGTAGTTAATAGAATATATCAGTAGTTATGAGGTTTTTCGAGACATACCTCATAGTTTCTATTAGATATTCTCAATGATCCTATCCATCAGATTTATTTAAATGGTTTGATCGTTTAAAATGAGTTTTAGTTTATACTTATTCATTTTCTTATTGTACCCAATCTATATGTAGCACCACTCATTTTTATGAAAGACATTTTGGCGACTAATTTAATTAAACTAAACGAATTTATTTAGGTTGTTCTTTTAAGTTCAGTCAGAAAATTTATTTATTCTTTTGGTTCATGCGGGCCTAATTAGAGCTATTAATTATTTTGTACATTGGATCAGTTTTCGTGTTCTATAGAAACATTGAGTTATCATATTCTTCGGGTTTCACAGAAGCACGCAATCGTGTCCCGTGCAGTAAAACATATTATGAGAGGCCACGTCCCGGTTGATAAATGAGATGAATTACGGACCGCTTATTTTTATGTCATGCATATTACCCACGTCGCCCCTATAATTAATGTGCTATTGTGAGTGTTTTGTTTGGGTGATGCTACTTCCATTCAATACTTACCAGTATTCTCAAACGTGTATAATTAAAACAAGTCGTAAAATGTGCCCATATGTGTTCATAAGTGTTTCTTAGTGAACTATTGATCTCTCCAACATGTAGGGTCAGTACATGGTCATGGTACTCACATTACCGGATAGTTATTTTGTCACATCTCATATACATACATCATCAGGAATACATTTTTTATATACATTGGAAACATAAGTGACATTATCAGGAATCATCTTCTATTTTATACTGTCCCCATGTATCTATTATGTCCCTAGAAAGTAGTGTAGCTCATGGTCAATATTTAAACCATGTTCCACACTGCGCATTTTCATGATCCAGAGAGCCTCTCTCTGTCTCAGTGTTAGCTCCCTATTTCCGCCTCTAGGGTGTCTAGGTGTATGTTCTATTCCAAAGAATTCAAACATTCGATGTGTTTTTTGTGCGGGGCAGATTGACATATGGGCAGCCACAGGGTATCGCATATCCCCCTGTTTAACCGCCCTGATGTGTTCATTGATTCTTTCCCTTAACATCCGTATAGTACTGCCAATGTATTTTTTACCACATTTGCAGACAAGGATGTATGTCACGAATTTTGTCATACAGTTGATATTGGTGTGAATGAGGTATTTTCTCCCAAAAGGACCCTCAAATTCTGTCACTTTTTTGCAGGCCCATTTACACGCACTGCAGTTGTTACAACCATAAAATCCTTTTGAATGTTTATCCAACCAACTGTCTTGGGTTTTTACATTTGGATAACTTGGGCTTAGTAAGTTTCTGATTGTTCTCCCTTTTCTATAAGTCAGTGTTGGTCTTTCAGATATGTAATCCTTGACGACAGTATCCGTTCTAAGCAGATGCCAGTGTTTGGTCAAGCTTTTCATTAGTATTCCAGACCAGTTGTTGTAGCCTGTTACTAGTCTTATCTTGTCATCTTTCTTTTTGTTCCTTGACTGTTCTTTTAAAGTATCTGCTCTTTTGATTCTATTTATCCTTAGTTCGGCTTTTTTTTAAAAATTTCATATTATAGCCACGGTTCTTGAATCTGTTCAGAACTCCCTTTTTATTGTGTTCAAATTCCTCATCTTTACTGCAGTTGCGTCTGGTTCGTATAAGCTCACCATACGGAATAGCTCTTATTTGGTGTGCAGGATGAGCACTAGACGCATGCAGGAGTGAGTTGCACGCTGTCGGTTTTCGAAATAGTCTGCTGTGGATTTTGTCATTGTCAGCAAAGAGTTCTATATCTAAAAAAGGTATTTTAGTGTTACTTGATTCCATTGTGAACTTGATGTTAAACTCATTGCTGTTTAGATACACATGAAATTCAAGTAGTTTGTCTGGAGTTCCCGTCCAGATCATGATACAGTCATCTATGTACCTGCCCCAGTAAAGAATTGAGTCATTCCATTCTGTGCCCAATGGGCCCCAGATCATCAACTCCTCGAACCAACCCATTACTAGGTTCGCATACGAGGGTGAAAACCTGGAGCCCATTGCTACACCTTGTTTTTGTCTGTACCACTTATCTTTGTATAGGAACACATTATTGTCCAGTATAAGTTCTATCATTTCTACAAGCATCTCGGTATGTAACCAAGAGCTGGCAGATCTTTTGCTTAACATTTTCTTAACTGCCGTTAAGCCTATTTCTCTTTTGATGCATGTATATAATGATACCACATCTAAGGTAACTAATGACATGGTATCTTCCCAGGCTAAGTCGGCCATTATACCTAAAATATGATTTGTATCCCTGATGTGGGATGGGAGATTCCCTACCAGTGGTTTTAAAAAAATATCTACATATTCAGATAATCTTTCCGTGGGTCCACCAATACCTGATATGATCGGTCTACCCGGGGGAAATTTGTCTGTTTTATGTACTTTGGGGAGGGTATATATACACAGGTATCTTGAACGGTCAACTCTAAGGTACATGTGTTCATTATCGTCCAGGAGACCTGAACCATGCCATTTTTTTAGATGTAAGTTGATGTAGTCAGTGAGTTTCCACATAGGGTTATGTGATAATTCTTCATAGCATTCAGGGTTAGCTAGTTGTGATAATATTTCTGTTTCGTAGTCACTAGTACTCATGACCACCATGTTGCCCCCTTTGTCCGCTTCCCTGATTGTTAGAGTTTCGTTCTCACTCAGTTCCTTTAATGCTATTCTTTCCCTATGTGTTAAGTTGTCTCTTTGTATGTGTGATGCTGTTTCTTCGACTTCATGTTTATCCAAATCTGCAGATACGAGCTTGTGAAATACATCAATGCTATTTCCCGCAGTTAGAGTCGGTGTCCACTTGGACTTATCTTTAAGATTGCTTGATATATTGTAATCCATATGTATGTCTAAATCTCTCATTACCATTTCCATTGTGTTAACCTCATCCTCACAATTAGTAATGGATAACAATAATCTAGTGTTTTGAATATCCTCAATTGATTGATCATTACATATCAATACACCAAGATTTGGTTGCAGATCTTTATTTGTAGTCCTATTCAAATCAAAATGTTTCTTTAGTTTAAGACGTCGGATACATTTAAACAAATCTATTTTAGTGGTACACAGATCCCCAATACTATTAGGACAAAAGCTCATACCCTTCTGCAATACAGAGATCATAACCTCAGTCAAAACAGCATCACTTAGATTCATTACAGTAACATTGTCTATTTCTTCTGATTCGCATTCCATGACCTGGTTCTCATTCCTGGTCGACCTGTATTTGTTTCCCCCTCTCCTGCCTCTCCTTGTCTTCCTGGGGTAGCCTGTCTGCGGTTTTCTCTGTTCCCTGATTTTATTCTGCGTATCTCCAATAAAAAATTATTGGTTTCATTGTTGGTGTTACTAGCACCACCTGCATCTTCTTGTTCACTTCCACTAGTATGTACAGTGTTTAAAGATGAAGTACTAGAGCTGGCAGATCTATTTGCTCCTACATTTTGGGTGGTAGTTTTGCTGACTAAATGATCATACTTTTTTGCGAAGGTAAATATTCGACCACTGGTATAGTCTTTCTCATCCCTTCTTAATTTCCTGCTCTTACGTTCCTTAATGTCAGCAACATGACGCTGTAAAATATCTTTTAAGATTGCATAGTTTTTTTCAGTTGCGTCAGGTAAGTTTAAATCTTTAATCTCTGACTCCAGTTTCTCTATATCCTTCTGTAAAAGAGTGACTTTTCTCTCACAGTTAGTAATCAGTATATTCATTAATCTGTTAGAATTGTCCGTGAGTTCCTTTTCCCAATCTAGAAGGAGGTCAGGCTCCAAATCTTCATATGTGGGGATAATTTGAGATCTTAGCCCTCTAGGGATGCGTTTAACTTTAAAGTATTGTTTCAAGGTAGCCGCATCCCACCACCTTGACAACTCGTTCATTCTGAGTCTCTCTAATCTGATGAATTTTTGTTTTAGACCTTCATTTCTTGTAGATTGTCCTCCCTGTGCTGATGTACTCGGGCCACGTTGGTCCATATTATTAAACAGATCCTCCGCTTCCTTGTCTCTCTGGTTCTTATCATTGCTGAAGCTATTCATCGTGATTCTAGGGCTGACACCTATTGATACACAGTTTTATCCAGTTTAGTGGTTTGGTATAGGCTAACTGGCGCCACTTAGACAGTCTCACAGTTTTATCCAGATGCAAATGTTTATCTTTCACGGTGCTACAAGGTAGAAGGAACCACCTAATCCTTCCAATAACGAGCTTACGCTTCAAACAGAAACAGACTCCTTAGCACACGTATATCACAATATAGTTCTATATTGGTGTTGCCACCTCAATTGACACAATTACAATATGTAGTCCTTGGTAATACAGGTATTCAATTTTATTCTTGAATGTTGCACGTTCTCCACACAGCCGACACGTGTTTCGTCGTGACCGGGAGTATAACCCAACGACTTTTTCAAGGCTGTAGAAGTTCAAAATAAACAAATATGTAGCCATTTCAAGTACACTTCCTTTAACATACGTTATACTATTATACAAAAATTGCACAACTCATGTGGCCCTTGTCATGCAAATTTCTGCTCTCAAGTGTCCAGTTTGGTACCTTACAAGCCGTACTATACACATTTTTTCTCCTCAGTGAATAATTGTGATCCACATCTTGATAAGGTGTCACATTGACAATGTCCATATATCCACATCTCTTTGGTATAAAATCATTTTTTGGTTGAGTATCATTTGAGTAATAGTTAACACATAAAGTACCTCATTATCTTTATAGAGGTCTATGATCCCGTATGATCTGGAGAGATCTAATATCTATAAACCTTATTAAGGCGTGGGTTTCATATCTAAATTTGTGTCGTGACCGTCATGCTCTTGATGTGTATTTAGAAACACCCCGGACCTACACCATGTGTCAGGTATTCTCTTCTAAAGTACCGTGAGGTGATTCGTGCCTATGGTTGTCTTAAGTTTACACAACATGTAGTGGTATGTGATTGATATTCCAACCATAAATGCCTATTTTCAAATCCGTTTTCTTTTACTGTAAAATAAAGTCATTATTTTGAATTATATATATCAATTTTATAGATGAGTAGCATATTACCATTAATTTTACATTTATTCGCAGTGATTAACTTACTTAGTATGCGGTGATAATTCCAACCCGCATAGGGGTTCTACGGGGGTCTTCTGTTATAATGTCCACTCTATTATGTCCAATGGACTCCACTTCACACTTTGGTTAAGTTTGGCTGAAAGGAAGTTCAGTATCCTGTATTAGTATATATTAAGATGCCATTAATATTAAGTAAACTCTTTTATTTCCTTGTACTATTTAAATGGAAAAGATTCCACCCGTTCCCGGAAGGATCCCCTCCTTGATATTCCATCTCATGACAGGTTATCGATATTTACCCGAATAACATAGCATTCGCTAAAACCCA
Source organism: Lissotriton helveticus (assembly GCF_964261635.1). Classification (NCBI taxonomy): domain Eukaryota; kingdom Metazoa; phylum Chordata; class Amphibia; order Caudata; family Salamandridae; genus Lissotriton; species Lissotriton helveticus. The sequence goes on along the minus strand of NC_136062.1, from coordinate 483,994,042 downwards.
TATATAGTTATCTGTAACAATAACTATTTTTACAGTGTTTCCCTATTATACTTCGGCCTTATGAGAAATGTCCACTGGAGTGTTAACACGCACTTGTCCTTATTTAACAGTATTGGTGCCACTAGTTTATTTCCACCCGCTAAGGAGTATCCATTTTATATATTTAAACACCCAAGTCACTGCGGTGTATAAGCTCATTCTTCCCTTAGTACTCGCTCCGTTCCGCTTACCTTTCGCCTCGATAATTTTTTTCTCCGGTGCCCCCGTTCAGGGTTAGCGTGTTCGCTCAATCATTATTCTTTTCGAATGCCCCGCGTCTTTATTTAGAAACACTTCCGTGTTTCAAGCAGAGGTACCCGATTGGTTGTTACGGGTCATATGATCCCCGTTTCACACATCTCTATCAATTGGTCCAGAGCTGTCTCGTGGGTCTATCTAAACATAACTTTCCGTGGTGAATTAAGGCGCCATCTTATAATATTCTTTTTGAATAGAATTTTGATTGTAGACATGTAGTTAATAGAATATATCAGTAGTTATGAGGTTTTTCGAGACATACCTCATAGTTTCTATTAGATATTCTCAATGATCCTATCCATCAGATTTATTTAAATGGTTTGATCGTTTAAAATGAGTTTTAGTTTATACTTATTCGTTTTCTTATTGTACCCAATCTATATGTAGCACCACTCATTTTTATGAAAGACATTTTGGCGACTAATTTAATTAAACTAAACGAATTTATTTAGGTTGTTCTTTTAAGTTCAGTCAGAAAATTTATTTATTCTTTTGGTTCATGCGGGCCTAATTAGAGCTATTAATTATTTTGTACATTGGATCAGTTTTCGTGTTCTATAGAAACATTGAGTTATCATATTCTTCGGGTTTCACAGAAGCACGCAATCGTGTCCCGTGCAGTAAAACATATTATGAGAGGCCACGTCCCGGTTGATAAATGAGATGAATTACGGACCGCTTATTTTTATGTCATGCATATTACCCACGTCGCCCCTATAATTAATGTGCTATTGTGAGTGTTTTGTTTGGGTGATGCTACTTCCATTCAATACTTACCAGTATTCTCAAACGTGTATAATTAAAACAAGTCGTAAAATGTGCCCATATGTGTTCATAAGTGTTTCTTAGTGAACTATTGATCTCTCCAACATGTAGGGTCAGTACATGGTCATGGTACTCACATTACCGGATAGTTATTTTGTCACATCTCATATACATACATCATCAGGAATACATTTTTTATATACATTGGAAACATAAGTGACATTATCAGGAATCATCTTCTATTTTATACTGTCCCCATGTATCTATTATGTCCCTAGAAAGTAGTGTAGCTCATGGTCAATATTTAAACCATGTTCCACACTGCGCATTTTCATGATCCAGAGAGCCTCTCTCTGTCTCAGTGTTAGCTCCCTATTTCCGCCTCTAGGGTGTCTAGGTGTATGTTCTATTCCAAAGAATTCAAACATTCGATGTGTTTTTTGTGCGGGGCAGATTGACATATGGGCAGCCACAGGGTATCGCATATCCCCCTGTTTAACCGCCCTGATGTGTTCATTGATTCTTTCCCTTAACATCCGTATAGTACTGCCAATGTATTTTTTACCACATTTGCAGAGAAGGATGTATGTCACGAATTTTGTCATACAGTTGATATTGGTGTGAATGAGGTATTTTCTCCCAAAAGGACCCTCAAATTCTGTCACTTTTTTGCAGGCCCATTTACACGCACTGCAGTTGTTACAACCATAAAATCCTTTTGAATGTTTATCCAACCAACTGTCTTGGGTTTTTACATTTGGATAACTTGGGCTTAGTAAGTTTCTGATTGTTCTCCCTTTTCTATAAGTCAGTGTTGGTCTTTCAGATATGTAATCCTTGACGACAGTATCCGTTCTAAGCAGATGCCAGTGTTTGGTCAAGCTTTTCATTAGTATTCCAGACCAGTTGTTGTAGCCTGTTACTAGTCTTATCTTGTCATCTTTCTTTTTGTTCCTTGACTGTTCTTTTAAAGTATCTGCTCTTTTGATTCTATTTATCCTTAGTTCGGCTTTTTTTTTAAAAATTTCATATTATAGCCACGGTTCTTGAATCTGTTCAGAACTCCCTTTTTATTGTGTTCAAATTCCTCATCTTTACTGCAGTTGCGTCTGGTTCGTATAAGCTCACCATACGGAATAGCTCTTATTTGGTGTGCAGGATGAGCACTAGACGCATGCAGGAGTGAGTTGCACGCTGTCGGTTTTCGAAATAGTCTGCTGTGGATTTTGTCATTGTCAGCAAAGAGTTCTATATCTAAAAAAGGTATTTTAGTGTTACTTGATTCCATTGTGAACTTGATGTTAAACTCATTGCTGTTTAGATACACATGAAATTCAAGTAGTTTGTCTGGAGTTCCCGTCCAGATCATGATACAGTCATCTATGTACCTGCCCCAGTAAAGAATTGAGTCATTCCATTCTGTGCCCAATGGGCCCCAGATCATCAACTCCTCGAACCAACCCATTACTAGGTTCGCATACGAGGGTGAAAACCTGGAGCCCATTGCTACACCTTGTTTTTGTCTGTACCACTTATCTTTGTATAGGAACACATTATTGTCCAGTATAAGTTCTATCATTTCTACAAGCATCTCGGTATGTAACCAAGAGCTGGCAGATCTTTTGCTTAACATTTTCTTAACTGCCGTTAAGCCTATTTCTCTTTTGATGCATGTATATAATGATACCACATCTAAGGTAACTAATGACATGGTATCTTCCCAGGCTAAGTCGGCCATTATACCTAAAATATGATTTGTATCCCTGATGTGGGATGGGAGATTCCCTACCAGTGGTTTTAAAAAAATATCTACATATTCAGATAATCTTTCCGTGGGTCCACCAATACCTGATATGATCGGTCTACCCGGGGGAAATTTGTCTGTTTTATGTACTTTGGGGAGGGTATATATACACAGGTATCTTGAACGGTCAACTCTAAGGTACATGTGTTCATTATCGTCCAGGAGACCTGAACCATGCCATTTTTTTAGATGTAAGTTGATGTAGTCAGTGAGTTTCCACATAGGGTTATGTGATAATTCTTCATAGCATTCAGGGTTAGCTAGTTGTGATAATATTTCTGTTTCGTAGTCACTAGTACTCATGACCACCATGTTGCCCCCTTTGTCCGCTTCCCTGATTGTTAGAGTTTCGTTCTCACTCAGTTCCTTTAATGCTATTCTTTCCCTATGTGTTAAGTTGTCTCTTTGTATGTGTGATGCTGTTTCTTTGACTTCATGTTTATCCAAATCTGCAGATACGAGCTTGTGAAATACATCAATGCTATTTCCCGCAGTTAGAGTCGGTGTCCACTTGGACTTATCTTTAAGATTGCTTGATATATTGTAATCCATATGTATGTCTAAATCTCTCATTACCATTTCCATTGTGTTAACCTCATCCTCACAATTAGTAATGGATAACAATAATCTAGTGTTTTGAATATCCTCAATTGATTGATCATTACATATCAATACACCAAGATTTGGTTGCAGATCTTTATTTGTAGTCCTATTCAAATCAAAATGTTTCTTTAGTTTAAGACGTTGGATACATTTAAACAAATCTATTTTAGTGGTACACAGATCCCCAATACTATTAGGACAAAAGCTCATACCCTTCTGCAATACAGAGATCATATCCTCAGTCAAAACAGCATCACTTAGATTCATTACAGTAACATTGTCTATTTCTTCTGATTCGCATTCCATGACCTGGTTCTCATTCCTGGTCGACCTGTATTTGTTTCCCCCTCTCCTGCCTCTCCTTGTCTTCCTGGGGTAGCCTGTCTGCGGTTTTCTCTGTTCCCTGATTTTATTCTGCGTATCTCCAATAAAAAATTATTGGTTTCATTGTTGGTGTTACTAGCACCACCTGCATCTTCTTGTTCACTTCCACTAGTATGTACAGTGTTTAAAGATGAAGTACTAGAGCTGGCAGATCTATTTGCTCCTACATTTTGGGTGGTAGTTTTGCTGACTAAATGATCATACTTTTTTGCGAAGGTAAATATTCGACCACTGGTATAGTCTTTCTCATCCCTTCTTAATTTCCTGCTCTTACGTTCCTTAATGTCAGCAACATGACGCTGTAAAATATCTTTTAAGATTGCATAGTTTTTTTCAGTTGCGTCAGGTAAGTTTAAATCTTTAATCTCTGACTCCAGTTTCTCTATATCCTTCTGTAAAAGAGTGACTTTTCTCTCACAGTTAGTAATCAGTATATTCATTAATCTGTTAGAATTGTCCGTGAGTTCCTTTTCCCAATCTAGAAGGAGGTCAGGCTCCAAATCTTCATATGTGGGGATAATTTGAGATCTTAGCCCTCTAGGGATGCGTTTAACTTTAAAGTATTGTTTCAAGGTAGCCGCATCCCACCACCTTGACAACTCGTTCATTCTGAATCTCTCTAATCTGATGAATTTTTGTTTTAGACCTTCATTTCTTGTAGATTGTCCTCCCTGTGCTGATGTACTCGGGCCACGTTGGTCCATATTATTAAACAGATCCTCCGCTTCCTTGTCTCTCTGGTTCTTATCATTGCTGAAGCTATTCATCGTGATTCTAGGGCTGACACCTATTGATACACAGTTTTATCCAGTTTAGTGGTTTGGTATAGGCTAACTGGCGCCACTTAGACAGTCTCACAGTTTTATCCAGATGCAAATGTTTATCTTTCACGGTGCTACAAGGTAGAAGGAACCACCTAATCCTTCCAATAACGAGCTTACGCTTCAAACAGAAACAGACTCCTTAGCACACGTATATCACAATATAGTTCTATATTGGTGTTGCCACCTCAATTGACACAATTACAATATGTAGTCCTTGGTAATACAGGTATTCAATTTTATTCTTGAATGTTGCACGTTCTCCACACAGCCGACACGTGTTTCGTCGTGACCGGGAGTATAACCCAACGACTTTTTCAAGGCTGTAGAAGTTCAAAATAAACAAATATGTAGCCATTTCAAGTACACTTCCTTTAACATACGTTATACTATTATACAAAAATTGCACAACTCATGTGGCCCTTGTCATGCAAATTTCTGCTCTCAAGTGTCCAGTTTGGTACCTTACAAGCCGTACTATACACATTTTTTCTCCTCAGTGAATAATTGTGATCCACATCTTGATAAGGTGTCACATTGACAATGTCCATATATCCACATCTCTTTGGTATAAAATCATTTTTTGGTTGAGTATCATTTGAGTAATAGTTAACACATAAAGTACCTCATTATCTTTATAGAGGTCTATGATCCCGTATGATCTGGAGAGATCTAATATCTATAAACCTTATTAAGGCGTGGGTTTCATATCTAAATTTGTGTCGTGACCGTCATGCTCTTGATGTGTATTTAGAAACACCCCGGACCTACACCATGTGTCAGGTATTCTCTTCTAAAGTACCGTGAGGTGATTCGTGCCTATGGTTGTCTTAAGTTTACACAACATGTAGTGGTATGTGATTGATATTCCAACCATAAATGCCTATTTTCAAATCCGTTTTCTTTTACTGTAAAATAAAGTCATTATTTTGAATTATATATATCAATTTTATAGATGAGTAGCATATTACCATTAATTTTACATTTATTCGCAGTGATTAACTTACTTAGTATGCGGTGATAATTCCAACCCGCATAGGGGTTCTACGGGGGTCTTCTGTTATAATGTCCACTCTATTATGTCCAATGGACTCCACTTCACACTTTGGTTAAGTTTGGCTGAAAGGAAGTTCAGTATCCTGTATTAGTATATATTAAGATGCCATTAATATTAAGTAAACTCTTTTATTTCCTTGTACTATTTAAATGGAAAAGATTCCACCCGTTCCCGGAAGGATCCCCTCCTTGATATTCCATCTCATGACAGGTTATCGATATTTACCCGAATAACATAGCATTCGCTAAAACCCATATATAGTTATCTGTAACAATAACTATTTTTACAGTGTTTCCCTATTATACTTCGGCCTTATGAGAAATGTCCACTGGAGTGTTAACACGCACTTGTCCTTATTTAACAGTATTGGTGCCACTAGTTTATTTCCACCCGCTAAGGAGTATCCATTTTATATATTTAAACACCCAAGTCACTGCGGTGTATAAGCGCATTCTTCCCTTAGTACTCGCTCCGTTCCGCTTACCTTTCGCCTCGATAATTTTTTTCTCCGGTGCCCCCGTTCAGGGTTAGCGTGTTCGCTCAATCATTATTCTTTTCGAATGCCCCGCGTCTTTATTTAGAAACACTTCCGTGTTTCAAGCAGAGGTACCCGATTGGTTGTTACGGGTCATATGATCCCCGTTTCACACATCTCTATCAATTGGTCCAGAGCAGTCTCGTGGGTCTATCTAAACATAACTTTCCGTGGTGAATTAAGGCGCCATCTTATAATATTCTTTTTGAATAGAATTTTGATTGTAGACATGTAGTTAATAGAATATATCAGTAGTTATGAGGTTTTTCGAGACATACCTCATAGTTTCTATTAGATATTCTCAATGATCCTATCCATCAGATTTATTTAAATGGTTTGATCGTTTAAAACGAGTTTTAGTTTATACTTATTCGTTTTCTTATTGTACCCAATCTATATGTAGCACCACTCATTTTTATGAAAGACATTTTGGCGACTAATTTAATTAAACTAAACGAATTTATTTAGGTTGTTCTTTTAAGTTCAGTCAGAAAATTTATTTATTCTTTTGGTTCATGCGGGCCTAATTAGAGCTATTAATTATTTTGTACATTGGATCAGTTTTCGTGTTCTATAGAAACATTGAGTTATCATATTCTTCGGGTTTCACAGAAGCACGCAATCGTGTCCCGTGCAGTAAAACATATTATGAGAGGCCACGTCCCGGTTGATAAATGAGATGAATTACGGACCGCTTATTTTTATGTCATGCATATTACCCACGTCGCCCCTATAATTAATGTGCTATTGTGAGTGTTTTGTTTGGGTGATGCTACTTCCATTCAATACTTACCAGTATTCTCAAACGTGTATAATTAAAACAAGTCGTAAAATGTGCCCTTATGTGTTCATAAGTGTTTCTTAGTGAACTATTGATCTCTCCAACATGTAGGGTCAGTACATGGTCATGGTACTCACATTACCGGATAGTTATTTTGTCACATCTCATATACATACATCATCAGGAATACATTTTTTATATACATTGGAAACATAAGTGACATTATCAGGAATCATCTTCTATTTTATACTGTCCCCATGTATCTATTATGTCCCTAGAAAGTAGTGTAGCTCATGGTCAATATTTAAACCATGTTCCACACTGCGCATTTTCATGATCCAGAGAGCCTCTCTCTGTCTCAGTGTTAGCTCCCTATTTCCGCCTCTAGGGTGTCTAGGTGTATGTTCTATTCCAAAGAATTCAAACATTCGATGTGTTTTTTGTGCGGGGCAGATTGACATATGGGTAGCCACAGGGTATCGCATATCCCCCTGTTTAACCGCCCTGATGTGTTCATTGATTCTTTCCCTTAACATCCGTATAGTACTGCCAATGTATTTTTTACCACATTTGCAGACAAGGATGTATGTCACGAATTTTGTCATACAGTTGATATTGGTGTGAATGAGGTATTTTCTCCCAAAAGGACCCTCAAATTCTGTCACTTTTTTGCAGGCCCATTTACACGCACTGCAGTTGTTACAACCATAAAATCCTTTTGAATGTTTATCCAACCAACTGTCTTGGGTTTTTACATTTGGATAACTTGGGCTTAGTAAGTTTCTGATTGTTCTCCCTTTTCTATAAGTCAGTGTTGGTCTTTCAGATATGTAATCCTTGACGACAGTATCCGTTCTAAGCAGATGCCAGTGTTTGGTCAAGCTTTTCATTAGTATTCCAGACCAGTTGTTGTAGCCTGTTACTAGTCTTATCTTGTCATCTTTCTTTTTGTTCCTTGACTGTTCTTTTAAAGTATCTGCTCTTTTGATTTTATTTTTCCTTAGTTCGGCTTTTTTTAAGATTTTCATATTATAGCCACGGTTCTTGAATCTGTTCAGAACTCCCTTTTTATTGTGTTCAAATTCCTCATCTTTACTGCAGTTGCGTCTGGTTCGTATAAGCTCACCATACGGAATAGCTCGTATTTGGTGTGCAGGATGAGCACTAGACGCATGCAGGAGTGAGTTGCACGCTGTCGGTTTTCGAAATAGTCTGCTGTGGATTTTGTCATTGTCAGCAAAGAGTTCTATATCTAAAAAAGGTATTTTAGTGTTACTTGATTCCATTGTGAACTTGATGTTAAACTCATTGCTGTTTAGATACACATGAAATTCAAGTAGTTTGTCTGGAGTTCCCGTCCAGATCATGATACAGTCGTCTATGTACCTGCCCCAGTAAAGAATTGAGTCATTCCATTCTGTGCCCAATGGGCCCCAGATCATCAACTCCTCGAACCAACCCATTACTAGGTTCGCATACGAGGGTGAAAACCTGGAGCCCATTGCTACACCTTGTTTTTGTCTGTACCACTTATCTTTGTATAGGAACACATTATTGTCCAGTATAAGTTCTATCATTTCTACAAGCATCTCGGTATGTAACCAAGAGCTGGCAGATCTTTTGCTTAACATTTTCTTAACTGCCGTTAAGCCTATTTCTCTTTTGATGCATGTATATAATGATACCACATCTAAGGTAACTAATGACATGGTATCTTCCCAGGCTAAGTCGGCCATTATACCTAAAATATGTTTTGTATCCCTGATGTGGGATGGGAGATTCCCTACCAGTGGTTTTAAAAAAATATCTACATATTCAGATAACCTTTCCGTGGGTCCACCAATACCTGATATGATCGGTCTACCCGGGGGAAATTTGTCTGTTTTATGTACTTTGGGGAGGGTATATATACACGGGTATCTTGGACGGTCAACTCTAAGGTACATGTGTTCATTATCGTCCAGGAGACCTGAACCATGCCATTTTTTTAGATGTAAGTTGATGTAGTCAGTGAGTTTCCACATAGGGTTATGTGATAATTCTTCATAGCATTCAGGGTTAGCTAATTGTGATAATATTTCTGTTTCGTAGTCACTAGTACTCATGACCACCATGTTGCCCCCTTTGTCCGCTTCCCTGATTATTAGAGTTTCGTTCTCACTCAGTTCCTTTAATGCTATTCTTTCCCTATGTGTTAAGTTGTCTCTTTGTATGTGTGATGCTGTTTCTTCGACTTCATGTTTATCCAAATCTGCAGATACGAGCTTGTGAAATACATCAATGCTATTTCCCGCAGTTAGAGTCGGTGTCCACTTGGACTTATCTTTAAGATTGCTTGATATATTGTAATCCATATGTATGTCTAAATCTCTCATTACCATTTCCATTGTGTTAACCTCATCCTCACAATTAGTAATGGATAACAATAATCTAGTGTTTTGAATATCCTCAATTGATTGATCATTACATATCAATACACCAAGATTTGGTTGCAGATCTTTATTTGTAGTCTTATTCAAATCAAAATGTTTCTTTAGTTTAAGACGTCGGATACATTTAAAGAAATCTATTTTAGTGGTACACAGATCCCCAATACTATTAGGACAAAAGCTCATACCCTTCTGCAATACAGAGATCATATCCTCAGTCAAAACAGCATCACTTAGATTCATTACAGTAACATTGTCTATTTCTTCTGATTCGCATTCCATGACCTGGTTCTCATTCCTGGTCGACCTGTATTTGTTTCCCCCTCTCCTGCCTCTCCTTGTCTTCCTGGGGTAGCCTGTCTGCGGTTTTCTCTGCCCGCATGAACCAAAAGAATAAATAAATTTTCTGACTGAACCTAAAAGAACAACCTAAATAAATTCGTGTGGCGGTGAGGAAGCAGAGGGAGCCCCACAGGGCCCTCTTGTGCCTCTGCGCCATGGGGAGCATGCAGTGGGGATGTTGTTGCCCCCCGTCTGCATGCACCCTCAGTTCCTGCAGGGCATGGACTTGATAGTCCTGTCCTGCAGGAACTGCCTTTGACGCTCCCATTGCAGTGCCTTTTACAAAGACACCTCCGTGGGACCGTCAAAGACCTGCCCTCCAGAGACTTTAAAAGCAGTACTCTGGCGAGCCCTTTTTTATGGCTGTGGTGGTCTTGGAGCAGGGCGGCAGCGCCGCTCCGAGACTGGCAAAATCATAATAAGGCCCTTAGACCTCTTGGGTTTTTAAATAACCGTAAATCCTACTCTTTTTGCGGGGAAAGACTATGTACACAGGGTTAGGCCATCAATAATTACGCTTACTATGAGCTCAGCTTAGGACAGGTTTATAGAACCTTTTTTATCAAGAATTAGAGTTGGTTTTAAATATTTATAAGCTATTCAAATTAGCAGCATATGCTGACAACATAATTTATTTCTGGGACTGGATCCACTTTACCCCACATTTTACAAGAAACTCAGAATTTTTCAAAGGTTTCACGATACAAAGTTAACTCAAATAATACGGATGTTTTACCTTTGAATAAGTTTTGTACAAAAGCTATGTTGAGCTCCTCAGATTCCTGCTGGGCTGCTTCCAAGATCAAATACTTAGGTCTATGGTTCACTAATTCTTTTAAGGGAACAATCAAAACAAATGTTGAAGACCTCTTTAAAAAAAACTAGACTCCATTATTGATGGAACCAATTATTCCATTCTTGGTGGGGAGATTAGACTCCATTAAAATGGTGCTTTCTCCTCTCATTTTAAACCTCATGGCTATGATACTAGTTACTATTCCTTCTTCTCTTTTCAAAAAGATTGATTCTATTCTTCCCAAAATGGTATTGAACAATAAAAGACCAGGACTATCTCTTGCTGAACTTAAGACGGATTGTCTACTTGGAGAAGTAACATTTACTGATTTCTATTTACACCAAGCAACATGTCATGTGTTCACCAACTTTTTAAGAATCCTGACTTTAAATCATCCTCTGATCTTCGTTTAAAATTTGGGTGTCTCCACATCTTCAAAAATGAACTTGAATCTCTTAAAGAAATTATTAACCCCTTCCACACGGGGCTAATTCCCTTGCGGTGCAGTGGGGGAGGGGGGGGTTTGCGGCGCGCGGCACCCGTGACGAGACCTGCTCGTCATGCTGCACAGTGGAGCTGTGGTCATGATGAGCTGAACTTGTCACAACACCGCCCACTCCTTCAGAACGCCCGCACAGGCGGGGAATTAGCCCCGCGCGGGCCGTCCGCAGCAGTTATGACGAGCTCCACAGCTTCACTGTGCCTCATGACGAGCTGAGCTCGTCATAAGCATGCAAGGGGTGGAAGCTGCCTGCTCTAGTCTTGATCATCACAGTTGTGAGAACCCTCCTGCGACGCTGACATTGTAACACACCATGCTCGTGTCCGCCCACCCACCGTCGAAATGCATCTATCAACGACCACCACTCTCATTTATTGCTGGTTTACGCTGTGATTTTCTCCTGCTGAACTGCGCCAAAATTTGACAAACTGATTGACAGCTGACAGCAGGGGGTCAAGTGAGGCAGCAGATATATTGATTCTTTTTTAATAGTGCCTGTAGAGGGGTCCAGGTATCTGTAGTGGGGTCCATGCCTACAGAACACGCCAGGCTAGAGGCATTAGAGACATTGTCCCCTCCACTACTGCGCCGGCAACTCAGGGAGCCGGATTGTGTCCTCTGGCAATGAGGCAGTTGTGAGAAAACCCTAGGAGCGCTTGAAACAGGTTTTTGTTGGAAAGTGCAGTGGTAATCCTTTGTGAATGGTGGATAGCGCTGTTTCTCCTTGGTTCATCTTTGGATTCAATGATTTAAGGGTAGAGGTGGTGGTGGTAGCAACAGCGGTCCAGGAGGAGGTAGGAGCTTTAATGTGCGTGACTAGACTCTTGTATGGCGGTGGCTTCCTTGACTCTGCAGGTGTACAACTGTTTTGGTTTAAGTGCTAAGGGGATTTAGGATTTTACGGTTTTCTGCTGGAAGAGAAAGTTTAGATAAGTGATGCCAGCTGAAAAAGAATTACTCAGAAAATTGAAAGGGGCACAGAGAAAAAGGAGATTAGGAGTCAATGCAAATATGGCAGGAGGCGTACTGAAGGGGCCTGTAGGAGATAAGTGTATGCAGAGCTCCCACAGCGGCATGAATGCTCAACTGACTGACTGATCTCTTATAAAGCGCACTATTGCCGAGGCGTCGTGGCGCTGAGGTGAGTGGATACCGAAGCTAACGCTAGTTATTCTGGAGCTTAGGGAAAGAGCCATGTCTTTATCAATTTTCTAAAAAGAGCCCTATTCGACTGTAGTCTGATCAGAGTGGGGAGGGGGTTCCACAGTTTGGCCACTTGATACGATAAGCCTTTTCCTCCCCATCTGGCTCTTTTTATCTTAGGGACAAGGACCAGTCCAGCATTGGTGGACCTGAGACACCGTTGTGGTGAGTACCGGGGGAATAGATGTTGAATGTCTGCAGCTCCTCCTCCATACCGAGCCTTATGTACAAGACAGAGGGCCTTAAAATCTACTCTCTGCCGAACTGGGAGCCAATGGAGCTGCTTAATGCTGGCTGATGTGGGGTGATGTTTGGGTAGATCATGTAGCACCAGTGCAGCCGCATTCTGCAGTGACTGAAGTTTGGCAATCTGCCCTTTATCTGCTCCCATGTATAAGGCGTTGCTGTAATCGACTCTGGAGAGAACCAGGGCTCCAACTACTGTTTTCCTGAGGGTTAGTGGGATACACTGCTGAATTTTGCGCAGAACTTTCAGCGTAAAGAAGCAGGCAGAGGATACTTGATTAATTTGTTGAGCGAGCTTTAGATCCCTGTCAAGCATAAATCCAAGGTTCCTAGCCTTGGTCACGGGAACAGGACAGTTTCCAGCCTCAGGGGGCCACAATAATTGGCTCCATACAGGAGGTTTTTGACCAAACTCGATGACCTCAGTGTTTTCGGTATTGAGCTTTAAAAAATGTGAGTTCATCCATGCCATCACAGCATTAAGACAGTTAAGGAACCTGACCGCTGTAATGTCCACACTTTGTGTGACCGATACCACTAACTGGGTGTCGTCCACATACGACACTAGCATAAGAGCATGATCTTTAATACGTCTTGCTAATGGTGTGACATAAATTAAACAGTGTCGGGAACAAGGTCAACCCTTGTGGGACTCCATACGGGAGGCAAAAATTACCTGACTTAAGGCCGTCCCAATGGATCAGCTGTTCCCTGGATGCCAAGAAAGATGTAAGTAAGATTAACGCCTTATCTCTAATACCTGCTACCTTCAACCGCCGCAATAGTACCGCATGGTTTACGGTATCGAATGCCGCGGATAGGCCAAGCAGGAGGAGAACGGCTCCCCCCCACCCCCATCCATCACTTTACGGATCTCTTGTGTGGCCATGATCAAGGCTGACTTGGGGGAATGCCGGGATCTGAAGCAGTGTTGGGTAGGCTCAAGAATGTTATTGCAGTCCAGGTAATCTGTCAGTTCCACGTTCATGGCTTTTTCTAAGATTTTTGAGGGTAGTGGAAGACAGGATATTGGGCCGTAATGTTTCACCTCCGTTGGATCCAAAGTAGCTTTTTTTAAGATGGGCCTGATACCGGCCTTTTTCCAAGAGTTTTCTGTATTGAGCTTTAAAAAATGTGAGTTCATCCATGCCCTCACAGCATTAAGACAGTTACGGAACCTGACCGCTGTAATGTCCACATGATGACCTCCTTGGGAGCCACATGCAGTATGTAAGGGGGACAAAGGGTCCATGGGTGAACCGAACTTGGTTTGTAATAGCAAATCTGCGACCTGCTCTACCGCAAGCACAGAGAAACGTGACAGACTACAATGTGTTGAGATGTTCTCCAACAGATCTCCACTGTTCCCCACAGGATCAGATGCTGTCTTGCGGAGGACATTATAAGCTGTTTGAACTTTGTTTTGAAAAAAGGAGGCAATCTTGACCACAAAATTTTGGTCAGGCGAAAATTGACGGTCTTGCAGACACTTTGATAAGGCTGTCACAGTTTTAAGAAGTTTCTTAGAGGAGTTCTTGGTCGCCTGGATTTTAGTAGTAAAATATACAGATTTAGCATTTTTTATTGCTACCTTGTATTCCTCTAAGTTTATATTATAGTCATTTTTTTGTTCAACAATATAATCCGTTCTCCAAATGCGCTCCTTGCGTCTGCATTTGGCTTTGATCTGTCTGAGCTCAGCTGAATACTAACGTGAAGATGCTGTTTTCTCCGAGTACTGAGGGGCATATTACCAACAAGTAGCGATATTTATCGCTAAATAGGCTTAGCGCATTTTTTTATATCGCTGCCTATCGCTGGATATGTTAGCGGAAAAAACATGCTATTAGCAAAGTTTTTCTCCATTATGCTAAAATATCCAGCAATAGCAGCGAAATGCGTGAATATCGCTGAGAATACAGCGATATTCATGCATTAGCGATGAAATGCTCTTAGCCATGTTATCCACCTCCCATTGGATAACATGGATAAGAACTGGTCTGGGCAGGTGTTAGTATTTGGAGATATTCGCGCTTAGCGCGAATATTTCCAACGCTACGCCTGCCTTGCTAATAGGCGATAGCGACGTTAGCGACTGCTTTCAGTCGCTAACTGGTTGGGTACGCCCACTTTGCATGTCATTAGCGATAAACATCGCTGACATGCAAAGCGAGCCCCAAAACGCTCGCTATCACCTAAAAGCTGTCGCTAACATCAGTTAGCGACAGGTTGCAAATAGGGCGTTAGAATTATCGCCGCTTAGCGGCCGAAAACGGCTGCTAAACCGGCGATAATTGCCTATCGCCCCCTTGGTAATATGCCCCTTAGTTACTTCAGGAGCAAGCCTATTCACTGATGTGCTGAGCCAGTCTTCAAAGTTCCTAGCATTGGGCCCGATTCACAGAACTAACTTGAGACAAAATCCTAAACGTACTACTTTTGGTATTCACAGAAGTTAGGATTTTGTCTTAAGTTTGTCTTAAGTCTGTCTTAAGTTTGTCTTAAGACAAACTAAAGACAAAATCCTAACTTATGTGAATACCAAAAGTAGTAAGTTTAGGATTTTGTCTTAAGTTAGTTCTGTGAATCGGCCCCTGTATCACTAGAGTCTGAGACCATATTAGGGGGATTCCTAGCCAGAACTGTTACCAGGTCGTTTTTTTGGACTAATTTCCATCGACGCGATTTGACCATAAAAGGTCTATTCCAATGGCACCTACTGATTATGGGGATCATTACATTAAAGTGAATATCAGAATGATCGGACCATGGTACTGGTCGCATACTCACTATTTCAATGTGTTGAATGTTGGTAAATATGCCGTCCAAGGTGTGACCAGCTGGGTGTGTTGGCTCAGATACCATCTGTCTTAACCCGTAGCCTGCAAGGCGATCTATCAGCATGGAGGTGTCAGAGTCATTGTTTGCTTCAAGATGGAAATTAAAATCCCCTAATACCGTGTAGGTGGGAGTATCTAGACAGGGTTCCAGAAAAATATGAAGGGAGCTAGTGAAGGAAGACCTCGTCCCTGGTGGCCTATTGATAAGTAGCCCAAAGAAGAGTTCTCAACAAGATGAAGTCCTACCTACTGTAACACCACAAGCACGCACGGTCTCAGGGGCAGATTTACAAGCCCTTTGCGCCACTTTTGCGTCATTTTTAACATGGGAAAAGTGACGCAAAAGTGGCACAAGGGGCTTGTAAATCTGCCCCTCGGTGTCTTAAGTACTGGGTAGGGTGGAAAGATCAAAGGTGTACCAGCAGCATCTAAATTTAGTAGCAATAAAGAAATACAAAGACAATGACACAGATGAGGAAAACGCATCTTTACGTCTTAGATCTGCAGAGGTTTGGGCGCTTTAGAGCAGTTTATTCTGAGCTGACCAGGTATCTCAGATGAGTCAATCAGGCCCTATCTTTATGAAGGTGCATCTTCTAGTCTTTGTTTCATAATATCAATTTATTTGCCAAATTTTGCCAAATCCACTGGCTCTATTATGCTGAACACTATATTTACTGCCTCGTTGCAAGTTCTAGCCCGTGCTAGATAAAAAGGGTTTTACCAGTCTGCGGCGCGATGCAAGAAGTGCAGGGCAGCAACAAAGCCGGTGGTTGAAGGATTCATTTTTATAGGGGCCGAGTGGGCAGTTTTCAGTTGCCCTGAGAGAGCGCCATCTTGGGTTATGGTAAGGCAGCTTTTCTTGAGTGCACTTGACAGATGGGGCTGCAGTCTGTGGAAATCAGATCTCGTCATTGTAGTACGCCTGCTCCGCGGGTAGCAGAGCTATTGAGGTTTTTAGCTCATTTATGTCACTTACCCTGGATAGCCTTCTAGATTGTTTTTTCAAGGTGTGTTGGATCGTGGCGCAGGAGAGCTGAGGGTCTTTTAACACCACTTGGTTAATTTGCAGGGTGTCAATTGCGAGTTGTAGATGCTATGACCAAGGATTTGTGCTCTGGCTGAAAATGGGCCATTGGGCTGCTTTTGTTGTGTTGGCCTGCGCCTTGGGTATTCTGTGATAGTACCTCACAAAGGTCACCATGCTCGCCCACATTTGAGCCACCACACCAAATTCCAGCCTTACCAAGCCATTCCGTAGATACGGAGGAAGGCTCAACACTCTTTTGTAAGCCTTGACCTAGTATTTGTCCAGGGGACGTACTAGCTGACCCGGGTAAGCCTTGTGACCATGGGTAATCATTGGCAGCAAGGTGGCTGCCAGGAGCCGTCTTATTGGGACAGTGGAAGCGCTTCCCAGAGATCTGATCAGTTCATTGTCTCATTGATGATGATTGCCTCAGCTTTTGTGACAGCATGTCTCAGTTGACTGACATTGACGATGATTGCCTTCGCCTTTGTGACATCGTGTCTCAGTTGACTCACATTGATGATGATTGCCTCCGCCTTTGGGACAGCGTGACTCAGTTGACTCACATTGATGATGATTGCCTCCGGCTTTGGGACAGCATGTCTCAGTTGACTCACATTGATGATGATTGCCTCCGCCTTTGGGACAGCGTGTCTCAGTTGACTTACATTGATGATGATTGCCTCCGCCTTTGTGACAGCGTATCTCAGTTGACTCACATTGATGATGATTGCCTCCGCCTTTGGAACAGCGTGTCTCAGTTGACTCACATTGATGATGATTGCCTCAGCCTTTGGGACAGCGTGTCTCAGTTGACTCACACTGATGATGATTGCCTCAGCCTTTGGGACAGCTTGTCTCAGTTGACTCACATTGATGATGATTGCCTCAGCCTTTGGGACAGCATGTCTCAGTTGACTCACATTGATGATGATTGCCTCCGCCTTTGGGACAGCCTGCCTTAGTTGACTCACATTGATGAGGATTGCCTCCGCCTTTGGGACAGCGTGTCTCAGTTGACTCACATTGATGAGGATTGCCTCCGCCTTTGGGACAGCGTGTCTCAGTTGACTCACGTTGATGATGATTGCCTCCGCCTTTGGGACAGCGTGTCTCAGTTGACTCAGATTGATGATGATTGCCTCCGCCTTTGGGACAGCGTGTCTCAGTTGACTCACATTGATGATGATTGTCTCCGCCTTTGGGACAGCGTGTCTCAGTTGACTCACATTGATGATGATTGCCTCCGCCTTTGGGACAGCATGTCTCAGTTGACTGACATTGATGATGATTGCCTCCGCCTTCGGGACAGCGTGACTCAGTTGACTCACATTGATGATGATTGCCTCCGGCTTTGGGACAGCATGTCTCAGTTGACTCACATTGATGATGATTGCCTCCGCCTTTGGGACAGCGTGTCTCAGTTGACTCACATTGATGATGATTGCCTTTGCCTTTGTGACATCGTGTCTCAGTTGACTCACATTGATGATGATTGCCTCCGCCTTTGGGACAGCGTGTCTCAGTTGACTCACATTGATGATGATTGCCTCCGGCTTTGGGACAGCATGTCTCAGTTGACTCACATTGATGATGATTGCCTCCGCCTTTGGGACAGCGTGTCTCAGTTGACTCACATTGATGATGATTGCCTTTGCCTTTGTGACATCGTGTCTCAGTTGACTCACATTGATGATGATTGCCTCCGCCTTTGGGACAGCGTGTCTCAGTTGACTCACATTGATGAGGATTGCCTCCGCCTTTGGGACAGCGTGTCTCAGTTGACTCACAGTGATGATGATTGCCTCCGCCTTTGGGACAGCGTGTCTCAGTTGACTCAGATTGATGATGATTGCCTCCGCCTTTGGGACAGCGTGTCTCAGTTGACTCACATTGATGATGATTGCCTCAGCCTTTGGGACAGCGTGTCTCAGTTGACTCACATTGATGATGATTGCCTCCGCCTTTGGGACAGCGTGTCTCAGTTGACTCACATTGATGATGATTGCCTCCGCCTTTGGGACTGCATGTCTCAGTTGACTCAGATTGATGATGATTGCCTCCGCCTTTGGGACAGCGTGTCTCAGTTGACTCACATTGATGATGATTGCCTCAGCCTTTGGGACAGCGTGTCTCAGTTGACTCACATTGATGATGATTGCCTCCGCCTTTGGGACAGCGTGTCTCAGTTGACTCACATTGATGATGATTGCCTCCGCCTTTGGGACAGCGTGTCTCAGTTGACTCACAGTGATGATGATTGCCTCCGCCTTTGGGACAGCGTGTCTCAGTTGACTCACGTTGATGATGATTGCCTCCGCCTTTGGGACAGCGTGTCTCAGTTGACTCAGATTGATGATGATTGCCTCCGCCTTTGGGACAGCGTGTCTCAGTTGACTCACATTAATGATGACTGCCTCCGCCTTTGGGACAGCGGGTCTCAGTTGACTCACATTGATGATGATTGCCTCCACCTTTGGGACTGCATGTCTCAGTTGACTCACATTGATGATGATTGCCTCCGCCTTTGGGACAGCGTGTCTCAGTTGACTCACATTAATGATGACTGCCTCCGCCTTTGGGACAGCGGGTCTCAGTTGACTCACATTGATGATGATTGCCTCCACCTTTGGGACTGCATGTCTCAGTTGACTCACATTGATGATGATTGCCTCCGCCTTTGGGACAGCGTGCCTCAGTTGCTTTTTATGTCCATCTTTGGTGGTGAGCCGTACACCCAGATAGTTGTAGGAGTCATTTTCTATTTGAAGTGCTCCCAGGCTCCACCTGCAGTTGATTTTTCTGGCGAGTGGCCGAAGAGAAGGATTTAGAACTTGGAACCATTTACTAGCCGTGTTGTAGTTGAGTAATGCATTCAGGGCTCTCTGTAAGCTAGTTCTTCAGTGGTCGAGAAGGACAATATCGTCAGCATATTGCAATATTGGAATCTTGGTTCTCCCAGTCTTCAGAGTGATAAGGTTGGCATTTGTCAGCGCTGCGCCCATGTCAGTCTTGTAAAGATTGAATAAGTGAGGCGCAAGCATGCATTCCTGCTTGAGGCCACTGTCAGTCGTGATGTTCCTCGAGGCGGTCTTAGATATAAACTTGACTCTAAACCAGGTGGAGGTGTCTAAAGATGTCAATCCTAGGAGTAAGATGTTCAGGATGGTTGAGTAGACCTTGGCTTTGATGTCTAAAAGGGTGATGGGGCGGTAGTTGGACCCTTCTTGTAAATGGGATTCAAGATGGATCCCCTCCAGTTCTCTGTGACATGCGCAGTTAATTGGCAAGTTTGGTAAAGGGGAAGCAGTATAGCGGTCCAATGCTCGAGATCCCCTTTAAAGACCGTGGCAGGTATCCCATTTGGGCCGGGTGCCCCTGTGGTTCTGATCTTTTTTTAGAGTGCTGGAAGTGTCAGGCCCCAAAAGCGAAGACTGTTGATACCTGGTTTTTGAGCAGTCAATTTGGGACGCCAAGTTCTTATCTGGTACATTTGCGACTGCCTATAGGTTTTGAACATGAGTGATCCACTTGAATTGGAGACGCTGTTCACTCTTGTTACAGGGCATGTTTTCATCTTTCGATACTTCCACAGATCAGCCTGTCCGGGTTCGCTTATCGGCGAATACACATGCAGCCATTCGCCTCTGTCTGTTGGCGCTTGGCTGTCCAGATCATTGGTTTGTGCTGTTTTTTCAAGGTTTCTGTTAACAAATCTGCTTTGGCTGGGGCTCTACCTTCCCGTTGACAGTTTTTTTGGAGCCTACGTAACCTCTGGTTGTGTCCCGTAATGTGGGGATTGATTACTTTCTGCGGGGATCGAAGGCAAATGCCTAAAAACAAATTACTCGGGATCCCTAAATGTGTGATGGCACAGGCGGTAGGAGTAGATTCTGGCTAGCAGTTCTGGATTTTGATTGAATAACTCAGTGACGCAGCAGGTTTTTTCCTTGGCTACATCTTGATAATCCCATGGCAACGCATGAATAACACATTGTTTACTTGTTACAATCTCCACTTCCATTGTGTTGTTCCAGTTTCCTAATACGCAAAAGATTATTCCGGCGACTGAATGCATCTCTTCTCCCATAGGAATCCCTACCCTCTTGATGAGGGGCTACTCATAGCTCGAAATGCACTGGGGATGCTATGCACTGTTTACACAAAATTAATGGTGGATGCTTCTTCCATATCAACAAAAGAATGACTATTTTAAAAAAGCAGTGAGAGGAATTAGTACAAGGGAGGAAGCAGTGCTACAGGAAGTAAAAATCCACAAAAAGGGAAAGTGGTGACAGTTTGTTCAAATACTATAGGCTTTTGGAAACAAGTTTGAAATCACATTAAGGAGACTTTTCCTGTTAAGATTGTTAATATGTTCCTGGGTAGTGTGTCTGATATCTGATCACACTCTGGGGCCGATTCACAGAACTAATTTAAGACAAAATCCTAAACTTACTACCATTTTGGTATTCACAGAAGGCACTTACTCATTTTGGTATTCACAGAAGGCACTTACTCATTTTGGTATTCACAGAAGGCACTTACTCATTTCGGTATTCACAGAAGGCACTTACTCATTTCAGTATTCAGAAGTGAGGAGTCCTAACTTTGGGACTCCTAAATGCCTTCTGTGAATACCGAAAGTCTTAAAGTTAGGATTTTTCTCAGTTTAGGAGTCCTAAAGTTAAGAGTCCTAACTTCTGTGAATACCGAAATGAGTAAGTGCCTTCTGTGAATACCAAAATGGTAGTAAGTTTAGGATTTTGTCTTAAGTTAGTTCTGTGAATCGGGCCCTCTACATTTAGCACTAAGATAACTGATTTACTGTTAACTTTTGCGTTTAAAATTGCATCTACTAATTAGAAGAATTCCCCAAATGTTTCTTTCCAAGCTTAGTGTAATTGTTAAGTTACAGTCATAGATTAGAAACTGCAAGTAGGATTCAAGCATCACTTAAGTGTAGGGATTGTGGTTAGCTGTTACAGATTGTCTTGTGTAGTGTCTTACTTTAAGAGCTGAGTGTTCTGTGGCTCTTCATGGAATGTAGAACTCTTTGGTTGCTAAAGGAGTCTGTGGAACTGTTCAGTTGTCAGTGCTCTGTGTTGGATGGGGTGTCTAAAGTCTTTGACTTAATAGAGACTATCTACCCTACTTCTTCTGGCTCCTGCGTTCTTGAATGGAAGGACCCTGTTTACATCATGATATTTCTGGTGTTTCCACAAACAAATAGTTGAAAGGTGACTGTAAACTTTCGTAGTTCCATATAATCTTCTTTTTCCTATATTGTTCACAATTAATCTATGTAATACTATGTTTTTTATATTAGTTGGTCAATTATGTCTGTTAAGTTGTTTATTTCAAGAAGTAAAGGTACTTATAATGCTTTGCCTACCCCACCCTTATATTTCCCTTTTTCTTTTTTTTCTTTTTAACTACTTTTAGGCTTATCCTTATGTTAGCTTAAATTTGCATTGGTATTATCTTCATCTAAAACCAATTGTTTGGATTTTCCTCTTACTTATTTAATCTTAAACACTCAATCTTGTATTTATTCTGCTTGGACTTGATCTATTATGTTGTTATATTTTTTTTAAGCTATCTATGTTATTTTCTATTAATGTGGCCGCTGTTTAGGACTTTTCACATACACAAATACATGCTGAATCATTCTGTTTGTCATGGTGTGCTTTAAGACCCTCTGCTCAGTCAAAACCCGGTGCGTTTATCAATTGTCACCTTTGATCAAAGTCATGGTTGGGCCCACAGTTCTCCCTTCTCCTACCCACTCTTACTATCTGGAGGATATTACCACATTTCAAGTTTCTGGAACTCAGCCCGAGCAGACCTTCTTTTTCAAGAAAACACAGTTGATTTTATTTTATTAAAAATAATGCACAAAAATACCCTTTAATAGCACAAAAGCATAATAAAGCTGGGACATTTTTAAAGGGGTCTCTTTAAAATGACAGATATTGAACAGGAAGACTCTGAAAAGTCAAGTATACACGTAGTCAATGAGAGGTTGTGCACATCTGCAGATTTAATGTCAATAGGGGCAATGGATTTGACTGTCTTGGGGAGTTCAGGGAGTCCACTTAGCCCAAGCCATCCAGCCTGCATCCTCTGAAAGAGCTGTTGGAGGGGCCGGATAGCCGGTCTCAAAGGCCCTACTCACTGCACTGCTCCATGTTGTCCTTACGTGTGCAGCCATCACACGGGGAGTGACTGCCTGTGCAGCAGGAGTTCATTCTCAGACTGTAGTCTACGCCAGATGTCTCCAACGAGTAGCTTGTGAGCTACTACTAGCTCTCCAGCTACCTGTAAGTAGCTCTCTTGTGTGCTGCCCAGGCTATTATTTTGGATTGTTTGCTCGGTTGAATTAATATACATATAACAATAATCAAAAATTGTGTACACAATACGAAAATTGGTGTATTTTCACAACACATAAGCTGATGTTCGAAGCCATATGGACGAATTTCTGAAATGTATTTAAAGGTATTGTTTGAATGATAAATCATGCAGCATTAGAAAGACTTAATACTCATATTAATACCTTGGTGCCAGGGGCACCTCACCCATGGCTGTTATGCATCTCCCATATGGAAGCATTGCAAATTGAAGACGATTTTTGTTTTACTTCTGACACCCATGCTGATGCACTGATGTGATCACTGCTGACAACCTTGGATGGATGGTCATTACTACACGAATATTATTAGTAGCTCAGGATGATTTTCATTAAACATAAGTAGTTCTTAGTACTGAAGAGGTTGGAGACCCCCGGTCCATGCTCTTGAAGACGAGTTACAACTCAACGTTCGTGGTCTGTGTTCCTTCAGTTTATTGTTGGACTTGGGATCACTCAGAGCAAGGCAGAATCTGAGCTCTTTACAAGTCAGAGGTGATGAGGAAACTCAAACGATGGACTCTGACTCTCCAAGCAGAGAGAACAGTCAGAGTCTACATTTTATGCTTCTCAGAGGACAAAGATCTTCAAGGCGTTTCCCAATATCCTGAATCTGTCGTGTACGTAAACGGGCAACGGTGGATCATTCTGGTGGAGGGGGGGCTTGTGAATACAGAGATCCCCCATCAAACAGTCTGCATCTTGGCAGAAGAAGCAAGAGATGGTTGGCACAGGCTGGCAATACTCATTGGGTCATGAGGCTGCTTCGAGAGGTAGTCGGGCCATCACAACTCTGTAAGGCCCTGCATTTGTCGCTCTGATTCACTGGTTGCCCATGTAGGAATTTTGATTCCGGCTCGGTCTAGGAAGTTATTTTTAGTCCAAGGACGTGGCAGGCCGCAGAGTATGAACTCTGTTGGAGCTTCACTATTATTGTTCCCAGACAGCCGCCCGTGTTACCTCCGCAGCATCAGTTTGGAGAGGGCCAAGAAGATGATGGTGGTGGAGTCATGAATAGTGGCAGATTCTCAGGGCAGAGGCAAAGACAGAATAGCACTTAGGGGCCTATTTACAAGCAGTTTGTGTTGCGTTTGCACCACGCAATGTGGTACATGTGCGACGCAAACCATAACTTAGACTTATGAAACCCAACTAGGCCGTTTTGCGTGGCCCTGCGCTGCTCCACAGATCTGGAGTAAAGCAACGGGGCGCAAATCACTTGCTGCACTGCGTGACTTTTTCGTAAATAGACCCCTTACTTGGTTATATTGTTGAAGTATTGATCAAAAGACAGGTCATAGTGAAAAGATACCCACAGGTTGCCTCGTCAATCAATCAAACAGTATATATAAAGCGCAGCGCGTCGCCCGTGAGGATATCCAGGAGCTGATGACTGCATGTGGGGGATCATTCGAACAGTCAGGTCTTGAGTCCTTTCCTGAACTGGAGCAGCAAGCCTTGATCAAATACATGTTGCTTACGTTGAGGTTACACGCCATGAGATCAGGTATTCACTAGTCTAGAAAGTGTCCTTATTTTTGGAGTAGCACATCCGATGAACAGACAGTCATGAAGCTAGAAGTCTTGCTTACATCGGGGTTGCAGACCAGAGGGATAAATGTTCATTGCCCTAGAAATCTCGTTAAGATTAGGGTTGCAGATTTCGAGGACGAATGCTCCTTACTCTAGCAATCCCTCTTGAGTTGGGGTTGCTAATCGCAAGAGCGACTGCTCGTTAGCCTAGATATCTTGATCACGTAGGGTTTGGGGATCACAAGGGTAAAGTACGAAGGCTCGTTAGCCTAGATATCTTGATTATGTAGGTGTTGGGGATCACAAGGACAAAGGACACAGACTCATTAGCCTAGATTTCTTGATTACGTAGGGGTTGGGGATCACAAGGATAAAGGACGAAGGCTCGTTAGCCTAGATTTTTTGTTAAGTAGGAGTTGGGGATCACATAGATAAAGGACGAAGGCTCATTAGCCTAGACATCTTTATTATGTAGGGGTTGGGTATCACAGTGGCAATGGACGAAGGCTCGTTAACCTAGATATTTGATTACGTAGGGGTTAGGGATCACAAGGATAAAGGACGCAGGCTCGTTAACCTAGATATCTTGATTATGTAGGGGTTGGGGATCACAGTGGCAAAGGACAAAGGCTTGTTAGCCTAGATATCTTGATTACGTAGGGGTTAGGGATCACAAAGATAAAGGACGAAGGCTCGTTAACCTAGATATCTTGATCACGTAGGGGTTGGGTATCACATGGATAAAGGACGAAGGCTCATTAGCCTAGATATCTTGATTATGTAGGAGTTGGGGATCACAAGGTTTAACACCTTCCGTGCGGTGCAGATTTACCCCCGGTGCTGGGCCCCAATGTAAATGGGTGTGGTCATGACGGAACGGTTCCGTCATGAGCACGGCTCGACCGATGCTCATGACGGAACCGTTCCGTCATGAGCATCGAAAGGGTTAAAGAACGAAGACTCGTTAGCCTAGATATCTTGGTTACGTAGGGGTTGAGGATCACAAGGACAAAGGACGAAGGCTCGTTAGCCTAGATATCTTGATTATGTAGGGGTTGAGTATCACAAGGATGAAGGACGATGGATCGTTATCCTAGATATCTTGATTACGTAGGGGTTGGGTATCACAGTGGCAAAGGATGAAGGCTCGTTAGCCTAGATATCTTGATTACTTAGGGGTTGGGTATCACAGTGACAAAGGATGAAGGCTCGTTAGCCTAGATATCCTGATTACGTAGAGGCTGGGTATCACAGTGACAAAGGACGAAGGCTTGTTAGCCTAGATATCTTGATTACGTAGAGGCTGGGTATCACAGTGACAAAGGTCACAGGCTCATTAGCCTAGATATCTTGATTATGTAGGAGTTGGGTATCATAAGGTTTAAAGAATGAAGACTCGTTAGCCTCGATATCTTGATTACGTAGAGGCTGGGTATCACAGTGACAAAGGACGAAGGCTTGTTAGCCTAGATATCTTGATTACATAGAGGCTGGGTATCACAGTGACAAAGGACACAGGCTCATTAGCCTAGATTTCTTGATTACGTAGGGTTTGGGGATCACAGTGACAAAGGACGAAGGCTCATTCGCATAGAACCATCGCTTATGTTGAAGTTGCCGATCGCATTTGGTGTTGGTGTTCATGAGTCTCTAAATCACATTAAACATGCAGATGTTCATAAGTTTATGAAGCTTGCTTACACTGGGGTTACACATCTTATCAACAAGCACTTATTTCTCCTCGAAGGTGGACTATGTGGGCCTGACTCTTTCTTAAATGCTGATTGGATTGAAGTCTGCTTCCACTGAGGTTCCTGTCACATGGAGGGTGTTTGTCTTGCTGATGCTGCAGCTGTACGACATCTCAATCGTGTCTGTTCTCTGACAGCCCTTACTTACAACGGAGATGACTCCAAACGGATGGATAGTTGTCCATAACACTTTATGCTGAGATTGCACAAAAAAACGATAGCTGTCATCTCTTCGTTACCTTGGGATTGCCAGTGACACGGACAGATGCTCCTGCTGAGGTTGTACGTTGTGTGGAGAGAGGCTCGTTGGTTTATAAATCATGTTTACATCACAGGAACTCATGTGAAATGGACAAACGTTTGCCAGTCTAGGAATCTTTCCGACATTGGACCAGGACACTAAATGATAATACGTCACCAGACTATAAATCTTGCATATATGGCAACCGTGTGCCACATGAGCAGATGATTATTAGCCTGTAAGGTTCACTTTCATTGACAATGTTGATGTTGCACAAGAGGTGGGCGGGAACGTGTCAGCTTATAACTTGCTTACATCTGGGGTTCCAAGTGGAATGAGAGACAGTCCTTGGTTTAGAAACCTTGCCCTCATTGGCATAACTTGTGAAATTGATAGACGTTCCTCATAGATATATCTTACAATTACAGGTATGTGGCATTAAATGAACTTCCAAAGTCTAGAAATCTTGCATTCCTTGGTGATCTACTAGGAATGGAAACAAGTTCCTTGTTTAGAAACTTTGCATTTATTGGCCTTGGAACTGGAAGTGAAATGAATGGGAGTGTCTCAGTCTAGAAATCTTCCTTACAGTCTGGCCGCACGCCACGTGCATTTATGCCGAGACCGGTCTGCCGGAATCTGAGGTAGGTG
Organism: Lissotriton helveticus; assembly: GCF_964261635.1. Lineage (NCBI taxonomy): Eukaryota > Metazoa > Chordata > Amphibia > Caudata > Salamandridae > Lissotriton > Lissotriton helveticus. The sequence goes on along the minus strand of NC_136062.1, from coordinate 483,967,019 downwards.
CAGGTAAAATTCCTGGTTCCATTGATCCAAATACACCATATGTCACTACTCAAGAGAGACATTTTGGGAACCATGCAATGGATCTCCAAGGGAGGGGAAAGCGAGGACCACCTCATGTCATACATGGTCCAGGAGTCCAGGCGCGTTTCCCACCCTGGTTTCAAAGAGCAGGAAGTCACGTGTCCAAGGAGGTGGTGGTAAGCGCATGGGTCGCGTTTCCTGAAAGCGGCTTTAGCAGCCCCCTGATGGCTCGGGGGAGAGGTAGGCTGTCTGCTGAGGCTCCATTCAGCAGGCTCCGGGAGACGGTGCAGAGGCAGCTCTCCTGCAGGGACGGAAGACGGCACCTCCGGACTCCCACTTGTAGCTCTGTGCCGGCCGCGGTGGAGCACACCATGGGGTAGAGAGGGGCCCCCACCTGTTTGTGACAAAACATCATCATGGTCAGAACATTAGGTTTTAAATGTAATTCCATTCCTCCTGTGACATGTCAATAAGGCAGACAGACCTACGTACAAGATTTAAACCTACTTCAGGTGCTCTGAGGTTTACAAGGCTACCCTTCCCACCCGAAACGTGTCTGTGGTCTCCTTGACTTCCCTCATCCATGTAGAACCTTTCATCACACCTGGTACTTGTTCTGTCCACCCGCTTCATCTACCATCTCTGTGTAGGGTGGTAGACCATCCTGGCATTGCTTCAACAGCTACCACCCTCTTTAGACCTGGGGACTCCTGGGGTGCTTCTCCCACACCCAGTGAACTCTGTAGCCTGTTTGTAGACTGGAAGCACACCTCACACCTCACACCTCACACCTCACACCTCACGCCTCACGCCTCACGCCTCACGCCTCACGCCTCACGCCTCACGCCTCACACCTCACACCTCACGCCTCACGCCTCACGCCTCACGCCTCACGCCTCACGCCTCACGCCTCACGCCTCACGCCTCACGCCTCACGCCTCACGCCTCACGCCTCACGCCTCACGCCTCACGCCTCACGCCTCACGCCTCACGCCTCACGCCTCACACCTCACACCTCACACCTCACACCTCACACCTCACGCCTCACGCCTCACACCTCACGCCTCACGCCTCACGCCTCACACCTCACACCTCACACCTCATCTAGCACTTCATAGGTAAGTCAAAAGTCACGCATGAGTATCTCAGCTACAGAGGAGACGTCTCAATGTGGCCTATGGAGGGGAGCAGCCCTGGGCTCACCTTGGGGCAGATTTATGAAAAAGTCACGCAGTGGGAGGGAAAGGGCAGGAATCGGACGTATTTGAAGCAATACGATGCATTCCTGCCTTTCCCCCTGTGTGGGCGGCCCTTTGGCTGCCGAGGGCCAATGCAGGCGCCCTTTCACCATTGTGCAAGTGTGCCAGCGTTGCATGCAGGAGTGTTTTTGTACAGAAAGGGGCACCTTCCTGCATGAAAACAATCCAGAGAGGCAGATTCCTCCCTCTGTCTGCTGCAGAATGCATCACACATACATTGAGGAAGTAACAAATAGAAATAAAGATATTTTTCCTTGCTACGCCCCTCTTGGAAGGTGCATCATTTTACTACATTTCCAGGCTTACCAGTTCTGGTAAATCTGGAATGCATCGATAACCAGGGGAGTTGTGTGGGAACACCCCCACAATACCAGTGGAATGCCTCCCTGGGGCAGAGTCGGGCAACACAGCGATTTGAATGCGTAGCTTTACTCCGGATTTATGGGGCCCCTAAGGGTCAAGCAAAGTGGCCGTGCCTGGCTTCATGAATCTCACTTAGGACTTGCGTCGCTCTTGCACCTCCTTCCGTAGTGGAATACCGGCGCAACTGCACTCGTAAATATGCCCCTAGTCTCTCAATGCAGACTCTTATTAAATCAAATCCCTCTGAGCAGGACAAGGGCCACAAGGCAGGAGATATTTCCCGTTATCCCAGGAAGGACTGAAAGAATGGGATCACACAAGAGAGGGCTCAAGGGCTGAACTGGAAACCAAAACCACCCCTGACAAAAATAAATCTAACCAGACCCACAACACAGGAGGCTGCGAGCAGGAAAGGAGCACGGCTGAGTGATGGAAGCCCCTCCAGGTCTGGAAGAAGCCAGCTAGCCTTCAGCCTACCGATGAAATGCCAGAGTGGCCAAATGGTGGCCAGTCTGGCCCGTGAAGGGTTCTCATGCCTGAACAGGAATGCAAACATCAAGCAGGGGCCCTCCACTGAGCGTAACCGACCCAGCGTCTCCACGTGGTGTTGTCGTGTTTAAGGAACCACTCTTGGTACCCTTCTACCCCTCAAAGAAGCACAGACACCAGGTCTATGGGTGCCAAAACCTTTATTGGGAGTGACATTATGAATGCAGATTGCTCTGCCACAAAGGGAAACATTAGGGGATCCCATTTTGGAGGCGGCTTAGGAACCCCTCATCACCTTATGAAACTAGCGTAGTGTCAAACCTCATAGACAGTGAAGTTGGGAACAAGACCGCTCAGGGGAACATCAACCGTAGGGGCGATGTTCCGGTGAGCGGTCTTGTTCCCAAGATATGACTAACGTTCACCTGAATTACTTTTAGCCTTTTCGGTGCTGACGACGTGCTCAGCTCGTGATGCAGCACGGTGGCGCTGTGCTGATGACGAGCTGAGCTCGTCATGGCCTCCGCGGAACGCCCACGCGGGATAATTACCCTGCTGTGCTGAGTGTTCCATTGAGCGGGCGGGGCCATGACGAGCTCAGCTCGTCATCAGCACATCGCCACCGTGCTGCATGATGAGCCGAGCTCGTCATCAGCACCGTGGTGCCGCGCGCGGCCCCCCTGTCCCACGCGCCGCGGGGCAATTAGCCCCGCGGCGATGAGGTTAATAAGGCTCTGGCCCACATCCTCAACCAGGGATACCCTTCCTAAGGATTGCACCCAACTGGCGCCAAGCACTCGTCTCATCAGAGGCCTCCACCTATCTGAGACACGAACATCAGGCTCAGTCATTCCAACGATACATCTTCCAAGAACACGAAGCCGCGGCAGACTTCATAAGCACCAACCCATGCCTACACCAATAACATACTATGCACACCGGCAGCCTCCCCAGGCTCCACCCTCTCAGTCCATCTTGCCATACTCCAGTAGGTAAGGGAAAGCTACAGTCATAGCCCCCCCTCTGCCCCACCAGGCCAAGAGTACTGCTGCCAACTAAGGAGGCAAACAGCACAGCAGACATGGCATTCACGCAAGCACTTCATTCACTCAAGCACTTCATTCACGCAAGCACTTCATTCACGCAAGCACTTCATTCACGCAAGCACTTCATTCACTCAAGCACTTCATTCACGCAAGCACTTCATTCACGCAAGCACTTCATTCACGCAAGCACTTCATTCACTCAAGCACTTCATTCGCGCAAGCACTTCATTCACTCAAGCACTTCATTCACTCAAGCACTTCATTCGCGCAAGCACTTCATTCACTCAAGCACTTCATTCACGCAAGCACTTCATTCACGCAAGCACTTCATTCACTCAAGCACTTCATTCACGCAAGCACTTCATTCACGCAAGCACTTCATTCACTCAAGCACTTCATTCACTCAAGCACTTCATTCACTCAAGCACTTCATTCACGCAAGCACTTCATTCACGCAAGCACTTCATTCACGCAAGCACTTCATTCACTCAAGCACTTCATTCACGCAAGCACTTCATTCACTCAAGCACTTCATTCACTCAAGCACTTCATTCACTCAAGCACTTCATTCACTCAAGCACTTCATTCACGCAAGCACTTCATTCACGCAAGCACTTCATTCACTCAAGCACTTCATTCACTCAAGCACTTCATTCACTGAAGCACTTCATTCACGCAAGCACTTCATTCACGCAAGCACTTCATTCACTCAAGCACTTCATTCACTCAAGCACTTCATTCACGCAAGCACTTCATTCACGCAAGCACTTCATTCACTCAAGCACTTCATTCACTCAAGCACTTCATTCACTCAAGCACTTCATTCACGCAAGCACTTCATTCACTCAAGCACTTCATTCACTCAAGCACTTCATTCACGCAAGCACTTCATTCACGCAAGCACTTCATTCACTCAAGCACTTCATTCACGCAAGCACTTCATTCACGCAAGCACTTCATTCACGCAAGCACTTCATTCACTCAAGCACTTCATTCACGCAAGCACTTCATTCACTCAAGCACTTCATTCACTCAAGCACTTCATTCACGCAAGCACTTCATTCACTCAAGCACTTCATTCACGCAAGCACTTCATTCACGCAAGCACTTCATTCACTCAAGCACTTCATTCACGCAAGCACTTCATTCACGCAAGCACTTCATTCACTCAAGCACTTCATTCACTCAAGCACTTCATTCACTCAAGCACTTCATTCACGCAAGCACTTCATTCACGCAAGCACTTCATTCACGCAAGCACTTCATTCACTCAAGCACTTCATTCACGCAAGCACTTCATTCACTCAAGCACTTCATTCACTCAAGCACTTCATTCACGCAAGCACTTCATTCACTCAAGCACTTCATTCACACAAGCACTTCATTCACGCAAGCACTTCATTCACTCAAGCACTTCATTCACTCAAGCACTTCATTCACTCAAGCACTTCATTCACTCAAGCACTTCATTCACGCAAGCACTTCATTCACGCAAGCACTTCATTCACGCAAGCACTTCATTCACTCAAGCACTTCATTCACGCAAGCACTTCATTCACGCAAGCACTTCATTCACTCAAGCACTTCATTCACTCAAGCACTTCATTCACTGAAGCACTTCATTCACGCAAGCACTTCATTCACGCAAGCACTTCATTCACTCAAGCACTTCATTCACTCAAGCACTTCATTCACGCAAGCACTTCATTCACGCAAGCACTTCATTCACTCAAGCACTTCATTCACTCAAGCACTTCATTCACTCAAGCACTTCATTCACGCAAGCACTTCATTCACTCAAGCACTTCATTCACTCAAGCACTTCATTCACGCAAGCACTTCATTCACGCAAGCACTTCATTCACTCAAGCACTTCATTCACTCTGTAATGAGTGACCTTCTACAAATACTAAGCAGTAGTCTGGAATGATTTAAAAAGGTTTCCTCTCACTGACACCTCAGTGCTGCCAACTGTTGAGAAGTTCATTCCTGGCTGCAAACATCCCATTTATGGTAACGTCCATTCGATTATGGTCAAATGGGGCTTTCATGGCCAGAGGTGAGAGGTTGGCTTTGATGCTGAGCTCTGGTGGCAACACAGCCAGAAGAATGAGTTGGCTACCATGCCAAGTCTGGGCACACAGGAGGGCGTCTCATTGAAGCCTTCCATACGACTCCACGACTCCCCTGAGGTAAGCCGGGCGAAGCTGCCCTCTGTTGTGATAAAGCATGTTGACCCTCACTTTCAGGATCGAGGCCTGCAAATACTGCCCGTGTGTTCCACCTGATGAGAAGAAATGCGAAAAAAGCTGAGCTTTACCTTGTCGAGGCCGGTGAAGGCGGGTCCAAGGGACTCCCCATTCCTGAAGAAGGTGAGGGTCCCCTCCGTCAGGTCCAGGTGTGCACCGACCACCGTCGTCCTGTCGTAGAATGGTTCTGTGTATCGCCTGCAGAGCCCGCCGTGCCAGAGGAACCCTTTGTAGGAGAGACCCCAGCTCTCGCTGTCCTTTCCTGTATGGAGCAAGATGAGAGGGGGACAGAGAGGTTACTAAACTTCTAGCCACAGATGGGTTATCACTCTTGGCTAGTCTCGTCCTCGATGCTACGGACTGATGTCGCTTCCAATGACCACATTCTCGGCGCAGCTGTGGTCTATCAGTCCTTTAATCATCTAGTGCCCTGAAGCAAGGTGAACCAACGCTGGGCATGGCAGGCTGCCACACTCTGAGAAGGATCGCTCTTTCCACTGGACTCTCATATCTATTCTCCAATTAGATTCAAGCTCTAAAGGACATATGGGCCCTCATGTATGGCTTTATGGCGTACGACAGAGAAGCAAGCCACCTGGCTGCGCTGCCCTATGCCAAAGTGAAAGGGCAGGAAGGCGCTGTATTTATCCAATACACTGCTTTCCTGTCCGTTCTCTGCGCCCGGCGCAGTTTCAGCGGCCGAGCCCCAATGCAGGCACCATTGCAGGAGGGTGCAAGGGCGCCTCGGTTGCATGTAGGATTGTTTTTGTGCAGGAACGGGCACTTCCCTGCAGAGAAACAATCCTACGTGGCGTTTTCCTCTTTCCATGTGTGCTGTTGAATGCAGCAGACATGGAAAGAGGAAAACGAGGAGAGATAAAGATACTTCTCCTCGTTACGCCTCACCTCGGGAGATGTACGGATTCAGCGCTTCTCCAGGTTTACTTGATTTTGTAAATCTGGATCAGCGTCAAAGGCACGGGTGTTGCGTGGAAACTCCCACCGCAGCGCCCATGGAACGCCTCCCAAGGGCAGAGTAAGGCAACGGAGCGATTTGCGCTGCGTTGCCTACTTAAGATTTATGAGGCCACTGAAAGCCACGCAGGGGGGTCATGCGGAGCTTCATAGATCCGATTCAGCGCCCTGCGTCACGCATGTAGACACTTTACGTGGTGCAAAATTGATGCAAGGCTCTTACGAATATGCCACCAAGGGTGTAAACTGACAATCTGCTAGCTCTTCCGCCTTTCAACTTTCTGCACCTCTGAGATCTGCAGGTGAATGCATCGGTTAGAGACAGGGAGAGGACCTGTGTGTCCCAGCAGACTTCACGGCCAGAGTACTGGCAAGACATCAACTATGGGAACAGGGAAGACACTGACACCAGGACAGAGAGAGGTGCGAAAGAGCATACACACAATATACATCACCGTCCCCAAACACCAGTGTGGACACAGGAACCATCAATGCTGGGCAGGAGGCTGTGGAGAATCCCACAACAAGGGTGAGTGACACAGAACCATCAAGGAACACGGACGGGCACAGCACGCCCCCAATATCAGTGCCAACGATACAACAGGCCCTTCTCTATGCTCTAGGACCGGTGCTTTGTCTCAAGAGAGTCCCCCCTCACGCCACCCACAAAGACTTGCTTACGGATAACCTGTGTAGACGTTTGTGTGCATCTGTATAGTTGTTGCATTATTAACAAGGTACATAATATGTACGTGGACAGTGGCAGTGTCCCTGCCGCTTTTTACGGCGCGATTAGCGGCGCATTGGTGACTTTGCTAATATCCAAAACACTGATTGCTTCCTGATATTGATAGCGTTTGAGCTTATTTTAACTCAGTCTGTGGCATTGTGTGAGCGAGAGTGTGTACGCTCCCCCCGTGTGCTGTTTTACTTATTTTTACTTATTTTTTAATTCTGCTCATTTGTTCTGGGGGCATTCAGCATTCTGCACTGCTGAGGTTCTCACCTGAGAGCAGGCAGTTGCAGCTACGGCACCGTGAAGCGCTGGACTCGTCCCTCCTTCCCGCCTCGTTCTGACGCCGGTGACTAGCACCGTTCGAGCAGAGGGCGTGGAAGGTCCGAGCCAGCTACTTCCGGTTGCTACGGGCAGCGCTCTAGGTGTTTGGACGCTGGGGGGGATATAAGGCGGATGTGTAATCGGCAGCGCAGCGGGCGCGCCGAAGTTGCGCCTAAGTTAAGCCCGTCTACGCCCGTCCGCGGCCGGATGCGGGCCAGGGCCCTGCCCCCTGCCCCTCCGAGAGGACACATATGCTGGAGCAGAGCCGATCTGCTGTCCCTCTGTAATATGAACATTATCAGCTCGTGCCTGCATGGTATGAGTGTTGAGGAGAACACTGGCTGCAGGCTGTGCCAATTCACCTACAACCTGCCTAAAACGGAAAAAAGTGAGCACCATGATTTAGTTTGTGGCTTGCTGAATGTTCGGTCCTTACGGAGGCATAAACTATATATTTATGACCTCCTTAATGAGAAGCAATGGGATCTAGTCTTCCTTACGGAAACGTGGCTAGACGGTGACTCTACTCCAGAGGCTATTGAAGCTATTCCGGAAGGTTACACTCTGATGAGGCAAGATAGATTGACAGGTAGAGGTGGAGGGATAGCCATTGGCGCTAGGCAGGGGCTTCACTGCCATTTGGAGCAGATTGTGATTAAGGAAAGCGAGGCGGGTGCCTTTTCCGTTCAGGTTAATGGGGGCCATACAGTGAAGGGCCTTTTGATATACAGGCCGCCTGGCCCGTCCGCCAGATTTGGCGAGAGCCTGGTAGAAGGTATTACAGAGGCCGCGCTATGCGCGGATAAGTTTTTGGTGTTAGGTGACCTCAACCTACACCTGGACGACCCTGCGGATAAGGCGGCCGGGGACCTCTGTCAAGAGATGAACGCACTTCAGCTTGAGCAAAAAGTCAATGATCCCACCCATCAGCGGGGCCACTTATTGGACCCTATGTTTGCTAATTGGGGACAGGTGGAGGCCTTGACACCCGTACCCATCCCTTGGTCGGACCACTATCTGGTGCCCTTTTTGATACATATTCCGGGTGCCAGGCCACCGGAGCAGTCGGCACCAAATCGTCCGAATCGGAGATGGGCTACCTTCTCCCAAGCCAGGTTCAATGAGGCACTTGTTGTAAGGGGTGGTCCAGGGGGGGAGGATGTGGAGAAAGCCAACACTAATTTGGATCAGCGTATCACTGAGGCCTTGGACCGTGTTGCTCCGCTTGCCCTGGGCAGAACGGGGGGACGTGCACAGAGAACAGCATCATGGTATAGTGAGGAGGTGCGGGCGGCCAAGGTCGCGTGTAAACGTGCAGAAAGGCAGTGGAGGACAGCTTTCGCCACTCATGCTAAAGCTGACTATATTGCGAGCAGACGCATCTACCACAGATTAATCAGGAAGGCTAAAACGGCGTATTACACCACTAGGATAAGGGAAGCAGAAAACTCCATGAAGGAATTGTTTTTAATATATAAATCACTCTCGGCTGGGAAGCCTGCGGCAGTCCCAGAAGAATTCTGCTCGGTGGACAGCTGTAACCGAATAGCGGAGTTTTTTGCTAACAAGGTAGCAAACATCTATTCAGCCTTTCCTAGCCAAGCTAAGACTGGCGCCGAGTTTGAGGAGGAGATCTGGGTGAGGGGAGAACAACGGATGTTGACTTCATTTGCCACCCCGCCCACTGAGGCACTCATCCAAATCTGCGGATCAATAAAGTCAGGCTCCCCCAGGGATCCCACTACGCCCAAACGCCTGATGGGCAGTTTGCACGTATTAGAGCCGTATATCCGTTATCTTTTGGATATCTCCTTTGGGACCCACACTGTACCGTATGCCTGGAAACGGGCGGTGGTCCTCCCTCTCCAAAAAAAGCCCAATATTAGCTATGATAGGTTAGAAAATCTTCGACCTATTTCTCTCCTGCCATACATGGCGAAGGTTGCGGAGAAAACGGTGAACCTCCAGCTGATGGATTTTGTGGAAGATTCTCAGTTTGGCTTCCGTCCGCGGCATTCGACGGAGTCAGCAATGCTTATGGCAGTAGAGGCCTTACGGCAGGGAGTGGCTGAGGGCCAGACTATGGCCCTGATCCTCCTGGACCTAAGCGCACCATTCGACACTGTAGCTCATTCCATCTTGCTACAGTGTCTAAATGATGGAGGGGTATCAGGAGCTGCACTTAGATGGATCCAGTCTTTCCTGATTAACAGATGCTTTCGAGTCCGTCAGGGAGAATGCTATTCTAGGGAGATCAGCTTGGGCCAGGGTGTACCACAGGGCTCGTCCCTGAGCCCAACTATGTTTAACCTATATGTCTCCCCGCTGGCGGCAATTGTTGAAAGTCATGGCCTCCGCCTTGTGTCATATGCCGACGACACGCAGTTGGTCATCTCTCTCTCACGCACGCCTGGTCTTGCGGCGGACAGTTTCAGAGTATGCATGCAAGAGCTGGCAACCTGGATGTCCACCAACGTTTGAGACTTAACGGTAGCAAGACCGAGGTACTCGTGGTGGGGGGGAGGGCCATCGATCTGGTCATCGGCATGGTGGCCACCCTGTCTGGGAGAAACACCTGTCCCTTGCCAGGAAGCAAGGAATCTTGGGGTATGGCTTGATGCCGACCTTGCTTTTGGCCCCCAGATTGGTCGGGTGGTGGGGGTATGCTTCGGAGTTTTAAAAACTCTGAGGAAGGTCTTGGACCTCCTGCCTAGCAGGGCCGGCCCTAGGCATGTGCAAACTGTGCACCTGCACGGGGCCGCCAAACCCCAGGGGCCGCCACGACGAGGATCGGATCGGAAGGATCTGATACATCGTGGCACTGGCGGCCCCCTGGTGGCAGGATTTGGCGGCCTCTGGCTCCGAGAGGCCCCTCCGCGGCCGTGGAGCAGCTAGAAAGGCCGAAAGTGTAAAGGGGGTTCATTTTTGCGCAAAACCTAGGGACACACACAGGCACTATGAGGAGAGACAGAGTGCCATGAAGTTCGGAACTGGAGAGGGGAGGCACGGCATGGGGAGGAGCTGCGTCACGTGTTACAACTTGGCCATAGCGCCGGAAGGGGGGAGTGGGGACGTAAGGTCACGTCCTGCTGCCAGGGTTTTGAGGGAACCAACTGGGACTGAGGTAGAGGCTGGCTGCAGAGCTCACTGGTTTGCAGGCAGCAGTGCCACCGGAATCATGGTGCTCGGCTGGCTGGCAGCACTACAGATCGGATTGCACCTTCTGCCGGGCCACCTGTTGCAGTGAGGCTAAAATATCTATGGCTGCCCCCTGCCAGCCAGTAAATAATTATTTCCGAGGCGCTGGAGGGCCGGTCGAGGGAGAGTGCTGGAGCCCGTGTCTGACTGTGACGAGAGCGGGACGAGGTACATGCAGAGTGAGGCTGCTTCTCATCGCAGCTGTACAGGTCTCCGCAGTCATAATGGGCCCTATTTTCTGTCATGTATACAGATGAGCATTAAAAAAATTGAGTAAAGTCGAGACAACAGTGACCCTCCGAGAAGCAAAGGCAGGATCACTAATGTCAGTCATGCACATTTGCAGTGCAACAATTAAAAGTGCGCAATAAGTCCAGTAAAAAAAAGACCGGAGCAGGTGCCTTGTTCTGTGGAAGGAAGGTAGGCCCAAGAGAAGCGGCTAGTACAGAGTGTTGCTGGGATTTTTGGAGCAGCAACTTAGACTGCACAAGGTAAGGCTGAGTGAGAGCAGATGCGTAGCTGTTTGCCAAATTTTTTTTAATTTTTCTTTAGTTCAATATGATTTTATTGAATTTTTTGACAATGGAGAAGTACAGAAATACATACAAAAAAGTGAAGAAATGATTCATTAAATTACAAAGAAGCGAAAGAAAACAATCATAAGAATACAATCCTCAATAAAATACATCGCAATATAATATTGTCAGTTAAAGGAGAACTTAAGAAGGGGAGAAGGGGAAGGAAGGGGAGGGAGAGAAGGGAAAAGGGAAATAAACATTTCATAGCATAATGACTTAGATAACTAGAGTTACCAAAAAGATATTATCAATAAGACAACAAAAATCATAACTGTACGTACGAATCTATAGGAGACCAAAAAGATTAAAAATGTGAAGAATTATGACGAACACCTTGCAACGAAAATTGAGCACCTCTTCTTGTAAAGATAATCCAAGACCACCAAGCATGGACTGAAAGAGAAGTAGCATCCTTCCAACAAAATGTGATGGATTTTAACGCAGCCGAAACCAAAAAATTAAATAATTTTGCTTCATTATCATCAAGGGGCACACTCAAAACGACAGATTTACATATTACTAAATTATAAGAGGGTAAATCAGAAATAGGTAAAACTTTCAATATTACATTCCATACTTCAGACCAAAATTTCCTAATAGTAGGACAGTCAAATAACATGTGACGTAAAGAACCAGGATGCAAGTTACAATGCCAACATAAGTTAAATGGTAATAAGTTAGCTTTAAATCAACGCAGTGGAGTCCATAAGGAATTAAATAAAATATAAGCATTAGTTTGATAAATTGACACTGGCAAACATCCAGAAATACAATGAGTCCAGATTAATGACCAAGAATCATTTGACAGAGATAAAGATAACTCAGTATTCCAAAAAGTGGAAATTGTATCAACATTGGAACCTAAGGATAAGGTAAGTTTCTTATAAAATACAGACACCGCTTTAGAGGACAAAGAAACAGTATTAACATAAATCAAAAAATCAGCTGTCATTTTAGAAGGAATACCATTTGGGAAGGAATCAAAAATAGAATTACAAAGAAATTGATATTTTAACAAATCTGATAAAGGCAGATTGAATTTCAATTGGAGTTGAGTAAATGGAATAAATGCATCATTCAAGAAAACATCTCCAAGATAAAAAATACCTTTATCAATCCAGGAAGACCAAAAAGAGATATTCCTATTTAATTTAATTAAGGCACTATGCCATAGGGACAAATTCACCGTAGAAAGTAAAGGGGATTCAAAATTGGAGTCTAAATCATTAAATATTAATCTCGATGATTTGATTATGGAAGAAGAATGTACAATCTTAGATATAGGAGACATGGTTAACAAGGACAGTAAAGGAAAAGGTTTTACAAGGGATGTCTCAATATGAAACCAGAGAGGGGGATTAACCATAGGGGAAATATTAAACCATAACAAACTTTGTTTAAGGATAAATGCCTTATGATACAAAAAGAAATCAGGTAGGGCAAAACCAATTTGACATTTGGGAATTTTCAATTTTTTATAAGCAATACGGGGAGGCTTATTATTCCATAGAAATTTAGATAATAGTTTGTCAATATCTTTATAAAATTTGAGTGGAAATTGAGTTGGTATCATAGCAAGAGAATAAAATATTTTAGGGGCAATAGTCATTTTAATAGAGTCCATTCTCCCCCACCAGGAAAGATGAAGGGAAGACCATTTGGAAGTTTTTTGCTTAATATACTCAAGAATGAACTCACAATTTAATTTCAAGGTAGCATGGAGGGATGATGAGAATAATATTCCAAGGTATTTCAATTTACTCTTTTGCCAAACGATATCAGATGAAGGTAACATATCAGGAGTACATAACATATTTAGCGGAAAAAATTCAGTTTTACTAACATTTAATTTATAACCTGACACAGTGGAATATTTAGAAATAATATCAAGCAAAAATGGAACAGATGAAACAGGATTACTAATAAATAATAACACATCGTCAGCATACGCCAAAGTTTTAACAGTAATATCCTTGATGGTAATTCTATGAATGTTGTCACATTTTCGAATGTAATTAAGAAATGGCTCTATACCCAATAAAAATAAAAGAGGGGAAAGGGGACAACCCTGCCGAGTTCCTCTGAAAAGGGAAAATTGGTTAGAAATGTGGCCATTAATAAATAATCGAGCAGTGGGAGCATAGTATAAAGCAGAAATCATACGAATAAAGGAGGGGCCAAAATTAAAAGATAATAAAGTTTTAAATAAAAACTGCCAATGGATTTTATCAAAAGCTTTTTCAGCATCTAATGCCATAACACCAGCAGGGATAAGGATAGTGGAGCTTTGTTCAATAATATGTAATAACGTTCTCGTATTATTAGCAGAGTATCTATTTTTCATAAAACCAGATTGGTCGGGGTGGATGATTGAATGAAGGACAGGTGCTAACCTAGAAGCGATAATTTTAGCATATAATTTACAATCCTGGTTAATCAAAGAAATGGGACGATAATTAGCAACAAGGCTAGGGTCTTTATCAGGTTTAGGAAGTACGGCAATTAATGCTTCAGAAAAAGACCCTGAAATGGTACCTGATGATGAAAAATGAGAATAAATTTGGCACAAATTAGGTAAAAGATGATGTTGGAAGTCTTTATAAAACTCGGCAGGGATACCATCAGGACCAGGGGATTTTTTCTTTGGAAGCGATTTAATGGCTGAGAGAATTTCATCATTAGTAATAGGTAAATCTAACTTAAGTTTATCAGAGGAAGAAATGTGAGGTAAATCAGAATGTTGTAAAAAGGCATCAATTATGGATTCATCACAAAAATCTGGTTTATTATATAATGTGGAATAAAAATTTAAAAACTCTTGAACAATATCATTATGGGAAAGTGCAATTTTACCTTGAGGACATTGAATGGAGGTAATCTGTGTTTTATCTCGTTTAATACGTAAATAATTAGCCAGAAGTCTACCAGACCTATTGGTGTTAAAGCGGAATTTAGCATTGGATTTAGAAAGTTGAATCCCAGCTCTTGTACTAAGAATAGCATTAAATTCATACCTTAGCTTTTGTAACTTTAATTTATATTGTGGATCACTAGACGTAATAAATAAACGCTCAAAATGAGCTATTTGTTTCTCTAAAGATTTAACATGAGAATTAAATTTCTTATTTTCATGAGCCATAATAGAATTAGTAGTACCCCTGACATAAGCCTTAAATGCATCCCATCGAGTGGTAACGGAGGTAGAGCCTTCCGGATTGAATGTAAAATAATCCTGAATTGCTTGGAATAATTTGGGTTTAGGAGTGTCATTAAGGACAATATCAGTATTCATACGCCATCTCGACTGTTTAGTAAAAGAAGATGAAACATTTAAAACAAAAGAAATCATTGCGTGATCTGAAATGTCAATGGTACCAATGGTAGGGTTATTTGCAAATTGAATGAGGGAAGGGGAAAGGAAAAAATAGTCTATTCTGGAATGGGAATTATGAGGATTGGAGAAAAAAGAAAACTCTTTACCAGTTGGATAGTGCAATCTCCAAATATCCGCTAACTTGGTGGTTTGAACAAAAGTCTTAAATGCATGAAAAGTCTTGGACGGTCTAAATCGAGATGTAGATAATCTATCCAACAAGGGATCCATAAAAACATTGAAATCTCCACCAAAAATCAATGGAACATTTCCCAACTTTAGAACTTCAGTCGTAACAGCAGCCCAGAAAACAGGATCCTCAGCCGTAGGGCCATAAACATTAATCAAAAAGAAAATAGAGTCATGAATTTTAACTTTGGCTATAATATATCTACCTTCAGAGTCTGAAATCTTATGTAAGACTTGACAATGTAATCTCTTGGCAAAGAAAATAGCGACCCCGTTCTTTTTACCTTTAGCAGGTGAAGAGACAATAGTGTCAACCCACTTTTTGTTCATATAATTTAAAACGTTATCATCAACATGTGTCTCTTGGACAAAACAAATATCAGCTTTAGAGTTACTTAAATAATCTAGAATTTTCAAACGTTTTACTGGATGTCTTAAACCTTTTACGTTAAGAGAAACAAGTTTAATATTATGAACATTAGCCATTAGGATAGAAGAAAAAGTAGAGAAAGGAATGAGAACAAGAAGAAGGCAGAAAAAGACAGGTTAAAAGAGTAACTCTGAGCGAAAAATAGGAAAGGGAGAAACAAAAAAGAGAGAGTAAGGCACAAACAAGCAACATAAATAAAGACAAGGAAACGCACACCCGTTCCTCAAGCATGGCCAATTACCGTTGGAGCCCATGAAGAAATTTATGCATAAACATGTCACAAGAATTCAGCGAAATCAAGTCAAGAATTAGGATCTTGCGTATCCATTGATGGAGGAGCCTGCTGTTCAAGGAAAAGACGAAGATCTTCTGGACGCTGAAAAGATTTAGAGACATTGTCTTTCCAGACCCGCATTGTAGAAGGATCAAATAGGCCATATTTGAAACCAAGGCTCCTCAGCTGTGGACGAAGGGAAGAGAATTCCTTACGAATAGCCACAGTTTCTTTAGCAAAATCCTGATGGATGAAGATTTTGGTTCCATTCACCAACAATGATGGTATTTCTCGAGCAGCTTTTCGAATAAGAACCAGATGATGATGACGCAGGACCTTAAATATCATCTGCCGTGGCTTAGAATGACGAGGATTGCGATGTGACGGAACTCTATGAGCTTTATCAATCTCAAATTTTTCTGTGAACTTAATATTCAGGAGACCAGGCAGAAGAGACTCAAGATAGAGCCGGCAATTGGTCCCTTCAATTTCCTCAGGTAAGTTAAAGATGCGAAGATTTTATTGCCTATTGCGATTTTCCAAGTCCAGCAGCTGATTATGCATTGGCATAATTCTGGTCATTAAAGGTGTAAAAGCATCCAACTTATTCTTGTTATCTTGAATTTTAATGGTATTATCCGACACCTTCATCGATATAGAAGCCATATCTTTACGAACATTTTTGACTTCTGAGGCAATGGTGTCAGTATTTAAACGTAAGGCTTTAATTTCCTCCAAAATTAGGGCCAAAGAAGGTTCTGAAGTTTCCACCAACTTAGATTTGGTTGGAGGAGGGGAAACCTGCTGCTTCCTTTTATTAGTGGAGGAATTCTTAGAATCCATTTTGAGGAGAAAAAATATGCCTTAATATGTAGAAGAATAGAATAAGACAAAGTAACCTCAAAATGTGAAGCAAAATGTAGTAAATAGGGGCAAATGCGTCAGAAAACACTGAAAAACCCCAGGTGCAGCAGCTAAACAGTACAGTAGGCGGAGCTAGGCCCAAGCCAGCCTCTTTCATAAATAACTCTCCGCCCCCAGGCTCACAATTCCGGCAGTACCTTGAGGAGCAGCAGGGAGCAGAAACCATGGAAGGTGAAGAAAACACTTCCGTCGAGCAAAGTCGTCAAAAAAGAATTCCACAGGTAGGTGGAGGCATCAGGAGGCAAGCGCCGATATTTTCGCTGGGTTTGTGACAAGAATTCGTCGTTTAATTAACTTCAAAGCTCCGAGATATCACGGAGCTCCGGTGGCGGCAGCCATCTTGGTTGACGCGCTCGCGCGTCTCCCCATGTTTTCATTTTTCTTGATGGATATGGCCTCTATCAAGAACACATGACTCAAAATTAATGTTTTCATATCAAAACAAACAGTGCAGCCTGGTGCGAGAGGGGGACAGGGATAATTACAGAGAGGAGAGGGATAAAAAGAGACGGAGAGGGGAGAGGATAGAGAGGAGAGGGATAAAAGGATAGAGAGGAGAGGGATAGAGAGAGAGCGTGCGAGAGGGGAGAGAGGGATAAAAAGAGACAGAGAGGGATAGGGAGCGAGCGCATGAGAGAGAGGAGAAGAATAAAAAGAGACAGAGTGGAGAGGGATAAAAAGAGACAGGAGAGGGATAAAAGGATAGAGAGAGAGAGCGTGCAAGAGGGGGAGGGGTAAAGACAGAGAGGAGAGGGCTAGAGAGCAAGCGTGTGAGAGAGGAGAGGGTTAAAAATAGACAGAGAGGGGAGAGGGATAAAAGGATAGAGAGGAGAGAGAGAGAGCGTGCAAGAGGGGGAGAGGGATACAAAGAGACAGAGAGGAGAGGGATAAAAGGTTAGAGAGGAGAGGGATAGAGAGAGAGTGCGTGCGAGAGGGGGAGAAGGATAATAACAGAGGAGAGGGATAGAGAGCGAGCGCGTGAGAGAGAGGAGAGGGATAAAAAGAGACAGAGGGGAGAGGGATAAAAGGATAGAGAGGAGAGAGAGAGAGCGTGCAAGAGGGGGAGAGGGATACAAAGAGACAGAGAGGAGAGGGATAAAAGGTTAGAGAGGAGAGGGATAGAGAGAGAGTGCGTGCGAGAGGGGGAGAAGGATAATAACAGAGGAGAGGGATAGAGAGCGAGCGCGTGAGAGAGAGGAGAGGGATAAAAAGAGACAGAGGGGAGAGGGATAAAAGGATAGAGAGGAGAGGGATAGAGAGAGCGAAAGCGTCGTGGTCACACACAGAGGAAAGCTTGCATTGTGAGATATAGTTGCCGTAGTAGTTTATTCAAAAGACTGACGTGTTTTGATTGGAACGCTCTTTGTGGTGTTATTTCTGATATTTACATGTGTTGATCGTCTTCATTGCTTAATTTTGCCCGCAAGAAAGTGTCACTCATAGTCATTGAAATGTCACTCATAATTACACTGAAATTATGAAAATGTCACGTATGGCAATCTGAAACCTTGGCAGCTATGAGGACGAGATGGGTGAGTCTTCCCCCGCCCCATCTCCACTCACAGGGCTACCAGCAGCATGTGTGCTGACCTCATTGTACCCCCTGTAGTTGTAGATATGATAATTTTTTTAATGAACATGCCTATTTGTTTAACAATAACCCCCTCCCATTGCAGGCTCAGGCCTCCTGCATTTTTGTGGGGGTCCGGTGCCCGTTTCATGGCCCTCGCACTGCAGCTGTCTGTGCGCCCATTCCCTCATGTCGTGTGTCACAATGCCCTCCTCCTAAATTGTATCGTTCTGAGACGAATTCAGAAGGGTAGGAGCAGCCGCAGGTACTGGTCATCTAACGACTTTTCTGGACGTATTGTTAAAACACCTTCCTGAGCTCCGCCCCGTCAGGACCCCCTCTTCCGGGGCCACCACCTACGCTCCCTGCACAGGGCCACCATGAGCCTATTACAGCTCGTCGGACGCTGGTGCATGCCCTTGTCACCTTCGCGCCTAGACTACGGCAATTTGCTGTATCTGGGGGCCACGGGAGGGGCTATCAAGCGCCTCCAAGTGCTGCAAAATGTAGTTGCACGTTTAGTTCTGAGGCTCCCCAGGAGATCACCCTCCAAGGCAGCGCTCCAGGCCCTGCATTGGCTTCGGTCAGGAGCAGGGTGGAGTTTAAGGCTCTCTCCACGTGTCACCGCATCCTGAGCGGTAAAGCCCCGGTCCCGCTTCAGAGTCTGGTCTCTCGATATGAACCAACACGGGACCTGCGCTCTTCTTGTACAGGGCTACTGAAAATTCCAAAAATAAAGAAGGCTCGAATGGGGGACAGGTCTTTTAGATATCTGGCTGTTAAGCATTGGAATGCCCTACCAATAGAGCTACGTTTGGAGTGTTCAGAGTCTATTTTCAGAAGAAAACTAAAGACTCACCTATACGGGAGGTAGGCGGCTGTGAGGGTTGCTTGGACTGTTTTCCCCACTTACCATAGCACGGGGACACGCCGGTGCGCGTAACCAGGCGCACTACAAATTTCCCTAATAATAATAATAATAATATGGATCTAAATTTGAATTTACAAGCGTAAACTTATATAATGTTATTTTGCTACTGAATGGAGACCGCTCCCCACCTTTTAGCATCACCAGAGGCACACGGCAGGGGTGCCCACTTTCACCCCTGCTATTCGCGATAGCCAAGGAACCGTTGGCCGCCATGCTACGACAGCACCACAAACCATATACACTCGACTACCCCACGAGTCCCGTGTTAATATCACTCTATGCAGACGAGATCACGTTATATGTGCGTAATCCTGCGGACGGATTAAACCTATGAGATGTGAAATAATAACATTTGGGGACTTTTTGGGCATTACTATCAACTGTTATGTTATGTTATGTTATTTGCGATTTTTATAGCGCTAAATCACCGCCAGGTCTCTTGGGTGTAAATCCCAAGTCATGGCACTAATGAACTGCACCATTCGGTACCCAATGGACTATCCGCAGCTGTGGAGCGATGTTGAGGTTCGATATCTGGGAATAACTGTCACCAGAGACAGGGAAGAACTACTGCGAACCAACTACGGGGTGGCCCTCGCTAGGGTAGAGGACCTAATTACCAGATGGATTGCCCTCCCGCTCTCTATGGCGGGTTGAATAGCCTTAACAAAGATGATCGTCATGCCCACATTTTTATACTTATTCACAAACATTCCTTATTCCCCGGGACGCTCTTTCTTCACTCGGCTGAAGAGTCAACTCATCCGCCTTGCATGGGGAGGGAAACAACCTCGGATCAAGTGGCGCACCCTAATGTTGCCATTTTCCCCAGTGGGTTTGAAGCGCCAGATCCTGAACTTTACTATCTCAGTGCTCAGGTGCACTTCGCCGCGAATTGGCTCACCCTCCCCCCCCCCCCCCGCCCTTCATGACTCATCTGGCTATAGAACAGGGGCTTATGGCACCATTGTCTCTGTCGGGATTCCTAGGTGTGGACGACAGGACTGCTGGGGGAGGAGATCCACTGTGGCTTGTACATATAATGCGTGGCGCGCCGTAGCCAAAAGATTCCAAGTTATCGTGCTCTATTCTCCGATACTCCCTCTACTCGACCAACACTTGTCAGACTTATATCATCTAGGTTGGATTACTGTAACAGCCTGTATGCAGGAGCGAATAAATCAGTTCTACAAAGGCTGCAGATGGTCCAACATGCAGCCACCCGTTTAGTCCTTGGATGGCCGAGGAAGTCGTACGCCTCGGCTGCGCTTAACGCCCTTCATTGGTTGCCAATACACAAGCGCATCCTGTTTAAAATATTGGTCATCACATTCAGGGCCTTCCATCTGCGAGGACCCAAATACCTCTCGAATGGCTCCAGACGGTATCTGCCATCACGGAATCTTAGGTCCTTAAATATGAATCTATTGGCGATCCCTAAATTTAAGCTTATCACCAAGGGAGGGAAATACCTTGCAGTGATTGGATCTAGGGCATGGAACCAGCTCCCTTTTCATCTCCGGCAAATCCCCGCGGAGAGCCAGTTTAGGAAATCTCTGAAAACTAGGGGGCATATTACCAACAACTAGCGATAATTTTTGTCTCTAACTTGTTTAGAGACAAAAATTATCGCCGCACATCGGCGATTTTTATCGCAGATAAACCTTGCTATTAGCAAGGTTTATCGCAAATGCGATAAAAAACGGCCGCAATGCATGAATATCGCTGAAAAGTCAGCGATATTCATGCATTATCGAGCAAATGCTCTTAGCCATGTTATCCACCTCCCATTGGATAACATGGTGAAGAACTGCTCAGGGCAGGTGTTAGCTTTTGGAGATATTCGCGCTTAGCGCGAATATCTCCAAAAGTTGGTAATAGGAGATAGCGATGTTAGCGACTGTTTCCAGTCGCTAACATCTTGGCACACCCACTTTGCATGTCATTAGTGATAAATATCACTGACATGCAAAGCGGGGCCCAAGATGGTCGCTATCTCCTATTAGCTGTCACTAACTGGTGTTAGCGACAGCTTGGTAATAGGGAGATAATTTTATCTCCGCTTTCTTGGCTTTTAAAGCCAAAAAAGCGGAGATAAACCCCTTGATAATATACCCCTTGGATTTATAATCTTACGGACACCGCCTGTAAAGCTTTAGTATAAATGTGCAGGCCTTCTGATTTTCGAGCAGTCTGCCGGCCAAGTCCATCTGGCTACGGTCCACAGCGCCAAGATGCTCCTTGGAGTGATAGCCGCGCTATAGAAATGTGCCCTTAGATTACATTACATTACACAGGAAGAGATCTGTAAACGCATGCTTCTCCGCTTAGGCAAACATACCTGGGCAGACATGTATCATGAGGGGCGGTTCAAAACTGCGACCGCATTCTTAGGTGACACATCGCCCACTGCCATGGACCGTTTCTTATATATTCGCTTGCGACAATCTGTCGAAGCTGCTACCCCTGCATTTCCAGAGGAACCTCTTACATTGCCCCCAATGCACAACACATTCCCAGGGGGCGTCACATGCTGTGTCCCGCATCTATAAGACATCCATGGGGGGTGGGGGGACATGCAATGCAATGAAAGCAAAACAGGAATGGGAAGTGGAACTGGGGCATCCAATCACAGAGGAGGCTTGGGTATACTGCCGCCAACAAACTGGACGCATCACCGCTAGCAGCAGGTTTCGAATTATTCATTTTAAATTCCTTCGCAGAAAGTATTATACCCCGGTGAGGCTACACAAACTCCAACTCCGGGAGAGCGACGGATGTGCCCGCTGTAGACCGGAGGGAGCGGGTTTCCTGCACCTGGCATGGGAATGTGGGACCATAGCACAATATTGGACTGAAGTAGGGAACGCTTTGGGGGAAACGACTGCGACGCCACTCACTATCACACCAGAAATGAGTCAACTGCTATACCTCCCATGACACCGGGGTAGCGTTAAACAATATCTGGCGATAGGCTTTCTCGTGGCCAAACGTAGGATCGCCCGCAGATGGTGAAGGGGCAGAGACTATGGGCCTTATTTATGAGGCCGTGCGTCACTTTTACGCCGCCGGTGCGTCACTTTTTGTGACGCACCAGCAGCGTAAAAAATGTGCCTTGTTGCACCATATTTACAAAGTGACACATCTAGGCAGATGCGTCACTTTGTAAACCCCTGCGCTACATTATACCTGCGCCAGGTATAATGTATGCAGGGGGGGGGGCATTGTGACGCAAAAAAGGGTCATAGAAGTGACGCAGTGAAATCTGTAAGATTTCACTGCACACTTCTAGGATGCAAATGCGTCAATTTCTTACGCCTGCCTTACAGCAGGCGTAAGACTGACGCAGGCCCTTTCACATGGGGCTGGCCCCATGTGAAAGGACACATTGGTAGAGTTGCGTCACTTTTGTGACACACTCCAGCAATGCGTCATTTTTGTGCCATACAGATACGTCAGCAATACTGACGTATCTGTAACTCCTTGCGACATGATGCGTCATACTGTCAATATGACGCATCATTGGTGTCGCAAGGAGTGCGCAGTGAAAAGTGACGCTTCGCTGTTTTCACGCAGTGATGCGTCACTTTTCATAAATGAGGTCCCATAAATTTAAGGATTGGTTGAAGGATCTTACTTATTCCAGGAGAAAGACAATATTTACGCTGAATTGCTACCCCCCCCCCCCCGTTCACATCCCCGTGACATCTGGGACCCGCTCACTAGCTATTTGCTCAGAGTAAATACAACAAACACAGCAGTTGAGGACGTACCATCGCAAACTGCACGCCACACCTGGAACGATAGGCCGCGAGATCAGGAGGTTGACCATTGATACCATTGTTGAAACAATTAGTCCATCTCTCACGCCAATAACGACTGTAATATGCTGGACCCTACGTAGCTATATTCGATCAATGTACCGTGCTGCTGTACTCATGGGCTGCTACTGTAATGTCTACTGCACCTTGTAATTGTGATATTGTCATACTGAAAAATGCCAATAAACAGGGTGTTAAAAAATGAATTAAAAAAAAACTACCAAAAAAAAACCTTATAATGTTATTGCCTTTGGAACTTTGGGGCATATTACCAAGAAGTGCGTTAGTAAACGCACAACGCACATCCCCATATCGCCGCGTATCGCCTGATTTCATCGCCGTTTTAGCGCACAATTATCACTGCGCATCACGTAAGAGAAATGAAATCCGGCGATAGTCGGCGATATGGCACATTAGCGCATGAAAACAAGCGTTGTTGTCATGCGCTAATGTGGGCCTTGATAATATGGGGGGTGGATTCAGCTTTATGATCCACACCCCATGTTATCAATGCCTAACGCCTGATCAGAGCAGGCGCTGGGAGACCTGCGATAAACGAGTTTATCGCAGGTCTCCCTCTCCCAACGCCTGCCTTGGTAATAGGGTGTTCCCATCTCCAACCACATTTTACATGTGGTTGGACGTGGGAACGCCCACTTTGCATGTCATTAGCGATGTTAATCGCCGGCATGCAAAGTGGGTTTGCGCCAGGCTTTAAAATGCCCTTGTTAATAGATAACAGGGCTCTAGCAGTATCGCCGCATTCTCGGCACAATTCGCCGAAAAAGCGGCAATACTTGCCCTTGGTAATATGCCCCTTTGTTTATATGATCTGTTCAAATGGTCTTTTCCTGGTCTTCGCTAACGTGGCCTCGCCACCATCCTGATGAAATCGGATGTCTCACCAGGACAGTCACGGTTTATTATTTCATGCTGGCTGTTGCTGAGTGACGCTCTCGAAGAAGTCTTTCTAGCTTGGGTCAGTAATGGTAAAACATTCACGGTTCCCTCCGCCTGCTGGCAGTATTGCATTCACTCACAATGGTTCACTCTTGTTTTTGTAACTAGTTTTTCTGGTTTCTCCGGATGAATTCAGACCCTCTGGCCGAATCCATATTTACGTAGTAGGACGGTGCTAAGGCAATATGACGTTTATTAATTCTGGGCTCTGATTTGCTGGAAGTGCTCACATCAGGATGACCGTGCAGTTCTCATTATATACTTTGAGAAGGTTTCCTGTACACACCCTCCGATTTTAGGGTGAACTAGTTGACTTTCCGAAGCCTCAGGGATGCTGTCCGATTTCTTATTGATTTTGCTGCTCATTGGAACTTAAAATATGTTTGGTTTTGCCCATAATTCTGCCTTTTCCTATTGCAGAGGTCCTTCATGCCAATGACTTTATGCATCAGCACTTTTTTTAGTTTCTCTATTGCGCCCTTTTGAATTTTTATAATAAACCTTTCTAAACTTCTAATTCCACTGTAGTCTGCCCTTCCTTAATCCACGTTATCTTTGATGTGCTGTTTGCCACTTTATCTTGGGACACATTGTCTCATAAAATTGAGGTTTGACACCGTCCCAGATCCATCCATCCCAGGGCGTGATTTTGAGGTGATTTTCCGGGTGAGAGATTTTAGGGGTTCCCCTTGTCCTCACCTACAACTAAAAGACAGGTGAACAGAAAGGCCTTGGTGAACGAGAACAAAACTACGACAATCTACAGGAGAGTAAACAAACTTCACACACAAGAATCGACAATAGCATGCCGCTGCTTGCGCGTACGTCACTCGCGTCAAAGGCAAAATCAGGTCTCGCCATGGGCTGATCGAGCATGGAGTGGCGAGTTCATGACCAGGTCCTCTCGCCTCATAACACAGAGGAGCACGTCTTGCCTCAAGATTGTAGAGTGCAATCAATCAAGTAGTGCTTTTATAGCGCGTCTTGTCAGTAGAGCGCGCCATCTTGAGCTCTCCGTTCACTGATGGTCAACCAGTTGACTGGACTTCTACTCCAGTTCCCTAAGCTCCTTCTTCACCGTCCCATTCATAGCTATTTTTCTGGCACAGCAGTAATACTAGCAATGCCCAGCAGGGGCGCCGTCCCTGCAGTTATAAAGGGGCAATACTTGCCCCTCCCAGAAAGGCTCAAGGGACAGCAGCATTGTTGCCAGCTTTTGATCAGGACAGCACTACACTCATCAGAAACGTTATCAAAATTTGTAAGCAAGGCTGACATCCAGGTGTGGTGGGATGCATCCCAGGAGGGCTCCAGGCCTATCAGTCTAGAAGGGGCTGCTATCCTCCTAAAGAAGCAGTACTGCAATTAATGGTAGATGCTAATAAGATCCAGAATCAGGTGGCAGTTTTAACTCACACTCCAGATAACATTTCATGCACCAATGGAGGGGTCACAGGCAAGCACCGGCCATGACCTGTCACATGTCTGGCAAGAGGCCAACACTCTGCAGACCCTACAAACCTTCAAGAGGAGCCGGCCTTTTAGGATATGGCCAGATTTAACTGTAGAATAATTTTTCCAGAGGCACTGAGATCTTTACACTACAATCCAGATAAGACATGAAGAACTAGACACAAATCTTCTGGTGTGACATCGAGCACTAGAGACAAATATATAGATAAGACATCGAGAACTGGACACAATACTCCAGGCGAGACATCGAGCAATGGATACAAAGATATAGAAAAGGCATCGAGAACTGGACACAATACCCCAGGTGAGACATCGAGCAATGGATACAAAGATATAGCTAAGACATCGAGAATTGGACACAATACTCCAGGCGAGACATCGAGCACTGGAGACAAAGGTATAGATAAGACATTGAGAACTGGACACAATGCTCCAGGCGAGAAATCAAGCACTGGAGACAATGGTATAGATAAGACATCGAGAACTGGACACAATACTCCAGGCGAGACATCGAGCACTGGAGACAAAGGTATAGATAAGACATCGAGAACTGGACACAATACTCCAGGCGAGACATCGAGCACTGGAGACAAAGGTATAGATAAGACATCGAGAACTGGACACAATACTCCAGGCGAGAAATCAAGCACTGGAGACAAAGGTATAGATAAGACATCGAGAACTGGACACAATACTCCAGGCGAGACATCGAGCACTGGCGATAATGGTATAGATAAGACATCGAGAACTGGACACAATACTCCAGGCGAGACATCGAGCACTGGAGACAAAGGTATAGATAAGACATTGAGAACTGGACACAATGCTCCAGGCGAGAAATCAAGCACTGGAGACAATGGTATAGATAAGACATCGAGAACTGGACACAATACTCCAGGCGAGACATCGAGCACTGGAGACAAAGGTTATAGATAAGACATCGAGAACTGGACACAATACTCCAGGCGAGACATCGAGCACTGGAGACAAAGGTATAGATAAGACATCGAGAACTGGACACAATACTCCAGGCGAGACATCGAGCACTGGAGACAAAGGTATAGATAAGACTTCGAGAACTGGACACAATACTCCAGGCGAGAAATCAAGCACTGGAGACAAAGGTATAGATAAGACATCGAGAACTGGACACAATACTCCAGGCGAGAAATCAAGCACTGGAGACAAAGGTATAGATAAGACATCGAGAACTGGACACAATACTCCAGGCGAGAAATCAAGCACTGGAGACAAAGGTATAGATAAGAAATCGAGAACTGGACACAATACTCCAGGCGAGACATCGAGCACTGGAGACAAAGGTATAGATAAGACATCGAGAACTGGACACAATACTCCAGGCGAGACATCGAGCACTGGAGACAAAGGTATAGATAAGACATCGAGAACTGGACACAATACTCCAGGCGAGAAATCAAGCACTGGAGACAAAGGTATAGATAAGACATCGAGAACTGGACACAATACTCCAGGCGAGAAATCAAGCACTGGAGACAAAGGTATAGATAAGACATCGAGAACTGGACACAATACTCCAGGCGAGACATCGAGCACTGGAGACAAAGGTATAGATAAGACATCGAGAACTGGACACAATACTCCAAGCGAGACATCGAGCACTGGAGACAAAGGTATAGATAAGACATCGAGAACTGGACACAATACTCCAGGCGAGAAATCAAGCACTGGAGACAAAGGTATAGATAAGACATCGAGAACTGGACACAATACTCCAGGCGAGAAATCAAGCACTGGAGACAAAGGTATAGATAAGACATCGAGAACTGGACACAATACTCCAGGCGAGACATCGAGCACTGGAGACAAAGGTATAGATAAGACATCGAGAACTGGACACAATACTCCAGGCGAGACATCGAGCACTGGCGATAATGGTATAGATAAGACATCGAGAACTGGACACAATACTCCAGGCGAGACATCGAGCACTGGAGACAAAGGTATAGATAAGACATCGAGAACTGGACACAATACTCCAGGCGAGACATCGAGCACTGGAGACAAAGGTATAGATAAGACATCGAGAACTGGACACAATACTCCAGGCGAGACATCGAGCACTGGAGACAAAGGTATAGATAAGACATTGAGAACTGGACACAATGCTCCAGGCGAGAAATCAAGCACTGGAGACAATGGTATAGATAAGACATCGAGAACTGGACACAATACTCCAGGCGAGACATCGAGCACTGGAGACAAAGGTATAGATAAGACATCGAGAACTGGACACAATACTCCAGGCGAGACATCGAGCACTGGAGACAAAGGTATAGATAAGACATCGAGAACTGGACACAATACTCCAGGCGAGACATCGAGCACTGGAGACAAAGGTATAGATAAGACATCGAGAACTGGACACAATACTCCAGGCGAGAAATCAAGCACTGGAGACAAAGGTATAGATAAGACATCGAGAACTGGACACAATACTCCAGGCGAGAAATCAAGCACTGGAGACAAAGGTATAGATAAGACATCGAGAACTGGACACAATACTCCAGGCGAGAAATCAAGCACTGGAGACAAAGGTATAGATAAGACATCGAGAACTGGACACAATACTCCAGGCGAGACATCGAGCACTGGAGACAAAGGTATAGATAAGACATCGAGAACTGGACACAATACTCCAGGCGAGACATCGAGCACTGGAGACAAAGGTATAGATAAGACATCGAGAACTGGACACAATACTCCAGGCGAGAAATAAAGCACTGGAGACAAAGGTATAGATAAGACATCGAGAACTGGACACAATACTCCAGGCGAGAAATCAAGCACTGGAGACAAAGGTATAGATAAGACATCGAGAACTGGACACAATACTCCAGGCGAGAAATCAAGCACTGGAGACAAAGGTATAGATAAGACATCGAGAACTGGACACAATACTCCAGGCGAGACATCGAGCACTGGAGACAAAGGTATAGATAAGACATCGAGAACTGGACACAATACTCCAGGCGAGACATCGAGCACTGGAGACAAAGGTATAGATAAGACATCGAGAACTGGACACAATACTCCAGGCGAGACATCGAGCACTGGAGACAAAGGTATAGATAAGACATCGAGAACTGGACACAATACTCCAGGCGAGAAATCAAGCACTGGAGACAAAGGTATAGATAAGACATCGAGAACTGGACACAATACTCCAGGCGAGACATCGAGCACTGGAGACAAAGGTATAGATAAGACATCTAGAACTGGACACAATACTCCAGGCGAGACATCGAGCACTGGAGACAAAGGTATAGATAAGACATCGAGAACTGGACACAATACTCCAGGCGAGACATCGAGCACTGGCGATAATGGTATAGATAAGACATCGAGAACTGGACACAATACTCCAGGCGAGACATCGAGCACTGGAGACAAAGGTATAGATAAGACATCGAGAACTGGACACAATACTCCAGGAGAGACATCGAGCACTGGAGACAAATATATAGATAAGGCATCGAGAACTGGACACAATACTCCATGCGATATACACATAACTGAGCAGTACTGCAGATGTGGGCTGTGTAAGTGGTAACAGCACATCACATGTGGCCTCCAGAACTGGTAAACATATGCAAGAAGTGACCACCAGACCTAAACAAAATACTTCACATAAAGCTTCCAGGGAGTGACACCACAAACAGATCTGGCCTCCAGAAGGGACCGGGGTACCCCACATGAGGTTTCCAGGGATTGACACCACAAACCGATACGAGATTCAGAATGGACCAAAGCACTTCAGATGAGGGCTCAATAACTGGCCAAAATGCTTCAGATGAGACGTCGAGGACCGGGTCAATTTTTCCAGGTGAGGATTGATGCGCGTGTCCGAATCGTCCACGAGTGCCCAGAGATAGATGCAATGCTCCAAACAAGGTCTCCAGGGCTGAACACAGTGCTGCAGGTGAGGCTTACAGAACTGAGCGATACTGCAGGTGCAGAAGTGGTAATGGCACACAATACACCAGAGGAGGCTTCCAGGCTGGACACAAACTCCAGATGTGGCCTCCAGAATTATCACGAAAGCAATAAGGCAGCTTCTAGAGCCGAGTTAAACACCAACGGTCGCTTTCAACACTGGAGACGGTCCACCAGGGGGGGGGGCTCTCACATTGAGCACAGCTCACCACAGGTGGCCACAAGAACTCTGCAGAACACCCCAAGGTGGGACCTCTGAAAAATGAGTATGTTTCCAAGAAGGTCTCTAGAACTGGGCATACCTATCTATAGAACACTTCCAGAAATGGACATACAACCCCAGATCTGTCCCCAAGAACAGGGGTGCAGCTTCAGGGTGGTGTTTGAGGTGTTATACCCCCCTAAAAAATATATTCTGTAGTAAATTGTTGGATACAGGTGCTTTCAGTGGTGCATGGTGATGTGTCTGGCAAGTTTCACCCTGGATTTGTACAGGCACAACCAGACAAAAACACACTTGTCTCTGCTTTCAAACTTGGTTAGTTTGGAAGCAATCGTGTTTTAAGTACCCCTAACAATCCGCACCCCTCTATTTATTTATTTATTATTATTACCCCTCTATCTCTCCACTGCTTCTTAAGCCCCCCTCGTGTCCTGCTTCTCATAATGTATTTTATCAAGATATGCCAGCGTGATTGTTTGGAAATCTGAAGCTTACACCCCCCCAATCTTACTGACCCAGCTGCGCCCCTGATCCAGAAGGTGGCACCCCACTCCTGATAAAGCCTTCGCTGCTGCAACTACACTCCCGACGAAGACTCTAGAACTACCTAGAAATGTAAGAGGCGCCTCTAAATTAAGACACAATACCCAAGCACTGGCCAAAACAAACCAACAATATGCGAGAGAGGGTCTTTAAACTGGGCTCACGTGCTCAATAGCAAGGTTGGGCTGCACTGTGCTCTGTGTCCCAGTGAAGCTTGCACTGCGGCTGTGCATGGTGCAACTGTCTGTGTATGACAGGGAAGGTAGCAATACAGGTTTGTGTGTGAGAGAAGCTTGCACCCCTGCGTTTACTGCTCTAACAGATCTGTGTGTGAGAGAAAAGCTTGCATCCGTGTGTTTACTGCTCTAACATCTGTGTGTGAGAGGGAGGCCTGTGCTGCTGCAGTCAGAGCTGTGACTGCTCTGATTATGTGAGGGAAGCTTACAATGCCTCATTCAGTGCTGTAAGTGCTTTATTTACGGAAGGGAAGCTTTGCTCCGCTGCATTCAGTGCTGTAAGTGCTCTATTCATGCGAGGGAAGCTTTCACCGCCACGTTCAGTGCTGTAAGTGCTCTATTCATGCGAGGGAAGCTTTCACCGCCACGTTCAGTGCTGTAAGTGCTCTATTCATGTGAGGGAAGCTTTCACCGCCACATTCAGGGATGTAACTGCTCTCTGCTAATGCACGGGAAGCTTTCACCGCCACTTTCAGTGCTGTAAATGCTCTGTTTATGTGAAGGAAGCTTTCACCGCCACATTCAGGGCTGTAACTGCTCTGCTTATGCACGGGAAGCTTTCACTGCCACTTTCAGTGCTGTAAATGCTCTGTTTATGTGAAGGAAGCTTTCACCGCCACATTCAGTGCTGTAAATGTTCTGTTTACGTGAGGGAAGCTTTAAACGCCACGTTCAGGGCTGTAACTGCTCTGCTTATGCACGGGAAGCTTTCACCGCCACTTTCAGTGCTGTAAATGTTCTGTGTATGCGAGGGAAGCTTTCACCGCCACGTTCAGTGCTGTAACTGCTCTGCTTATGCAAGGGAAGCTTTCACCGCCACGTTCAGTGCTGTAAATGTTCTGTGTATGCGAGGGAAGCTTTCACCGCCACGTTCAGTGCTGTAACTGCTCTGCTTATGCAAGGGCAGCTTTCACCACCACGTTCAGTGCTGTAACTGCTCTGCTTATGAGAGGGAAGCTTTCACCGCCACGTTCAGTGCTGTAAATGTTCTGTTTATGTGAGGGAAGCTTTAAACGCCACGTTCAGTGCTGTAAATGTTCTGTGTATGCGAGGAAAGCTTTCACCGCCACGTTCAGTGCTGTAACTGCTCTGCTTATGCAAGGGAAGCTTTCACCGCCACGTTCAGTGCTGTAACTGCTCTGCTTAAGAGAGGGAAGCTTTCACCGCCACGTTCAGTGCTGTAAATGTTCTGTTTATGTGAGGGAAGCTTTAAACGCCACGTTCAGTGCTGTAACTGCTCTGTTTATGTTAGGGAAGCTTTCACCGCCACATTCAGTGCGGTAACTGCTTTCTTTGCTTATGCGAGGGAAGCTTTCACTGCCATGTTCAGTGCTGTAGCTGCTCTGCTTATGCGAGGGAAGCTTTCACCGCCACGTTCAGTGCTGTAACTGCTCTGCTTATGCAAGGGAAGCTTTCACCGCCACGTTCAGTGCTGTAAATATTCTGTTTACGTCAGGGAAGCTTTCAATGCCACGGTCACGGCTGTAACTGCTCTGCTTATGTGAGGGAAGCTTTCACCGCCACGTTTGTTGCTGTAAATATTCTGTTCATGCGAGGGAAGATTTGTGCTGCCGGTTCTGTGCTGTAAATGTTCAGTTTATATGAGGGAAGCTTTGAGCCGCTGCGTTCAGTGCTGTAAATGTTCTATTTATATGAGGGAAGCTTTCACCGCCATGTTCAGTGCTGTGAATGTTCAGTTTATGCTAGGGAAGCTTTCACCGCCGCATTCAGTGCTTTATATGTTCTGTTTACGTGAGGGAAGCTTTGCACCGCTGCATTCAGTGCTGTAAATGTTCTGTTTATGCGAGGTAAGCTTTCACCGCCATGTTCAGTGCTGTAAATGCTCTGTTTATGAGAGGGAAGCTTTCACCGCCACGTTCATTGCTGTAAATGTTCTGTTTATGCGAGGGAAGCTTTCACCGCCACGTTCATTGCTATAAATGTTCTGTTTATGCGAGGGAAGCTTTCAACGCCATGTGCAATGCTGTAAAT
The DNA here is from genome assembly GCF_964261635.1 of Lissotriton helveticus. Taxonomy (NCBI): domain Eukaryota; kingdom Metazoa; phylum Chordata; class Amphibia; order Caudata; family Salamandridae; genus Lissotriton; species Lissotriton helveticus. The sequence continues at coordinate 483,934,870 of NC_136062.1, read as the reverse complement.
GCTCTTTTTATGCGAGGGAAGCTTTCACCGCCACGTTCATTGCTATAAATGTTCTGTTTATGTGAGGAAAGCTTTCACCACCATGTTCAGTGCTGTAAATGTTCTGTTTATGCAAGGGAAGATTTCCCCGCAACGTTCAGTGCTATAAATGCTCTGTTTATGCGAGGGAAGCTTTCACCGCCACGGTCAGTGCTGTAAATGTTCTGTTTATGTGAGGGAAGCTTTCACCGCCACGGTCAGTGCTGTAAATGTTCTGTTTATGCGAGGGAAGCTTTCACCGGCACGTTCAGTGCTGTAGCTGCTCTGTTTATGCGAGGGAAGCTTTCACCGCCACGTTCAGTGCTGTAGCTGCTCTGTTTATGCGAGGGAAGCTTTCACCGCCACGTTCAGTGCTGTAAATGCTCTTTTTATGCGAGGGAAGCTTTCACCACCACGTTCAGTGCTGTAAATGTTCTGTTTATGCGAGGGAAGCTTTCACCGCCATGTTCAGTGCTGTAAATGTTCTGTTTATGCGAGGGAAGCTTTCACCACCACGGTCAGTGCTGTAAATGTTCTGTTTATGGGAGGGAAGCTTTCCACCGCCATGTTCAGTGCTGTAAATGTTCTGTTTATGCGAGGGAAGCTTTCACCGCCACGTTCAGTGCTGTAAATATTCTGTTTATACGAGGGATGCTTTGTTCTGCCCGTTCAGTGCTGTAAATGTTCTGTTTATGCGAGGGAAGCTTTCACCACCACGTTCAGTGCTGTAAATATTCTGTCTATACGAGGGATGCTTTGTTCTGCCCGTTCAGTGCTGTAAATGTTCTGTTTATATGAGGGAAGCTTTTATCGCCACGTACAGTGCTGTAAGTGTTTTGTTTACGCTAGGGAATCTTTGCGCCGGGCATTCAGTGCTGTAAATGTTTTGTTTATGCGAGGAAAGCTTTCACCGCCACATTCAGTGTTGTAACTGCTCTGTTTATGTGAGGGAAGCTTTCACCGCCACGTTCAGTGCTGTAAATATTCTGTTTATACGAGGGATGCTTTGTTCTGCCGGTTCAGTGCTGTAAATGTTCTGTTTATATGAGGGAAGCTTTCACCGCCACGTTCAGTGCTGTAAGTGTTCTGTTTATGCGAGAGAAGCTTTCACCACCACGGTCAGTGCTGTAAATGTTCTGTTTATGCGAGGGAAGCTTTCACCGCCACGTTCAGTGCTGTAAATGTTCTGTTTATGCGAGGGAAGCTTTCACCGCCACGGTCAGTGCTGTAAATGTTCTGTTTATGTGAGGGAAGCTTTCCACCGCCACGTTCAGTGCTGTAAATGTTCTGTTTATGCGAGGGAAGCTTTCACCGCCACGTTCAGTGCTGTAAATATTCTGTTTATGCGAGGGATGCTTTGTTCTGCCCGTTCAGTGCTGTAAATGTTGTTTATGCGAGGGAAGCTTTCACCACCACGTTCAGTGCTGTAAATATTCTGTCTATACGAGGGATGCTTTGTTCTGCCCGTTCAGTGCTGTAAATGTTCTGTTTATATGAGGGAAGCTTTTATCGCCACGTACAGTGCTGTAAGTGTTTTGTTTACGCTAGGGAATCTTTGCGCCGGGCATTCAGTGCTGTAAATGTTTTGTTTATGCGAGGAAAGCTTTCACCGCCACATTCAGTGTTGTAACTGCTCTGTTTATGTGAGGGAAGCTTTCACCGCCACGTTCAGTGCTGTAAATATTCTGTTTATACGAGGGATGCTTTGTTCTGCCCGTTCAGTGCTGTAAATGTTCTGTTTATGTGAGGGAAGCTTTTATCGCCACGTACAGTGCTGTAAGTGTTCTGTTTACGCTAGGGAATCTTTGCGCCGGGCATTCAGTGCTGTAAATGTTTGGTTTATGCAAGGAAAGCTTTCACCGCCACATTCAGTGTTGTAACTGCTCTGTTTATGTGAGGGAAGTTTTCACCGCCTCCTTCAGTGCTGTAAATGTTCTGTTTATACGAGGGAAGCTTTCACCACCACGTTCAGTGCTGTAAATGTTCTGTTTACGTGAGGGAAGCTTTCACCGCCACGTTCAGTGCTGTAAATGTTCTGTGTATGCGAGGGAAGCTTTCACCGCCACGTTCAGTGCTGTAACTGCTCTGCTTATGCAAGGGAAGCTTTCACCGCCACGTTCAGTGCTGTAACTGCTCTGCTTATGAGAGGGAAGCTTTCACCGCCACGTTCAGTGCTGTAAATGTTCTGTTTATGTGAGGGAAGCTTTAAACGCCACGTTCAGTGCTGTAACTGCTCTGTTTATGTTAGGGAAGCTTTCACCGCTGCATTCAGTGCTGTAAATGTTCTGTTTATGCGAGAGAAGCTTTCACCGCCACGGTCAGTGCTGTAAATGTTCTGTTTATGCGAAGGAAGCTTTCACCGCCACGTTCAGTGCTGTAAATGTTCTGTTTATGCGAGGGAAGCTTTCACCGCCACGTTCAGTGCTGTAAATGTTCTTTTTATGCGAGGGAAGCTTTCACCGCCATGTTCAGTGCTGTAAATGTTCTGTTTATGCGAGGGAAGCTTTCACCGCCATGTTCAGTGCTGTAAATGTTCTGTTTATGTGAGGGAAGCTTTCACCGCCGCGTTCAGTGCTGTAAATGTTCTGTTTATGCGAGGGAAGCTTTCACCGCCACGTTCAGTGCTGTAAATGTTCTGTTTATGCGAGGGAAGCTTTCACCGCCACGTTCAGTGCTGTAAATGTTCTGTTTATGCGAGGGAAGCTTTCACCGCCACGTTCAGTGCTGTAAATGTTCTGTTTATGCGAGGGAAGCTTTCACCACCACGTTCAGTGCTGTAAATGTTCTGTTCATGCGAAGGAAGTTTTCACCGCCACGTTCAGTGCTTTAAATGTTCTGTTCATGCGAGGGAAGCTTTCACCGCCATGTTCAGTGCTGTAAATGTTCTGTTTATGCGAGGGAAGCTTTCACCACCACGGTCAGTGCTGTAAATGTTCTGTTTATGGGAGGGAAGCTTTCCACCGCCATGTTCAGTGCTGTAAATGTTCTGTTTATGCGAGGGAAGCTTTCACCGCCACGTTCAGTGCTGTAAATATTCTGTTTATACGAGGGATGCTTTGTTCTGCCCGTTCAGTGCTGTAAATGTTCTGTTTATGCGAGGGAAGCTTTCACCACCACGTTCAGTGCTGTAAATATTCTGTCTATACGAGGGATGCTTTGTTCTGCCCGTTCAGTGCTGTAAATGTTCTGTTTATATGAGGGAAGCTTTTATCGCCACGTACAGTGCTGTAAGTGTTTTGTTTACGCTAGGGAATCTTTGCGCCGGGCATTCAGTGCTGTAAATGTTTTGTTTATGCGAGGAAAGCTTTCACCGCCACATTCAGTGTTGTAACTGCTCTGTTTATGTGAGGGAAGCTTTCACCGCCACGTTCAGTGCTGTAAATATTCTGTTTATACGAGGGATGCTTTGTTCTGCCGGTTCAGTGCTGTAAATGTTCTGTTTATATGAGGGAAGCTTTCACCGCCACGTTCAGTGCTGTAAGTGTTCTGTTTATGCGAGAGAAGCTTTCACCGCCACGGTCAGTGCTGTAAATGTTCTGTTTATGCGAGGGAAGCTTTCACCGCCACGTTCAGTGCTGTAAATGTTCTGTTTATGCGAGGGAAGCTTTCACCGCCACGGTCAGTGCTGTAAATGTTCTGTTTATGTGAGGGAAGCTTTCCACCGCCACGTTCAGTGCTGTAAATGTTCTGTTTATGCGAGGGAAGCTTTCACCGCCACGTTCAGTGCTGTAAATATTCTGTTTATACGAGGGATGCTTTGTTCTGCCGGTTCAGTGCTGTAAATGTTCTGTTTATATGAGGGAAGCTTTCACCGCCACGTTCAGTGCTGTAAGTGTTCTGTTTATGCGAGAGAAGCTTTCACCGCCACGGTCAGTGCTGTAAATGTTCTGTTTATGCGAGGGAAGCTTTCACCGCCACGTTCAGTGCTGTAAATGTTCTGTTTATGCGAGGGAAGCTTTCACCGCCACGGTCAGTGCTGTAAATGTTCTGTTTATGTGAGGGAAGCTTTCCACCGCCACGTTCAGTGCTGTAAATGTTCTGTTTATGCGAGGGAAGCTTTCACCGCCACGTTCAGTGCTGTAAATATTCTGTTTATGCGAGGGATGCTTTGTTCTGCCCGTTCAGTGCTGTAAATGTTGTTTATGCGAGGGAAGCTTTCACCACCACGTTCAGTGCTGTAAATATTCTGTCTATACGAGGGATGCTTTGTTCTGCCCGTTCAGTGCTGTAAATGTTCTGTTTATATGAGGGAAGCTTTTATCGCCACGTACAGTGCTGTAAGTGTTTTGTTTACGCTAGGGAATCTTTGCGCCGGGCATTCAGTGCTGTAAATGTTTTGTTTATGCGAGGAAAGCTTTCACCGCCACATTCAGTGTTGTAACTGCTCTGTTTATGTGAGGGAAGCTTTCACCGCCACGTTCAGTGCTGTAAATATTCTGTTTATACGAGGGATGCTTTGTTCTGCCCGTTCAGTGCTGTAAATGTTCTGTTTATGTGAGGGAAGCTTTTATCGCCACGTACAGTGCTGTAAGTGTTCTGTTTACGCTAGGGAATCTTTGCGCCGGGCATTCAGTGCTGTAAATGTTTGGTTTATGCAAGGAAAGCTTTCACCGCCACATTCAGTGTTGTAACTGCTCTGTTTATGTGAGGGAAGTTTTCACCGCCTCCTTCAGTGCTGTAAATGTTCTGTTTATACGAGGGAAGCTTTCACCACCACGTTCAGTGCTGTAAATGTTCTGTTTACGTGAGGGAAGCTTTCACCGCCACGTTCAGTGCTGTAAATGTTCTGTGTATGCGAGGGAAGCTTTCACCGCCACGTTCAGTGCTGTAACTGCTCTGCTTATGCAAGGGAAGCTTTCACCGCCACGTTCAGTGCTGTAACTGCTCTGCTTATGAGAGGGAAGCTTTCACCGCCACGTTCAGTGCTGTAAATGTTCTGTTTATGTGAGGGAAGCTTTAAACGCCACGTTCAGTGCTGTAACTGCTCTGTTTATGTTAGGGAAGCTTTCACCGCTGCATTCAGTGCTGTAAATGTTCTGTTTATGCGAGAGAAGCTTTCACCGCCACGGTCAGTGCTGTAAATGTTCTGTTTATGCGAAGGAAGCTTTCACCGCCACGTTCAGTGCTGTAAATGTTCTGTTTATGCGAGGGAAGCTTTCACCGCCACGTTCAGTGCTGTAAATGTTCTTTTTATGCGAGGGAAGCTTTCACCGCCATGTTCAGTGCTGTAAATGTTCTGTTTATGCGAGGGAAGCTTTCACCGCCATGTTCAGTGCTGTAAATGTTCTGTTTATGTGAGGGAAGCTTTCACCGCCGCGTTCAGTGCTGTAAATGTTCTGTTTATGCGAGGGAAGCTTTCACCGCCACGTTCAGTGCTGTAAATGTTCTGTTTATGCGAGGGAAGCTTTCACCGCCACGTTCAGTGCTGTAAATGTTCTGTTTATGCGAGGGAAGCTTTCACCGCCACGTTCAGTGCTGTAAATGTTCTGTTTATGCGAGGGAAGCTTTCACCACCACGTTCAGTGCTGTAAATGTTCTGTTCATGCGAAGGAAGTTTTCACCGCCACGTTCAGTGCTTTAAATGTTCTGTTCATGCGAGGGAAGCTTTCACCGCCATGTTCAGTGCTTTAAATGTTCTGTTTATGCGAGGGAAGCTTATACCACCGCATTCAGTGCTGTAAATGTTCTGTTTATGTGAGGGAAGCTTTGCACCGTTGCATTCAGTGCTGTAAAAGTTCTGTTTATGCGAGGGAAGCTTTCACCGCCACGTTCAGTGCTTTAAATGTTCTGTTCATGCGAGGGAAGCTTTCACCGCCATGTTCAGTGCTTTAAATGTTCTGTTTATGCGAGGGAAGCTTATACCACCGCATTCAGTGCTGTAAATGTTCTGTTTATGTGAGGGAAGCTTTGCACCGTTGCATTCAGTGCTGTAAATGTTCTGTTTATGCGAGGGAAGCTTTCATTGCCGCGTTCAGGGCTGTAACTGCTCTGTTTATGCGAGGGAAGCTTTCACCGCCACGTTCAGTGCTGTAACTACTCTGTTTATGCGAGGGAAGCTTTCACCGCCACGTTCAGTGCTGTAACTACTCTGTTTATGCGAGGGAAGCTTTCACCGCCACGTTCAGTGCTGTAACTACTCTGTTTATGCGAGGGAAGCTTTCACCGCCACGTTCAGTGCTGTAACTACTCTGTTTATGCGAGGGAAGCTTTCACCGCCACGTTCAGTGCTGTAACTACTCTGTTTATGCGAGGGAAGCTTTCACCGCCACGTTCAGTGCTGTAACTACTCTGTTTATGCGAGGGAAGCTTTCACCGCCACGTTCAGTGCTGTAACTACTCTGTTTATGCGAGGGAAGCTTTCACCGCCACGTTCAGTGCTGTAACTACTCTGTTTATGCGAGGGAAGCTTTCACCGCCACGTTCAGTGCTGTAAAGTGAGGGAAGGTTTGCGCTGCAGCGTTCAGTGCTGTAAAGTGAGGGAAGGTTTGCGCTGCAGCGTTCAGTGCTGTAAAGTGAGGGAAGGTTTGCGCTGCAGCGTTCAGTGCTGTAACTACTCTGTTTATGCGAGGGAAGCTTTCACCGCCACGTTCAGTGCTGTAAAGTGAGGGAAGGTTTACGCTGCCGCGTTCAGTTCTCCAAATGCTCTCTTTATGTGAGGGGAACTATGAAAGGCCACGTTCAGTGCTGTAAATGTTCTGTTTATGCGAGGGAAGCTTTCATTGCCGCGTTCAGGGCTGTAACTACTCTGTTTATGTGAGGGAAGCTTTCACCGCCACGTTCAGTGCTGTAAATGTTCTGTGTATGCGAGGGAAGCTTTCACCGCCACGTTCAGTGCTGTAAATGTTCTGTGTATGCGAGGGAAGCTTTCACCGCCACGTTCAGTGCTGTAAATGTTCTGTGTATGCGAGGGAAGCTTTCACCGCCACGTTCAGTGCTGTAAATGTTCTGTGTATGCGAGGGAAGCTTTCACCGCCACGTTCAGTGCTGTAAATGTTCTGTGTATGCGAGGGAAGCTTTCACCGCCACGTCCAGTGCTGTAAAGTGAGGGTAGGTTTGCGCTGCAGCGTTCAGTTCTCCAAAAGCTCTCTTTATGTGAGGGGAACTATGAAAGGCCACGTTCAGTGCTGTAAATGTTCTGTTACTCTTGGCTTTACCAGTGCTTCTTTCACCTCGAGTGCACTCATCATATGTCTTCGCCCCGGGGCCTGTTTGCTGAGGGACTGTACACCACGTTCCCTGTCTCGTCCGGATCCACCCTCCCCTACCCCCCTCCCACAGTGAAACTTTGGCATTTAAACAATGACGAGCCTTGCAACCCCGGTGGGACCGGTTCGAAGATGCTGGACGAAGAGACGGGTCTAGTAACCCTTCGAGCGCTGCTGCGGGGGCTGCTGAACCCGCTGCACAGATGGGGGGATGAGGTTGTGTCTGCGGATGGTTGGACGCACTATGGGGGGGGGAGGGGGTCCGGGGGCCTTGTGTGCGGTTCGGGAGTTTCCCCATTTTGGATCCGCCCTGAAAATCCCAAAAATCTCAAAAATCACAAATCTCAAAAGACACTCGGAGAGACGACAGGTGGGCTGGGGCGGAGGCAGTCACATGTCAGGACAGTACCTCTGACATACAGGTGTGCTGCTGGGCTGGGGCGGAGGCAGTCACATGTCAGGACGGTACCTCTGACATACAGGTGTGCTGCTGGGCTGGGGCGGAGGCAGTCATATGTCAGGACAGTACCTCTGACATACAGGAGGGCTGGGGCGGAGGCAGTCATATGTCAGGACAGTACCTCTGACATACAGGTGGGCGGCTGGGCTGGGGCAGAGGCAGTCACATGTCAGGACAGTACCTCTGACATACAGGTGTGCTGCTGGGCTGGGGGGGAGGCAGTCACATGTCAGGACGGTACCTCTGACATACAGGTGTGCTGCTGGGCTGGGGAAGAGGCAGTCTCATGTCAGGACGGTACCTCTAACATACAGGTGTGCTGCTCGGCTGGGGCGGAGGCAGTCACATGTCAGGACAGTACCTCTGACATACAGGTGTGCTGCTGGGCTGGGGAAGAGGCAGTCTCATGTCAGGACGGTACCTCTAACATACAGGTGTGCTGCTCGGCTGGGGCGGAGGCAGTCACATGTCAGGACAGTACCTCTGACATACAGGTGTGCTGCTGGGCTGGGGAAGAGGCAGTCTCATGTCAGGACGGTACCTCTAACATACAGGTGTGCTGCTCGGCTGGGGCGGAGGCAGTCACATGTCAGGACAGTACCTCTGACATACAGGTGTGCTGCTGGGCTGGGGCGGAGGCAGTCTCATGTCAGGACGGTACCTCTAACATACAGGTGTGCTGCTCGGCTGGGGCGGAGGCAGTCACATGTCAGGACAGTACCTCTGACATACAGGTGTGCTGCTGGGCTGGGGAAGAGGCAGTCTCATGTCAGGACGGTACCTCTGACATACAGGTGTGCTGCTGGGCTGGGGCGGAGACAGTCACATGTCAGGACGGTACCTCTGACATACAGGTGTGCTGCTGGGCTGGGGCGGAGACAGTCACATGTCAGGACGGTACCTCTGACATACAGGTGTGCTGCTGGGCTGGGGCGGAGACAGTCACATGTCAGGACGGTACCTCTGACATACAGGTGGACTGCGGGGCTGGGGCGGAGGCAGTCTCATGTCAGGACGGTACCTCTGACATACAGGTGTGCTGCTGGGCTGGGGCGGAGACAGTCACATGTCAGGACGGTACCTCTGACATACAGGTGTGCTGGGGCGGAGGCAGTCACATGTCAGGACGGTACCTCTGACATACAGGTGTGCTGCTGGGCTGGGGAAGAGGCAGTCTCATGTCAGGACGGTACCTCTAACATACAGGTGTGCTGCTCGGCTGGGGCGGAGGCAGTCACATGTCAGGACAGTACCTCTGACATACAGGTGTGCTGCTGGGCTGGGGAAGAGGCAGTCTCATGTCAGGACGGTACCTCTAACATACAGGTGTGCTGCTCGGCTGGGGCGGAGGCAGTCACATGTCAGGACAGTACCTCTGACATACAGGTGTGCTGCTGGGCTGGGGCGGAGGCAGTCTCATGTCAGGACGGTACTTCTAACATACAGGTGTGCTGCTCGGCTGGGGCGGAGGCAGTCACATGTCAGGACAGTACCTCTGACATACAGGTGTGCTGCTGGGCTGGGGAAGAGGCAGTCTCATGTCAGGACGGTACCTCTGACATACAGGTGTGCTGCTGGGCTGGGGCGGAGACAGTCACATGTCAGGACGGTACCTCTGACATACAGGTGTGCTGCTGGGCTGGGGCGGAGACAGTCACATGTCAGGACGGTACCTCTGACATACAGGTGTGCTGCTGGGCTGGGGCGGAGACAGTCACATGTCAGGACGGTACCTCTGACATACAGGTGGACTGCGGGGCTGGGGCGGAGGCAGTCTCATGTCAGGACGGTACCTCTGACATACAGGTGTGCTGCTGGGCTGGGGCGGAGACAGTCACATGTCAGGACGGTACCTCTGACATACAGGTGTGCTGGGGCGGAGGCAGTCACATGTCAGGACGGTACCTCTGACATACAGGTGTGCTGCTGGGCTGGGGAAGAGGCAGTCTCATGTCAGGACGGTACCTCTAACATACAGGTGTGCTGCTGGGCTGGGGCGGAGACAGTCACATGTCAGGACGGTACCTCTGACATACAGGTGGACTGCGGGGCTGGGGCGGAGGCAGTCTCATGTCAGGACGGTACCTCTGACATACAGGTGTGCTGCTGGGCTGGGGCGGAGACAGTCACATGTCAGGACGGTACCTCTGACATACAGGTGTGCTGGGGCGGAGGCAGTCACATGTCAGGACGGTACCTCTGACATACAGGTGTGCTGCTGGGCTGGGGAAGAGGCAGTCTCATGTCAGGACGGTACCTCTAACATACAGGTGTGCTGCTCGGCTGGGGCGGAGGCAGTCACATGTCAGGACAGTACCTCTGACATACAGGTGTGCTGCTGGGCTGGGGAAGAGGCAGTCTCATGTCAGGACGGTACCTCTAACATACAGGTGTGCTGCTCGGCTGGGGCGGAGGCAGTCACATGTCAGGACAGTACCTCTGACATACAGGTGTGCTGCTGGGCTGGGGCGGAGGCAGTCTCATGTCAGGACGGTACCTCTAACATACAGGTGTGCTGCTCGGCTGGGGCGGAGGCAGTCACATGTCAGGACAGTACCTCTGACATACAGGTGTGCTGCTGGGCTGGGGAAGAGGCAGTCTCATGTCAGGACGGTACCTCTGACATACAGGTGTGCTGCTGGGCTGGGGCGGAGACAGTCACATGTCAGGACGGTACCTCTGACATACAGGTGTGCTGCTGGGCTGGGGCGGAGACAGTCACATGTCAGGACGGTACCTCTGACATACAGGTGTGCTGCTGGGCTGGGGCGGAGACAGTCACATGTCAGGACGGTACCTCTGACATACAGGTGGACTGCGGGGCTGGGGCGGAGGCAGTCTCATGTCAGGACGGTACCTCTGACATACAGGTGTGCTGCTGGGCTGGGGCGGAGACAGTCACATGTCAGGACGGTACCTCTGACATACAGGTGTGCTGGGGCGGAGGCAGTCACATGTCAGGACGGTACCTCTGACATACAGGTGTGCTGCTGGGCTGGGGAAGAGGCAGTCTCATGTCAGGACGGTACCTCTAACATACAGGTGTGCTGCTCGGCTGGGGCGGAGGCAGTCACATGTCAGGACAGTACCTCTGACATACAGGTGTGCTGCTGGGCTGGGGAAGAGGCAGTCTCATGTCAGGACGGTACCTCTAACATACAGGTGTGCTGCTCGGCTGGGGCGGAGGCAGTCACATGTCAGGACAGTACCTCTGACATACAGGTGTGCTGCTGGGCTGGGGAAGAGGCAGTCTCATGTCAGGACGGTACCTCTGACATACAGGTGTGCTGCTGGGCTGGGGCGGAGACAGTCACATGTCAGGACGGTACCTCTGACATACAGGTGTGCTGCTGGGCTGGGGCGGAGACAGTCACATGTCAGGACGGTACCTCTGACATACAGGTGTGCTGCTGGGCTGGGGCGGAGACAGTCACATGTCAGGACGGTACCTCTGACATACAGGTGTGCTGCTGGGCGGGGGCAGAGGCAGTCACATGCCAGGATGGTACCTCTGACATACAGGTGTGCTGCTGGGCGGAGGCAGTCACATGTCAGGACGGTACCTCTGACATACAGGTGTGCTGCTGGGCTGGGGAAGAGGCAGTCTCATGTCAGGACGGTACCTCTAACATACAGGTGTGCTGCTCGGCTGGGGCGGAGGCAGTCACATGTCAGGACAGTACCTCTGACATACAGGTGTGCTGCTGGGCTGGGGAAGAGGCAGTCTCATGTCAGGACGGTACCTCTAACATACAGGTGTGCTGCTCGGCTGGGGCGGAGGCAGTCACATGTCAGGACAGTACCTCTGACATACAGGTGTGCTGCTGGGCTGGGGAAGAGGCAGTCTCATGTCAGGACGGTACCTCTAACATACAGGTGTGCTGCTCGGCTGGGGCGGAGGCAGTCACATGTCAGGACAGTACCTCTGACATACAGGTGTGCTGCTGGGCTGGGGCGGAGGCAGTCTCATGTCAGGACGGTACCTCTAACATACAGGTGTGCTGCTCGGCTGGGGCGGAGGCAGTCACATGTCAGGACAGTACCTCTGACATACAGGTGTGCTGCTGGGCTGGGGAAGAGGCAGTCTCATGTCAGGACGGTACCTCTGACATACAGGTGTGCTGCTGGGCTGGGGCGGAGACAGTCACATGTCAGGACGGTACCTCTGACATACAGGTGTGCTGCTGGGCTGGGGCGGAGACAGTCACATGTCAGGACGGTACCTCTGACATACAGGTGTGCTGCTGGGCTGGGGCGGAGACAGTCACATGTCAGGACGGTACCTCTGACATACAGGTGGACTGCGGGGCTGGGGCGGAGGCAGTCTCATGTCAGGACGGTACCTCTGACATACAGGTGTGCTGCTGGGCTGGGGCGGAGACAGTCACATGTCAGGACGGTACCTCTGACATACAGGTGTGCTGGGGCGGAGGCAGTCACATGTCAGGACGGTACCTCTGACATACAGGTGTGCTGCTGGGCTGGGGAAGAGGCAGTCTCATGTCAGGACGGTACCTCTAACATACAGGTGTGCTGCTCGGCTGGGGCGGAGGCAGTCACATGTCAGGACAGTACCTCTGACATACAGGTGTGCTGCTGGGCTGGGGAAGAGGCAGTCTCATGTCAGGACGGTACCTCTAACATACAGGTGTGCTGCTCGGCTGGGGCGGAGGCAGTCACATGTCAGGACAGTACCTCTGACATACAGGTGTGCTGCTGGGCTGGGGCGGAGGCAGTCTCATGTCAGGACGGTACCTCTAACATACAGGTGTGCTGCTCGGCTGGGGCGGAGGCAGTCACATGTCAGGACAGTACCTCTGACATACAGGTGTGCTGCTGGGCTGGGGAAGAGGCAGTCTCATGTCAGGACGGTACCTCTGACATACAGGTGTGCTGCTGGGCTGGGGCGGAGACAGTCACATGTCAGGACGGTACCTCTGACATACAGGTGTGCTGCTGGGCTGGGGCGGAGACAGTCACATGTCAGGACGGTACCTCTGACATACAGGTGTGCTGCTGGGCTGGGGCGGAGACAGTCACATGTCAGGACGGTACCTCTGACATACAGGTGGACTGCGGGGCTGGGGCGGAGGCAGTCTCATGTCAGGACGGTACCTCTGACATACAGGTGTGCTGCTGGGCTGGGGCGGAGACAGTCACATGTCAGGACGGTACCTCTGACATACAGGTGTGCTGGGGCGGAGGCAGTCACATGTCAGGACGGTACCTCTGACATACAGGTGTGCTGCTGGGCTGGGGAAGAGGCAGTCTCATGTCAGGACGGTACCTCTAACATACAGGTGTGCTGCTGGGCTGGGGCGGAGACAGTCACATGTCAGGACGGTACCTCTGACATACAGGTGGACTGCGGGGCTGGGGCGGAGGCAGTCTCATGTCAGGACGGTACCTCTGACATACAGGTGTGCTGCTGGGCTGGGGCGGAGACAGTCACATGTCAGGACGGTACCTCTGACATACAGGTGTGCTGGGGCGGAGGCAGTCACATGTCAGGACGGTACCTCTGACATACAGGTGTGCTGCTGGGCTGGGGAAGAGGCAGTCTCATGTCAGGACGGTACCTCTAACATACAGGTGTGCTGCTCGGCTGGGGCGGAGGCAGTCACATGTCAGGACAGTACCTCTGACCTACAGGTGTGCTGCTGGGCTGGGGAAGAGGCAGTCTCATGTCAGGACGGTACCTCTAACATACAGGTGTGCTGCTCGGCTGGGGCGGAGGCAGTCACATGTCAGGACAGTACCTCTGACATACAGGTGTGCTGCTGGGCTGGGGCGGAGGCAGTCTCATGTCAGGACGGTACCTCTAACATACAGGTGTGCTGCTCGGCTGGGGCGGAGGCAGTCACATGTCAGGACAGTACCTCTGACATACAGGTGTGCTGCTGGGCTGGGGAAGAGGCAGTCTCATGTCAGGACGGTACCTCTGACATACAGGTGTGCTGCTGGGCTGGGGCGGAGACAGTCACATGTCAGGACGGTACCTCTGACATACAGGTGTGCTGCTGGGCTGGGGCGGAGACAGTCACATGTCAGGACGGTACCTCTGACATACAGGTGTGCTGCTGGGCTGGGGCGGAGACAGTCACATGTCAGGACGGTACCTCTGACATACAGGTGGACTGCGGGGCTGGGGCGGAGGCAGTCTCATGTCAGGACGGTACCTCTGACATACAGGTGTGCTGCTGGGCTGGGGCGGAGACAGTCACATGTCAGGACGGTACCTCTGACATACAGGTGTGCTGGGGCGGAGGCAGTCACATGTCAGGACGGTACCTCTGACATACAGGTGTGCTGCTGGGCTGGGGAAGAGGCAGTCTCATGTCAGGACGGTACCTCTAACATACAGGTGTGCTGCTCGGCTGGGGCGGAGGCAGTCACATGTCAGGACAGTACCTCTGACATACAGGTGTGCTGCTGGGCTGGGGAAGAGGCAGTCTCATGTCAGGACGGTACCTCTAACATACAGGTGTGCTGCTCGGCTGGGGCGGAGGCAGTCACATGTCAGGACAGTACCTCTGACATACAGGTGTGCTGCTGGGCTGGGGAAGAGGCAGTCTCATGTCAGGACGGTACCTCTGACATACAGGTGTGCTGCTGGGCTGGGGCGGAGACAGTCACATGTCAGGACGGTACCTCTGACATACAGGTGTGCTGCTGGGCTGGGGCGGAGACAGTCACATGTCAGGACGGTACCTCTGACATACAGGTGTGCTGCTGGGCTGGGGCGGAGACAGTCACATGTCAGGACGGTACCTCTGACATACAGGTGTGCTGCTGGGCGGGGGCAGAGGCAGTCACATGCCAGGATGGTACCTCTGACATACAGGTGTGCTGCTGGGCGGAGGCAGTCACATGTCAGGACGGTACCTCTGACATACAGGTGTGCTGCTGGGCTGGGGCGGAGGCAGTCACATGTCAGGACAGTACCTCTGACATACAGGTGTGCTGCTGGGCTGGGGCGAGGCAGTCACATGTCAGGACAGTACCTCTGACATACAGGTGTGCTGCTGGGCTGGGGCGGAGGCAGTCACATGTCAGGACAGTACCTCTGACATACAGGTGCGCTGCTGGGCTGGGACGGAGGCAGTCACATGTCAGGACGGTACCTCTGACATACAGGTGTGCTGCTGGGCGGAGGCAGTCACATGTCAGGACGGTACCTCTGACATACAGGTGGACTGCGGGGCTGGGGCGGAGGCAGTCTCATGTCAGGACAGTACCTCTGACATACAGGTGTGCTGCTGGGCTGGGGCGGAGGCAGTCTCATGTCAGGACAGTACCTCTGACATACAGGTGTGCTGCTGGGCTGGGGCAGAGGCAGTCTCATGTCAGGACAGTGCCTCTGACATACAGGTGGGCGGCTGGGCTGGGCGGATGGAGTCACATGTCAGGACAGTGCCTCTGACATACAGGTGTGCTGCTGGGCTGGGGCGGAGGCAGTCTCATGTCAGGACAGTGCCTCTGACATACAAGTGGGCTGCTGGGCTGGGGCAGAGGCAGTCTCATGTCAGGACAGTGCCTCTGACATACAGGTGGGCGGCTGGGCTGGGCGGATGGAGTCACATGTCAGGACAGTGCCTCTGACATACAGGTGTGCTGCTGGGCGGGGGCAGAGGCAGTCTCATGTCAGGACGGTACCTCTGACATACAGGTGTGCTGCTAGGCTGGGGCACAGGCAGTCACATGTCAGGACGGTACCTCTGACATACAGGGGTGCTGCTGGGGTGGAGGCAGTCACATGTCAGGACAGTACCTCTGACATACAGGTGTGCTGCTGGGCGGGGGCAGAGGCAGTCTCATGTCAGGACGGTACCTCTGACATACAGGTGTGCTGCTCGGCTGGGGCGGAGGCAGTCACATGTCAGGACAGTACCTCTGACATACCGGTGTGCTGCTGGGCTGGGGCAGAGGCAGTCTCATGTCAGGACGGTACCTCTGACATACAGGTGGGCTGCTGGGCTGGGGCAGAGGCAGTCTCATGTCAGGACGGTACCTCTGACATACAGGTGTGCTGCTGGGCTGGGGCGGAGGCAGTCTCATGTCAGGACGGTACCTCTGACATACAGGTGGGCTGCTGGGCTGGGGCGGAGGCAGTCACATGTCAGGACAGTACCTCTGACATACAGGTGTGCTGCTGGGCTGGGGCGGAGGCAGTCACATGTCAGGACGGTACCTCTGACATACAGGTGGGCGGCTGGGCTGGGGCGGAGACAGTCACATGTCAGGACGGTACCTCTGACATACAGGTGTGCTGCAGGCCTGGGGCGGAGGCAGTCACATGTCAGGACAGTACCTCTGACATACAGGTGTGCTGCTGGGCGGGGGCAGAGGCAGTCTCATGTCAGGACGGTACCTCTGACATACAGGTGTGCTGCTGGGCTGGGGCGGAGGCAGTCACATGCCAGGATGGTACCTCTGACATACAGGTGTGCTGCTGGGCGGAGGCAGTCACATGTCAGGACGGTACCTCTGACATACAGGTGTGCTGCTGGGCTGGGGCGGAGGCAGTCACATGTCAGGACAGTACCTCTGACATACAGGTGTGCTGCTGGGCTGGGGCGGAGGCAGTCACATGTCAGGACAGTACCTCTGACATACAGGTGTGCTGCTGGGCTGGGGCGGAGGCAGTCACATGTCAGGACAGTACCTCTGACATACAGGTGGGCTGCTGGGCTGGGGCGGAGGCAGTCACATGTCAGGACGGTACCTCTGACATACAGGTGCGCTGCTGGGCTGGGGCGGAGGCAGTCACATGTCAGGACGGTACCTCTGACATACAGGTGTGCTGCTGGGCGGAGGCAGTCACATGTCAGGACGGTACCTCTGACATACAGGTGGACTGCGGGGCTGGGGCGGAGGCAGTCACATGTCAGGACAGTACCTCTGACATACAGGTGTGCTGCTGGGCTGGGGCGGAGGCAGTCACATGTCAGGACAGTACCTCTGACATACAGGTGTGCTGCTGGGCTGGGGCGGAGGCAGTCTCATGTCAGGACGGTACCTCTGACATACAGGTGGGCTGCTGGGCTGGGGCAGAGGCAGTCTCATGTCAGGACAGTGCCTCTGACATACAGGTGGGCGGCTGGGCTGGGCGGATGGAGTCACATGTCAGGACAGTGCCTCTGACATACAGGTGTGCTGCTGGGCTGGGGCGGAGGCAGTCTCATGTCAGGACAGTGCCTCTGACATACAAGTGGGCTGCTGGGCTGGGGCAGAGGCAGTCTCATGTCAGGACAGTGCCTCTGACATACAGGTGGGCGGCTGGGCTGGGCGGATGGAGTCACATGTCAGGACAGTGCCTCTGACATACAGGTGTGCTGCTGGGCGGGGGCAGAGGCAGTCTCATGTCAGGACGGTACCTCTGACATACAGGTGTGCTGCTAGGCTGGGGCACAGGCAGTCACACGTCAGGACGGTACCTCTGACATACAGGTGTGCTGCTGGGCTGGGGTGGAGGCAGTCACATGTCAGGACAGTACCTCTGACATACAGGTGTGCTGCTGGGCGGGGGCAGAGGCAGTCTCATGTCAGGACGGTACCTCTGACATACAGGTGTGCTGCTCGGCTGGGGCGGAGGCAGTCACATGTCAGGACAGTACCTCTGACATACAGGTGTGCTGCTGGGCTGGGGCAGAGGCAGTCTCATGTCAGGACGGTACCTCTGACACACAGGTGGGCTGCTGGGCTGGGGCAGAGGCAGTCTCATGTCAGGACGGTACCTCTGACATACAGGTGTGCTGCTGGGCTGGGGCGGAGGCAGTCTCATGTCAGGACGGTACCTCTGACATACAGGTGGGCTGCTGGGCTGGGGCGGAGGCAGTCACATGTCAGGACAGTACCTCTGACATACAGGTGTGCTGCTAGGCTGGGGCGGAGGCAGTCACATGTCAGGACGGTACCTCTGACATACAGGTGTGCTGCTGGGCTGGGGCAGAGACAGTCACATGTCAGGACGGTACCTCTGACATACAGGTGTGCTGCTGGGCTGGGGCAGAGACAGTCTCATGTCAGGACGGTACCTCTGACATACAGGTGGGCTGCTGGGCTGGGGCGGAGGCAGTCACATGTCAGGACAGTGCCTTTGACATACAGGTGTGCTGCTGGGCTGGGGCGGAGGCAGTCTCATGTCAGGACCTCTGACACATAGGTGTGCTGCTGGGCTGGGGCAGAGACAGTCACATGTCAGGACGGTACCTCTGACATACAGGTGTGCTGCTGGGCTGGGGCAGAGACAGTCACATGTCAGGACTGTACCTCTGACATACAGTTGTGCTGCTGGGCTGGGGCAGAGACAGTCACATGTCAGGACGGTACCTCTGACATACAGGTGTGCTGCTGGGCTGAGGCAGAGGCAGTCACATGTCATGACGGTACCTCTGACATACAGGTGTGCTGCTGGGCTGGGGCAGAGACAGTCACATGTCAGGACGGTACCTCTGACATACAGGTGGGCTGCTGGGCTGGGGCGGAGGCAGTCACATGTCGGGACAGTACCTCTGACATACAGGTGAGCTTCTGGGCTGGGGCGGAGGCAGTCACATGTCAGGACAGTACCTCTGACATACAGGTGAGCTTCTGGGCTGGGGCGGAGGCAGTCACATGTCAGGACGGTACCTCTGACATACAGGTGTGCTGCTGGGCTGGGGCGGAGGCAGTCACATGTCAGGACGGTACCTCTGACATACAGGTGGGCTGCTGGGCTGGGGCGGTGGCAGTCACATGTCAGGACAGTACCTCTGATATACAGGTGTGCTGCTGGGCTGGGGCGGAGGCAGTCACATGTCAGAACAGTACCTCTGACATACAGGGGGGCTGCTGGGCTGGGGCGGAGGCAGTCACATGTCAGGACTGTACCTCTGACATACAGGTGTGCTGCTGGGCTGGGGCGGAGGCAGTCACATGTCTGAACAGTACCTCTGACATACAGGTGTGCTGGGGCGGAGGCAGTCACATGTCAGGACGGTACCTCTGACATACAGGAGGGCTGCTGGGCTGGGGCGGAGGCAGTCACATGTCTGAACAGTACCTCTGACATACAGGTGTGCTGGGGCGGAGGCAGTCACATGTCAGGACGGTACCTCTGACATACAGGTGGGCTGCTGGGCTGGGGCAGAGGCAGTCACATGTCAGGATAGTACCTCTGACATACAGGTGGGCTGCTGAGCTGGGGCGGAGGCAGTCACATGTCAGGACGGTACCTCTGACATACAGGTGCGCTGCTGGGCTGGGGCGGAGGCAGTCACATGTCAGGACGGTACCTCTGACATACAGGTGTGCTGCTGGGCTGGGGCGGAGGCAGTCTCATGTCAGGACGGTACCTCTGACATACAGGTGTGCTGCTGGGCTGGGGCAGAGGCAGTCACATATCAGGAAGGTACCTCTGACATATAGGTGTGCTGCTGGGCTGGGGCGGAGGCAGTCACATGTCAGGACGGTACCTCTGACATACAGGTGGGCTGCTGGGCTGGGGCGGAGGCAGTCACATGTCAGTACGGTACCTCTGACATACAGGTGTGCTGCTGGGCTGGGGCGGAGGCAGTCACATGTCAGGACAGTACCTTTGACATACAGGTGTGCTGCTGGGCTGGGGCGGAGGCAGTCACATGTCAGGACAGTACCTCTGACATACAGGTGTGCTGCTGGGCTGGGGCGGAGGCAGTCACATGTCAGGACGGTACCTCTGACATACAGGTGGGCTGCTGGGCTGGGGCAGAGGCAGTCACATGTCAGGACGGTACCTCTGACATACAGGTGGGCTGCTGGGCTGGGGCAGAGGCAGTCACATGTCAGGGTAGTGCCTCTGAAAGGCTGGTGTGTTTCAAGGCACAGAGGGAGTGAACACGTCCTTGGAATCTGCTTTCACAGCAGCAGCTTAGATCAGTTTGGGGACCCCTCCAAACCAGGGGTTTCATATGTCAGGCGAAACTCGTCACTTGGGGGTACAACTATACAGATATTTTGGTTAAAGATATATAAATCGACAATGAAGACTGGCCCAGCTGTCCATAAAACGGACTACAAACAACCAAAAACCCGCCCCCACACTGCCCCACCTGGCATTACCAGACCGCTCTAAAGGTTAGTCCGACCCTGTGTATGAGGACGAAGAGGGGTTGGTTTATCAGCTGTGCTTCATCAGGTGCATTAAACGACCAATAGGGCTGGGCAGACTACGTCACCGGTCCGTCTGGTGCCGCAGAAAGGCCGATCTATCACAGCCACTCACAGCTCAGCTGCCTCTACCGTTGCAAGATTTATGGGCTAGACCATAGTCAGTCACGTGTCGGCCTCTTTAAGGTTCATGGGCTAGACCATAGTCAGTCACGTGTCGGCCTCTTTAAGGTTCTTGGGCTAGACCATAGTCAGTCACGTGTTGGCCTCTTTAAGGTTCATGGGCTAGACCATAGTCAGTCACGTGTCGGCCTCTTTAAGGTTCATGGGCTAGACCATAGTCAGTCACGTGTCGGCCTCCTTACGGTTCATGGGCTAGACCATAGTCAGTCACGTGTTGGCCTCCTTAAGGCTCATGGGCTAGACCATAGTCAGTCACGTGTCGGCCTCTTTAAGGTTCATGGGCTAGACCATAGTCAGTCACGTGTCGGCCTCCTTAAGGTTCATGGGCTAGCTAGAACAGGGTCGGTCACGTCATC
This sequence comes from Lissotriton helveticus, assembly GCF_964261635.1. Classification (NCBI taxonomy): domain Eukaryota; kingdom Metazoa; phylum Chordata; class Amphibia; order Caudata; family Salamandridae; genus Lissotriton; species Lissotriton helveticus. The sequence continues at coordinate 483,914,519 of NC_136062.1, read as the reverse complement.
ACCCTCTTTAAGGTTCATGGGCTAGACCATAGTCAGTCACGTGTCGGCTTCCTTAAGGTTCATGGGCTAGCTAAAACAGTCAGTCACGTCATCAACCTCTTTAAGGTTCATGGGCTAGACCATAGTCAGTCACGTGTCGGCCTCCTTAAGGTTCATGGGCTAGACCATAGTCAGTCACGTGTTGGCCTCCTTAAGGCTCATGGGCTAGACCATAGTCAGTCACGTGTCGGCCTCTTTAAGGTTCATGGGCTAGACCATAGTCAGTCACATGTCGGCCTCTTTAAGGTTCATGGGCTAGACCATAGTCAGTCACGTGTCGGCCTCCTTAAGGTTCATGGGCTAGCTAAAACAGAGTAAGTCACGTCATCAACCTCTTTAAGGTTCATGGGCTAGACCATAGTCAGTCACGTGTCAGCCTCTTTAAGGTTCATGGGCTAGCTAGACCATAGTCAGTCACATGTCGGCCTCTTTAAGGTTCATGGGCTAGACCATATTCAGTCACGTGTCGGCCTCCTTAAGGCTCATGGGCTAGACCATAGTCAGTCACGTGTTGGCCTCCTTAAGGCTCATGGGCTAGACCATAATCAGTCACGTGTCGGCCTCTTTAAGGTTCATGGGCTAGACCATAGTCAGTCACGTGTCGGCCTCCTTAAGGTTCATGGGCTAGCTAGAACAGGGTCGGTCACGTCATCACCCTCTTTAAGGTTCATGGGCTAGACCATAGTCAGTCACGTGTCGGCCTCCTTAAGGTTCATGGGCTAGCTAAAACAGAGTCAGTCACGTCATCAACCTCTTTAAGGTTCATGGGCTAGACCATAGTCAGTCACGTGTCGGCCTCCTTAAGGTTCATGGGCTAGACCATAGTCAGTCACGTGTTGGCCTCCTTAAGGCTCATGGGCTAGACCATAGTCAGTCACGTGTCGGCCTCTTTAAGGTTCATGGGCTAGACCATAGTCAGTCACGTGTCGGCCTCTTTAAGGTTCATGGGCTAGACCATAGTCAGTCACGTGTCCGCCTCTTTAAGGTTCATGGGCTAGACCATAGTCAGTCACGTGTCGGCCTCTTTAAGGTTCATGGGCTAGACCATAGTCAGTCACGAGTCGGCCTCCTTAAGGTTCATGGGCTAGACCATAGTCAGTCACGTGTCGGCCTCCTTAAGGTTCATGGGCTAGACCATAGTCAGTCACGTGTCGGCCTCTTTAAGGTTCATGGGCTAGACCATAGTCAGTCACGTGTCGGCCTCTTTAAGGTTCATGGGCTAGACCATAGTCAGTCACGTGTCGGCCTCCTTAAGGTTCATGGGCTAGACCATAGTCAGTCACATGTTGGCCTCCTTAAGGCTCATGGGCTAGACCATAGTCAGTCACGTGTTGGCCTCCTTAAGGCTCATGGGCTAGACCATAGTCAGTCACGTGTCGGCCTCTTTAAGGTTCATGGGCTAGACCATAGTCAGTCACGTGTCGGCCTCCTTAAGGTTCATGGGCTAGCTAGAACAGGGTCGGTCACGTCATCACCCTCTTTAAGGTTCATGGGCTAGACCATAGTCAGTCACGTGTCGGCCTCCTTAAGGTTCATGGGCTAGCTAAAACAGAGTCAGTCACGTCATCAACCTCTTTAAGGTTCATGGGCTAGACCATAGTCAGTCACGTGTCGGCCTCCTTAAGGTTCATGGGCTAGACCATAGTCAGTCACGTGTCGGCCTCTTTAAGATTCATGGGCTAGACCATAGTCAGTTACGTGTCAGCCTCTTTAAGGTTCATGGGCTAGACCATAGTCAGTCACGTGTCGGCCTCCTTAAGTTTCATGGGCTAGACCATAGTCAGTCACGTGTCGGCCTCTTTAAGGTTCATGGGCTAGCTAGAACAGGGTCGGTCACGTCATCACCCTCTTTAAGGTTCATGGGCTAGACCATAGTCAGTCACGTGTCGGCCTCCTTAAGGTTCATGGGCTAGCTAGAACAGGGTCGGTCACGTCATCACCCTCTTTAAGGTTCATGGGCTAGACCATAGTCAGTCACGTGTCGGCCTCCTTAAGGTTCAGGGGCTAGCTAAAACAGAGTCAGTCACGTCATCAACCTCTTTAAGGTTCATGGGCTAGACCATAGTCAGTCACGTGTCGGCCTCCTAAAGGTTCATGGGCTAGACCATAGTCAGTCACGTGTTGGCCTCCTTAAGGCTCATGGGCTAGACCATAGTCAGTCACGTGTCGGCCTCTTTAAGGTTCATGGGCTAGACCATAGTCAGTCACGTGTCAGCCTCTTTAAGGTTCATGGGCTAGACCATAGTCAGTCACGTGTCGGCCTCCTTAAGGTTCATGGGCTAGACCATAGTCAGTCACGTGTCGGCCTCCTTAAGGTTCATGGGCTAGACCATAGTCAGTCACGGGTCGGCCTCTTTAAGGTTCATGGGCTAGACCATAGTCAGTCACGTGTCGGCCTCTTTAAGGTTCATGGGCTAGACCTTAGTCAGTCACGTGTCGGCCTCCTTAAGGTACATGGGTTAGACCATAGTCAGTCACGTGTCGGCCTCCTTAAGGTTCATGGGTTAGACCATAGTCAGTCACGTGTCGGCCTCCTTAAGGTTCATGGGCTAGACCATAGTCAGTCACCTGTCGGCCTCTTTAAGGTTCTTGGTCTAGACCATAGTCAGTCACGTGTCAGCTGCCTCTGCCGCTGAAAGGTTCAGGGGCTAGAACAGAATCAGTCATGTCTGCTGCCTGTGTAAGGTTCAGGGGCTAGAACAGAATCACTCACGTCTGCTGCCTGTGCAGGGTTCAGGGGCTAGAACAGAGTCACTCATGTCTGCTGCCTGTGCAAGGTTCAGGGGCTAGAACAGATTCACTCACGTCTGCTGCCTGTGCAGGGTTCAGGGGCTAGAACAGAGTCACTCATGTCTGCTGCCTGTGCAAGGTTCAGGGGCTAGAACAGATTCACTCACGTCTGCTGCCTGTGCAGGGTTCAGGGGCTAGAACAGAGTCACTCACGTCTGCTGCCTGTGCAAGGTTCAGGGGCTAGAACAGATTCACTCACGTCTGCTGCCTGTGCAAGTTTCAGGGGCTAGAACAGATTCACTCATGTCTGCTGCCTGTGCAAGGTTCATGGACTACAACAGTCAGCCACGTCATCAGCTTTTTAAAGATTCCTCGGCTAGAACATAGTCACATGTTAGCTGCATCTATCTTTGAAAGGTTCATGGGCTAGAACAGAGGACTGTCTTTTGTCTGCCTCTGAATGGACATCATCTCCCAGAACGCTCTGCAGTACAATCTGTCAGTCCTGAACCCACATACATCATCCCACCGTGAAAAAAGAGACTTGTCCCTGGTGAACATTACAGCAGTTCCAACACCTTATGGTATAGTGTGGGATACGGTTTCATATGATGTATTTGGCGCTACTGAACATTCGAAAATTCTTCATTTGTTTAAAATTTCTTTAAAAGATTTCGTTACCCCCAGTACACTCTCTGATGATTGGGACTTTGAAACTGTAAATACTTTGCTATCAGATTTAGAACAATCTGCTGGATTTTCTTACAGAGAATTGGATGAGAATACAACTGACTACGAAACCATGTTTTGTTACCAGCATTATGGTCATCAATTTTTGAATAGAGCAAGTGTACGACGCTCTGCTAACACTTACCATCAATGGGAACATCGCCCGACACCACCAAAGGGTAGTTCTGCCACATTCACACAGAAATTTGCATACTTTTCAGGGTTCAATACATCAGACACACATGTCCCTAGAGAGAAAAACCTAAAAGGTGCAGCTGCCCACTACTTGCTGGGCAGCTGGGAAGGAAAAACTGTGACATGGGCCCTCACTGGCCCTCTGGAGGAAAGACTGTGCAAAACGTTTGGAGCCCTCTAGGCTCTAGAAATACTGCGCACGTTGGAGCCATCTGGGCTCTGAGAAAGAACTGTGAGTATGGTAGCACTCTGGCTCCTTGAAGAAATCAATCCCCCCATTGTTGGAGCCACGGGCTCAGCACGGGCTCCTCTGGCCCTTTAACTCAATAATGTGCCCCAGGGAGCCATCTGGCTCTGCAACAACTGATTTGCCCCAGGGAGCCATCTAGGCTCTTAAATCAATAATGTGCCCCACGGAGCTACTTAAACAACTAGAAGTGCCCCCCCAAACTGGAGCCACGCATAGGCTCTTGAACATAGTCACTGGTGGGTCGGCCCACTACCATCTGGGGCCGCCCTAAAGGTACAATCCCACGGGCCCTAAATCAATCACCAACATTCATCTGCACTGAGTCCCCTCCCCTCTTACCGGGACTCCGTAGCGGCAGAAGGCAGGCTCTGGGGCAGTCGGGATTAGCACGACGCGGGGCTCTCTCCTCCATCACGGGAGCCCCGCGCTGCTATGGACGTCCTCAGGCGCCAATTCTCTTCTCTCCTCTCGGCGGCGGTGTATCGGCGCATCGGTCCAGACTTCTCCGGACACCGCGGGCTCCCTCAGCACAGGGGAGCCCCGCAACAGGCCGCAACACTCCTCCTCTGGTCACGGCGGGGGGCAGCCAGCATCTCCGGTCACAGCAATGGCTTCCCCCAGGCAGGGGGAAGCTGAAACAACGTCCTCCCGGCCCCACCCACAACCAGGCGGCGGGCCGGACACCTCCTTCCGGCGTTTCCCCCGGGCTGCGGCTGTGAGATTCCGGGGCACAGAGAGGGGTAGGCACCCTCGAAATACAAAGTAAATAGCGGGGTGAGTACCCGCTCTGGGGCACTTCAAAACTGGGTGGCCACCCGCTATAGAAATTATAAAAGGTAAATAAAGACGCAGAGTGGGCACCTGCGCACTCCAGGCACACAAAGGGTAGGAGCACTTCCCTCCTTGGGAAAACGACAGCGCTCTGCCCGAGGACGACAAGATAAAGCGCTCTCATGGCGCTTGGGGCACAACCAGCACCAGGCCCCTAAGGGATGACCCCTACAGCAACCAGGGCCCCAGCAACAAGGTCCGCTCAGGTGCAGAGGGCAGGAGGGTCCAAAAGAAGTCCTCCAGCACCCAGGCAAGGCAGAGGGGTCCCAGCACAAAAGTCCATCAGCAATCCAGGGGCTGGGCAGGGCCCAGGGAGGCAAGCCTTCCCCTGGGCCCCAGCAGCAGCATGCCCCTGGTAGATTATAGTCAGGAAAACAAGAACATTTTACAAGAGGTCACAGCCTCTTTTTATACACACAATTCCTTTGTCTAAAGGTGCAGGCAAGGGGCGAACCAGATACAACTGGTTCCTGAGCACTTTGTTTTTGCTCAGCCCCTCTCTATTCACAGGATGGGCCAGGAACATCAGACACACCACAGGAGGTGGAGCCAGGATTGTGGGGGGAAAGCCCAGCCCTATTCAGGTCCCAGGTGCACTCCTCCCCAGCCATCAACATGCAGATCTCCCATTCACCACCGGGGCAGACCCATCCTGACTCCAGGAGCCTGGCACACCAGCCAGCGCCAGCCAATCACAAGCCAGCACATTCACTGCACAGACAGGCCAACTTCTAGAAGTGGCACTTCCACACTAGACACATTTATGCCGCACACATCATCGCGCAGCATTTAATCACACGAGTCCGCACATACCAAACTCGCATCTGCACTCCCCATGCATCAGGAACTACCAGGGACACACACATTCCCCATGCATTCCTATGGGAGGGCAGGCCAATCTCACACACACACTCAGAGAGCACACGCACTTTACACTGCGCCACAGTGCTAAAGTGCGCAAAGACCAGAAACCATTATAATTAGGTAACACTAAAAGGCAAAACGTTCAGGCGTGAACCTGCCAGAAAGGCCAAGTCCAACACAGCCGAGAGGTTACCTTTTACTGTAGACGAGTCACCGTCTATGGAATGGTTAATCCATGGATATATCACACCTCCTATCACGACATTCCAGTTCGAGTACTGCCTGAAATCAATCAATCAATCAAAGCATTTGTATAGCGCACTACTCACCCGGAGGGTCTCAAGGCGCTGGGGGGGGGGGTGGGGGGGGGCGGTCCGCTACTGTTCGAACAGCCAGGTCTTGAGCTGCTTCCTGAAGGCGAGATGGTCTTGGGTCAGGCGAGGTGGGTCGGAAGGGAGTTCCAAGTCTTGGCGGCCAGGTAGGAGAAGGACCTTCCTCCTGTGGTGGCTCTTCGGATGCGGGGGACGGCGGCGAGGGCGTGGCTGGTCGATCGAAGCTGGCGTTTGGGAGCGTAGAAGTTGAGGCGGCTGTTGAGGTATCCTGGGCCTTGGTTGTGTAGGGCTTTGTGTGCGTGGGTGAGGAGCCGGAAGGTGATTCTCTTGTTGACCGGGAGCCAGTGCAGGTCTCTCAGGTGTCCGGAGATGTGGCTGCGGCGGGGGATGTCCAGGATGAGTCGTGCTGAGGTGTTCTGGATCCGCTGGAGTCTCTTCTGGAGTTTGGCGGTGGTTCCGGCGTAGAGGGAGTTGCCGTAGTCCAGACGGCTGGTGACGAGGGCCTGGGTGACCGTCTTCCTGGTCTCGGTGGGTATCCATCGGAAGATCTTACGTAGCATGCGCAGGATGTTGAAGCACAACGAGGAGACGGCGTTGACTTGTCTGGTCATGGAGAGGGAGGAGTCCAGGATGAAGCCCAGGTTGCGTGCGTGGTCTGTTGGTTTGGGTGCGCTGCCCTGGGCGGGGGGCCACCAGGAGTCGTCCCAGGCGGAGGGTGAGGATCCCAGGATGAGGACTTCAGTCTTGTCCGAGTTCAGTTTCAGGCGGCTGTTCGACATCCATTTGGCTACGTCTGTCATCCCTTCGTGCAGGTTGGCTCTGGCGGTGGCGGGGTCGTTGGTGAGGGAGAGGATCAGCTGGGTGTCGTCGGCGTAGGAGATGATGTTGAGGTTGTGCTGGCGTGCGATGGCTGCGAGGGGGCTCATGTAGATGTTGAACAGCGTGGGGCTGAGCGACGATCCTTGTGGTACGCCGCAGATGACTTCGGTGGCCTCCGATCTGAACGGGGGGAGGCGGACTCTCTGTGTCCTTCCGGCGAGGAAGGAGATGATCCACTCCAGTGCCTTCTCCTGGATTCCGACGTTACTGAGGCGCTGTACTAGGGTACGGTGGCAGACAGTGTCGAAGGCTGCGGAGAGGTCCAGGAGGATGAGGGACGCTGTTTCTCCGTTGTCGAGCAGGGCTCGGATGTCATCGGTAGCTGCGATAAGGGCGGTCTCGGTGCTGTGGTTGGCCCGGAAGCCAGACTGCGAGAGGTCGAGGGAACCGTTCGTCTCGAGGAAGGCGGCCAGTTGCTTGTTGACGGTCTTCTCGATGACTTTTGCCGGGAACGGGAGCAGCGAGATGGGGCGGTAGTTCTTGAGGTCGGTGGGGTCGGCTGATGGTTTCTTAAGTAGAGCGCTGAGTTCGGCGTGCTTCCAGATCTCCGGGAAGGTGGCGATGTTGAAGGAGGTGTTGATGATGTCCCGCAGGTGGGGCGCGATGACGGCGTCGGCCTTGTTGAAGACGTGGTGAGGGCAGGGGTCTGTCGGAGATCCGGAGTGGATGGAGTTCATCGTGCGGATGGTGTCTTCGGTGCTGATCGGGGTCCAGGCTCGGAGGGTGGTGGTGGGGGGGTGGTGGTTCGCTCGTGGCGTGCGTCGGTTGGGTGCTGAAGCTGTTGTGTATGTCCGCGATCTTGTTGTGGAAGTAGGAGGCGAGGGAGTTGCAGAGGTCTTGCGAAGGGGTGGTGTCGTTGTTTCCGGCGTTGGGGTTGGAGAGCTCTTTCACGATGTTGAAGAGTTCCTTGCTGTTGTGTGCCTTGTTGTCCAGTCGTTCCTTGAATGTGGTTTTCTTGGTGGCGTGGATCAGTTGGTGGTGTTTTCGGGTGGCGAGCTTGAGGGCAGTCATGTTGTCCGGTGTTGGGTCTCTGCGCCAGGTTTTCTCGAGTGCTCTGCAGTTCTTTTTGGAGTTCTTGAGTTTGTCGTTAAACCAAGGGGCTTTCTTGCTGCCGGGTCTGCTCGGCGGGGTCTTCAGAGGGGCGAGGTCGTCTGCGCAGTCGCTGATCCATTTCGTGAGGTTGGTGGCCGCTTGGCTGGGGTTCGTTGTGCTGGTGGGAGGGTTCTTGCTCAGGGAGGTAGCGAGCTGGTCTGCAGTGATCTTTTTCCAGCTTCTGCGGGGAATCTGTTGCTGGTGATGGTGGAGCGTGGTCCTTCTGAAGCTGAAGTGGACGCAGTTGTGGTCCGTCCAGTGGAGTCCCGTGGCGTGGCTGAAGGCGATGTCCTTGCTGGAGGAGAAGACCGGGTCGAGCGTGTGTCCGGCGTAATGGGTGGGGGTGTCTACCAGTTGCTTGAGTCCGAGGTTGGTGAGGTTGTCCAGCAGGGTGGTGGTGTTGCGGTCGTTGTTGTTCCCCAGGTGGAAGTTGAGGTCCCCGAGGAGGATGTAGTCGGCGGAGGGGAGGGCGTGTGGGCTGATGAAGTCGGCGATGTCTTCGCTGAATTGTGTGCGTGGTCCCGGGGGTCTGTAGATGAGGGTGCCTCTGAGGGTGGTCTTGGGGTTGACGTGGATCTGGAAGTGCAGGTGCTCGGCGGGTGCGAGGGTGTCGTCGGTGTTGGTCGTCATGCGGATGGTGTTCCTGTGGATGATGGCGATGCCTCCTCCTGTCTGGTTGATGCGGTCCCTCCGGATGATCTTGTAGCCGTCCGGGATGGCGATGTCGGGCGCTGAGGAGGCGTTCATCCAGGTTTCCGTGAGGAAGGCGATGTCTGGGGTTGTGGTGTCGATCAGGTTCCAGAGCTCGACGGCGTGTCTGTGGACGGAGCGGGTGTTGAGCAGGATGCACTTCAGGTGGGTGCTGCTGGTGCTCGGTTTGGTGGGTGCTGGTGCCGTGCAGGTCCGGTTGCAGGTGAACTTGCAGGCGTGGCAGCGGAAGGGTCCGTGGGTGCGTCTCGGTGTGGCTCGGTAGCAGCCCGGGGTTCGGCCGGTGTTGAGTGCGTTGAGGACGGTGGCGTCGTAGGTTCGTCGGGTCGGCTTCCGTCGGTGGGGGCCAGGGGTCCTGGCACTGGGCGCGGGCCAGGCGCGGACGGGCGCAGCCGGGCTTACCTTTGGCGCACCTTCGGCGCTCCTTCGGTGCTCCCGCTGCGCGCGTCCGCTGCGCGGTCGCTCTGTGGGCGTCATAAATCAGGAGCCGGGAGGGCGGGTCAGCTGGGTGGCGGGAGCGGGGTGGCCAATGGGGTGAAGGTGGGCGGGGCCGCAGGGGGCAGCGGCGGGAAAAACGGCACAGGCGGGCGGCTCAGCGGTGGCTGTGTCGCTCGGGGCAGCGGCAGCAGGAGGCGTCAGGAGGCGTCGGGAGCAGGAGGGGTGACCCGGACTAATTAAAGGCACAGTGGTCACGCCAGAACACGTACTGCAGACCCCTTATATCAGGAGCCGGGAGGGCGGGTCTGCTGGGTGGCGGGAGCGGGGTGGCCAATGGGGTGAAGGTGGGCGGGGCCGCAGGGGGCAGCGGTGGGAAAAACGGCGGGAAAAACGGCACAGGCGGGCGGCTCAGCGGCGGCTGGGTCGCTTGGGGCAGCAGCAGCAGGAGGCGTCAGGAGGTGTCGGGAGCAGGAGGGGTGACCCGGCCTAATTAAAGGCACAGTGGTCACTATACCACTATATATTAAACAGTAGGCAGATATGAAGCATTGGGCGAAGGGTACATGCAAGAAACCTGGGGGTTACCATACCCATATAGATGCAGGAACAAGGACAATGAGGTTTTCTTCAGTGGTACAAACTGTAAAACGTCCTTGAGTGGGTTTTTAGTGGTAAGGAAGTGTTGCTCCACACAGCGTGTAATGCGTCAATAGCGAATCTGTCATGCTACCTGAAAGGTTCCCCAGCTGCTGTAATTCATCCAGTTTTTGAGTTACTTTCCAATGGGAGTTACTTGATGCTGAATGACCAAGGCTGCTGTGGTATGACGCCCGGCATTGCTTATCTAGTGACCGTAAACTCCAGGGCTATCTGTGGTAAGCAAGTATTGTTTCCCCCAGTTCGCACAGTTAGGGAGGCACGACTGTGGCCTTCATTGAATGTTTCTAACATAGGGTTTAATTCTCTGAGCAGACTGAAAGCCATGCCGTTTCAGCAAAATGTGGCCTAAACTTCAGCTTGAGAGATCTTTGATCTCCAAGTGGCAGAGATACAGCCTTTGGTCGGTACGAACTTCCCGCTTCATTGCAGAGAAATGGTCATCATATCTTTAACATGTTTGATACGCGGGGGATAGTACACTTATTTAAAAGCATTGGATCAGGTCTGTTAAACACCTTCCAAACCATTTTCGGAATGATTCCATCATTCATACACTCCCGTTATTGGAGGGCTTCCTTTGGTCCTGCTTTCAGTAGCGGGCATCTTGTTTTTTAATCTATTGCTTCGCAATGGATGTCAGCATCGCTCAAGTCATGGAGAGTACACTGCTGGGACGAGGTTGTCGTGAGCGATTGGTGTTCTTAATGGGGTTACTTCGGCTTCAAGAGCTGAGTGGGCATTGGTTCCTGTCTTTCAGACCGACCTGGCTTGACTGCATCCTGCCAGTATTCCGCTGCCTCTTTTGCAGATCCGGAAGCGTGTTCGACCTCTGCCTGACACTTCCATCGGTTGCACCGCTGGAAATAGACATGCTCCTCCTTTACGGGCCCATGTGCACAGTTGTCCACAGTGTATTCCCATGTTGATGATGGCGTTGCTAGAGCCTCCACGGGACGCTTCAGCTCCTGTTGAAACGGAGATCGGCTCCACCATGGATGTGCAGGCATCAGTCTCAGGCACACAGGATTCTAATTCTTCCCTGACGGCTGCCGTGGGAACAAGTGATGACCACCTCTGCTCACCTGATATCATACTGGAGGTGCTAGAAGGATTGCCTCCTGCGGATACCATGTTCAGTGAAGTTGAGTCTACAGCGCAGGATTCATAAACAATCTGGCCTCTCCTGGGAACTGTTTGGACAATTTTTAAACATGTACCAAATTGAATGTCGTACTGACTTTGTTTTTTCTTGTCTGCTCTATCTGAACATAGCGGCTTTCAGGGTGCTCAGAAAAACAATTGCAATATATTCAAATATATGGAGGACCTTTTATGAATGCTTTTTTAGGGAAGAATTCTTTCACTATAGACCTAGCCTTTCTGTTCATTTTTTTGTGTTTTTAAATATGCTTTTATGATAGATACTTTTTTAGCTTTTACTCTGTCATTACCAAGCTGACCTTGTTTACCCTTTGATGAGGAGTGGGTGTCATGTCCTTTAGGACAGTCCCCTCATATACATACCGATTACATACATTTTGTCCCATCCACGCGACATACCGGTTTTACACAGGTGACCTTTTCCCTAGTAGCTTACTTCTGTCCCTCCAACATCAGGCTCTCGGTACCATATCTTAATCCCTGTACCTGACGTACACAAGCGTGTCCCCAGGGATTTATTCTGTATAAGGGTCACCACTTTTTTCATCCATGCCAACAGCCAACTGTGCATGATCATGTTTGTTTAGAAAAGGATTAGCAGAGGATTAGTCAATGTTTTCAAAACATATCGATTTTAGAAGAAACCCTGCAGTGACCACTTTTGTATAAAAGACCCCCACTCTCCCTTACAGAGGAGAGGAGAATTCCTTCCAGGCTGGACCGAGACTCTGCAGGCTGATCCATCGACAGGCAGAGACCTGACGTCCCTTGTGGGGCGCCATCCTTGACGCAGAGACGGGGTCCTTCATTCAGAACCCTCAGATGAGGGGTTAGCACTTCCCCGGGGGATTCTTGGCTCCATTAGGATCTATCTTGATATTTACATACACAAGCTTCACCCACATACCTAGGGCTAGGTACATTTAGGTAGGATACGCATCGTAGGAGTACGCCAATGCTATTGTTTTATATAATCTGCTTTTATTCATCTTATTAGCACAATGGTAGAAATGTATCTGCTACGTACAATATTGGTACTAGTGATTACATTTGTCTGCTCTTGTCTTTTGATTGTCGCAGATAATATGATTCATACTAGACTGACGCTTGACCAATAAATAATTATTGAAACCGTTCTAATCGACATTCTATGTGTACTATGGGAAAGTAAGCACGAGTGACTGAGCGAAAGATACCGTATTGTTTTCCACGATCCCTGAGGAATCAGGGTTGTCATGTTCAGTGGTTGCCAGAAACTACCCACCCCGCTGTAGAATACAGGAGGGTGATAGTGCACTGTAGAACCAGCTGGTCTAATGGCTGACTCATCCTCTGGGTGTGTCCAGGGTCTGTCTGCACACCAAGCCCTCAGTTTAGGTCATACAAAACGTGCAGGTCCAGGGGAGGGGTAAAGAACTACACGACACATCAAGACCACAGCAGTCAGGCCACGTCGGCTACCTCTGCAAAGTTCAAGGGCTAGAATAGAGTAATTCACGTTTCAGCAGCTGCTGACACTGAAAGGTTAATGGACTAAACAGAGTCAGTCACATGTCAGCAGGTGACACTGAAAGGTTCATGAGCTAGAACAGGGTCAGTCACATGTCAGCAGCTGCTGACACTGAAAGGTTCATGGGCTAGAACAGAGTCAGTCACATGTCAGCAGCTGACACTGAAAGGTTCATGAGCTAGAACAGGGTCAGTCACATGTCAGCAGCTGCTGACACTGAAAGGTTCATGGGCTAGAACAGAGTCAGTCACATGTCAGCAGCTGACACTGAAAGGTTTGTGGGCTAGAACAGAGTCAGTCACATGTCAGCAGCTGCTGACACTGAAAGGTTCATGGGCTAGAACAGAGTCAGTCACATGTCAGCAGCTGACACTGAAAGGTTTGTGGGCTAGAACAGAGTCAGTCACATGTCAGCTGCTGACACTGAAAGGTTCATGGGCTAGAACAGTCAGTCACATGTCAGCAGCTGACACTGAAAGGTTCATGAGCTAGAACAGGGTCAGTCACATGTCAGCAGCTGCTGACACTGAAAGGTTCATGGGCTAGAACAGAGTCAGTCACATGTCAGCAGCTGACACTGAAAGGTTTGTGGGCTAGAACAGAGTCAGTCACATGTCAGCAGCTGCTGACACTGAAAGGTTCATGGGCTAGAACAGAGTCAGTCACATGTCAGCAGCTGACACTGAAAGGTTTGTGGGCTAGAACAGAGTCAGTCACATGTCAGCAGCTGCTGACACTGAAAGGTTCATGGGCTAGAACAGAGTCAGTCACATGTCAGCAGCTGACACTGAAAGGTTCATGAGCTAGAACAGGGTCAGTCACATGTCAGCAGCTGACACTGAAAGGTTCATGGGCTAGAACAGAGTCAGTCACATGTCAGCTGCTGACACTGAAAGGTTCATGAGCTAGAACAGAGTCAGTCACATGTCAGCAGCTGACACTGAAAGGTTCATGAGCTAGAACAGGGTCAGTCACATGTCAGCAGCTGACACTGAAAGGTTCATGGGCTAGAACAGAGTCAGTCACATGTCAGCAGCTGACACTGAAAGGTTCATGAGCTAGAACAGAGTCAGTCACATGTCAGCTGCTGACACTGAAAGGTTCATGAGCTAGAACAGGGTCAGTCACATGTCAGCAGCTGACACTGAAAGGTTTGTGGGCTAGAACAGAGTCAGTCACATGTCAGCAGCTCCTGACACTGAAAGGTTCATGGGCTAGAAAAGAGTCGGTCACATGTCAGCACCCACTGTAAAGGTAAAGGGATAGAATAAGGGCACTCATACGGCAGAAGCCTTTGCCACCGAAAGGCTCGTGTGTTAGAATATAGTCAGTCACGTTAGCAGACTCTGCAAGCTTCATTAGCTAACTTGAACACAGTTTGAATCCATAACTTCGATTTCTCTATCCTAATCCACCACTAATCCGTTTTGGGTTCCGGAATAGCATGCTACTCGCCGAAAAGCATTTAATTTCCTCATCAGGCTTAGAAAACACTATAAAAATACAATGACATCATTCCTGGTACCCATGCAACCAATACATTTGTAAGATTGAGCAAAAGTTCCTTAACATACCCAGCAGGTCAATGTATGTGTAGTTCCCAGCATGCAACAGCGCCTGTGGGGTCCCGATTCCCAGCATCACGGACAGTCCGTAGGGCGGTTCCAGGAACTCAATCTCCCAGTAGTGCTCTCCCTGGGTGAAACCTGAGGGGGGGATGAAGAGGGAAAGAGAAGGCGAGAGGGACGGATTAGTACAAACCATAAGATTGTGGCCCTTTGGAAAACCATCAACTGAAAGACACAGAAAAGATAACATTACTTTATAGGGTCTTGGGTGGCCCTTGTTCTGCCCTCTCTCCTCACAACGGATTTATGACATTACAACACATGCATTTACATCGCATGCCTGTACAACGTAAGTATTACAACGCAGTCCATTACAACGCATAGTGCTATGGGGTGCTGGATAGTGAATAGTTTAATTTACTATTCCAACTCCAGTCCCCGTGGACACTAGGGAAGGTTATTGGATAGTAAATTAACCTATTCCCTATCCTAGAGCGCCCCCCAGAGCAATGTGTTGTAATCGTTTGCGTTGTAATGGTTGCGTTGTAAAGGCTCTGCGATGTAAAAGTTGCGTTGTAAGTGTTGTTCACCCCTCACAACAGCTAGGATACTCGGCCACCCAACGCCAGTTCAGAAACTACTTGTTAAAGCTGTTCAAATCTAAGACCATCTGTAGGAAAGTAGGATCTGCTTTCATGGTTACCCCCACTTTTTTACAAAACACACAAAGAGGGGGGACGGGGAGCCAAAAGAGAAACAGATCCAGTTTCCGTGCTCCCAAGGCTAATGTAATAATCACTCAGGGGTAATTGTTCCTTAAGAACAGACAAGACGAGCTGGCATATTTTGGTCGCCGGGAGAGACTGTGACTGGAAAGGACTATGATGCCTCTCCTGGAATGCAAGAAAAGCAAAACAAGGCCACTACTGAACCTATTATTAAACGTCTTGAAAAAAAAGAGCCTTTATGAATGAAACATATCGGTCCGTGTTTTACTAACGTCACTAGTTGTTTATTTATTTATTTAGCACTAGTTATGCATTTTATTTTTGATACTTTTTTGAACACTTTGAGCATGTACAAACATTTACAAAAATCAAAAAAACACTATGAATTTACATATTTACACTTATATATACATAACACATCCTACCTAAATCATTCATACTCCTCTCACACCTATATACACAAAAAACAATGTGGACTCCTGTCAAAAGATATCTACAAATTTCTAAACCAAATAGAACAAATTGAACCAATTTTGCAGCTATTTAAATTCAATGCAAAGGAAATTAACTTCACTATTTCTCAAATTGGATTCTAATGGTATTCAATAAAGTTTGACAAAAGAGTCCTGTCCAACTTAAGTCAAGTAAGGTCGACGCGTTTCAAACTCCTGTATTTATGGAGTTCTCATCAGGACCAATAAGTTCTCTCTCTCTCTCTTCTCCTGGAACGCAGCGTATTACCTGTCCTCCGCGGTAGAATGCCGGTCCCTCCCCAACCTTCGCTGTGAGTGAGTCTCACGCAGTCTCTCCTAGAGACCAAAATAGGCCAGCTCTTCTTGTCTTTTCTTTAGGAACAGTTACCCCTGAGCGATTATTAAGTTAGCATTGGGAGTCGATTTTCCAGGCTTTGTAAGCGTGGTATGACATTTTAATACATATAATAGACATCAGTCATTACGAGATGTCTAACTATATAACAGCTGCGCTGAACCCTGTCATGTTTGGGATCAAACATGTTGGAATCTTACCTCAACACTGATTCCTGTGTTGGGGGTATGATCCCGTGTGCTGCAGGGCCCCTTGGAGGAGTCCCCTGTTCTCCAGGTACTAGTCATTTAGGGCCTGCCGGCAAGCTAGTGCTGCTGCCGACGACAGACATGATTCTGCCCTCCTGCTGCTGAGCCGAGCTCGAGGAGGGCAAGGTAGAACAATAGGTTTCCTGTCACAGAGAGGTGTGACCACCTCCCAGACAGGACTTAGTGTATTGGGCTGGGTCGTGGGTGCTTTTCAGCGCCACCAGACTGCCTTGAAGGGCACATTTGGAGCCCTCCTTGCATACTCCTGTTTGAGCCTGTTCAGGAACCCTTTGTTCCAGTTCTGGTGCAAACCTGGACAAACAATAAGGGAGCATCCTCCCCTCTGGCCAGCCCCTCCTGTGGGGGGACCCTTGAGTCGTTCCAACCCTCTTCCTGGGGTATTTAAGGGCTCCCCTGTGGGTGGGTCCTTAGATTCGTCGTGGAACAAGAATGACCTCTCAAACCAAGACAGTCTTTAACCGCCTGGACACTTGGACTTTGCTGGACTTTGACTGGAACTGATACTGCTTCAAGGAAGACTCCTGCTGCTCCTGTTCTCGCTGTTCTGCAAGTCTTCTGCCTTGTCTGTGTCTGTGCTTCTCTCAGG
This sequence comes from Lissotriton helveticus, assembly GCF_964261635.1. NCBI lineage: Eukaryota > Metazoa > Chordata > Amphibia > Caudata > Salamandridae > Lissotriton > Lissotriton helveticus. Next base: position 483,898,122 of record NC_136062.1, on the reverse strand, counting down.
TTCCCCAGATGACCTGTGGGTATCAAGGATATCCGAAGGAATTTCCTTTGGACTGAAGGAGTCACTCCCTGCATCTGCAGGCACCGCAATGAAGATGACCGGTCTGCTCCTCCTGTCATCCTATTGACTTTCTGAGGTACAGGGACATAGGTGGTGGTTCTGCAGCTCTCCAGAGGCCTGACCTGTCTTCCCTGCAATTTGGAGGACAGTATCCCTCGTCAGCTGCGCTGGGACTAAACCCCTGTGCACCGCATCAACTTACCATTGCCAAGGATTCTTGCCTCTGCACTCCAGAGATCTTCGGGCTTCAAGGAGCTTCAGCCTCCAACACCTCATCCCTCAAAGATCAGCATCCTCACTGCATCCCTTGCACCGTGAGCCTCATTCTTTGGTGAGCTGCCAGAGGTCCTCTTGCGACTACTGTGTCTTCAGCCTATGGGTCCTCTCAAGGGTCTTCTCCTGCTGTGGTGGGCTACCATGCTTGCTCCGGGCCTGCTCTGACTCTCCTGCTCTTGGTGAATCCCTTGAACCTTGCTGGTCCCAACGATTGCATCTTGTCTTCTTCCATGCCAGTTGCAGTTACCAAGGCTTGTTGGTGCTCCCGCCAGATACCGACCACCGAGACACTGACATCCGACGTTGGACAGCTTGTGAATGGCTCCTATTCTTCTTCAGCCTCCCACAGCTTTCCCACAGCGGCAGCACCACGGTCCTCGTCAACTCTCCTGAGCTCCCTTCCAAGGGTGGGCATTGTGCTTACGTGCCTCCTGGTCACCTCCGAGTGGCACCCTCTGCTTGCAGGTTCTCCTCTTCAAGAAGCCATGCTTGGATTCCACCGGACATCTTCACGAACGTCTCCAGAGGCCTTTTCTCCAAAGTCTTCCATTGTCATATACGGTAGGTTCCGACGTCACCTCACCCCTGTCACCTCACCCCTGTGCACCTTGCATCCACAGATGGGGTGGCTCTCCAACCATCCGTCCTCCAAAGGGTTTCTTCAAGGTCCACTGGGAAGGGTCCTTCTTCTTTAAAACTGCATCAGCGACTTCTCCATTGACTTTCATTGGGCACGCAGCTGTATTTCCACTCTGCACGCACCCTTCTCGGGGTTCTGGGGTACTTATCTTGGGTGGTCCCTTGTTCTCCCAGCTTCTCTGAGTCTTCTGGTTCTTCCTTGCAGTTCGCATTCCACTTTCTTAGTATATGGTTTGGTCTTACCTGGAGACCAGTGTATATTTGTGCTACTTACTTGATTTCTTTTGAGTATTTTCATATATATTGTTGATATCTCCGGGCAGGAGATATACTAATGAGTTTGTGATTGTGGTGTGCAATAAATATACTGCTTTTTATAAACACTGTGTGGTTCTTTTTCAGTTAATCTGAACTGTTGATTAAATGTGGTAAAACACGATGCTTTACACTCTTTCACGATAAGCCTGGAGGCTGCTCCCCACAGTTACCGCTTTGAGAGCTTTCTATGGTCATCAAAGACCACTAAAATCACAATAAGTGTTGCCTGGATTAGTGCAAGGTGCATCACTCCTGTGAGAGGAAACATCCATCACAACGCAACTTTTACGACGCACTACCATTACAACGCAGGATTTACAACACAAGGCATTACAACGACTTGCGCTGGGGGGGCGCTCTAGCATAGGGAATAGTTTAATTTACTATCCAAAACCTTCCCTACTATCCACGGGGACTGGAGTTGGAATAGAAAATTAAACTATTCCACTATCCAGCACCCCCCAACGCAAGTCGGTGTAACGACTTGCGTTGTAAAGCCTGCGTTGTAAAGGCATGCGTTGTAAAAGCATGCGTTGTGATGACATACATCCTCTGTGAGTGTGCACCTTATATTGAGCCAGCCTCCTACACCATCCCTGCTGGCAGCACACCTAGGGGCCTATTCATTAGCTGGTTTGCTTCGTTCTTGCACCACACAATGTGGTGCAAGAGCGACGCAAACCGTATATGTGTGTAATGAAGCTACGCAAGTGTGGCCCTGAGTGGCTCCATAATTCTGGAGTACGTCAGTGCAGCGCAAATCGCTGCGTTGCCTTACCCCGCCCTTGGGAAGGCGTTCCATGGGCGTTGCGGTGTGGGTGTTCCCATGCATCTCCCATGGTTTCTGACACACTCCCAGATTTACGAGAACTGGTAGACCTGGGAATGTGCCGAAAAGAAACGCCTTCTCAGGTGAGGCATAACGAGGAGAAATATCTTTGTAAATGTGTTTGTATTTTATATAGCGCCTTCTACCCAGAGGTCTCGTAGCGCTGTATTCATACCGCTGTGGAACCCATCCTGGCTTTCCTGTGAAATGTCCACTCCTGGGCACCCTCAAGGTGAGGCCAGGCATCCTTAGCGTTGTGGGGGCCGTTGTGGAGCTTAAGCAAGCTATTGCCCAGAGTTGCAGAGTGGGACCCATGATTAGAATAGGCACCGAGGCGAGAATTATCAGGTCCGAGGAAATTGAGCCCAAGACCTGCAGAGGCGGGAATTGAACCCTGGTCCCGGGCTAGACCTCTGCATCAGGGTCTGCCGCTCTAACCATCCAGCCACACTTCTCCACATTACTCCTCGTTACTTACTCTTTCAATATCTGCTGCTTTCTGCACAAAAACAGTCCTGTTTGCACCGCCGGCGCACTTACAGGGTGCCTGTGTTGGCGTTAGGCTGCCAAAAGGGCGCCAGCTAAGGGAAATAGGCCCCCCCAGTTCTTTCATCAGGTCCACTAATCCGTAGCAGGTCGGTGTCTAGACTTAGAGGTGGGTGAGCCAACATATCTACAGGGAGAGCCGAGCCAGAGCGGAGCCAAAGGTCTGGCTCGGATCTTAACCCCTCCCATGCTGATGTCGAGCTGAGCTCATCATGGCCATTAGAACGCTCACACGCGGGGATAATTCCCCTGCTGTGCTGAGCGTTCTAAGGAAACGGGCGTGGCCGTGACGAGCTTAGCTCGTCATGAGCACACGAGCACCGTGGCTCATGACGAGCTGAGCTCGTCATCAGCACCGGGGCGCTGTGCGTGGCCCCGCCCCCCAGCACAGCGGGGGAATAACCCCCGCAGCCAAAGGGTTAAAGCCCATGCACGAGCCGAGCCCTGAAAAGGTTTGCTTTGCAGATCACACAACAAACATTAAGTAAAATCTGATAAAGCTGCTTCAGAATTCAAAAAATTATATTCCTGAACTTGTGAAGCTTTGACATAAATAAACAATGTTATAGAATTGCAGTGAGAAGACCTTCTTAAAAAATAGTTTTAAAATTTTAACCATTAGTGCCCTATAAGGCAAGATAATTATTATGTAAACACTGTATGTAACCCACAGTCTTATAGAGCAACACGAGAGTCTAATAAATCAAGCATAAATGGGGTTTGAACAACTGGTAGTCTGAACTCATAGCTGAAATGGCTTTCATACCCGATTGTGAGAAGCTGGCCTGGTATATGATGTCCACTAACGTAAGTGGGCACCTTGCACCAGTCCAGACAACCGTTTATGTGATTTTAGTGGTCTTAGACAACTGTAGAAAGCTCTCTAAGTGGTAGCTGTGGAGAGCAGCCTTCAGGCTTAGTCCAGAAGGCGTGCAAAGCATCTTGTTTTTGCCAGAATGCAATCTTATATTATAGATTAAATTTAAAATTAACCACACAAGGTTTTTATAAAAATATGTATTTATTATATAATACTCTCTAGTACGTTACAGTATCTCCACATGGAGATATACACAAAGCACACATTACTATAGCAAAATAATCACAGTAAATAGCACTAATACACAGTGGGCTCCGGGGGGGGGGAGGGGGCAAACTAAATACTAAAAAAGTGGTATAAGAACCATGACTCGAGTCAGGACAATATTGAGAGGACGTAGAATTGCTGAGACCCCAAGGAACCACCCAAGTTGAGCAGACACAACCCCACGGAGAGCATGTGCAGTGTGTGAACACTACCACGTGCTCCGTACAAGTCTATGTGCAAGGCGTGGTTGGATTTTTAAAGATTAAGGACCCTTCCCAGTAGACCCTGAAGAAACCCAGTGGAAGACAGAAGGTTGGAGAGCCACCCCACCCGTAGATACTGTGGTACCAAAGTTACCTATCCCAGGGAAGCCGGGTGCATAGATGTGGAGTGGCGTCGGAAACCGCTGTCGAACTCAATGGAGGACTTCAGGGAAGGGCTGATGCTGGAAGAGGAGAAAGTGTCTGTGGGAATCCAACTGTGGATTCTTGTTGAAGAGTACCTAGAAGCAGAGGGGACAGAGTCTGGGTCAGTTGAGAGTGACCAGGGGCTCGGTAGACGAATGTCCACCGATGTCGGGTGCGTCAGGATAGATGTCGATGACCTTGACTCTGCAGCAGCAGGGAGCAGGCGATGCGGAGGATGACCAGGAGCCGGATAAGAGCTGTCCCAGGAAGGATGTTGACTGCTGAGGGGTCGGTGTCAGGCGGGAGCTCCAACAAGCCTTGGCAAAAGCAACCCACGCAGGAGGTCAAGAAGTAACAGTAATAGGACCAGCAAGGTCCAGGAGACTCACCAGAAGTAGAGGGGTCAGGACAGGCCCAGAGCAATCAGGGGAGCCCAAAGAAGTCATAGTTGACCCTCCACAGGACCCACAAGATGAAGGCACTGGAGTCACAGGAGGACCTCCTTCAGCATTACCAAACAACGCGGAGCAAACGGTGCGATGTGGGTGAAGATCTTTAAAGAAGAAGTTGCCAGATGTTGGGGCTACTTGGAGCCCAATGCACTTGCTGCAGAATTGACAACAAGCATTTGCACTTGCAAAAGTACGCAGTTCACATGGGGTTTGGGTATTGTAGCCCCCACAAGGGATTCTGGCCTCAAACTGGGTGAGAGGACAGCTCGGGCCTCAAGGGCCGTAGAAACCCACCTCCTGTGTTGTTGAACCCTTCGACGTCCATAGGAGGTCGGAATCAGCCGACCGGTAAGCAGTGTTGCGGTGCCTGCGAATGCAGGGGAGTGACTCCTTCACTCCAAGGGAGATTATCTTCAGGTGTCTTGGATGCTCCACAGGCCCTACACGAGCTCTGTGTGGTGCACAGGCACAGACGAGGCAGCAGACTGGAAGGGAGATAAAGTCTGGGCCAAATTCGTTGTGAAGTAGAGAGTGCCCAGACGGTAGGAGTGCAATGGTTTCAGTTCTGAAACTTGTGCACGACGAATCTAGTGACCTACATCCAGGTAAGCACTTAAGTACCCTAAGGAGAGTGTTGGGAAGATTCAGGGGACCCTCCCAGGGGAGGGTCTGGACAGGGGGGAGGCTACGCTCATGTACTTTGTCCAGTTTCGCGCCAGAGTGGGAGCCAACGGCTCCCAGGACTGGTTTGAATTGGACTATGCACAGGGACATCTAATGTGCCCTGCATGCAGATTTTCAGGCACTGACAAGTGCACCCACCCATCCCTAATGCACTAATTCCTGTCTGGGAGGTGGTTGCATCTACCTGTGACAGAATGCCTATTTTCTTGCCTTCCCCCGCTTGAGCTTGACTCAGCAGCCGAGGGCAGAAATTTGTCTCTGGTCAATAGCAACCATTTTGTGCTGTTCGGAACTAGAAGGTTGGCACCGGGAACAGTGAAAGCCTAATGGAGGGTTCTCCCGGTGGGTGTTATCATACGTCCCACACCGGTAACGGTGTGGGGGTGTGATTCCAACATGTTTGACACCTAACATGATGGGATTCGCTGCAGCCGTTTTCGAGATAGGCATCGTGCGGTCACGCAAAGCCCCTCTATTTAGTATATGGCTGCTTCACTGACACCCTGGGAGAATGGACTCTATAGGCTGCAGGGGTGTCCTGCTCATGCAGGTGCACCCTCTCACTTAGAGCCAAGCACCCTGTAAAGGCCTGCCAGAGGGGTGACTTATAGGTTTTAAGTGCAGTGACCCTTAGATACAGTAAACCTATATCTTTTGTAAGTGGTGCATGCACCAACCTGCACAGACTGCAATGGCAGGCCTGTAGGCCCCTTTTCATGGGTGGCACAATACATGCTGCAGCCCAGGGGAGACCTCTGGGGTACCTATGCCCTGGGTACCATAAACTAGAGACTGACAATGGTGCCACAGTATCCTATATGGATAGTCCCTAAGTACATAACACAACAGTTTAAGGAGAAAGCAGAAAGACTGGAGTCGTGTTCACACCCACTTTGTCATGACCCAAATCTTTGCCGTGGAACATACCAATCTGGTGGTTTCACCCAGAATCCACTTGGTATGTGATAGATTTTTATGTGTTCGATGGATTTGTGCTCTCACTATCAAATGGATTTATAGGTTAATCCCAGATTCTGGTAGGTACAAGGAGTGAAGGGCTATGTTGGAGTGGTCTTTTCTTCTTTATTCGAAAACTAATTGTGAAAGGTAAAGAACAGCTGACATGTGTTACGCCCACAGGCCGGCAGGCCAGGGCTTTCTCAAGGCTGGTTATAGATGTGGTTATACATTGACACAAAAGTGAAAAGGTACCACAATATCAAAGAGATGGTAAGGAATAGTGTGGAGGGTACCCCAGGTGCGATAGGGGACATCAATGATGCATCAGAGAAAAAGCACCCGTGATTATAGGGAGTTGGTAGAAGAGGATTAGGAAGCAAAAAAGGAAGAAGAAATAAGGAAAAATATATTAAGATAAGGTATACATCATCAATTGACGGTGAAATAATCATCACTAGTGATACATGCCATAAGAGTATGGTGGGCAAATATGTACATTTGACTAATTCACATTCTTGACATGTAGACCGCATCGTGTACGCACAGTTGATGGTCCAGAATATACATCAAATTTTTCATATGACATGGTATCGCCTTATGGATAAGGAGCGGCCTCCCGATCTGGATTTTCTGGTGCGGGGGACCACGGTGTAGGAGAGCTGGGCTGATCACATGGTCCTTTGGGCTGCGTGGAATTTGAGTCGGCTGTTCAGGTATGCTGGTTCGGTGTTGTGGAGGGCCTTGAGTGTGTGGGTGAGTATCTTGAAGGTGATTTTAGATTCGATGGGGAGCCAGTGGTGGGTGCGCAGGTGCTGGGAGATGTGGCAGTGTCTTGGTAGGTTGAGGACCAGTCTTGCAGCAGCGTTCTGGATGTTCTGTAGCTTGCGGTGAGGTTTGTGTTGATTCCGGCGTAGAGTGCGTTGCCATAGTCGAGTCGGCTGGTGACCAGGATGATTCCTAGGTTGCGTGTGTGCGAGGTCCGTGGGTGTGGGCAGGTTTACAAGGGTGGGGGGGCCACCAGGTGTCGGTCCAGGCGTCAGGGTTTGGGCCCATGATGAGTACTTCTGTCTTGTTGGTGTTTAGTTGTAGGCATCTGTTTTTCATCCATTTGGTGACGGCTTCCATGCCTTCTTGAAAGTTGTGTCTGGCGGTGTAGGGTTCGTTGGATAGGGAGAGGACGAGTTGGGTGTCGTCTGCGTATGACACAATGTTGAGTCTATAGGTTCTGATGATGGGGGCGAGCAGAACCATGTAGACGTTGAAGAGCGTGGGGCTGAGGGAGGACCCCTGAGGGACTCTGCAGGTGGTTGGTGTAGGGTCTGAGAGGAAAGGGGGAAGTCTGACCCGCTACATTCTGTCAGAGAGGAAGGAGCGGATCCAGTCGAGGGCCTTGTCCTGGATCCCTGCGTTGTGGAGTCTGCGTATTACGGTGCTGTGGGAGACTGTGTCTAACGCCGCTGGGAGGTCGAGGAGGATGAGGGCTACTGTTTCTCCTTTGTCTAGTAGGGTGCGGATGTCATCTGTTGCGGCGAGGAGGGCGGTTTCCGTACTGTGTTTTTTTTCTGAAGCCGGATTGGGAGTAGTTGAGGATGTTGTGCTCTTCGATAAATGTGGCGAGTTGGCTGTTGATGGCTTTCTCAATGACTTTCACTGGGAACGGGAGCAGGGAGTTGGGTCTGTAGTTTTTTAGGTCGGTGGGGTCCAACAAGGTTTCTTCAGGAGGGGGTTGACCTCGGCGTGTTTCCGGTCGCCAGGGAACGAGGCGGTCGCCAGGGAGCGGATGAAGGTGTGGCAGAGCAAGGGTCCGGGGTCCGTGAGGGCCCCAGAATGGATTGACTTCATCGTCTTCAGTGGTGAGGGCTGTCCAGTTGTCAATCGCTGGCTTTAGGGTGTCGCGGGTGGTTGGTGGAGGTTCAGTGTGTTGGTTGACTCCATCAAAGGTGTGTTAGACAGTCTTAACTTTGTGGTGAAAGAAGGTGCTGAGTTTGTCGCAGAGTTCAGGCAATTTGAAAACCCCGGGCATGAGAGCAGGGTCTATGGTTTGGGAAGAAAATAGGCAAAAAAATTAGGCCAACAGTCCAATAACATGAGTAAATTCAGGGTGATTATTGTCTAGAAGATATGGGCCAATTCTACATTGAAAAAACAGTCCAGAAGATATAGATATATCAAATTGGAGGAAGAACGATCGGATGGTAGGAGGAGCAAATATTAAGAACAAGCATTTGCAATGCAATAGGTCTCGCATTAGGAAATTTTGAGCTATTGTTATTGTAAATGGCATTTTTTTTTATTTCTGTGTTGGTTTTGAAAATAGCAAAATTAATAGCTTTGTCATTTACAATGCCAATAGTTATAACTTTCGCAAATGTGACACCTATACCATTTGTAATGCAATATGTGTTGTATTTACGTGACTTATATGTATTGCTATTACAAATAACAATGGCTTTTAATTTTTTTAAATAATTAATACTTAAATAAAAGTTATTGTAATTTATAATAGCAATAGCTTAAACTTTTGTAAATAACTTTTGTGAAGATTATGTTCAGTGTATTTTATTGTGACGAAAATCCAAGAACAGAAGTGAAATATTAACATCTTTTTGTGACATTTGTAATAAAGCTTGAAACATTGAGAGAACATATTTGAACCAGTGATGCTGTGGTGGTGCTGAGTGATGCTGTGGTTGCACTGAGTGGTGCTGAGGTGGTACAGAGTGGTGCTGTGGTGGTGCAGAGTGGTGCAGTGGTGGTGCAGAGTGGTGCTGTGGTGGTGCTGTGGTGGTGCTGAGTGGTGCTGTGGTGGTGCTCAGTGGTGCTGAGTGGTGCTGTGGTGGTGCTGAGTAGTGCTGTGGTGGTGCTGAGTGATGCTGTGGTGGTGTTGAGTGGTGCTGTGGTGGTGCTGTTGAGTGATGTTGTGGTGGTGCTGAGTGGTGCTGTGGTCGTGCTGAGTGATAAAGTGGTGGTGCTGAGTGATGCTGTGGTGGTGCTGAGTGATGCTGTGGTGGTGCTGAGTGATGCTGTGGTGGTGGTGCTGTGGTGGTGCTGAGTGATGCTGTGGTGGTGCTGGGTGGTGCTGTGGTGGTGCTGCTGAGTGGTGCTGTGGTGGTCCTGCTGAGTGATGTTGTGGTGGTGCTGAGTGGTGCTGTGGTGGGGATGCTGCTGAGTGATAATGTGGTGGTGCTGAGTGATAATGTGGTGGTGCTGAGTGGTGCTGTGGTGGTGTTGTGGTGGTGCTGAGTGGTGCTGCTGAGTGATGTTGTGGTGGTGCTGAGTGGTGCTGTGGTGGTGGTGCTGAGTGATAATGTGATGGTGCTGAGTGATAATGTGGTGGTGCTGAGGGCAGAAAGGCACAAAAACGAGTCTAACAGAGGGCAGAAAAACAAGGGAAAAACGAGTCTAACAGAGGGCAGAAGGGCACAAAAAAGGAGTCTAACAGGGGGCAGAAAGGCACAAAAAACGAGTATAACAGAGGTCAGAAAAACAAGGGAAAAACGAGTCTAACAGAGGGCAGAAGGGCACAAAAAACGAGTCTAACAGAGGACAGAAAAACAAGGGAAAAACGAGTCTAACAGAGGGCAGAAGGGCACAAAAAACGAGTCTAACAGGGGGCAGAAAGGCACGAAAAAACGAGTCTAACAGAGGGCAGAAGGGCACAAAAACTAGTCTAATGGGGGCAGAAAGGCACAAAAAACGAGTGTAACAGAGGGCAGAAAAACAAGGGAAAAACTAGTCTAACAGAGTGCAGAAGGGCACAAAAAACGAGTCTAACAGGGGGCAGAAAGGCACAAAAACCGAGTCTAACAGAGGGCAGAAAGGCACAAAAACCGAGTCTAACAGAGGGCACAAAGGCACAAAAAACGAGTCTAACAGAGGGCATAAGGGCAGGAAAAAAAAGGGAAAAACGAGTCTAACAGAGGGCAGAAAGGCACAAAAAGTTTCGAATAAAGATAAATAAAGAAACCTTCAAGACAAGATGTTTCAAACTGCAGCAACACCAGGCAAGGGCTGATGCGGTTTATAAATCCTGAATGATTTGATTGATTGATTAACCCTGGGAGTCTAACTTTCTCTAAAGGCATGCAAGCAATTTTTGGAACCAAAGTGATGTGTGCATGAGAAAAGTGTACACTTTAGGTCATCTACTGGAAATACCACTGGGAGAAAGATAATAACGTGCTGCACTGAGCCCAATGAGGAGGCAAACAATGTCACGGAAATAGAGCGACAGACGTGATGTAGGCAGAGAGTCCAGGCAGGCCCTACCACAGATCACTGGCACTTTATAGCTGATTAAGCAACATGTATATCTGTCTCCCCTGAGCCACCGCAAGAAAGTGCTGTTTGACGGGACCACCGTAAAGCCTGACAGGCCAGTTAAAAGTACCGAATGTGGCCAGGGTAAAACCACAGCCTGGGATTTAAATGGCTGAGCTAGGTTGTGAGCAATTAGAAGAAAAGGGAGATTGGAGAAACAAAATAAAGCGGGCCCATTCTGGGGGTAGAGAGAGTAGAGAAACAGAGGTGTAGGTAAAAGAGCGTGATAGAGAAAAGAAAATAGCAGAGAGGTGAGAATCGCGATGGAGATATACATAGATGGAGGATGGAAGAAAGGTGGGAATAAAGTGTAAGGAAGAGACAAGGGTTGACAGCAAAAAAGAGGAGAAATGCGAGACACGGCCTAGCGGCCGTGAAAGTGAAAGTACGGCCGGCCATGGGCAGCAAAAGCAGGGTGAGCAATTAGACGAAAAGAGAGATCGGAGAAAGAAAATAAAGCGTGCACATTCTGGGGGTAGAGAGAGTGGAGAAATAGAGGAGTAGGTAAAAGAGCGTGATAGAGAAAAGAAAATAGCAGAGAGGTGCTTAAAATAAAGAGACACGGCCTGGCGGCCGTGAATAATTAGGGGGGAGGAGAAATGCGAGACACGGCCTGGCGGCCGTGAAAGTACGGGGAGCGGCCGTGAAAGTGAAAGTACGGGGAAGCTTCAGAAGCCTGTGGGAGGGAGGCTGATGGCTTTGATGTGGACGCGCAAGCCTTTGATGTGGTGATGTTGTGTGTGAGCCCAAGCTCGTGCTGGAGAAGCTTCATGCTTCAAGAGTTCACATGCATTGGGAGAATTCCGCCGAAGAATGCTTGTTCAAGAGAGTTTGTTTCCCCTGCAATAGGTCGAGCTATTAATTCCCGCGGAATTTAATAGTCTCGAGCTAAAAAACCTTCACGAGCGCACACGCCTTCTTTGCTCAGCAGTTAAGCAAACACAATGGCTTGCCCAGCTGAAGAAAGCGCCAATGTTTCCATAGAGATGTGTCAGCGATGCGCGGCGCTGGAATGTCCACGCAGCAGGGCAACGAGACCTGGGAAGCCCCGGCTTTGTTTACGGACCCATCACAGTGTGCAAAGCTGGGACACCCTTCACGTGTGGATGACTGTTGTGTCAAGCCATGAAGAAAGCGCCAGTTGCAGAATGCGAAATTCCCCAGATGTGTTAACGTGTTTTGTTTTCTGGGCATACCCGTCTCACTTAGGGGGCTCAGTCTGACATTAGAGAGGTGATGGGTGGAGATGGTTGAGCCAAGCACTTCAGCATTTCCACCCATCACCTCACTGGTTATTGGGATGGGTAGCATGCCATCATTTATAGCTCATGTATGCCATTTTAGAACCAACCATATACAAATGATTTCATTTAGCAGCATTCCAGCAAAGACTGCTGCCCCAGATTCCATCCAGGTGGAGTTTCCTGCACCCCCAGGTGAAGACACAAAGATGACCGCTCCTGCGTGTTTGGAGAAGAGCAGATAAGATACCCGGATGCCTGAAAATTGACCGATTTGTGAATTCTGGTGCCTACCTTTGGTGCCCCGGACGCCTGCCGTTCCCTGGCTCTCTGCAACAGGGTCAATGTGGAAGTAGACAGCTTGTTGGCAGGGGGACAGCTCTGCGGCAGGCGACTTGGCATTGGTGTCCCAGACCCAGGATTCCTCCACGTATTCTGCGATCACGGGCAGTTCCAGGGGGGGCATGGTATACCTGGAAGAGAGAGAGCAGTGCCTTAAGGCATTGTGGCCATGCAGGTACAATGTGTGTGGTTATGTTTGTTTGAATGTGTGAAGCCAGCTGTGGTGTGTGATTGTGTAAGTTCAACCACATGATTGAGGTAGTGTGGTGTATTGGCTCAACTTGCCTGGCTGTCGCAGGATTGTGTTGGTGTGATTCTGTTACTGTTGCGGGATTGTGTGGGAGCGCAGTTGGTCCAGGTGAGAGTGATTGTCTTAGTAAAGTTTGGTCAGTTCAGCTGTGTGTGGTAGGGAAGTTGTGATTTTGTTTAATAAGATGTGTGAATTTGTTTTACCACAAGTATGCGTGCCAATATTAGTATAAATATGTTAATTCAACTGTACCCAGGTCCCTTAGTGTGGCTGTCTTATGTTACTGTGATTTGTTGGTTTCGGCTGTGCATGGTTGTCTTGGTGTGATCTTGGTCTGTTCACATGTGTGTGGCTGTGCCAGTAAGGTCATGGTAGTTCTGACATAGTTTATCATGTTAATGAGATGATGGACACGTTGGGTTTTGTGTTGCGCATCATCATGGTGCAGGCAGCCACATATCTGGTGGTCACCAGTAGAGTGGACATGTTATGACATGAGTGTTTTACACAACAGTCTATGCCGGTTGCAAAACCTGCAAGGGCGTAGGGAAGGACCACTGTTGGGGGGGGGGGGATGTATGACGTTACAATGCATACTTTTACAACGCATACCTTTACAACGCATTTTTTACAACGCAACATCCATTACAACGCATTCCATTACAACGCATGCCGTTACAACGAATTTTTAAAAACTACCTTTACAACGCATTCCATTACAACGCATACTACCTTTACAACGCATACCATTACAACACATAACATTACATTGCATGTATGCTAAGTGTTGGATAGTGTAGGGGTAAAAATGACTATTCTAACTCCAGGGGGTGCAACAGTAGGGTAAGTGTTGGATAGTGTAAGGGTACTATGCGTTGTGATGGTATGCGTTGTAATGACTGCGTTGTAATGACATGCATTGTAGTGTCATGCGTTGTAATGGTTGCGTTGTAATGGCATGTGATGTAATGGATGTTGCGTTGTGAAAGTTTCGTTGTAATGGTAGTGCGTTGTAAAAGTTGCGTTGTAATGGTTGTTTCCCGTTGGGGGTAAGTAAGATGATTGGAGTTTCCTGGATTATTCTCATATCGCGTACAGCACACCGCGTCGCTCTCTGTCCGCCTGCTCATCACTCATCATCTCTCCAACTGCCTGGACTAGAATCCTCCACCACCAACCAACCAGCCCGCGTTCTGCCCTCACATTCTACTCCCAAGGTCCCACTTCAGACCACACATAACACACCTCCCTCCTTATAACACAAAAAAAAATAGGAACAATAAAATTAGATTGCAAAAGAACTGAATGCAAAAGCTAACAACGAGGTAAGATGCAGAATAAAATATATACCGTGCAATAATTATGATAGCATAAAATACTATACATTGATGCTTATATAAAATAACAAAACAAAGCATTGTAACAAAATAGCATAACCTACACAACTCTTCAGTGTCACGTGACAGCGCCTTCCCCAGTTGTCAACAGAAAGAAGTGGTGTTTTAACATAATCCACCAAATACTTTGGCTTAATAACTTCCCTCCTAGGTTGGGGAGCGGGAGACCAGAAACCACAAGCCCCCCTTCTTAGAGAATCACCAGCACTGCTCTTTCCCCTGATCCAGCCCCTGCAGTGGCCGGATCGCCTCCCCGGAAGGGCCAAAGGAGACATCATAATTCCAACTACTGGTCCCTCCAGCTCTGTTCTTAGATCCTGCATCTTCACCCCTCATCTTGACAACATTTCTTTTGCTCCACCACTTTCCATCCTCAACCTTGACTGAGTGTGTGGAAAATGCACCACTGCAGTTCAGGGAAAACACTTGACATGTCCTACTTAACGCCCCACGGATCCTTAACTCTTCCTTGATCCTGACCTGAAACTTCACCTCCTTGACATTTTTAACCCATTGACCGCGACGCAAATTCTGTCATGGTGTGGGTGATTTATGGAGTGGGTGTGTTTCAGACGGCCCGGTAGTCCTCCGCATACGCCCACTGTGACGTTGGACGGTTGGGGGCCGTCCGACGCACCGAATGGGTTAAAATAGTAATGTCCACCCCTACTCTTTATTTGTTGCTCTTTTGCTTTAGCCTTTACTTCCTCCAGTTTACACCAAGCATCACCAACCGACTCTGTTCTTAAGCCTACCCACTGAGGGGATGACCTATTGAAGGAACCTCTCCCCTACAACGGCACAAAAGGCGGTAGCCCCATGGTAGAATGCGGAGTATTGTGATAGCTCCAGATTCTCTCTGCAACTGTCTCCTCCACATTCAGCCTAGAGGAAAGTGCCAACTGTATGGCATCCTTCAACATGCGGTTGACCCGCTCTACCATTCCATTACACTGGGGACTATACTGAGCCGCAGTCAGATATTTGATCCCCACTCTCAAAAAAATCTTGCAATTGACTGGACTTAAATTGCACGCCGTTGTTCAACACTGAAGGGAACAATTCACAGTGGAGCAATTTTTTTTTTTAATGGATCACACTAATAGTATTTGGTTCTTCAAAATTTGTTAGCAACCCATTTAGAATTGTAATTCACCACAACCAACACAAATCTAAAGTTTTCTCCCAACACATCATAGGTCCAATGAAGTCCATTCCCAACTTCTTCCGTGGTGAGTTGGGAAATTAGACTGGACACAGAGGATTATTGCGAGTACATAACGACATGCCTGCCAGAGAGCACTTAAAATTGCAAATTTTCTTATCATGTAAGTGCTCAAAAAAACAACCAAAATTCATACTAAGAGCTTAGGAAATGCTTTGAAACCATATGAGTAAATTTTAATCATACATCCTTTTTCAAGCTCCAGTAATCTGACGGTTTGAATCGCTTACTACTGAAATCAAGAAAAGCAAAGTATATCCTATACATCAACATAACCAACATCTCTTGTAAGTATGAGACTTCACTAAGAGTCAATATAAAAGGAGAAACTAGACCACTGATATATTCAATAAGGGTCCTCCAAGATTTACATGGCCTCGTGAGTTTATTGGCTGTTTCTTATTCATTAAAAGGTCCTTATATACTCCTTTTAATTCCCTTTTATATGCCCTTCTATCCCCTGGAAAATTAGTATAGCAAGGAAATGAAATTAATAGTGTTGATGTATTGCTACACTAATACTATTGCAAATAAGGTTTAATTCTAGGCTACAAGAAAATCTGTAAATCGTTTTTTAAGATTGTAAAAATAGTAATTTTTTTAATGTAATTTTCTTCTTTGTAAATTTACCCCCCCTTTTTTTAGATATTTTGGTGGCTGCTCCAGAAGAAGGCGCTGGTCGCCGAAACGCGCATAGAGAATTATCTCGCCACCTTCTTTTAAATTCATAGGCATTCGAATATGTAATGTGATCTCTGTATTATGTTTACCTTCCTTTGTGGAAATTATATTTTTTACTGTGCCTTTTAATTTTGAAATATTGTACTGTGTCAACTTTTTAATTGTTAATAAACTGCCGAAACCAAGAAGTTGTTGTAGCCTAGTTTCCTTCTAAATATTAATATTGATTTTTTTCGCAATGGTTGCCTAGATTGTTACATATCAACTGTTTATTCTTTCCCTGGTCTAGGAACCTTATTCTTATGTACCCAGGGGGTCCTTGTTAAATACACACATATATTCAAGTATTGTCAGTCAGTCTGTACAATATCAAGTGGGACACGGCCTGTGTCCTACTACCACATAGAGACAATTATGACATACAAGAAGGTGAGGCAAGAGAGGGCAGCCTGCATACAGTCAAAGTTTTGAGGACGAATGATTAAAAAAATACACTATTGTGACTTTACATATAAAACAGTCAAATCATATAGTGTAAGGTGTCAACGTCGTTTCGATCCCCATTTTAACATAACGGGATCATCATCAGGACATTTTGATTCATGCTTTTTACATATTACTCGGAATAATACGAGGTATTTAGGTCAGAGTACGAAGGACCTGGGTTATTACGTGCTAGGACGTACCGCAGTGGCAATCTTGCTGTGATATGGGGGACACGGAAATACAGTCCCGGTAAAGATAGTGGGTGAATTCCTCAATGGGGTTCCTGGCAAGCAGTCGAGCCGATGATTGTGTAGAGCAGCCCAAACAAGCCGGTGCCTCCCTTTCAATTGTGCTGTAATTCTTCTCCGCCCGACAACAACCTCCTACAAGCAAAAGCAATCGTGCTTTCCTTCTCTTCCACTGTCTGGCTTAAAACCGCCCTCAGACCCATACCACTGGCAGCAAGAGTGACTACTGAGGGAACATTATCTCTGTTCGCCTGAATGACGGTGTAGGAAAGTGATCCTTTTTGCATGGTTACCCCTACTTTTTGCCTGATTTCTGGTGCACTTTGGCTGAGTGTGCTCTAGGTTCTACTTTGCTGAACAGATTTTGCAAAAGAATTTCAATTATTGTAAAGTATTTCTTACAGCCTTGCAATATAATTCCAACGGCATTTGAAAAGTATTGTTACTTTAAAACTTTTACCTAATCTCAACTTTGTTTCTCTTAGTTCTAGAAATAAAATAATAAATTAATAACTTTTTATAGAAAACAATTGGTCTTTGATTCAGTCTTTGAGTGTGTGACATCATGTCTTCCCTGAGTCTTTACAATAAATGATTAACACTGTCCTCTGATAAGGCTTAGTGCTGGCTGGGCAATCGATCATCTTTAAACCAAAAGAACACGATATACTCGGTGTGTTTAATTTCAAATGTTCTTGCTGTCATATGAATGGAATTTGTGACTGTGCAGTGAAATACAACGTGTGCACAGGCATCGGTTTATACTTAATGCTCGCTCACACTACCACAAATAGAGAGTGAGGTATTATCTACTTTTACCTCTGAGAAAGGGCGTGTGCCCGAAACGCGTCGGTGTGACAGACTGATTGTGGGAGTTTGCTAAATAAATCAGCTATCTACGATTCCTGAGTGCGGCGATTCATTTCTTGCGGGAAAAACCCCCCCAAAAAACCCAATATATATACACAAAATTGTGCACAAATCCTCTAGTTTCAACACACATAATTTGTATTTGCCCAGGCTTAATAGATAAAAGGAGATCCTTACTACGAGAAAGATGGAACCAGAAGGGCATCAGGACTTGCAGACAGGCAGTCAAACTATGCTTTACCCAAGAGGAGACCCAATTAAGCTGCCGTCTCTCAAAATTCTTTGATACAGTGACGGAAAGACTCAAGAATAAGCAAAATGAGGAAGTATACTAACAGACAGACAGTGCTCTCGAGCACAATTCTGGGACTCTAGCTCATACAAATAACATCAAAAAGTAAATTGGAAACATGAACTTTATTTACTACCGCACAATACGGCGACCCATGTATCTTAATTTCCGACAATCAATTTTATCTTTTGATATATACTTCTTTTAAACTGTGAATTAAAAAAATTGTGAGTTTTAAAATTAACTGTACAATAAAGTTACTTACTTACTCTAGTTTCAATGTGTTCTGTCATTGTGTTGTGTGTCCTGCTCTGCACCAGGCGTTATGTGATCCCCTGCAGACAGGTCAGCTGCCCTCCTTCCCTGTTTACTTGGTTTCTATCCTCACTGTAGTTTGTGTCCATTCTTAGTGCCAAGTGCTGTGACAGCAACTTCACAGGGTGAAGCTCTGCCCAGGCACGAGCTCATACTAAGATTCTTGGTTTAGCCCAATACTGCAAAGGTCACCAGGTCAATCATGAGCTGTGCATGGTTAGTTGTGAGCTGTGCATGGTTAGTTGTGAGCTGTTCATGGTTAGTTGTGAGCTGTGCACGTTGTGAGCTGTGCAAGGTTATTTGCAAGCTGTGTATTGTTAGTTGTGAGCTGTGCATGGTTAGTTGTGAGCTGTGCACCTTGTGAGCTGTGCAATTGTTATTTGCAAGCTGTGCATGGTTAGTTGTGAGCTGTGCATGGTTAGTTGTGAGCTGTGCATGGTTAGTTGTGAGCTCTGCATGGTTAGTTGTGAGCTGTGCATGGTTAGTTGTGAGCTGTGCATGGTTAGTTGTGAGCTCTGCATGGTTAGTTGTGAGCTGTTCACGGTTAGTTGTGAGCTGTGCATGGTTAGTTGTGAGCTGTGTATGGTTAGTTGTGAGCTGTGTATGGTTAGTTGTGAGCTGTGCATGGTTAGTTGTGAGCTGTGCATGGTTAGTTGTGAGCTGTGCATGGTTAGTTGTGAGCTGTGCATGGTTAGTTGTGAGCTCTGCATGGTTAGTTGTGAGCTGTGCATGGTTAGTTGTGAGCTGTTCACGGTTAGTTGTGAGCTGTGCATGGTTAGTTGTGAGCTGTGTATGGTTAGTTGTGAGCTGTGCATGGTTAGTTGTGAGCTGTGCATGGTTAGTTGTGAGCTGTGTATGGTTAGTTGTGAGCTGTTCATGGTTAGTTGTGAGCTGTGCATGGTTAGTTGTGAACTGTGCATGGTTAGTTGTGAGCTGTTCACGGTTAGTTGTGAGCTGTTCATGGTTATTTGCGAGCTGTGCAAGGTTAGTTGTGAGCTGTTCATGGTTAGTTGTGAGCTGTGCATGGTTAGTTGTGAGCTGTGTATGGTTAGTTGTGAGCTGTTCATGGTTAGTTGTGAGCTGTGCATGGTTAGTTGTGAGCTGTGCATGGTTAGTTGTGAGCTCTGCATGGTTTGTTGTGAGCTGTTCACGGTTAGTTGTGAGCTGTTCATGGTTAGTTGTGAGCTGTGCCTGGTTAGTTGTGAGCTCTGCATGGTTAGCTGTGAGCTGTTCACGGTTAGTTGTGAGCTGTGCATGGTTAGTTGTGAGCTGTGCATGGTTAGTTGTGAACTGTGTATGGTTAGTTGTGAGCTGTTCACGGTTAGTTGTGAGCTGTTCATGGTTATTTGCGAGCTGTGCAAGGTTAGTTGTGAGCTGTTCATGGTTAGTTGTGAGCTGTGCAAGGTTAGTTGTGAGCTGTGCATGGTTAGTTGTGAGCTCTTCATGGTTAGTTGTGAGCTGCGCATGGTTTGTTGTGAGCTGTGCAAGGTTAGTTGTGAGCTGTTCATGGTTAGTTGTGAGCTGTGCACGTTGTGAGCTGTGCATGGTTATTTGCAAGCTGTGTACGGTTAGTTGTGAGCTGTGCAAGGTTAGTTGTGAGCTGTGCAAGGTTAGTTGTGAGCTGTGCAAGGTTAGTTGTGAGCTGTTCACGGTTAGTAGTGAGCTGCGCATAGTTAGTTGTGAGCTGTGCATGGTTAGTTGTAAGCTGTTCATGGTTAGTTGTGAGCTGTGCAAGGTTAGTTGTGAGCTGTTCATGGTTAGTTGTGAGCTGTGTAAGGTTAGTTCTGAGCTGTTCACGGTTAGTAGTGAGCTGCGCATAGTTAGTTGTGAGCTGTGCATGGTTAGTTGTGAGCTGTGCATGGTTAGTTGTGAGCTGTGCATGGTTAGTTGTGAACTGTTCACGGTTAGTTGTGAGCTGATCATGGTTAGTTGTGAGCTGTGCCTGGTTAGTTGTGAGCTGTGCCTGGTTAGTTGTGAGCTGTGCAAGGTTAGTTGTGAGCTGTTCATGGTTAGTTGTGAGCTGTGCATGGTTAGTTGTGAGCTGTGCATGGTTAGTTGTGAGCTGTGCACGTGTGAGCTGTGCATGGTTAGTTGTGAGCTGTGCAAGGTTATTTGCGAGCTGTGAATGGTTAGTTGTGAGCTGTTCATGGTTAGTTGTGAGCTGTGCATGGTTAGTTGTGAACTGTGCATGGTTAGTTGTGAGCTGTTCACGGTTAGTTGTGAGCTGTGCATGGTTAGTTGTGAGCTGTGCATGGTTAGTTGTGAACTGTGCATGGTTAGTTGTGAGCTGTTCACGGTTAGTTGTGAGCTGTGCAAGGTTATTTGCGAGCTGTGCATGGTTAGTTGTGAGCTGTTCATGGTTAGTTGTGAGCTGTGCATGGTTAGTTGTGAACTGTGCATGGTTAGTTGTGAGCTGTTCACGGTTAGTTGTGAGCTGTGCATGGTTAGTTGTGAGCTGTGCATGGTTAGTTGTGAACTGTGCATGGTTAGTTGTGAGCTGTTCACGGTTAGTTGTGAGCTGTTCATGGTTATTTGCGAGCTGGGCAAGGTTAGTTGTGAGCTGTTCATGGTTAGTTGTGAGCTGTGCAAGGTTAGTTGTGAGCTGTGCATGGTTAGTTGTGAGCTGTTCATGGTTAGTTGTGAGCTGTGCGTGGGTAGTTCTGAGCTGTGCAAGGTTAGTTGTGAGCTGTTCATGGTTAGTTGTGAGCTGTGCACGTTGTGAGCTGTGCATGGTTATTTGCAAGCTGTGTATGGTTAGTTGTGAGCTGTGCAAGGTTAGTTGTGAGCTGTGCAAGGTTAGTTGTGAACTGTGCATGGTTAGTTGTGAGCTGTTCATGGTTAGTTGTGAGCTGTGCAAGGTTAGTTGTGAGCTGTGCATGGTTAGTTGTGAGCTGTTCATGGTTAGTTGTGAGCTGTGCAAGGTTATTTGCGAGCTGTGCATGGTTAGTTGTGAGCTGTTCATGGTTAGTTGTGAGCTGTGCATGGTTAGTTGTGAACTGTGCATGGTTAGTTGTGAGCTGTTCACGGTTAGTTGTGAGCTGTGCATGGTTAGTTGTGAGCTGTGCATGGTTAGTTGTGAACTGTGCATGGTTAGTTGTGAGCTGTTCACGGTTAGTTGTGAGCTGTTCATGGTTAGTTGTGAGCTGTGCATGGTTAGTTGTGAGCTGTGCATGGTTAGTTGTGAGCTGTGCAAGGTTAGTTGTGAGCTGTGCATGGTTAGTTGTGAGCTGTTCATGGTTAGTTGTGAGCTGTGCATGGTTAGTTCTGAGCTGTGCATGGCTAGTTGTGAGCTGTGCATGGTTAGTTGTGAGCTGTGCATGGTTAGTTGTGAGCTGTTCATGGTTAGTTGTGAGCTGTGCATGGTTAGTTGTGAGCTGTTCATGGTTAGTTGTGAGCTGTTCATGGTTAGTTGTGAGCTGTGCATGGTTAGTTGTGAGCTGTTCATGGTTAGTTGTGAGCTGTGCATGGTTAGTTGTGAGCTGTGCATGGTTAGTTGTGAGCTGTGCATGGTTAGTTGTGAACTGTTCACGGTTAGTTGTGAGCTGATCATGGTTAGTTGTGAGCTGTGCCTGGTTAGTTGTTAGCTGTGCCTGGTTAGTTGTGAGCTGTGCAAGGTTAGTTGTGAGCTGTTCATGGTTAGTTGTGAGCTGTGCATGGTTAGTTGTGAGCTGTGCATGGTTAGTTGTGAGCTGTGCACTTGTGAGCTGTGCATGGTTAGTTGTGAGCTGTGCAAGGTTATTTGCGAGCTGTGAATGGTTAGTTGTGAGCTGTTCATGGTTAGTTGTGAGCTGTGCATGGTTAGTTGTGAACTGTGCATGGTTAGTTGTGAGCTGTTCACGGTTAGTTGTGAGCTGTGCATGGTTAGTTGTGAGCTGTGCATGGTTAGTTGTGAACTGTGCATGGTTAGTTGTGAGCTGTTCACGGTTAGTTGTGAGCTGTGCAAGGTTATTTGCGAGCTGTGCATGGTTAGTTGTGAGCTGTTCATGGTTAGTTGTGAGCTGTGCATGGTTAGTTGTGAACTGTGCATGGTTAGTTGTGAGCTGTTCACGGTTAGTTGTGAGCTGTGCATGGTTAGTTGTGAGCTGTGCATGGTTAGTTGTGAACTGTGCATGGTTAGTTGTGAGCTGTTCACGGTTAGTTGTGAGCTGTTCATGGTTATTTGCGAGCTGGGCAAGGTTAGTTGTGAGCTGTTCATGGTTAGTTGTGAGCTGTGCAAGGTTAGTTGTGAGCTGTGCATGGTTAGTTGTGAGCTGTTCATGGTTAGTTGTGAGCTGTGCGTGGGTAGTTCTGAGCTGTGCAAGGTTAGTTGTGAGCTGTTCATGGTTAGTTGTGAGCTGTGCACGTTGTGAGCTGTGCATGGTTATTTGCAAGCTGTGTATGGTTAGTTGTGAGCTGTGCAAGGTTAGTTGTGAGCTGTGCAAGGTTAGTTGTGAGCTGTGCATGGTTAGTTGTGAGCTGTTCATGGTTAGTTGTGAGCTGTGCAAGGTTAGTTGTGAGCTGTGCATGGTTAGTTGTGAGCTGTTCATGGTTAGTTGTGAGCTGTGCAAGGTTATTTGCGAGCTGTGCATGGTTAGTTGTGAGCTGTTCATGGTTAGTTGTGAGCTGTGCATGGTTAGTTGTGAACTGTGCATGGTTAGTTGTGAGCTGTTCACGGTTAGTTGTGAGCTGTGCATGGTTAGTTGTGAGCTGTGCATGGTTAGTTGTGAACTGTGCATGGTTAGTTGTGAGCTGTTCACGGTTAGTTGTGAGCTGTTCATGGTTAGTTGTGAGCTGTGCATGGTTAGTTGTGAGCTGTGCATGGTTAGTTGTGAGCTGTGCAAGGTTAGTTGTGAGCTGTGCATGGTTAGTTGTGAGCTGTTCATGGTTAGTTGTGAGCTGTGCATGGTTAGTTCTGAGCTGTGCATGGCTAGTTGTGAGCTGTGCATGGTTAGTTGTGAGCTGTGCATGGTTAGTTGTGAGCTGTTCATGGTTAGTTGTGAGCTGTGCATGGTTAGTTGTGAGCTGTTCATGGTTAGTTGTGAGCTGTTCATGGTTAGTTGTGAGCTGTGCATGGTTAGTTGTGAGCTGTTCATGGTTAGTTGTGAGCTGTGCATGGTTAGTTGTGAGCTGTGCATGGTTAGTTGTGAGCTGTGCATGGTTAGTTGTGAACTGTTCACGGTTAGTTGTGAGCTGATCATGGTTAGTTGTGAGCTGTGCCTGGTTAGTTGTGAGCTGTGCCTGGTTAGTTGTGAGCTGTGCAAGGTTAGTTGTGAGCTGTTCATGGTTAGTTGTGAGCTGTGCATGGTTAGTTGTGAGCTGTGCATGGTTAGTTGTGAGCTGTGCACGTGTGAGCTGTGCATGGTTAGTTGTGAGCTGTGCAAGGTTATTTGCGAGCTGTGAATGGTTAGTTGTGAGCTGTTCATGGTTAGTTGTGAGCTGTGCATGGTTAGTTGTGAACTGTGCATGGTTAGTTGTGAGCTGTTCACGGTTAGTTGTGAGCTGTGCATGGTTAGTTGTGAGCTGTGCATGGTTAGTTGTGAACTGTGCATGGTTAGTTGTGAGCTGTTCACGGTTAGTTGTGAGCTGTGCAAGGTTATTTGCGAGCTGTGCATGGTTAGTTGTGAGCTGTTCATGGTTAGTTGTGAGCTGTGCATGGTTAGTTGTGAACTGTGCATGGTTAGTTGTGAGCTGTTCACGGTTAGTTGTGAGCTGTGCATGGTTAGTTGTGAGCTGTGCATGGTTAGTTGTGAACTGTGCATGGTTAGTTGTGAGCTGTTCACGGTTAGTTGTGAGCTGTTCATGGTTATTTGCGAGCTGGGCAAGATAGTTGTGAGCTGTTCATGGTTAGTTGTGAGCTGTGCAAGGTTAGTTGTGAGCTGTGCATGGTTAGTTGTGAGCTGTTCATGGTTAGTTGTGAGCTGTGCGTGGGTAGTTCTGAGCTGTGCAAGGTTAGTTGTGAGCTGTTCATGGTTAGTTGTGAGCTGTGCACGTTGTGAGCTGTGCATGGTTATTTGCAAGCTGTGTATGGTTAGTTGTGAGCTGTGCAAGGTTAGTTGTGAGCTGTGCAAGGTTAGTTGTGAGCTGTGCATGGTTAGTTGTGAGCTGTTCATGGTTAGTTGTGAGCTGTGCAAGGTTAGTTGTGAGCTGTGCATGGTTAGTTGTGAGCTGTTCATGGTTAGTTGTGAGCTGTGCAAGGTTATTTGCGAGCTGTGCATGGTTAGTTGTGAGCTGTTCATGGTTAGTTGTGAGCTGTGCATGGTTAGTTGTGAACTGTGCATGGTTAGTTGTGAGCTGTTCACGGTTAGTTGTGAGCTGTGCATGGTTAGTTGTGAGCTGTGCATGGTTAGTTGTGAACTGTGCATGGTTAGTTGTGAGCTGTTCACGGTTAGTTGTGAGCTGTTCATGGTTAGTTGTGAGCTGTGCATGGTTAGTTGTGAGCTGTGCATGGTTAGTTGTGAGCTGTGCAAGGTTAGTTGTGAGCTGTGCATGGTTAGTTGTGAGCTGTTCATGGTTAGTTGTGAGCTGTGCATGGTTAGTTCTGAGCTGTGCATGGCTAGTTGTGAGCTGTGCATGGTTAGTTGTGAGCTGTGCATGGTTAGTTGTGAGCTGTTCATGGTTAGTTGTGAGCTGTGCATGGTTAGTTGTGAGCTGTTCATGGTTAGTTGTGAGCTGTTCATGGTTAGTTGTGAGCTGTGCATGGTTAGTTGTGAGCTGTTCATGGTTAGTTGTGAGCTGTGCATGGTTAGTTGTGAGCTGTGCAAGGTTAGTTGTGAGCTGTGCATGGTTAGTTGTGAGCTGTGCATGGTTAGTTGTGAGCTGTGCATGGTTAGTTGTGAGCTGTGCAAGGTTAGTTGTGAGCTGTGCAAGGTTAGTTGTGAGCTGTTCAAGGTTAGTTGTGACCTGTGCAAGGCTAGTTGTGAGCTGTGCATGGTTAGTTGTGAGCTGTGCATGGTTAGTTGTGAGCTGTTCATGGTTAGTTGTGAGCTGTGCATGGTTAGTTGTGAGCTGTTCATGGTTAGTTGTGAGCTGTGCAAGGTTAGTTGTGAGCTGTTCATGGTTAGTTGTGAGCTGTGCATGGTTAGTTGTGAGCTGTTCATGGTTAGTTGTGAGCTGTGCAAGGTTAGTTGTGAGCTGTTCATGGTTAGTTGTGAGCTGTGCATGGTTAGTTGTGAGCTGTTCATGGTTAGTTGTGAGCTGTGCATGGTTAGTTGTGAGCTGTGCAAGGTTAGTTGTGAGCTGTGCATGGTTAGTTGTGAGCTGTGCACGTTGTGAGCTGTGCATGGTTAGTTGTGAGCTGTGCAAGGTTAGTTGTGAGCTGTGCAAGGTTAGTTGTGAGCTGTGCAAGGTTAGTTGTGAGCTGTTCAAGGTTAGTTGTGACCTGTGCAAGGTTAGTTGTGAGCTGTGCATGGTTAGTTGTGAGCTGTGCATGGTTAGTTGTGAGCTGTACAAGGTTAGTTGTGAGCCGTGCAAGGTTAGTTGTGAGCTGTGCATGGTTAGTTGTGAGCTCTGCACGTTGTGAGCTGTACAAGGTTAGTTGTGAGCTGTGCATGGTTAGTTGTGAGCTGTGCACGTTGTGAGCTGTACAAGGTTAGTTGTGAGCCGTGCAAGGTTAGTTGTGAGCTGTGCATGGTTAGTTGTGAGCTGTTCACGGTTAGTAGTGAGCTGCGCATGGGTAGCACTCCCCCTTCCCAACCCCAAACAATGAATCCCACAAGAACACAGAGCTGGCTGGTGCACAGCCTCCTGGTTGTATGGGTGGTAACACCAGCAACGCCCTCTCGGACATGGAAGGACACAACTGGTACAATTCTGGAACTCACAGAATAACCTCCTGCAGGTCTACTGTATTTCAAGAAGCGTGGAGGCAGCTCCAGGTATGCAGTCACAGAACAGCCAGAAGTAAATTATATCAATAATCTTTTATTCTTCTTCTTATAAAAATGGAACAGCCAATGCGTTTCGTTCCTATCGAAGGAACTTCGTCAAGTCTCCTCTCTCTCTGCTCTTTTTAGAAATAACACTTTGAAGTTATATATGTGAATATAAATGCATCTTTTACTATGACGGGTTTGTGTGTATTTTTATGTATCTATGTATGTTATGTTCTCTTTATATATAGAAAGATTATGTGTAATTGTTCTTCGCTAGTGCCATCTTAACGCTGTAAATTGTTGTTATATATGTATTGTTTGTGTTGTAAATATTGTACATATATACGTATATTTATATGTTGTTTTACGTTGTTTGCAGCCCTGACGAAGTTCCTTCGATAGGAACGAAACGCGTTGGCTGTTGTTCCATTTTTATAAGAAGAAGAATAAAAGAATATTGATATCATTTACTTCTGGCTGTTCTGTGACTGCATACCTGGAGCTGCCTCCACGCTTCTTGAAGTCTTTTCTCTGGAATTCCAGTGGGACCCAACCGCAGCAGGTCCCGGAGGCCTTATGCACGGAAACTGATATATATGGGACTTTAGGATTGAGGTGCTCAACTTGTAGTTGGCTGTTATAGTGTGTTTTTCAGGTCTATTGTATTTCCTAAGAGGGCTGCAGTTTCTGCTCCATAGCATGGGAGACAGACCGATCAGAAGGCTGCTCATCCTTCACATGATCATAAAGCTGTTTGTGCACAGACGGAGGAGAGCTTTACCACTCGCCCTGGTGGCACCCACAGCACCGCTGCACCTCGGAGAGCGTTTGTCTTCGTTTGGGAAGCCGTGTCTACGGTGCTGCATGCTTTCTTAACCGCATGCGTGCGGTGCAGATTTACCGTGGTGCGCTGAAGATTACGAAAACCCGAGCTCAGCTCGTCATGAGTGTACGAGAGGTGTACCTCATGAAGAGCTGAGCTCGTCATGAGCGTCGAAGGGGTTAAGGAGGTGACGTACGGTCCAGGGGGGTCTTTCCAACAGCTGACCCCACTCATCAACCGGCTGGATTCATGCTTCATAAGTTATTCCACGCAGGGAAGCCAGAAAATGTCTCAGGAGACACCAGGATTGGTACCAGTGTTGTCATTGTGCCTGTGATTGGTTCTTCTGTCCCACCTGGCCTCTAGTTGTATAGCGGTATTATATCCCTGTGTGGTTGTGCAGTTGTTGCTCTCTTCCTGGCTCCTGCTCTCCACTAGCCGTGGGCAATGAACTCCGCTTCACTAGTGGAGGCTTGTTAACCACGCATTACATTAAAAACATAGAATTCATGCAATAATTCCAACTACCACGTAGCAGAGTTATCTACTGCACACACACCCCTTTGATAAAACAACTTTATGTGCTAAAAAAAGGCATATAACCAATTCACAAAAGTGAACTCTGAAAAATAGCAGGCAATGAGAAAGGTGATGATTTTGGGGGTCTCCCCTAACCTAGGGGAGGGCAGGCAGATGCCTTGAACACAAAGAGCATATCATGCTGAACGATTCGGTGGTGGTCCCATCCTCCTAGGACCCCCTCCCTCTCACCCCCCAGCAAAGTTATGGGCAAAAATACAATGCCAAAGAAATGCCCAGCGAAGCATTATGGGGCGGGATTCTAGAGTGCCGTGAATATTTTAGTATTAGCTCTCTGCTGAGCTGGAGAGCCTGCCCCTTGAGGAATGTTTTGATATTGGATACTATAATATTCACTACACTGCACAGCATTGTGCATTACTGTGATGTTGTGTTGATTTCTTACCTGCTCCGGCCCTGCAACCCTCTTGGGGTTTGTGTCATGTTCCTGAATGCTTAAGTTGTGTTGTGTTGTGCAGTTTTGGTATTGTTGTCTTATCCACTCCCCCTTCCTATGGTCTACGGCCTCTTGTGCTTTGCTGTTGTATGCTTGTTGTCTTGCCCATTCTTGTTCTCACCTCTTCTGACCTCTCGCTTCTCTTGTTGTGATGTGTGTTGCCGCCAGAGGTCGGTGTGGGACCTGTGATGATGTGCGCAATGGAAGCAGGGTAAGTGGACGTGGAGGCGGAGTCAAAGGCGTGGCTAACTAATCTAAATATTCTAACTATTTTCTGTCTTTCACAATCAGACAACTACAAATATAATAAGAGGCAGATACAATGACAAATAAATGCAGGTTAATTTAAATAGTGGTACACTATGGTACATTGTGAAACCTCCATTAGTTAATGCCCTGCAGAGGTCTGGGTCTGTAACCAGAGGGCCACAGAGCTGAATCTGGCTGGTGCAGTGGAGAATAGTGGCTCGTGTATGTTTAGTGCTACGAGGAACCAGTCTGTGACAGAAAGCACTGGGAATATTAAACTTGCATTACCCACAATATAGGACAGGCTGATACAAAACTTGCAAAAAGGTTTAAGGTAAAATGCTTCCAAAGTATATATGTTATTAATACCCAGAATGCACACTGCAACTGTCCATTAAAAGCACAAACACCAAACGGAATAAATCGCGTGAAAGCATTTGTAGCCCCCCCTCCTCCGTACCTTATCCCATCAAGACGAACTTATACCAACTGAGATAGCAAAATGTATGTTGGTGTAATGAAAACTTGTTATGTCCAAGAAAAGTATGTATGTAACCATGTCACGTGAACTAATACCGACCAGAACTGTAAACATGATTGAATTATTGTCTTTAATAAAAAGAGTTTAATAGTTTAAATGAAAAAATGAAAGTCTGGTATGGTTAAAAAAAAAGCCGAAACACTTCAAAGCTCAGCTGGTAACTTCCTTGCAATAAAACTGTCAGGAAGTGTCAAGTGATTTCATCTATTAATGGCAATACCAGCTTCTAAGAACCCTGGCTTTACATCCGCATTTACGTTTCCATCAGACAAGCAGGCACCCTGGCAGGAAGGCTTGTCTAGCCGTCTGCCCCTCCCCCTGTTTCAAATCACACTTACACTTCTGCTGATATTTCAACTCTCAGAATTAACAGTTGGATGGTTCTCTTTTCTCAAAAAAAAGGGGAACTGTTTTACTTAAATTAGAGACGTATGGGCACGTCGTGCCCCGCAGAGCCCACCCACTTCGACCATTGGTTGCTGCAGCTGTGCTGTTATTGTTGTCTTACCTATTACTATTTTCGTGTTTTCTTGTCCCTTGTTTTATTAAGATATAGCTATGATGTATGTTGCAGTGTTGTTCTAATACCGGATCCTGCTAAACTCCCTCCTGCCCTCTCAGGTACATTACGTTATTGTGTATTGTAAGGTTGTTTTATGTGGTTATGTTCGCTGCTCGCCGCCCCCTGAGGTCTTGGGTCACTTGTTGTGTGCTGTTCTAGTTGTTGCCTTACCTACTCCTGTTCACCATCCTCCTGCACTCTTGAGTACATTATGTTGTGTTATTGTATGTTTTTTAGTGTTGTCTTTGCAGCTCTCTGCCCCCTGGTGTCTTTGATCCCTTGTGGTGTTATTATTGTGCCGGTGTTCACTTAACTGCTTGTGCTCCGTCCACCTACACTCTCGGGTACATTATGTTGAGTTATTGTATATTGTAACGTTGTTGTTTCGCTGCTCTCCATCCCTGGTGTCGTTGGTCCCTTGTGTTATTGTTGTTGTGCTGCTGTTATTGTTGTATTACCTGCTCCTGCACTGCGCCCCCTGGTGTCTTTGGTCCCTTGTTGTGTTATTGTTGTGCTGTACTTGTTGTTGTCTCACCTGCTCCTGGTGTCTTTGGTCCCTTGTTGTGTTATTGCTGTTGTTGTGCTGTAGTTGTTGTTTCACCTGCTCTTCACCCCCTGGTGTCTTTGGTCCCATGTTGTGCTGCTGTCGTGCCTTGTCTCTGCCCCCTGGTGTCTTTGCCAAGTTGTTATGTTATTGTCATGCTGTTGTACTGTAGTTGTTGTCTCACATGTCCTCCACCCCTGAAGAGTCTGGTCACTTGTGCGGTGTAGTGGTTGTCTTTACTGCTCTACGTCCCTCTGTGTCTTTGGTTCCTTGTTGTGTTATTGTTGTGCTGTATTTGTTGTTGTCTCACCTGTTCTTGATGTTTGCCCCTGGTGTCTTTGGTCCCTTCATGTGTTATTGCTGTGTTGTTGTGCTATAGTTGTTGTTTCACTTGCTCTCCACCCCCTGGTGTCTTAGGTCTCATGATGTCCTCTAGTTGTTGTTGTCTCACCTGCTCTTAATGTTTGTCCCAGGTGCCTTAGGTTCCTTTATTTTTGTTGCTGTCCTCTAGTTGTTGTTGTGGAGAAGTGTGGCTCAATGGTTAGAGCTGCAGACCCTGATGCAGTGGTCTAGCCCGGGACCAGGGTTCAATTCCCCGCCTCGGCGGGTCTCGGGCTCAAAATTCCACGGACCTGATAATTCTCGCCTCGGTGCCTATTCCAATCATGGGTCCCACTCTGCGACTGGGCAATAGCTTGCTTAATCTCCACAACGGCCCCCACAACGCTAAGGATGCCTGGCCTCCACCATGGGGGTGCCCAGGAGTGGACACCTCACAGGGAAAGCCAGGATGGGTTCCACAGCGGTATTCGTACAAGCGCCTTGAGACCCTTGCGGGTGAGTAGTGCGCTATACAAGTATCAATTTACATTTACATTTTACCTGCTTGTGCTCTGCACCCCCTGGTGCCTTTTTCCCTTGTTGTGTTATTTTTTTACTGCTGTTGTTGTTGCCTAACCTCAAACCTCGAGAAATCTACTCGCCCACTCACTATGGTGAGTCAGATTTTATCAAGTCGAGCTATTTGGCAATGGCACGCTGCAAAGAACACGTGTTTTGTTTATTCAGGAACTGATTGAGCAATAAAGATGCCTGTACATCTTGTTTTTATCTTGCCAGATGTGCTGTGCATTCAAAGACAGAGGTCAAATGCCAGGCCATGTCTTCTGAAAAATAACTGCTTATTTTATCTTGGAGACTTGTGTTTACTTTTCTTTTTTCTGACTGCAAAGTAGGCGGATTCTGTAAGGTGAGCCGGCTGACAACCGTGCTGGGCACACAACATTTAAAGAGCTGGTAAATGAACTCTACAAATGTTTCAAAATATATTTCAGTAGATCAGGAAGCACTTTTTTTGTAATTCTGAAGTTAGATGGAAACCAAGATTAATATGATCAAAACAAATCAGAATACTTACTTGGTGAGGTGCAACTGATAAATATTTGCTGAAACCATTATTGGTTGCTCCTCCGTAGCTTTATCAGTAAAACTGCATGTCAGTGGGAAAGGTTGTGGCCATTCAATGGAAAAGGAATCTGTCTGTAAAAGACAGTGCACTACCACATCATGCTTTACTAAAATATGTATTATACGTGAGAGTTTTTAAATATAGACTGAGAAGCATTGCTGGCCCGATGACAATGCTATTAGAGAACTAAGGGCCACATGTACGGTTTTAGCAGTGACGGCTCCTCAGCTAAGGCGGAGGAGCGTTGCCCCACTGCGCAAAAAGGAAAAAATAAAATGACAATAACTTATCTTTATTGTCATTTTATTTTTCCTATTGAATGCAGCCTGTGTGCAGTGTGGGGCGGGGCTATCCAGGGATGGAGTGGTTTGCACTCCCAAAGTGCGCATAAACTGCTAAACAGTTCATGCGCACTTAGCATGTTCCTACCAGGCTGCATTAAGCGGCCTTTACTCAGGAAGGTGCAGAGGCTCCATGTTCGAGTTTGAGCGTCAATCCACAGCGCTCAGACCAATCACACAACGCTGCATTGCAGCGTTGTGATCGGCACTGGGGAGCCTGTGGGCTGGGTGCTTCCTGCTGCCGGCCGGAGTGCATTTTCTGCATGATTGCCCCCACTTTTTGTTGAACTGCTGATGTACTTTGACTCAGTGTGCCCTGGGCTCCTGCCAATCAGGTACCCAGGGCCTATGTTCCTTCCCTGAAACTGCATTCTAAACAAAACCCAATTGGCATCTCTGGCCCTAGGTCAGCCCCTTGTAAACGGTACCACAGGTACTCAGGGCACTGTGACCAGAGAAGACGTCTAAGGGATGTAGCACTTATTGTGCCACCCTTAGAGGTCCTCTACCCTGACACACACTGCCTTTGCAGGCTGCGTGTTCTAGTGCAGAACAAAGTGAAGAGTCAACATGGCACACTTCCCTGTGTACCATGCCTACAACCCACTGCCCTGGCATAGGTCAGTCTCCCCTCTAGCTGGGTGCACTATACCAGTGGTGAGAGTACAGGTACAGGAGGCCTGTATCCCTACAGTCCATTCTTACACATTGAAAGTGCAGTGCTGCCATTAAGAGTATATGGTGCTGGGAGTTTGTCATTCCGAACTCCACACCACCATAATGGCTTTACTGAAAACTGGGAAGTTTGGTATCAAACTTCTCAGCCCATTAAACCCACACTGATGCCAGTATGGGAATATAAATGAAAATGACCCAACACAAGTGTCCAGGCTGAGTGGCTGTTCACCACCTGCCACCACCAGACATGTTTCTGGAGCCCTGGGTCGAGAGCCTGCTGCTCTCGGGGGTCTGAAACAATGCACATCCTGGGATGAGGTGTCAAGTCAACTCCCCCAGGACGGGCAGGGTCCAAGAACGGGAAAGCTTGACATGTTTGCCGCCTTTGAGAGCTTCTCCAGGCCTTTTGCTGCTTCCAGCAACTGGTCCACACCGGTTCTGATCCC